>NC_138778.1:72956642-73556642 GCF_965119305.1 Pelophylax lessonae | reverse complement strand
TGGAAATGGATGATTAAGAGAATTCTTCTTTATGATATGCATTCTCTTATATAAAGGTTCAACTTGATATTTTTGTTTCCAGTATTGTTGATATTATTTTTTTTTAATAACTGAAACATTTATCTAAGTGTCGGTTCACACTAGGGCGACACAACTTCGGGCGAGTTATGCCGTCGCCTGTGCACCACGACTTCGGCACGGCTTGCAAGGACTTCACATAATGGAAGTCAATGCAAGTCGCTCCGATGTCACCCCGAAGTAGTGCAGGAACCTTTTTCTAAGTCGGAGCAATTTGAGTCGCTCCTATTAGAACGGTTCCAATGGCACAGCACCGTCCGCTACGTCGGAACAGTGTGAACCGGCACTAAGTATGTTGCTTATCTGCTATAATGTCTTATCTGTAGGCTTTTTGATTGTAATTGTTATAATACTTCAAAATTGTCCGTTTAATAAAAAAAATTTGAAAAAAAATAAAATAAAATACATATACAACAGCCATGGGCGTAGGAACCGGGGGGGACGGGGGGGACACATCCCCCCCAGGAAATAATGCGGGGGGGACGGGTATGCTGAAATCCCCCCCAGTTTAGCCGTGGCGCGTCCGAGCGCAGTACAATTGAATGTACCGCGCTCGGACCGCGCAGCCGCAGACGTGGCGGCCAGGAAGCAGCAGTGCGCCTGACCCGCCCATTCTGTGACAATAGCGAATGAGAATTCGCTATTGTCACACGGATCCTCCTCCCGGCCAATCAGGGAGCGGGTCCTCCCGCTTCCTGATTGGCCGAAAGGCAAACACCGTGCCATTGGACGAGGAGGAGGCGCCGTGGGAGGACTGAAGACTCGGAGACGCATGGAGCCGGGGACTGAAGAGAAGCTGCGAGAGAGGTAAGTGCGGGGGGATCGCTGGCACTCTGCAATCATTGGGGGCAATGTGTGGCTGGCACTCTGCAATTGGGGGCAATGTGTGGCTGGCACTCTGCAATCATTGGGGGCAATGTGTGGCTGGCACTCTGCAATTGGGGGCAATGTGTGGCTGGCACTCTGCAATCATTGGGGGCAATGCTGTGTTCTGGCACTCTGCAATCATTGTGGCAATGTGTGGCTGGCACTCTGCAATCATTGGGGGCAATGTGTGGCTGGCACTCTGCAATTGGGGGCAATGTGTGGCTGGCACTCTGCAATCATTGGGGGCAATGTGTGGCTGGCACTCTGCAATCATTGGGGGCAATGTGTGGCTGGCACTCTGCAATCATTGGGGGTCCTTTCCTGTTCCTTGGGGGGTCCTGTCCTGTCCTTGGGGGGTCCTGTTCCTTTGGGGGGTCCTGTCTTGCCCTGGGGGGTCCTGTTCTGTCCTACAAACACAGGGCAGGCGGGTGGAGGGGGGCGTGCACAGCGGAGTGGCATCATGCAAGACGTCTCACCAGCATAGGGAGAGTGCGCGGCGCGCACCAAGCACCCAGCCTAGGCGGCCAGGCCTAAAGCGCATGCGGGAGTGGCGTCACATGGACAGTACTGACTGACTACCTAGCAGTCTGTCCACTGTGTGTCGGGGACCGGGACCGGACAGTGAGGAGGTTCCGGCGGCAGCGCAAGGCAAGGCACTGGCAGCAAGCATATGCCAGCCCAGCCAGCAAGCCAAGCAGCAGCACCAGCACTAATTTTTATTAATGTCATGGGATTAATTTGGGGGTTAATTTTTATTAATGCCAGGTGGGTTAATTTTTATTAATGCTATGTGGGTTCATTTTTATTAATGCTATGTGGGTTATGTGGGATATAATAAACAAATTCGATGAATTAATTGTATTGCACACACACACACACACACACTCTCTCTCTCTCGCAGTTTACTGAAAAAGCATATACCTGGCGAGTAAAAATGCTGTCCCCCCCAGATTTGTGTGGGTTCCTACACCCTTGACAACAGCCTCATCAAGGCTATTTTAATGCAATGCATATTCAGAACACATCACAAAGTAAAAAGCTTTTTTTCCCTTCACATTTGCCTTAGTCAGCCACACCTTTAAACCATACATAATTCTGTCTAATGAGACAATTTTGTCTTCAATGGTATCACTACTATCTTTTAAGCTGGTCAGGTCATGTGTAAGTGGGTTGAAATTATGCCAGTTAGGTAGTGCCCCAGAACGGGAAGGTAAGGGTTAATGCCTTTCCCGTTTCTTTGGTTTTGGCAGGTTTTCTTTGGGTCCAACTCACTGCTCCTGTAATATAAAAAAGGGACAGTGGTTTGCTGCAGAGAGCCCTGAGCAGAAACCCCCTGAGGCCCAGAGCCTGTAAGAGACCCCGTAAGGGAGAACATCGAAGAACCACACTCAGGAGAAGTGGAAGAATGTTGCTTGTTACTGCCATGATTTAAAAGGTCATCAGGACCTACCAACACTGGAAAATGCGACTTTTGATTGTACATGGACTCTACCTTTTTCAGGTATGCCTGAGGCAGCACATATATTGTAAAAAAAACATACTCATTTTTGAGTGTAGTGGCTGCATCAGGTTTTTTTTTTCCTTTTTTGCCTGGTAACCTGGCCAGTAACTTGCTTCCTGTCCTAAGGTAGTGCCACCCTTGGACAGCAGCATTGTCCTGTGGAAGGCAGTATTATATGCACTAGCAAATTAAATGGACTGGACTATCAAATATGAAGCCAAGAAGATCAAGAACACGGGGACCTCAAACTAACTAGCAGGAGGAATGTTAAAAACGACCCCTAAAAAGTAGTTGATGCTTGAAATAGACTTCTAGCAGAGGTAGTGAGTCAGTCAACAGAAAGTGGATTCAAACATTATTGGGGCAAACATACATAAAAAAAAAAACCACGTATAAATAAATAATAAAAAAACAACAACAAAAAAAGGGGCAGACCACTTGTTTTTTTTCTGCTATCACTCTTCTATGTCTCTAAATAAATCTGAGCTCCAGCTAACAATTTTTAAGCAACTACAGCAGTGGTCTCCAAACTATGTCACCAACAATGTGGACACCAAAAATGGGACACTATTCCCCTCACTGACAACAACAATGGAGCCCTATTCCCACCACTGACACAAATGATTGGGCACTATTCCCCCCACCAGTACCAATAGGGAGGCACTGTTCCCCCTCCTACTGACCATAGACAGTAATTTTCTTACTCCCAACTCCCTGACAACCAGGCCTGAGGCATTATTTAATCCCATTGACGCAGATATTTTCTACCCCCACTTGCCACAGTCCGGCCCCCCTAAAATCTGAACTGCACTAATTTGGCTCTTTGTTTCAAATGTTTGGACACCCTTGGACTACAGCAACAGTTTTCTTCTTCTTTTGGGGTAAAGGTTTTACATAAACGAATAAAAGCTGACCATTGTAAGCACCTCTGGCAGTGGTAAATGGTTTGTCCCAACCCTCTAAATGCCACTTTTGCTGGAAAGTTTGGTCTAGTAAAGAAAGTTAAAATAATAACAGACTTATTAGCCAGTTCATCAGATAACAATAAAAAGTTTAAAGAAAAAAAAAACGAATGCAGCCACCATATTTAGGGATTGGTAAGCTGCAATATTTAAAATGTTTACTTTTGGCCTTAGATACGCCTCTGGTGCCACTATGTTCATTATTAAAGTGATTGAGAAGTCTCACTTTTTTTTTTTTTAAATAACAAACATGTTCTACTTACCTGCCCTGTGAAGTAGATTTGCACGGGGCAACTTCAATCCTCCCCTTCTCAGGTCCCTCTTCACTGCTTCTAGCCCCTCCCTCCTGTCCAGTGCCCCACAGCAAGCAGCTTGCTATGGGGGCACCTGAGCCGAGCTGCAGCTCCGTGTGTCCTATCAGAAACGGAGCTGCTGTTCAGCCCTGCCCCCTCTATCTCCTCATTGGCTAGCTAACTTTGATGGACTTCCACGGGAGCCAATGGCGCCACTGCTGTGCCTCTCCAATCAGGAGGGAGAGTCCCAGACGGCCGAGGGACTCTTGGACATTGCTGGACAGAGATGGCCTCAGGCAAGTATTAAGGGGTGTTGGGGAGGCTGCTGCACACAGAAGGCTTTTTATCTTAATGCATAGAATGCATTAAGATAAAAAACCTTCTGACTTACAACTCCTTTAAGGCGAATGCACAGATGCACAGAAGGGCTCTACTCAGCCTTCGGGTCCTAGCAAAGCCCCCCATATCCGCATGGGATTTCTTGTGTATGCACAAAACATGCAAAGTTTTAAAACTTCCATAACAACAGCGCAGAAGAACGTATATGCAGATGAATTTAAGGGCTCTGTCAAGACCTGAAGCCCTGGGGCACAACCAGGAGGGGAGGAGGGCAGGTGGGCACGAACATAATTCCTGTCTGGGCAAGAAATATGTTTTTAAATAAAAATAAATAATGATATAATAATAAAAAAATTCGGTATCCAAAAAAAAAAAAGAGAAGAGAGGGGTAAGAGACAGGGCAAAATTAATTTACAATAAAGATCTGCTTTAATTGGTTTCTTCATCTCACCAGGGCCTTTCAGGTAGGGCATTCATAGTAACGTCATTAGAAATGGGTTAAATTAAAATGATGAGAATACATTGACTTTATAAATAAATCTTTGTAGGCTCAAAAATGTGTGAGCGTGAAGAACAATGATTAAATGATCTAATCATGCACAAAATTGTAAATAGGCAATGTATTAGAGACATTTACAGCTTATCAATTTAGGGTAAATATAAAATGATGGTTTTAAAACTACTCCTGTACTGTAATGTTTATAGAAATACCCGATAGGTGATATGCAATTGGCATTTACACACCTATTTGTGTCCTAATTGCATTTTGTGTGTGGGTAGGGGTGTCTACATTTATTATGTGGTTTTTTTTATTTTAATGTTGTTATTGTATTATATTTCACTACTTTTAAAATACATTTGAACTTTTTTTCAGTTTAGTGCTGTCAGTAAAAGCCCCTTATATGGGATAGTACATATGCAGTGACAATTTATTTTAAAGAGACATCAGGGAACTATTAATACCTCCATTGCTTCCAGCCCTTACAGATTGGAGACAGAGAGTACCCAGACTACAGTTTAGTTAGCCCTTCTTCTGGATTCCTAAATTCTAAATCTAGAAGTGTTCAGGCAGGGTACATTGATAGAAAAGATGATCAGTGAATAGAAGGAGACTGGGGATCTCCCTTTTGATCCTGAATCCCTTTTCAGAGGTCCCACACTTAAAGATGAGCCCAAAGTCTAAGAGGGGTTGGGGGAAGGAGATGCAGTGTTTAAGCCAGGGGTAGAAGTCATTGTGTAACTTTACGGTTGGCCAAATTACATGTACATAATTTGCTGAAGCCCAAATGCAAAGCTGAAAACATATTCCGGTTTCAGCTTTTGGCTGCCATCGCCCTAAAAGTGAAAGAGTTAATCACAGCTATCATTTGATTGATTTAAGTTTACTGTTATGCCTATTATCAGATCAGAGTAGCCTTTAAAGCCTGGGACTACATGGATAGACTTTGGGGTCTATTTATCAAGGATTTCCTGACCAAACAACCCAAAGATTCGCTCCTAGACTCCACCCATCGGTTTTTGGCGACATTCACTCTATTTATTATGTAGGCAGCTGATGGGAAAATCATGCAATAAATGCTGCAAATTGAATATCATTGGAAGGTAGAATGTAGATTGCAGTAATTTTATTATTTTTAGATAGATAGATATTTTTTATGAGAAAAAAAAACTTGGTTCATTCTTCCAGAGTGCAGGCTGATATCCCCATAGCAAGGGAGACGGGAATGTGAATACCTGTTATGCTATAACTATTAACTATCCCGCATGCCCTGAGGAAGGAGTGTCCCATGACATCATTGCCCATATACACATATATACAGTGCCTTGCGAAATTATTCGGCCCCCTTGAACTTTGCGACCTTTTGCCACATTTCAGGCTTCAAACATAAAAATATAAAACTGTAATTTTTTGTGAAGAATCAACAACAAGTGGGACACAATCTTGAAGTGGAAAAAAATTTATTGGATATTTCAAACTTTTTTAATAAATAAAAAACTGAAAAATTGGGCGTGCAAAATTATTCAGCCCCTCTAAGTTAATACTTTGTAGCTCCACCTTTTGCTGCAATTACAGCTGTAAGTCGCTTGGGGTATGTCTCTATCAGTTTTGCACATCGAGAGACTGAAATTTTTGCCCATTCCTCCTTGCAAAACAGCTCGAGCTCAGCTCTCCCCGTTTGTGAACAGCAGTTTTCAGTTCTTTCCAAAGATTTTCGATTGGATTCAGGTCTGGACTTTGACTTAGCCATTCTAACACCTGGATATGTTTATTTGTGAACCATTCCATTGTAGATTTTGCTTTATGTTTTGGATCATTGTCTTGTTGGAAGACAAATCTCTGTCCCAGTCTCAGGTCTTTTGCAGACTCCATCAGGTTTTCTTCCAGAATGGTCCTGTATTTGGCTCCATCCATCTTCCCATCAATTTTAACCATCTTCCCTGTCCCTGCTGAAGAAAAGCAGGCCCAAACCATGATGTTGCCACCACCATGTTTGACAGTGGGGATGGTGTGTTCAGGGTGATGAGCTGTGTTGCTTTTACGCCAAACATAACGTTTTGCATTCTTGCCAAAAAGTTCGATTTTGGTTTCATCTGACCAGAGCACCTTCTTCCACATGTTTGGTGTGTCTCCCAGGTGGCTTGTGGCAAACTTTAAACAACACTTATTATGGATATCTTTAAGAAATGGCTTTCTTCTTGCCACTCTTCCATAAAGGCCAGATTTGTGCAGTATACGACTGATTGTTGTCCTAGGTCAACATTGGATCATTCAGAGATCCTCACTGAACTTCTGGAGAGAGTTTGCTACACTGAAAGTAAAGGGGCTGAATAATTTTGCACGCCCAATTTTTCAGTTTTTTATTTGTTAACAAAGTTTGAAATATCCAATAAATTTCGTTCCACTTCATGATTGTGTCCCACTTGTTGTTGATTCTTCACAAAAAATTACAGTTTTATATCTTTATGTTTGAAGCCTGAAATGTGGCAAAAGGTTGCAAAGTTCAAGTGGGCCGAATACTTTCGCAAGGCACTGTACCTGCCTAGAGGGGCAGATATGTGGTACATGAGCCCCCCCCCTGCTTTCCTTGCTGGCACCTCCTCCGCTGGGCTCTGGGGGTGCCTACCAATGCATACAGTGAATATACTTGGGTTTTATGTAAGTATGTCCCATTAAGCTCCTCCTCCCACTGTTAATGCAATTTATGCTAAATGCGCTGCATTATTACTCTCCTAGGTGTGCCCAAAAGTTCCCCTAGGTCTTTTACAATCCTAGCAAGGCCCCTGGATATGATATTTGTCACATAGGGAGTTCATAATTTTCAGTGAGCCAACTGACTGAGTTCGCCGGGTTTTCTAAAAGGAAATGCTCAAGGGCATTTAAAACTCACCACAAAGTTTTATCTGTGATCTTTATCATTTTTTATTTATTTACAGTTTTTCATCAGAACACAAAATGCAGCATAAAGTAAATACAGAACAAAGCACCAACTCCTCAGGGGAGACCCCCATTGATCTTTATAATTTTGAATAGAAAATGTTTAAACTTGTAGGTACCTGAAAATTTTTAAATCCCAACATCCAATTTTTACAATTTTGCAAATGTTGTGGGAGGTAAATCCTGGGAAAAAAAGGAGGAGGGGATTACCAAAGAAAGACAACAGGGGAAGGTGAGTTGAGAAAGGCCTCCTGAGTATTCGATGTCCTCTTAAACCCTATGTAAGTGGGTTGTGATAAGATTGTTGACGTGATGTCTGGCTCTCAGGTGGACCCAATGAACGCCTTTTAGACCAACCTACAGTAGGGTTTCCCATTCTTTCTGATATTTGCCCAGCTAGGCTATTTACGATTGATAGTATTTAGCAACATTTGGGAGACCCAACCTGCCTTTCAGGGTTGCATATTGGGTTGTTTTGAGAGTTTGTTGTTTTTAGAGTTATGAGTTTGCTAGACCACAGACGAATTGCAGTACAGTCCACTGTAGGATACATAAGATGTGGGGAGGGACCTTGACTGGTAACGTACCAAAATTACTAAAGCAAAAATGGCAATGGACAGAACTCTTCCAGGGAAACTGTTAACTATATTTGTCCACACTTCATGGCTGTCGGCTGCTCTAAGTCTTGTTGCAACTCTGCAAAAACTCAAGAAGGAAGAGTGAAGGTAGAGCAAACACTCGATATGCCTATCTAAAACAAATCAATCAACTGTATACAATATGCTTGCACATTTTCTGTACCTCGAAGCTTTAGTTCAGCAGTGTGTTGTTTTTTTTTTAATTCTTTATTTATAACATTTTCATACAGACATGGGGGCAGCCATTCTATAACATTTGTACTACAGGCAAAGCTGTTATTTACTAGCTGGAGAGGTTCACCTCCATGATGAGAATCTTCCACTGAAGGTAAAATAGTAAGCTACCTTGCAATAGAATTGGGGACCAAATCCACCATAGTTAAGACAACTTGATCTCAGGAAAAAACGTGTATCTTTTTGTACAAGGAAAGAGGAGGTGGTCCCATCTGTACAATATTTACCTCTGAAGAGTTCTGGAATGAAATTGAGCAAATGAGCTCACCTTGAAGGATGGACCTATTACATCCAGAATAAGGGCTCTTGTGTGGCCTTTTTGCCCTTACTGGCCAAAAGGAATGAGTTCTGGATGGCAGCAATGTATCTCCTTTCTTTTTTATTCAGGTGATGGGCTCTTTAAGAGCCAACACAGGGTTAATGAATGAGAGGGGTGACAAAGGAAGTAGAAGGTAGAGAGAGAGGTGTACAGTGAGGAGAGGGTTGGTGGAAGGTGCCCCTTTTTAATGTGGATATACATATCAGAAAGATATATCATGCATTACTGGCTGGTCCCTGTGGTTGTAATGTGTATATATGGATTAGAAAAAGGAGAGCTGGGTGAACGTGGACTTTTCTTTTGCTTCTAATAATCATTTTGCGTTAAACAAAGGACCATGATGCTCCAAGAAGCCAGTGTCCTATGATACTGCTAACCCCCAAACAACACACATGGTATTTAGAATTAAGCTCAGATACTCCATTGAGACAAAACCATTGTGTAATTGTGGTAGTTCACAATCTATCCAAATGCAAATCCTGAGCCCATGGGGGTTTGATGATGGGACTGTTATGATAAGTGATCACTGAAATGCCCTTGGTTCTGAGGACTGCCAAGATCAGGACCAGGGGCTTAAACTGGGACCTGCAGGTCATGGATGTACAAACTGATGTAAACTGAATGTTTTTTTCTTAGCCCATGTGAAAGGACCCTTATTTGAAACTGTTTCTGAAATCACTTAGGATGTTTAAAAACTTTTTCAGGTCAGAATGGGCTAGACCAGCCTTTTTCAACCAGGGTGCCTTGAGGTTCTTTCAGGGGTGCCTTGGCAAAATGCCTAAAAACTGCTCCAAAATTGTATAGAAGCCAGCAGGGGGATGAAGCCTGTCTTTTAGTTACAAAAAGCCACAGGTTTTATTGTGCACCATTATGACCTTGCAGCCGCTAGCGTCCTAACAACCAATGATGTCATCAGTTGATAAAGAGGATGTCTGTTGTCTGCACAGCATCCTTGTTTACCCTCCCCTGCTCCTCTCTGTCAGCACTGGGGTCACATTAGCTGAGTAATGTAGAAAAACTAGGGAGGGAGAAGAGAAACACTGGAATACTAATCATTACACATGTGCAAAAGTGTTTTGGATTTTGAAGAATAAATCACCTGTAACATTTGGTGTCCTATGTGTGTGGATGTTGATGTAATATGTAAAACTATTAAAATAGCTTTTTACATTTTAGATTGGAGTACCTTGAGATTGTCCGAAAGTTTAAAGGGTGCATTGACTGAAAAAAGGTTGAGAAACACTGGGCTAGACTGCCTTATTTTACATGGGTACTCTAAAAGGGTGAAAATACAAACTTTGGAAATTCTGAAGTTCACTGAGGGACACCAGGGAGACTTGAGGCGGAGAAGATATAAACTCTTCCTTTATCTGGTTAATACCACCTTCCTTACCCAGGCATCTGCAGAAACAAAAAAACAGCAAGTGTCAATAATCTTTCCTGACCCTGTTTACAGGTATATCTTGAACTTCATGCAGTAGATGGCTAATGGGCTCATTGGACCATGAAGACTTTTGTCTGATTAAAGTATATTCTTGGAGGAAGAATGGAAGGATTTTGAGCTCTCCTTCCAAAAGTAAAAGGATGAGAGAAAAAGTTAAAGGAGGGGGCTCCCTTGCAAGTAGAAGGTTCCCCTTTCTTCCTGTGTTGTCCTTGAAATTGTTATCAAAGAAAGACCCCAAAAAGCTGATTGCCTGTAAAGGAAAGTGTCATAAGAGTTAACAGACCAACACTAAACTTTTTTAATGCCATAACCAGAGAGCTGATGTGACGATCACCATAGTTTATCCACAGAAGTATTAAATATGTACTTTGCCAAGTGGACTAACAGATTCACCAAATGACTCGGGTATTGGGAAGGGCTGTTTAAATGAGAGGCCTGATGTATGACTTTTGCCCATTTTGTTGCAGCCAAGGACATAAGGGTAAAGGTAAAAACTGGTCTAAGAGCAAATCCAGCTGAATTAAAGAGTGTGGTGAAGGTCTGCAAATTTTCTCTTTCGTTTATTGACGGACGCAGTCTTCTGATCTTCATATCAGTAGGGTTTTACTGCCCTCTACAGGAGTAGGACACTAGGCACAAAAAAGTTCTGGCTACGCCTTTGGGAAATCCCAGGGGGTATATCCTCTCTCACCCTGCTATAGGATGTCAGTTTTAATCTACCTAGTCAGGAGTAAGGACCTAGTAGTGACCTAGGATCTCTGGTCCTGGCAAAGTTTTTTTTTAGATAGTTTTTTTCTAGTTAGCTTTTTCTCCGGATTTTTTTTGTGTGAGATCTACAAGCAACTATGCTGGATCTGGGCAATGAGCTGGATATATAGATCCAGTGGTCACCCCAGCTGGCCAATGAGCAGACCTTAGCTCCGCGGTGGGTTGGCTGCGACATAGTCCCACTGGACAGGGACTGGCCCCGTGAGTTAAACGTCTTGCCAGATCGCATACGACCGGGTCTAGGCCCAAGTCGCAGCGTTTCTATTTTGCTGACAGCCCCCCCACTTTGGCAGAGAGGGGTTCTGTCAGGAGATGGCGCCCGCCTATTCCTGGTATGGTGATTAAATGTTCCCCCCTCTTCCTCTGGCGGGTTTTGGGGTGGACGCGGGCCCCTCCCTAGGATGGTTGGACCCTCACAACCCCGGGTTCCCCTCTGTCCTGTCACACACCCACCTACCTGCCCCCCTTACTACTGGGGCTATTGGGACATTTGTAACTACTCCCGGGGGTTGGGTACGAGCTTCAGGCCGCAGGTGGGGGCCGGGGGGGGGGGGGTTGCACTGCCGGCGATGGATGACAGATCATGCAGAGGGGGTTTCTACCTGTCACTCCAGGGCCCACCTTCCAATTGAGGGTCCCCACAAGGGTCCTCAGTAGCTTCACAGGCCACGCGGGGCCGCCATTTTCTTGCAGCCCATGTGCTCTGCATAAATCGGCGGCCATCTTGGTACACCCAGCGCCATTTTGTGGTGGTTTTCTGATAGGAATCACTGAATGGGAGTTCCTGGAGGCGTTTTTCTGGGTGTAGCCCCTCCCTATACCCTGGTGCTGATCTTCAGATCTTTCTTTCTGGATCGAGAGACGAACCAGTTAATTTAGGGGTCGCACTTTGTTTGCGATGCCTCGCTGGATGTGGCTCCAATATTGGCCCAACTGTCGGTTTCGGGAGTGGTCCTCTGGCGTATACTTTGGCTAAAATGCTGGTCTGCGGATCAGACTTCAAAGAAGGCCTTGACTGATCTTTTCACCTTTTCAAGGAGATTGTCTGGGGCTACCCTGGATGACATTATGAAAGGTCTCACAGGGGGTAAGAGTATCTTTCTCCCACCGGCTAACAAGGGTAAGGACCCTTGTCGCAGATGGTGTCCCTCCTTTTCAGCGCACAAGAAGTTTTTTCGTCCCTTAGGGTCAGTCGATAAGACAAAGCCCTTCAAGACTCCCTAGGGTGGTTCCAAGCGACCCTGGTCTGGCAAACAAAAGTCTACCTACAAAACATACACTTTTTTCTATAGCAGCTGCTACAAACGCACAACTTTGTATCTATTTATATTATCCACCATATTAATTTATTATTCACACACTTATTCACATATTTATTCTGAAATCCGGGCGCGGGGCATATACACGCGTATATTCTTTACAAACAAAAGTCTAGTTTCTCCAGACCTGAGGAAAAGGCCTATTTGGCCTGAATGTGTGTCCTCACCCGTATCTGGGGTGGGGGGATGTCTTTGCCCGTTCCCGGACCTGTGGCTATCCCGGATACAAGACAAATGGGTTCAAGAGGTCATACGGTCCGGTTACAAGATCAAATTTCGATCCGTCCTGCCGGTAAGGTTTTTCCCTTCCAATGTGCGCTTACAGCCTCTCTTTTGGGCAGTATAGGACCTGGTACAACAGGGAGTAATAGTTCCAGTTCCATGTGTGGAACCTTTTCAGGGCTTTTATGCAAACCTGTTTACAGTCCCCAGGAAGGAAGGCAAGGTGCGTCCAATTCTGGACCTGAAGGCACTGAATTGCTTAGTGCGAGTTAAAAAATTCAAAATGGAATCAGTTCGCACGGTGGTGGCTTCCCTACAGCAGGAGGATTTCCTGGCCCCCATAGACATCAAAGATGCCTACCTTCACATCCCGATATAGTTACATAGTTACATAGTAGGTGAGGTTGAATAAAGACAATAGTCCATCCAGTTCAACCTGTGTAGATGTGTGTGGCTGTAATCATCTCACATAGCCCTGAATGTTCTGATCCTTGAGATGTACATCTAAGAGTCTTTTGAAAGCTACCATACTTCCCGCAGAGACCACCTCTTGTGGTAGAGAATTCCACAATCTTGTAGCCCTAACAGTAAAGAACCCCCCACGTTGCCTGAGGTTAAAACGCTTCTCCTCTAATCGCATTGTATGCCCTCGAGTCCTCATGCAATCCCTTCGACTGAATAGCTGTTTTTCTATGCCGAGATCCCCATTGAGATATTTATAAATTGCTATCATGTCCCCACCTCAGGCGTCTCTTCTCCAGGGAGAATAAATCAAGGGATTGCAGACGCTCTTCATAATTTAGAGGCTTTCAATACAGATTCCAACTTTTTATCTGCTGGATCTTCAAAAACCTGGGCATTAGCCACAGGACAGGTTAAACTCTTGTTAACTGAAGAAATGACAGAATCCACATTGGGTATATTCCATTTCTTAGTAAAGTTTTCCTCCATAGGATACAATAGAGAAAACCTTTTAGGAAGAACAAAAACCCTATTAGGCTGATCCCATTCATTATACATTACTTGCTCCAAGAGCGGATTTATGGGAAGCGTCTGAGGACTATGAGGAGGGCGCAATGAGCCTAGAGAGGAAAACGTGACTTCAGCCGTCTCTAAGGGAGGAAATTTGTATCCATACTGGACCATTTCAGTAAGAGACTGAACTAACAATCTCTGGGTTTGAGAGGCTGATAAAGACTCCCCTAACTCCCTAGAAGTGGAAACCTCAGCTTGATCTTCCATAGGGTCATCATCAGCTACTTCTTCCACATCGTCTGCCCAATCCTGAACTGATTCAGTGGGTGGCTCAGGTGAGGGAAACTTATTATCCCAAAGTTACAGGAGCTGTTTGTGGCAGTAACATACACCACAGTGACTCACGGATGGCTCACGCATGAAGTCGGTTAAGGGATGTGAGTCTATGACTTCCCTAAAGATTGTATTCCGCAGGGCTTCATATGAGCCCACGTTTCTAGAGTGACTGCAGCATTAGATGTATCTGATACGAGCCAGTTATGGGCGTGTGACAACAATGCAGCTAGGAAATACAAAAAGAGACTCAGATCCCTGAGTCCAAGGCCTCTGCAATATTGTCAACCAGAATCTGGGGGGATAAGAACCTCATAGAAAACTAGTGATATGTGAATTAAGATGTTGTGAATTAGCTGTTTTAGGGAGCCATATTGGAGAGTGGCGCAGAATATACAGCAATAGGGGTAACAGTTTCATTTTGACTACGTTTTTTTTTCCCTGATCAATGATAAAGGTAGGTTTGCCTAGGCTTTCAATTTGGTCCTGAAGCTCTGCAAGAGGGGATAAAGATTAAGCGTGCTGAAATCTTGTACTCTGGGTGAAATATACACCCTAAGGTACTTGATCTTTTCCTCCATCTCAAGGGGAGAGACGCCACCTGCAGAGCTCCAGGTTGGACCGGAAGGATTAAAGATTTATCCCAGTTCACCCTCAACCCAGAGATGGAGGCAAAATGGGACAATATGTCCAGGGCAGCCCGGAGGGAAATCCCAGGTTTCCGAAGGAAAAGAATAATGTCGTCAGCGTATAAGGCCAGTTTTTCCTGAAGGGATCTAACCCTCCCTGGACTGCCACAGATCTTATTGCAGATGCGATGGGTTCCACCATAAGGGAAAATAGGCCCGGGGGCAGGGGGCATCCCTGCCTGATGCCCCGTTCAATAGGGAAGGGAGAAGAAAGAACACCTCCAACTTTTATCTGTGCCACAGGTATAGAAATAGGAAAAATACAAGCAGCGCTAAATCCTCTAATCTAATGTCACTGTATATATATCAGCCCTCAAAATTTATACTCGCCTGCTCGCATTTGGCGAGTGTAAATGAGTGTGAGTATGGACAGGGCTGCGTTGTCCCGAGAATGTATATCCAGTGCTCCCCTAGCCGTGCACAGGCTCGCAGCACAGGCATTTCAATAGGAAGTAACTGTACAGTCGCCTGGGACTGCCCTTCTCCACCTCCCCCCTGTGCACATCCCTGCCCCTCCCCCCCCCGCACAGGTTCACAGCGTGTGCATTTCAATAGGATCTGTACAGCCGCCTGGGACCCCCTTTCTCTACCTCCCTCCTACTGCTCATTCCTGCCCACCCCGCACAAATTCACAGCGCGGGTATTTCAATAGGCACCGTCAGCCGCCTGGGACCGCCCCGCTTCACCCCCTCGTGCCACACATCCCCCCTGCACAGGCTCGCAGCATGGGCATTTCAGCCACCTGGGATCGCCCCTCTTCAACTCCCTCCTGTTAAGACATCTAGGAAATGGAGAGGTGCATGTCTTAAGGCAGTCCTGAGTGAGCGGGCTCAAACCCTCCTGGTCCGCCCTCAGTGAGCACCGATGCCTGACCTCTGTGGCTGCAGGAGAATGATAACTATGATGACAGTGTGCTGTTACTGGATGCAGTGCATGTTCTTGAGGGGGTTGGAGGCATTGAATGGGGGAATTATACAAATCATGTGCTGGGAGGAAAGGGGGGGGGGCTAGAGCATCAATGTGCTGGATTGGGGGGGGAGTTATTTTGAACGAATAGGTATAAAGGATTAAAAACTAAATAAAGGATTGGGGGGAGGGGGGTGGGGTAGAATTGGAAGTTTAGGTCTGAAACATTCTCATTCCAATCCCCCCCCCATCCATTATACCTATGCCTCCAATTCCACTGCATTGCATTGGGGCTGCATTGATGGGCACTGGGGAAGCTGCATTGATGGGCACTGGGGAGGCTGCATTGATGGACACTGGTGAGGCTGCATTGATGGACACTGGTGAGGCTGCATTGATGGGTACTGGTGAGGCTGCATTGGTGGGTACTGGTGAGGCTGCATTGGTGGGCACTGGGCACTGGTGAGGCTGCATTGATGGGTACTGGTGAGGCTGCATTGATGGGTACTGGTGAGGCTGCATTGATGGGCACTGGCGAGGCTGCATTGATTGACACTGGTGAGGCTGAATTCATGGGCACTGATCAGGCTGCATTGATGGGCACTGATGGGGTGGCGCTAATGGGCACTGATAAGCTGCACTGAGATGCTGCCCTGATGGGCACTGATGATGCTGTGCTGATGAACACTGATAAAGTTGTTGTTAATATTTCGTTTTGTAACTTAATTTAGCATAAAACATTTAAGAGTGTTATTTCATGAGATAATTTATGAGGGTGTGTTTAGGGGCGGGACAGGGTAGGGGTTGGGGTGGGACGGAGTAGGGGTTGGGTGGGGCAAGTAGTGGCGAGTAACTCTTAAGGCCTGGCGAGTAGCTCAGAACTTGACATTTTGAGCCCTGTATATATATATATATATATATATATATATATATATATATATATATAATTATTAACTGTGTATGTCTTCTAAACTATATTTGTGCAAAATAGCAAGACGTCATTCTAGTGACGAAACGCATCAAGATGCAACGCACGCTGCCTCGTTCTGGGCCCCACTGTGAACTGCACGCCGATTGCCCAACTTCCGGGAACGGTGTGGCTCCCAAGACAGCTATACCGGACCACCGCAAGGTATTGGGTCTGTACGGGAGCACAGCAAGGGCACCATTTCTTTTAGCTGTTTGTACAGTGATTACGAGAGAACTTTTTATACCATTGCAGTAATTTTAATAAAGATGGAATACTTTTACAATACTGCACTATGAGGAGCCCTCTTCATTTTTTCCTCCATGAGCTCAAATAGGAGAAGCCTAAGGACATCCATCCACCCACCCCTTTGGGACTTTGACCTGCCAGGGAGAGGAGACCCATAAAGCCCAATTTGATCCTTTGCTGGCATATTGGCAGCTTGGATCAACACCATCTGGTAAGTGCGCTAGCTTACCACACTTTTTGCGGTGAAGTGGAGGGTACCACCATCATTGTTCACGGATATATACAGTCACTTGATCCGGTCGATCCAGTTTCATTATACTAAGGACTCACTTTTTATGCACCAATATTATATTTGTTATGTCACAGACTTTACATTGAAAAGTAAGTGATTTGGATTTTAATATTATACTATATGCTACATGTTGTTATATTTTGCACTTTATATTATTGGCATTTTACACATGGATTGCACATACTAAGCACGTTTTACATTGATTGTCAGCACTAAACAGAATATATATATATATATATACAGTGACATTAGGTGAGAGGATTTAGCGCTGCTTATATTTCAACCTGGTAGCAAGGATTTTTACGATTTTTAAATTGTAATTTAAGAGGGATATAGGGCGTTACTCAGAACAGTGTGTGGTGTCTTTCCCTGGCTTTGGAATTAAAATTATGTGCGCCTGGGACAGAGAATCTGGGAGGTTCCTCTCCTGCAGGCATATGGTATACAATTGCTGAAGTCTTGGAGCCAACTTTTCCATGTACATTTTATACCAGTCTGCTGGAAGGCCATCGGGGGCCTGTAGTTTTTTGAGCAGAGAGGGCACGAATTGCGTTCTCAATTTCCTCTACTGAGATCATGGCTTCGAGGGACTCAACATCTTACTCCGCCAAAACCAGCAGAGATAATTGTTGTAACGTGGCGAAAATGTCTGCAGACTGGGAGGGGGGGAAAGGCACCGATACAATGAGGCATAGTACTCCCTAAATTCGTCCAAAACGGTAGTGGGATCAGCTGTGGTTCCACCCGCAGAAGTATGTATGACAGGAAGTCTCCCGTTTTTGTCCCTAGACCCCAACAGTCTCGCCTTCAAAAGGTTGGCTGCGGTGGTAGTTGCATCTGAGATATGTAAGTAGAGCAATCTCCTGGCTTGTTCCAGAGCAGAGTATGTCTCAGGTGACAGATCAGCCACGAACGCCACCGCAGCATCCCTCTCTTCAGATTCCAAGTCTGTCAATTCCAAGCCACACTCCACCCTGGCTGACTTGATAGCTGACACATAATCCCCACGGATATTAGCCTTAAAGGCATCTCAGGTGACCAGTGGAGCTGTCCCTCTCATTAAACTCCCAGATCCAAGCGATTTTCTCTTTCATATTTCCTATAACTTGTTCATTATTGAGCCAGCGGGTGTTTAATCTCCAACAGCCCCTTCAGGCCCCCCCCCCCCTCTCCCAAGCCTCAGGACAACCTCAATTGGGGAATGATCCGAAATCCTTGCTGGCAAGCAGGAAGCCTCTACAATAGAAGGTGACATAGTGGTCGAGCAAAAGGTGAGGTCTGTCCTGGAACCCGGGCGGTGGGCCACAGAGAGGTGCGAGAACTGTTTGACATGCGGCTTTTTCCACCTCCAGACCTTTGTTAACTGAAGGACCTGGGCCCAGCCTGAGAGGTCTATGGCTTGTAACCTTGTGGGGTTGAAGGTATCCAGCTCACTATCTAAGATGGCATTAAAATCCCCCCGCTATAATGACCCTGGAGGCCGAAAAAGGGGCAAATGTGGAGAAAGGTGGGGGGGGGGGGGTATATACACGTTACCTAAGGCAAACAATTGGGCTTTAATTTAATAGTAAGAGGATAACATATTGGGTCTTAGGGTCAGTTAAGACATACTCAACTTGACACTGTAGATTCTTAATTGGAAGGATAGAAACCCCCCTGGCGTAACTGGAGTATGTGGCACGAAAGGACTGCTTAACCCAATGCTTTTGTAAGGCTAGTGGCTTGCTACCCGTCATGTCAGTCTCTTGAATGAAGAGAATATGGGTTTTATGGGCCTGTAAATATTTGAACAATAGGGCTCGTTTGAATCTAATGTTCAGCCCCACTATATCAATTTAAGCTCCATAACCGGATGAGTTTAAGCGATTTAGCCAGAAGGGGAGTCAGAAATCATTCCAGCCACGCCACACACCCCAACGGTCCAAGGACAGAAAATAACAGCTTGAGACAGCGAAAACACCAAAAAAAAAAAAAAAAAGTAAATAAATGCAATCTCATAGTCTAAGCACATCAGTAGTAGCAAAATATAAGCAGTAAGATAACTATACCCTACCAACCAGTGAGGGGAACTGATGCCAGGTTAGTTTCATCCCTAAACCAAAAAGAACTTGGAGCCTGTAACTTCTAGGCACGTGGCATATGGAGGTTGAAAACAAAATACTTACAACCTGTACTTGTACAGTCCAAGTTACTTAAAACCTGTGACAGACCCCCGGAGTTACTCCAAACAGTGGAGAGAAGGGGAGATTGAGAATAGGAGTTTGTACTGATTCAGCTTTTTTTTAAAGGGAATTATGGTGATGAAAATGGAGGATCATTGTGAGAGGGGTAAGGTAGGAGACTTGCACCCTCTAATTCAATGACGGGATAGTTATGTGAGCTCTATTGGGAGGCTCTATATGGTATCCCCACGCTCAGTGTTTGCTCGGATGACACATTACGATTTTAGAACAGTCAAAAAAAAAAAAAAAAAAAAGGAGACATACATATGTATAAATATACAGTATCTCACAAAAGTGAGTACACAATATTTTATTACATCTTTTATTTTATTTTTTATTATATCTTTTCATGTAACAACACTGAAGAAATTACACTTTGCTACAATGTAAAGTAGTGAGTGTACAGCTTGTATAACATTGTAAATTTGCTGTCCCCTCAAAATAACCCAGCACACAGCCAATAATGTCTAAACCGCCGGCAACAAAAGTGAGTACACCCCTAAGTGAAAATGTCTCAATTTGGCCCAAAGTGTCAACATTTTGTGTGGCCACCATTATCTTTCAGCACTGCACAGCACAGCACTTGGGCATGGAGTTCACCAGAGCTCCACAGGTTGCCACTGGAGTCCTCTTCTACTCAACCATGCCGACATCATGGAGCTGGTGGATGTTAGAGACCTTGCGCTCCTCCACTTCCCATTTGAGGATGCCCCATAGATGCTCAAAAGGGTTTAGGTTTGGAGACATACTTGGCCAGCCCATCACCTTTACCCTCAGCTTCTTTAGCAAGGCAGTGGTCATCTTGGAGGTGTGTTTGGGGTCATTATCATGTTGGAATGCTGCTCTGCAGCCCAGTCTCCAAAGGGAGGAGGATCATGCTTTGCTTCAGTATGTCACAGTAAATGTTGGAATTCATGGTTCCCTCAATTAACTGTAGCTCTCCAGTGCCGGGAGCACCACCATGCTTGACTGTAGGCAAGAATCACTTGTCTTTATTCTGTACCTGGTTGCCGCCACACACGCTTGACACCATCTGAGCCAAATAGGTTTATCTTGGTTTCATTAGACCACAGGATGTGGTTCCAGTAATCCATGTCCTTAGTCTGCTTGTCTTCAGCAAACTGTTTGTGGATTTTCTTGTGCATCATCTTTAGAAGAGGCTTCCATCTGGGAGGACAGCCATGCAGACCAATTTGATGCAGTGTTCGGCGTATGTTCTGAGCACTGACAGGCTGACCCCCCCCCCCCCCTTCAACCTCTGCAGCAATGCTGGCAGCACTCATACGTCTATTTCCCAAAGACAACCTTTGGATGACGCTGCGTATGTGCACTCAACTTCTTTGGTCGACCATGGCGAGGCCTGTTCTGAGTGGAACCTGTCCGGTTAAACCACTGTATGGTCTTGGCCACCGTGCTGCATCTCAGTTTCAGGGTCTTGGAGATCTTTATGTAGAGCAACAATTTTTTTTTGTTTTTTTCAGATCCTCAGAGAGTTCTTTGCCTGATGTGCCATGTTGAACTTCCAGTGACCATTATGAGAGAGTGAGAGCAATAATACCAAATTTAACACACCTGCTCCCCATTCACACCTGAGACCTTGTAACACTAACAAGTCACATGACCCTGGGGAGGGAAAATGTCTATTTGGCCACAATTTGGACATTTTCACCTAAGGGTGTACTCACTTGTTGCCAGCGGTTTAGACATTAATGGCTGTATGTTGAGTTTTTTTGAGGGGACAGCAGATTTACACTATTATACAAGCTGTACACTTTACATTGTAGCAAAGTGTCATTTCTTCATTGTTGTCACATGAAAAGATATAATAAAATATTTACAAATAGGGGTGTACTCATTTTTGTGAGATACTGTAAATATGTAAAAGTTCATAAAAAAATGAAATTATATTTTACACTACTTTGTTTGCTTCCTGTACACCTATTAAGCCACCAATAACAGTTCATCTTTAATTTTTTTACTGCTCTAAATTAATGGAAGGTATTATTTAACCACTTTCCGACTGCACTATAGCTGATGGATGGCTACAGCACAACCGGCCAGGTCTGGAAGGGGGGGCATATGACATCCTCCCTGTTTTCTCCAGACATAGCCAATCACAGGTTGAGGTAAAGAGCCAATCAGCAGCTCTTTACCTTATGATCAGATGTGTCCAATCACAGCTGATAACGATGTAAACACAAGCCGGTTATCCGCATTCCTTTCAGAGTGAGGAGAGGAGAGCCGATAACCGGCTTGTGTGAAAGGGATATCTACACTGATAATGAGGGAACTGATTATCAGTGTCCTAATTATCAGCGCAGTCCTAACAGTGCTGCCTACCAGTGCCCACCAAAGAAAAAAATAAACAAATAAAGTTTACTGGCAAATGATTGTTGTACTTTTATACAGCGCTATTAACTAAAGCCATAGCAAAGCATGTGACTGCAGTGCTTGAGTCTCTGCATTATGTGATGAAAAACTTAAGCCCCGTACACACGTACCGATTGTCGTCTGTAAATATTCGGCCGACGACCGATCGGCCGATTGTAGGCTTGTTAGTATGATGCTTCCGACAGCCGACAGCGCACTTTCGGCCGAAAAGAATCTGTCGTGCAGGCATTAAAATTTTTGTTGGCCAACACCAGAACGGCCGATTGTTCGCCAGTCAGTACAGAATTCGGCCGACAATCAGCAGATTTGCAAGACTGGGCATGCTCAGAGAAGAAAAAACACAGGGAAAGTTAACCATCACATGACATCACTTCTGCAGTCGGCGGACAAAATTCTTGTGCAGTCTTTTGCACTTTTCAGCGAACAGGACAGCCCTGGACAAAAGACGGCCGATCGGTTGGCCGACGATCGGTACGTGTGTACGGGGCTTATGTAGCGTGCAATAATATGTTTTTGCGCCCATTCCAACTTATTACCGTTAAACTCAGAATATATATTGCATAAAGACCATTATCAAATTTTAGTAAAATGGGACTAAATTAGGCAAACCCCGCATAACCCCTTAAACTCATCATACATGCTACAATTTGACTGTGCAATTTCCTTTATATGAAGAAGAATGTAGCACATGGGCTTGCCTGATTGGATATACAGTAAAATGATTCATTATGGTAGATCTAACGTGGATTGTACAAAGCTTGTATGGTAAGATGGTAAGGTGTATGGTGAGTTGTAAAAACATCTGATATTCTGTGCCAGGTGAAGTTATGGACCCCAACACCACAGGGCAATGCTGCTGTTTGGCTGAAAATGATTACATTTTATATTTTAACAATTTTTTTTCTTGATTGAACATTTATCAGATTGCTGTGAACATATCTGTCATTACTTGTCTTTAAATGCGTAGAAGCTCAGTTCTCTTATAAATCCCTATCACATAAGAGAAGTATGAGCTTCTTCAGGGAGAAAAGACTGATACGAGGAATTTGTTAAAAAGTTGTTCTATATAAATGAATAAGATAAATACACATCCATTCACTGCAACAGTTAATTTCTTTCTTTGATGATTCTGGTACTTCTCCCCCCCATCCTATTTAATTATAATTAGGACACTGGCAATAATTGACCTTTACTCCCTACACAACCTACATTAATTTTCCCCAGACTTTGGCTATTAGGGCTGTGAATGTTTCAGACTGGTAAAATTCCTTCTGTCCTACAATCATTAAATCACTAATAAGTCACAGATGAGGCTCCAGATCTCTCCTCCTTTTAAGAGTCTCTGCACTTGCAATTAATGATCCAAAATGTAGTAATGAATGCTCCCTCTATTGGCAAAATTAGGATGTTGCATACATGATCAATATATAAAAAAGTCTACATTTTATATCAGATCTGGGCTTTTTTTTAATTGTGTATAGGTAAATTAGTTCTACTATTAGATACAATATGCTTACGTTCTTACAAATATTATTACATTGTTGTAGCCAAACATGTTTTCAGATGAACCCAATGTCAGATTATTCCCAAAAAAACAGGCATATACCTGGCATATAATAACCTCCTTATCGCTCTTTTAGGGCTCTTTTACACTGGTACCCAGGGTGCAGTAAAACCAGGCTGTAGTGTGAAAGTGCTATGCAAATACCATGGCAATTTAAGGCTTCATGTACACTTGGCTTACATTTACTGCGGGAAAACACAAAACACAGCAAAATCGCACCACAATCTTGCAGTGATTTTGCAGCGGCCAGCGTTCAAAATGTTCCTATACTGAAAAAAAAACAAAGAAAGGGTGTCCCTTAGGGATTTGGGTGGACAAAACTGATCAATAAGTAAGAGAAGTAGAAAGAAGTAGAATAAAATTGTATAATTTATTAAACATAGTTTAAAATGTATACATATATATAACAACAACACACATGTATAAAACCATAAAACAGAATGGCATGATGTAGGTGGTTGTGCTCAAGTCCGTCGCATGTATACCAGTGCGAAGGTAAAACCACTGGTCAACAATGCAGCATAGGACATCCCGACATGTTTCTGAATCTGGAAACGATTCCTTCTTCAGGGGAATTTATTTGAGTGTGCACCAGCCACAATTACATTTAGAAGATACATTTGTAAATACAGAATAATATATTGAAAAATGTACATCTTGAACAATATATACATGTTTGGTGTTACAATAAAATAATGTGCTAGAATAATGAGTAAAGTTGGCAGCCACACATCATACTTACCGCAATACGAATGTGTCCAAGAGAAATTGCAGCCAAATGGATTATGTGTCCACTGAGCTTAATTGTAGTGTTCTATTGCGCGTCAGTCTGGATGGTTATGGATAATGACCAAGGGAGCTTAGGATGGTGGGAGCACCTTAAAAAAGCTCTCAAAGCCAATAGGGTTTAGCCTGAATCTCCATCCATGAGCGCCCAGAGAGTGGTCACAAGGATCATGAAATGTGGGGGGGGACAATCTGGTGGATGAAAAAATTAAGTAAGGCATTGTATGTCAGGAATTGGGGGGGTGGGGGAACCTCTCATCTAATGGACATACCTGGCCAAGGTTCTTGGTCATTGCTTCAACAATAGTACAGGATGTATGGTCGTCGGGGATGGCAGCTGATATGAGGAGGGAAAGTACTTTCTTTTTTATCCCTACATGGGCTTACCTGGGGATTGGATGAACAGCCTCACCTAAGTAGGTGTCCCCCGATCGGCATCTGGAGCAGCTTCCTGTTGACTCCAGAAGTGTAAAACATCTATTGTGATGGTACATGGTCCCCCCATGTTGATCCCCCGGTCACGCATGTGCAGCGTGGCGGCGTCTGTTGTCACAGGACCGCCGACACATTGAAGGGAGGCCGGGCCGGGGGAAAGATGGGCGAATCCACCCAGATGTGAGGCGAAAGGGAGTAAACGTCAGGAATGACGTCAGTCCCTTCAGATGCATTGTGCTCCCTAAACTACAGGCCTCAGATGCCTGAGCGTGCCAGGGAACGTCCTCGAGGCATCGAGGGGGGGGGGGGGGGGGAGGGAAGAGCATGCAAATAAATAAACATCCCAAAGCCGTTCCATATAAAAATAGGAACCGAATGGCAAAACTGGACAGTGCTAATGATAGCAACGGAACAAAATAGGGAAGAATGTATATCAGACAAAGAAATGTATATGTATATATATATATATATATATATATATATATATATACACAAGAAGCTGCTACTCTGCATTGATTGTGCACCAGGACATATTGCATTGCTTTCCCATATGAGGTGCAGCATGCCCATCCATCCACATGCGTGATACCTGCAAAATATGTAACGTATTATTGATATTCATATGACAATATAAATGCACTTATCTATACATCGCATATGTCACATAGGCGCAACCAAAACATGTACATAAAATTCTGCAGACAATAATGTATACTTGTTTGTTAAAACAAGAAATAGGATAGGTATGTATGTACAGTGATGTGTCAATATTGTATAATAGTACAGATATTTTTTTCTACACATTTTTACACAAAAAGGACATAAAGCACTCTATTCATGAACAGGTATGCATTGTATATGTTTGTATATGAATCAGCTATACAAATAGTTACATATAAGTTGCATATAATCGTTAATTTTTACAAAAAGACCCAGGTCTCCAGGGTGAGACGAGACCAACAAGTAGACAAATGAGAAAATAGGCATAATAGAGAGAAAGCAGATATAAGGGATTTGTTAAAAAATTTCCTGGATGGTTACAAAATAGGAAAGATAAGAAAGGGGGAAGTGCGCTAGAGGTCCCACTCAAACCCACCCGAGTTGAAGCCCTGAAGAAAAGGTTTAAAATAAAATGAATCGTTCAACCCGGGAGGTTGTGTGGCATTTAGGTCGGAGATCCACCGCAGCTCGCGCTGAAGAAGGGCTTTGTTAAAGTCCCCTCCATGCGGGCTGGGGTGGATTCGGTCAAGGACCAAAAATGTCGGAAGAGTATCCCCGTGGACTTGGAAATCATGTCGTCCAGGGGGGAGATCGGGGTTCTTTTTCTTAATGCTTAGTATATGTCGGTAGATCCGTTGGCATAATTTTTGTATGTTTTTTCCAACATAAAAACATTCGCATTCACATAACAATAAATTTACCACTACCATGGTTTGGCAATTGGCAAAGTGTTTTGGACGAAACATGCGTCCATTTGGTAATTGTATTTGTCCTCTTGTGTCAATGAATTGATAATGATGGCATGAGCCACATGGGAAAGTTCCCAACTATTTACAGGGGTCTCCTTTGTTTTCTCCCCGAAACTCACTTTGGAATAGATGGTCGCCCAAAGAGGGGGCTCTTCTATAAGTGATTTTTTTGTCCGGATCACTCTCTGGACAAATTTAAGACCATCAAAGACGTACACCTATATACTAAAATTTTTTTTTTTTAAAGAGCACATATACCAAAATCACTGAGAACACTACTGGAACACTTAGTGAGCGTCAAGCTCTAGAAAATTTGGAGGCCTTATTAGAAGAGAAAGAACCCTTAGACCTAATAGATAAAATTGATATTGAAACCCTACTTCAACAATTAGAGAACCCTGAATTGGTAACCCTTCCACCACTGGACACACAAAAATTAAAAAAACCATCTACCCATCACCAAGTACGAACCATGCAATTGCTACATTTTGAAACTTGTATGCCAGGAAATTAGAGCATTGAAAGTAGGTCCCAACAATATTAAAATAGGAAATATGACCCCTGAAAAGAGAAAAGCACTACAAAATCTTACCAACAAACATGCCATTACCATAAAACTAGCAGACAAGGGTGGCGATATTGTCCTGATGGACAACAGTCAATACACCTCTATGTGTAAATGCATTCTCGATAATGCTGATTGGTACAGACAAATTAACAAATCTGTGATTGATGTATTTAATCAGGAATTTTATGTTCTAGTGAACAGAGCCTACTATGAGAACGTAATTTCCAAAAAACTTGGGACTTTATTAGGACCAGCTTTCCAAGAATTCCAACTTTATATGCACCACCAAAGGTCCATAAAAGCGTAAATAACCCCACGGGGAGGCCTATTATCTCGGGTAATGGGGCAATTACTGAAAATTTAAGTCGAGTTATAGATCAACATCTCAGGCCATTTGTAACAAGTCTTCCATCTTATATTACAAGACACAATTCATTTACTATGCATACGTGAGGGAATTCACATACCACCTGATACTATCTTGGTTACTATAGATGTGGAGGCTATATAGAGCTCCATACTGCATGACCTGGGGTAGTGGGAATGTACTTTACTGATGAATGATAGCTTCTCGATGTATGCGGACCACATCCTCATGTCGATGACGTCTTTGTCCTATGGGATGGCCTGAAACCCCTGGTTTTGGAATGCTTGAATTCCTTAAATCATAACTCACTAAATCTCAAATTCACTATGGAGTACGATATTTCCGCAGTGACTTTCCTGGATGTAAGAATCCTGAGGACTGACAACAATATGTTGTCATGTGAACTTTTCCAGAAGCTCACTGCCGGAAACACTATCCTACATGCGAGTAGTTTCCACCCTAAGCCACTAGTATACTCAATCCTCTACAGTCAATATTTAAGAGCGAGACGAATATGTACTAGTGAGGAATCGTTCATTCAGGAAGCTAACAACATACAAAAGCGACTCTCAGAAAGAGGATACAGTCGAAAATGTCTGAAAAAAGCCTTCAAAAAAGCTAAAAAACTATCCCGACATGACCTCCTTTTTTCATAAAGAGGTCTAAAATCTGACAATACTACTAGGATTATTGTAAAGTATTTAAATGAACATAACAAAACTCAGACAGATTTAAAAAAAAAAATACTGGCACCTTCTAGCATTGGACCCTGCGATCAGCCCCTATGTTCCTGTTGCACCTAAAATCACTTATAGAAGAGCCCCCTCTTTGGGGGACCATCTAGTCCAAAGTGAGTTTCGGGGAGAAAACAAAGGAGACCCCTGTAAATACTTGGGAACATTCCCATGTGGCTCGTGCCATCATTGTCAATTCATTGACACAAGACGACAAATACAATTACCAAATGGACGCATGTTTTGTCCAAAACACTTTGCCAATTGCCAAACCATGGTAGTGATAAATTTATTGTTATGTGAATGCGGATGCTTTTTTGTCAGAAAAACCGTACAAGAAACCGACAAGAAACAATGCGGTACTTGACCTACTGATTACCAACAATACAGACCTGCTCACGGATATAGAAATACGGGACAACTTAGGGAACAGTGACCATAGGTCAATTGGTTTCAGTATTAATTACAGTAATAGGAAACACAAGGGTAATATAAGGACACTGAATTTCAAAAGAGCCAATTTCCCTAAACTGCGCTCGCTGCTAGAAAATATCAAATGGGATAGAACCCTGGGAACAAAGAACACGGAGGAAAAATGGGAGTGCTTCAAGAGCATACTTAACAAGGGGGTGGGCCAGTGCATTCCACAGGGAAATAAATTTAAAAGAGCAAAACTAAACCCTGGGTGGCTAAACTCCAACATAAAAATGTATATTAGAGCTAAAGAAAAGGCCTTCAAAAAATACAAGACTAAGGGGTCATTGGCAGCATTTAAGCACTACAAAGAGTGTAATAAGAAATCAGGGCGGCTAAAATAGAACACGAGAGACATATAGCGGAGGAGAGTAAAAAGAACCCCAAGAAGTTCTTAAAGTATATAAACAGTAGGAAAGCGAGGCCAGAGCACATTGGCCCCATAAAAGATGATAAAGGAAAAATGGCCACAGAGGACAGAGAAAAGGCGGAAGTGTTAAATAATTTCTTTTCTTCAGTCTTCACAAAGGAATCGGGGGGCTACACGAACCCTGCTTGTAAGGCCGAACTAAATAATACACCTCAGGAAGTGCCGCCATGGCTAACAGAGGATAGACTTAGAGCTAAACTAGAGAAACTTAACATAAATAAATCCCCGGGGCCGGATGGCTTGCACCCAAGGGTTCTTAATGAGCTCAGCCAGGTGATTGCCAGACCATTATTCTTGATCTTTAAGGATAGTTTACAGACGGGTATGGTGCCAGCTGATTGGAAAAAAGCCAACGTGGTACCAATATTTAAAAAGGGGCCGAGATATATCCCGGGTAACTATAGGCCGGTCAGCCTAACATCAGTAGTCTGAAAAATTTTGGAGGGGATGATAAGGGACCACATACAAGATTTTAGTAATGAAAACGGTATTATAAGTAGTAATCAGCATGGATTCATGAAAAATCGTTTGTGCCAAACCAATCTATTAACCTTCTACGATGAAGTGAGCTGCCACTTAGATAAAGGTAAGCCTGTGGATGTGGTGTATCTGGACTTTGCAAAGGCCTTTGACACCGTTCCCCACAAACGCTTACTGTACAAACTAAGGAAGGTAGGTATGGACCATAAGGTGAGTACATGGATAGAGAACTGGCTCCAGGGGAGAGTACAGAGGGTGGTGATTAATGGGGAGTACTCGGATTGGGTGGGTGTGGAAAGTGGGGTCCCCCAGGGTTCTGTCCTGGGACCAATCCTGTTTAATTTATTCATAAATGATCTAGAGGAGGGGATATCTAGTACAATCTCAGTTTTTGCAGATGATACTAAATTAGGCATGCCAATATCTTCTATGCAGGATGTGGAAATCTTGCAAGCAGACCTGAACAAAATAACGGGGTGGGCAACTACATGGCAGATGAGATTTAATGTAGAAAAATGTAAAGTAATGCACTTGGGGGCCAGAAACCAGAAAGCAAGCTACTCACTAGGGGGGGGGGACCTCTGGGTGAGTCTAGGATGGAAAGGAACCTGGGGGTACTGGTAGACAACAGGCTTGGCAGTGGCATGCAATGCCAAGCCGCCGCAAGCAAAGCCAACAGAATACTGGGTTGTATAAAAAGGGGATTCACTCCAGAAATAAAGAGATTATTCTCCCGCTCTACAAGACTCTGGTCCGGCCACATCTGGAGTATGCTGTCCAGTTCTGGGCACCGGTCCTCAGGAAGGATGTGCTGGAACTGGAGAAAGTCCAGAGAAGGGCAACAAAAATAATTAGGGGAATGGAGGACATCAGCTATGAGGAAAGACTACAAGCACTGAACCTATTCTCTCTGGAGAAGAGACGATTGAGGGGGGATATGATATCAATGTACAAATACTGTACTGGCGACCCTAGCATAAGGAACAAACTATTCAGAGAAAGGAGATACAATAAGACACGTGGCCACTCACTAAAACTTGAGGAAAGGCGGTTTAACCTTAAAGTGCGTAAGGGGTTCTTCCCTGTAAGAGCGGTAAGGATGTGGAATTCTCTTCCACAAGCAGTCGTATCAGCGGGGAGCATTGATAGTTTCAAAAAACTATTGGATGGACACCTTAAAGACCACAACATACAGGGGTATACAATGTACGGTTAAAAGCAAACACACACACACATCATAGGTTGAACTGGATGGACTTATGTCTTTTTTCAACCTCACTAACTATGTAACTATGTAACTATGTACAAAAATGATACCAACGGATCTACCGACATATACTAAGCATTCAGAAAAAGAGCCCCGATCTCCCCCTTGGATGACATGCTATCCAAGTCCACGGGGATACTCTTCCGAGAGTGACATTTTTGGCTCTTGACCGAATCCACCCCAGCCCGCGTGGATGGGACTTTAACAAAGCCCTTCTTCAGTCTGAGCTGCGGTGGATCTCAGACCTAAATGCCACACAACCTCTCAGGTTGAACAAAGCATTTAATTTTAAACCTTTTGTTCCAGGCTTCAACTCGGAAGGCTTTGAGTGGGACCTCTAGCACACTTCCCCCTCTCTTATCTTTCCTATTTTTTTTACCAGCCAGGAAAATTTTAATTTCCAATTTTAATTCCCTTATATCTGCTTTCTCTCTAATATGCCTATTTTCTCATTTGTCTACTTGTTAGTCTCATCTCACCCTTGAGACCTGGGTCTTTTTGTAAAAATTTACGATTAAATGCAACTTATATGTAACTATTGGTATAGCTGATTTATATACAAACATATACAATGCATACCTGTTCATGAATAGAGTGCTTTATGTCCTTTTTGTGTAAAAATATGTGTAGAAATATGTGTAGAAATAAATAATTAATAATACTATTCTACAATATTGACTAGGGATAGACCAATATGTTTTTTTCATGGGCGATACTGATATTTTGGTCATAACGTATTGGTATTGGCCGATATTTTGTACATTTAACCACTTTACCACCGGAGGATTTTCGTGCTTTACGTCCAGGCCACTTTTTGCAACTTGGCACTGTGTGACTTTAACTGACAATTGTGTGGTCATGCAATGCTGTACCCAAACGAAATTTACTTTTTTTTCCCACAAACAGAGCTTTCTTTTGGTGGTATTTGACCACCTCTGCGCTTTTTATTTTTTGCGATATTAATAAAAAAAAAGAGCGAAGATTTTGAGAAAAAATGACTTTTTCAACTTTGTCTTTTAAAAAATATCCAATATACTCAATTTATGTCATATATTTTGGCCAAAATGTATTTTTTGTCACAGGTGTTTGAAAAATGACTAAAAAAAAATTATTTTTTTTTACACAAAGTTGTCATTGAAATGATATATTGCTCACACATGATATGGGTATATGTGTAATTACACCCCAAAATATATTCTGCTGCTTCTCTTGAGTACAGGGATACCACATATGTGAGACTTTTTGGGAGCCTAGCTGTGTGCGGGACCCCGAAAACCAATCCCCACCATCAGAATTTCAAAGGGCGTACATTTTTCATTGCATTTTCTCACAAGATACCACAAAACCCCCCCCAAATGACCCCATTTTGGAAAGTAGACACCCCAAGCTGCTGAGAGGCATGGTGAGTCCATGGAATATTTTATATTTTGCCACAAGTTTTGGGAAAGTGACAGTTTTTTTTTTTTAACACAAAGTTGTCACTAAAAGATACATTTCTCACACATGCCATTGGTATATGTGGAATTACACCCCAAAATACATTCTGCTTCTTCTCCTGAGTATGGAGATACCACATGTGTGAGATTTTTTGGGAGCCTAGCTGTGTACAGGACCCCGAAAACCAATCACCCCTTTCAGGTTTTCTAATGGCGTAAATTGTGCATTTCACCGCCGCACTACCTGTCACAGTTTCGGAGGCCCTAAAATTTCAAGATACCACAAAACCCCCCCCAAATGACCCAATTTTGGAAAGTAGACACCCCAAGCTGCTGAGAGGCATGGTGAGTCCATGGAATATTTTATATTTTGCCACAAGTTTTGGGAAAGTGACAGTTTTTTTTTTTTAACACAAAGTTGTCACTAAAAGATACATTTCTCACACATGCCATTGGTATATGTGGAATTACACCCCAAAATACATTCTGCTTCTTCTCCTGAGTATGGAGATACCACATGTGTGAGATTTTTTGGGAGCCTAGCTGTGTACAGGACCCCGAAAACCAATCACCCCTTTCAGGTTTTCTAATGGCGTAAATTGTGCATTTCACCTCCGCACTACCTGTCACAGTTTCGGAGGCCCTAAAATTTCAAGATAGCACAAACCCCCCCCCCAAATGACCCCATTTTGCAAAGTAGACACCCCAAGCTATTTGCTGAGAGGCATGGTGAGTCCATGGAATATTTTATATTTTGCCATAAGTTCCGGGAAATATATTATTATTTTTTTTTTGTTTTTTTACACAAAGTTGTCACTAAATGATATATTTCTCCCACATGCCATGGGTATATGTGAAATGACACCCCAAAATACATTTTGCTGCTTCTCCTGAGTACAGGGATACCCAATGTGTGAGACTTTTTTGCAGTCTAGCCGAGTACAGGACCCCGAAAATCAATCACCACTTTCAGGCTTTCCAAGGGCGTAAATTGTTGATTTGTGTTATAGTCGTTTATAGTCGTGGACACAGAGGGGCTTCTCAACAACAACACCGGTGACCGTAGTAATTTCGACTGCCGTGTCTGGGTGAATGGAGGACAGAACAAAAACGTTCCGTTTGTCCCTCCACTTCACTGCAAGCAATTCATCGCACCTCAAGCAGGCTCTCTCCCCCGAGCTCAGTGGGGAATTTACTAGCCGTTGGGGAAAGCCCCGGCGAATAGATGGCACGGTGCCACAAGCGCCAATTTGCAATTGAAAGAGGTGTCTAAAAAGTGGCACGCTTGAAAAAAATTGTCCACGTACAAGTGGTACCCCTTTCCGAATAAGGGTGACACCAAGTCCCAAACTATCTTGCCGATGCTCCCTATGTAGTCTGGGCAGTCGGGGGGCTCCACAGAGCTATCTTTTCCCTCATAGACACGGAAACTAACTGTATAGCCTGTGGTCCTGTCACAGAGCTTGTACAGCTTGACCCCGTATCTGGCACGCTTGCTGAGGAGATATTGTGTGATAGCAAGGCGGTCAGTAAACTTCATCAGGGACTCGTCAACGCAGACATCTTGTTGGGGGGTAAACAAGGCTGCAAAAGGCTGATTGAAGTGGTCTACGAGGGGCCAGATTTTGTGGAGCCGATTATATTCAGGGTCTCCCCGAGGACGACAGAGTTTATTGTCGCTGAAATGCATGAACCAAAATATTTGTTCGTATAGTGCCCTGGACATAGCAGCAGAGAACATGACATTTAATGAATTGGGTCAGTGGACCAATATAACCGCAATTCATTCTTTTTTGTAATGCCTGTGTTGAAGGATAGGCCCCGGATAGGCAATAGGCAAGGATAGGCCCCGGATAGGCAATAGGCAATGAGTGTGGCAGGTAGACCCCCATGATTTAATATCCCCAGAGGTCCAGTCAAGGGTAGGAGAGTGGCGCTGGAGCCAGGGCAAGCCAAGAAGGACGTCAGACGTGCAATTCGGTAGAACAAAAAATTCAATGGTTTCTTGGTGGAGGACCCCTATGGTCATGAGCACGGGTTCTGTGCGATAACGCACGGTACAGTTCAGATTTTCTCTGTTAACTGTAGTAATAAAGAAGGGCTTGACGAGACGGATCACAGGAATGCTAAAGCGGTTGATGAAGGAGGCTTTAATGAAGTTTCCCGCAGAACCAGAGTCCAAGAAGGCGTCTGCCGGGAAGGAGACTTTAGCAGCAGAAGAAATCCTTACCGGAAAAATCAAGCGTAGAGAGGAAGAATTCACACCCAGCGACGCCTCTCCCACGTTCACTAGGTGCGAGCGTTTCCCTGACGCTGAGGACGAACTGGACAGTCCTTTAAGAAGTGTTCGGAACTCGCACAGTATAAGCATAAATTCTCGTTCCTCCGGCGAGACCTTTCTTGCTAGGTCAGGCGAGCCTGATCCACTTGCATGGCCTCCTCGGCAGAAGGCGCAGCAACCGGCTGCAAAGGTTGCTGGAAGAGAGGTGCCAGGCGTGGATAACGCCTGTTGCGAACAAGATTCTTTTCTTGGCGAAGTTCCTGGCGTCTTTCAATGAAGCGCATATCTATGCGAGTAGCCAACTGGATGAGTTCCGTCAGGGAATCAGGTATCTCTCGTGCGGCCAGAGCATCCTTGATATGGCTGGATAAACCTTTTTTAAAAGTTGCGCAGAGGGCGTCGTTGTTCCAGGTCAGTTCAGAGGCCAGAGTGCGAAACTGTATAGCATATTCGCCTACAGTAGTGTCTCCTTGGACGAGGTTTAGCAAGGCTGTTTCTGCTGACGAGGCACGGGCAGGTTCCTCGAAGACACTGCGAACTTCAGAAGCGAAGGACTGGACAGAGGCAGTGGCAGGATCGTTGCGGTCCCAGAGCGGCGTGGCCCAGGCCAAGGCCTTTCCAGACAGTAAACTGACCATGAAGGCCACCTTAGACCGTTCTGTAGGAAACTGGTCGGCCAACATCTCCAGGTGCAGGGAACATTGGGACAAGAATCCCGGCACATCTTAGAATCCCCATCAAACTTGTCCGGGAGAGACAAACGGATTCTAGCAGAGGTGGTGGCCACCGGCTGCGGAGGTGGAGCGGAAGCAGAAGCAGAAGCAGGCGGCTGCTGGCGTGCGGGAAGAAGTTGCTGCAGCATGGCGGTCAGCTGTGCCAACTGTTGACCTTGCTGAGCAATCTGCTGGGACTGCTGGGCAACCACGGTAGAGATGTCAGCGAGACTAGGCAGGGGCACATCAGCGGGATCCATGGCCGGATCTACTGTCAGGGTCCGGACTGGCGGCAGGTGACTGTACTGGAGGTGGATCCTCTGTGTCAGTGAGGGATTGGCGTGGACCGTACCAGGGGACCGGTTCTAAGTTACTACCGGTTTTCACCAGAGCCCGCCGCAAGGCGGGATGGACTTGCTGCGGCGGTAGGAACCAGGTCGTATCCTCCGGTAACGGCTCAACCTCAAAGACAGCTGATTTAGGTGCGGTACAGAAGGACAAGGCAAAGGCAAGGTCAGACGGAGCAAAATGTCAAGGTAGGCGGCAACGGTTCGTAGTCAGGGGCAACAGCAGAAGGTCAGATACACAGGCAGGGAAAATACACCAAAAGCTTTCTCACGGCACAAAAGGCAACAAGATCCGGCAAGGACAGGAAGGGGAAGTGGGTTTTAATATGTTTTGGTACTGATTGGACCAGGCACCAATTAATGGTGCACTGGCCCTTTAAATTTCAATGCAGCAGCGCGCACGCGGCCCCGCCCCCCGGGAGGAGGAAGGAACCCGGCGTGTACCGAGCGGCCGGGATGACGGGACCCGGCGGGTAAGTATTGCAGATGCGGGGGAACAGGGACGCGTCGAGTGCTCGGGGAAGCCACGGGACCCGGAGCACTCGGCGGCGTTACAATACCACTGTATAAAGTATTCACTGTGAGGGGTTTGGGGGGTTTGGGGGGTGATCAGGGGTGATCAAGGGGTTAAATGTGCCTATGTAGGTAGTGTCAGTGTAATGTTTGGTGGAACTCACGTTTTTGATGTCTCTCTTTCTTCTCCTGGAACCGAAAGGGCTCCAGAAGGGAAAGTTACATCACTTCCCCTGCCTGTGTTTACATTAAACAGGCAGGGGCGTTTTGAAAAATAAAGACAATTTTTTTTTACCAATCTGGTACTGAACATGTTAATTTTTGTTTATTGCTTAATGGGTGGCTGTCTGGCATCCTGTCTGTGGGTGGCTGGCTTTCTGGCACCCTGTGGTCGGTGGCTGGCTGGCTGTCTGGCACCCTGTGGTGGGTGGCTGGCTGGCACCCTGTGGTGGGTGGCTGGCTGGCTGGTACAGGGCCTGTGGGTGGCTGGCTGGCTCACTGGTACAGCGCCTGTGGCTGGCTGGCTGGTACAGGGCCTGTGGATGTGAGTGGCTAGCTGGAACTGGGCTGCTGTGGGTGGGTGTATGGCTGTGATACACTCCCGCGAGACTGGTCCCGACTCCAGACGAGGCTGTCCAAGGCGAGAGAGGCAGCCCAAGAAGGCCGAATGATGTCACAAAAATATCGGCAATATCGGCCAGTTCCGGGGCCAATACCGATATATCCGGGAAAGTGCATATCGGCCCTGGCGATAATCAATCTATCCCTAATATTGAAACATCACTGTACATACATACCTATCCTTTTTTTTTTTTTTTGTTTTAACAAATAATTATACATTATTGTGTGCAGAATTTTATGTACATATTTTGGTTGTGCCTATGTGACATATTCAATGTATAGATAAGTGCATTTATGTTGTCATATGGATATCAACAATACGTTACAGTATCTCATAAAAGTAAGTACACCCCTCACATTTTTGTAAATATTTTATTATATCTTTTCATGTGACAATACTGAAGAAATTGCACTTTGCTACAATGTAAAGTAGTTAGTGTACAGCTTGTATAACAGTGTAAATTTGCTGTCCCCTCAAAATAACTCACACAGCCATTAATGTCTAAACCACTGGCAACAAAAGTGAGTACAGCCCTAAGTTAAAATGTCCAAATTGGGCCAAAAGTGTCAATATTTAGTGTGGCCACCATTATTTTCCAGCACTGCCTTAACCATCTTGGGCATGGAGTTCACTAGAGCTTCACAGGCTGCCACTGGAGTCCTCTTCCATTATTCGATGTTAGAGACCTTGCTCTCTTCCACCTTCCATTTGAGGATGTCCCACAGATGCTCAATAGGGTTTAGGGCTGGAGACATGCTTGGCCAGTCCATCACCTTTACCCTCAGCTTCTTTAGCAAGGCATCTTAGAGATATATTTGGGGTCGTTATCATGTTGGAATACTGCCCTGTGGCCGAGGGGGGATCATGCTCTGCTTCAGTATGTCACAGTACATGTTGGCATTCATGGTTCCCTTAATGAACTGTAGATCCCCAGTTCCGGCAGCACTCATGCAGCCCCAGACCATGAAACTCCAACCTCCATGGTTGACTGTAGGCAAGACACACTTGTCTTTGTACTCCTCACCTGGTGGCCGCCACATATGCTTGACACCATCTGAAGCAAATAAGTTTATCTTGGTCTAATCAGACCACAGGACATGGTTCCAGTAATCCATGTCCTTAGTCTGCTTGTCTTCGGCAAACTGTTTGCGGCCTTTCTTGTCCATCATCTTTAGAAGAGGCTTCCTTCTGGGACGACGGGTCCGCGTGTGTGACTGGCGGACCCGATGTCCGCCGGTCACTCTGCGATCGTTGGGGGAGAGGGAGAAAGGCAGGCAGCTTGTGTAAACAAGCTGCCTGTCATTCTCCCCTGTGTAGAAACACCGATCATACAGTTCTACTATGTAGGAACGTTGATCAGTGTTCCTACAGCTCAAGCCACAGCCATTCACAGTTAGAATCATGCTCCCAGGGACATACACAGCCCCTCCCTCTCAAATAAAGTTAACCCCTTCACTGCCAGTGTAATTTTACAGTAACGGTGCATATATATAGCACTGATTACTGTAGAAATGTCACTGGTAACCCCAAAAGTGTCAAAAATGTCAGTCAAGGGTCCGATCTGTCCGCCGCAATGTCGCAGTACCGCAAAATAAATCGCAGATCGCCGCCATTACGCGTTAAAAAAAAAACAACAAAAATGACAAAAATCTTTCCCTTTGTTAGTAAACGCGATAACTTTTGCGCAAACCAATCAAAATATGCTTTTTGCGATTTTTTTTCCAAACATATGTAGCATAAAACAAATTGGCCGAAAATGTTAAAAAATTTTGATTTTTACTTTTTTTTTGGGGGAATTTCATATAAAAAAATGTGAAAAATATTGTTATTTTTGCAAAATTGACGCTCTTTTTTTGTTTATAGCGCGTGATCAAAAAATCGCACAGGTGATCAAATACCACCAAAAGAAAGCTATGTTTGTGGGAAAAAAAGGACGTCAAATTTGTTTAGGTACAGCGTCGCACGACCGCGCAATTGTCCGTTAAAGTCACGCAGTGCCGAATCGCAAAATACCCCCTGGTCTTTTAGCAGCCAAATCCTCCGGGGCTTAAGTGGTTAATGGCTATGTGTGGAGTTATTTTGAGGAGGACAGCAAATTTACACTGGTATACAAGCTGTACACTCACACACCACTTTACATTGTAGCAATGTGTCATTTCTTCAGTGTTGTCACATGAAAAGATATAATAACATATTTACAAAAATGTGAGGGGTGTACTCACTTTTGTGAGATACTATATATATTTTTTGCAGGTATCACGCATGTGGATGTCTGGGCATGCTGCACCTCATATGAGAACGCGATATGTCCTGGTGCACAATCAATGCAGATTAGCAGCTTCTTGCATATATATATATATATATATATACATTTCTTTGTCTGATATACATTCTTCCCTTTTTTTGTTCCGTTGCTATCATTAGCACTGTCCAGTTTTGCCATTCGGTTCCTATTTTTAAAATCAAGAGGGAAAACCCTGCGCTAAGTTATGACAGAAACGGATGATAATATGTCCTAAAATAGCAGCTAAACACTGGACCTATAGAAATCCAAGCAAAATGTATATCAAAATAGTGTAGCGTTAATGACAACCAAAAATATAAATACCACATTAGTCATAAAAACAAGTGCGGTGATACAAACTAGAAAAAACAAAGTCCATAAGGGTTATGAGTCCCAAAAATGGATAATAGGTGGAAAGTTGTAATCCAAAGGTGGAGTCCCAATAGATGGTGAGGCAGGAGGAAAACACCCGTGATAGGTAATGAGAGATGGCTGCTTACCAGAATGAATGGGCCCCCAACTTAATGGACAGGCCACAAAGGCTTGGTACAGAACTCAGCATAGACTCTTGCTTTCACAAGCATAGGGATATGGACATGGATCAATACACTTGTAACCAGTCTCAGTTTCCAAAGGTGTAGCAAGATGAACCGATAAAGCTCATATACAGCTCCTTGCTGCAGTGCTTCTGTCTTGCCTCCCTTCACATGTGGTGTTTGGGCTTCCTATTTTTATATGGAACGGCTTGGGGATGTTTATTTATTTATTTCTATGCATGCTCTTCCCTGGCATGCCCAGGCCCCATGCTCAAGCTGCTCCAAAAGAAAATTGCGATGCTATGCATCTAGCTCCTGCACTCAGATACAAGGCTCTCAGATCACTCCTATCATGGGACTCCTACTTGACATCCCCAATGGCAAGGCCTTGCTACCCTCTACGACCGGGGTGGTCGACAAATAGCTGTAGACAAAAAACAAAGAAAGGGCGCACTGGCCTAGAGCATTATCCTCAATAGGGCTTTATTAATAACCGATACAATATCTACTCACAAACAAATGATGTAAGCCAGCATATCAGATTCAAATATCCATCCAGAGTCCATTGTTATACAGTCCACAGTCTGAGTTGAAATATCGGCTAACGCGTTTCGAGGCTTCCCTTCTTCATCAGAGCCACTGTTATTTTAATCCGATATCCTAGCTTACATCATTTGTTTGTGAGTAGATATTTTATCTGTTATTAATAATGCCCTATTGAGGATAATGCGCTAGGCCGGTGCGCCTTTTCTTTGCTTTTTGCCCATGCTCAGGCATCTGGGGCCTGTAGTTTAGGAAACCAAATGCATCTAAAGGGACTGACGTCATTCCTGAAGTTTACTCCCTTTCTCCTCGCATCTGGGTGGATCCGCACATTTTCCCCCCGGCCCAGCCTCCCTTCAAAGTGTCGGCGGTCCTGTGACGTCGGACGCCGCCGCGTTGCACATGCGCATCGGCTCTGGATGCCGCAGTGACCGGGAGATCAACATGGGGGGACCCATGTTCTACACTTCTGGATTCAACAGGAAGCTGCTTCAGATGCCGATTGGGGCACACCTACTGAGGTGAGGCTGTTCATCCAATCCCCAGGTAAGCCCCTGTAGGGATATAAAAGAAAGTACTTTCCCTCCTCATATCAGCTACCATCCCCGACGAGCATACATCCTGCACTATTGTTAAAGCACAGACTAAGAACCTTGGCCAGGTTTGTCCATTAGATGGGAGTCCCCCCCCCCCCATTCCTGCCATACAATGCCTTACTTAATTTTTTCATCCACCAGATGGTACCCCCCCCCCTACATTTCATGATCCTTGTGACTGCTCTCTGGGCGCTCATGGGCGGAGATGCATGGTAATCCCTATTGGCTTTGGGCACATAATAATAGAGAGCTTTTTTAAGGTGCTCCCACTATCCTAAGCTCCCTTGGTCATTATCCATAACCATCCAGATTGACGCTCAATAGAACACTACAATTAAGCTCAGTGAACACATAATCCGTTTGGCTGCAATTTCTCTTGGACACAATCGCATCGCGGTAAGTATGATGTGTGGCTGCCAACTTTACTCATTATCTAGCACATTTTTCTATTGTAACAACAAACATGTATATATTGTTCAAGATGAACATTTTTCAATATATTCTATATTTACAATTGTATCTTCTAGATGTAATTGTAACTGGTGCATGCTCAAATAAATTTTCCTGAATAAGGAATTGTTTCCAGATTCCGAAACATGTCGGGATGTCCTATGCTGCATTGTTGACCAGTGGTTTCACCTTCGCACTGGTATACATGCGATGGACTTGAGCGCAACCACCTACATCATGCCATTCTGTCCTATGGTTTTATACATGTGTGTTGTTGTTATATTTACAGTATGTATACATTTTAAACTATGTTTAATAAATTATACAATTTTATTCTATTTCTTTCTACTTCTCTTACTTATTGATCAGTTTTGTCCACCCAAATCTCCAAGGGACACCCTTTCTTTTTGTTTTTTTCCATATAAGTTCAGGGAAGGGACATTAACTAATCTAGCTGCACCTACCCATCTTCTTTCCAATTGTTCCTATACTGAGCGCAATTGTTCCACATTCAGGAGAGGGAGGTTAAATCTCACCTAACACCAGCAGCTCCTAAACCCTGCTAAATGCGAAAAGCTTTTATGGAGTTGAGTTTAGGAGCTTTGGCAAAAAAAAAAGTCAAAATCTCCTTAACTCAAGTCAATTCAGAATTTTACAGGAAGCACTGCTTGTCAAACTCACCCATTGAGATCAATGGAGCTGCACTGCAACTGCAAGCCAAAAGCTTGGCTCGTCATTGCAGAGCAGTCCTGCAATGTAAAATTGCAAAAAGAAAAGACGCGAAAAGTAAAAATAGGTGTAAGAAAACAGCAGTAGTGCCTCCTGAAAGCCTGCCATTAGGCTATCTTTGCACTTGCAGTTTTTGGGGGGGTTGTAAAAAAAAATGAGGTTAAGTTGTGTAGCTCCTCCCCAAGGTAAAGTTGAGATCTACATATGGTATACCTTCAGCTGTCTATATTTCTCTGATGATTGTTTTGTCATGTGGTTTGCACTGAAGATAAAGTGGAAGTAAACCCAATCGATTTAATAGTTTTAAAAAACAGTTACATTTCCCGCATCAGTCAGGAATAAAACTGTGACATTGTTTGTGCTGTCAAACCATCCAATGGCTGGTGTCATAACTGATCACATGTGCAGCATCATGGCTGATCTGTACAAAATCAAACAGAGGCCAAGATGGCAGTTTCCTTAGCTGAAAATGACAAGAGGGGTTACTTCCACTTTTATCTCAGTTTATATATTTCTTATATATGTATATATATATATATATATATATATATATATACACACTTTTCATATTCTTAGTTTGAATTACTCAGGTTTGTGTGTAGTGATATCTGCAGGAATTAGGAGAATATAAAATATGGCACAACTTTATGCAAAAAAATCAAATAAAAATAAACAATATAAAGGTTGTACCCAATTAGAGGTTTTCCCAACCCACCTGCCCGATCCCGCCAGGAAGCCGACACTGCACACTACTAATCACAGGCATTGGGACATTTCCCTGTCTGTGCAGCTGCGGACCAGGACATGTCTCAATGCCTGTGATTAGTGGTGTACTGTGTCGGCTTCCTAGCGGGATTGGGCAGGTGGGTTGGGACAAGGATCCCAAACACGCCTGAGCGATCTCTATACCCAATATTTCAATCTATATTCCAAGCTGGGCAGAGCAATAACTTTGAAGAAGTATAAAGCAACTATACATGAAGACCCTGATCAAATAGAGGGGTGAGCACCTGGAATAAAAATATGCATGCAATATACTTACTAGAGGGAACCTCTGGGGGAATTAAGGATGGAAATGGATCTCTGGGTCTTTGTAGATCCACAGACTCATAAATAGCATGCATTGCTAAACTGCAGCAAACAAGGCTAGCAGACTACTATCCTGAATTAAAAAGGAATTTTACTTATAAGATAAAACTATTCTACCACTTTACAAACACTGCTTCAGCCACATCTTATATACGTGGGCAAGTTTTGGTCATCAGTCATCAGTCCTCAGGAATATTGTTCTTGAACCATACCTCCCAACTTTTAAACTTCACAATGAGGGACACTGAAAGAGAAACAAAACCTGTGGCAAATTGTGGGTGTGGCCAATTGCTTAGCAGTGGGAGGGGCTTAAGGGATAGGGTAAACAAAACCCAGACTTCCTAGTACCCATCAAATATGCTTTGATTGCTCAGCTACCTTAAAGAAGAACTTCATTAAAATAGTCAGAGACTGCATAGCAACCAGCAACTGTTGGGACAATGAAGACTTTGGTGAGAAGTATATAATATACAGTATTGTGTATATAGTGCAGGAGAGTGTAATGTACAGAATGCAGGAGACAGGAGTGTGTAATGTACAGACTGCAGGAGACAGGAGTATGTAATGTACAGAATGCAGGAGACAGGATTATGTAATGTACAGAATGCAGGAGACAGGAGTATGTAATGTACAGAATGCGGGGGTCGGACTCTGCACCATCCACCCCCCCCAGCTCTATACACCTCAAATGCCCACCCAGCTCCATACACCCCCCCATCCACCCCAAATGCCCCCAGCAGCTCTATCCACCTCAAATGCCCACCCTAGCTCCATCCACCCCAAATGCCCACCCTAGCTCCATCCACCCCAAATGCCCACCCTAGCACTATCTATCCCAAACACCCATCCAACCTCCAAACACTCCAAATGCCCACCCCAGCTCCATCCACCCCCCATCCAGCTCCATTTTTGGGGGGCGCAAACAGAAAAAAGTAATAAGCATTGCTTTGCGGCAAAAAACGCTGTTAAAAATTGCGTGACTTTGAGGTCACAAAAGTGTGAAAGGGGCCTTCAGTAGTCAAGGTAGAGTGTGCCCCCTTCAATGCAGAGAGACCAGCATGCCGTGCCCCCCTTCAATGCAGAGAGACCAGCGTGCCCCCTTTCAATGCAGAATGTCCAGCGTGCCCCCTTTCAATGCAGAATGACCAGCGTGCCCCCTTTCAATGCAAAATGACCAGCATGCCGTGCCCCCCTTCAATGCAGAGAGATCAGCGTGCCCCCTTTCAATGCAGAGAGACCAGCGTGACCCCTTTCAATGCAGAGAGACCAGCGTGACCCCTTTCAATGCAGAGAGACCAGCGTGACCCCTTTAATGCAGAATAACCAGCGTGACCCCTTTCAATGCAGAATAACCAGCGTGACCCCTTTCAATGAGAATAACCAGCGTGACCCCTTTCAATGCAGAATAACCAGCGTGACCCCTTTCAATGCAGAATAACCAGCTTGACCCCTTTAATGCAGAATGGCCAGCATGACCCCTTTAATGGAAAATAACCAGCGTGACCCCTTTAATGCAGAATAACCAGTGTGACCCCTTTCAATGCAGAGGGAGGGAGGGATGACAGAGGGAGGGAGGGATGACAGAGGGGAGGGAGGGATGACAGAGGGGAGGCAGAGATGACAGAGGGGAGGGAGAGATGACAGAGGGGAGGGAGAGATGACAGAGGGAGGGAGAGATGACAGAGGGAGGGAGGGATGACAGAGGGAGGGAGGGATGACAGAGGGAGGGAGGGAGAGAGAGATGACAGAGGGAGGGAGGGAGGGAGAGAGAGATGACAGAGGGAGGGAGGGAGAGAGAGATGACGGAGGGAGAGAGAGATGACGGAGGGAGGGAGAGATGATGGAGGGAGGAAGAGATGACGGAGGGAGGGAGAGATGACGGAGGGATGGATGAGGGAAGGAGGGATGGATGGATGAGGGAGGGAGGGATGACAGAGGGAGGGAGAGATGACGAAGGGAGGGAGAGATGATGGAGGGAGGGATGAGGGAGGGAGGGATGAGGGAGGGAGGGATGACAGAGGGAGGGATGACTCTGCAGGCGGCGCCATCTTTCCTCCACAGGACACACAAACTTTCAAACGGCCGCGTCTAGAGGTTCCCACAGCAACCGACTTCCGGTACGAGGGGAGAAGCCAGGATTGGCTGGCGCCATCCATTCACAGTGTTCGGCTTGTACTGAGAGTGTCCGGGAGGATGAGAGGAGGACGCTGATTGACTGTTCTCTCTCTATGTACCTGCCTGGTGCTGGGCTGTGGGAGGGGTTACTGCGGGAGCTGGGAGGAGGAGGGGGGAGAAGAGATGGCCGGCCAGATGATTTTGCGGATTCCGGGACGGTTGGGAGGTATGCTTGAACTGGAGAGAAAAACAGCCAATCTAATAAGTGGGCTGGAGGACCTCAGTTATGAGGAACAAATACAAATATTAAAGGATAGGTTCACCTTTTATAACATGTTACACCCATATTCAGGGTGTAACATGTTATGAAAAGACCGGCCCCCGCTCCACTACTTTGACAGCTACCAGGTGATCTTTTCCCCCTACTAGCTGTCACAATTAAAAAAAACGCATCTGCCCTCCCGCATTACTCATTCATAGTGTTCTGTTAATAGAAAACTACAAGTCCTAACAGCCTTAGTGGCTGTCGGCTTGTAGTTCTCAATGAACTACCACAGCGTTGTGAGCGCTGAGGTAGTTCATGGATTCTTTCTGTCAGCATGTAACGACTTGCTCGTACGAGGAAAAAACAAGCAGATACACTTACAGGTCTGCAGGAGACCTGCATGGCAACAGCGATCTGCTGATAGCTGCTGCACTGCTTTACAGGCTCCTGCAACAAAAATAATAAATTCACATTTTTTGCAAAAAATGTGTATTTATTATTTTTTTGTCAAAAGGTGAACTTATCCTTTACGCTTATTCTCCCTAAAGTGGAGGTGCTCAAGAGGGGATATGATTGCAACATACAAATATATTCATGGTGACTGTAGCATTGGAGAAAACGGTTTATCTTAGGTCACTAAAGAAGACATGCAGCCATACAATGAAGTTGGATGAAAAGTGGTTCAACACAAGGGGTTCTTTACTGTTAGAACAGAAAAGATGTGCAACTCCCTTTCACAGTTAGTGGTATCAATAGGGAGTGTAGTTGAATTAAAAAAAAAATATCATTAGATATGTTTCTCAGCGAACAATATATACAGGAATATAGAAATTGGTAGTGACATAAACACACATACTGTATAAACACACATATACTGGTTTAACTGGAACTTTACCAAATATGTAACCTTTTTATATACAGAAAGAAATGCAACTGTAAAAGCGTAGCTGTAAAAAAAATGCCTTAAAAAGCCATGGAAAACAAAATACTTTAACAAGTAAGAAAGGTGCAACTATATAAATTAAAGAGGAAGTCAGGAGATCTTTTTATTATGTGTTTACAGCCCATCGCCAGTAGATGGTAGCATCTGCACACTTTGTTGGCCTTTTTAATTTGCATTTGCTGTAAGACTAGAAGTCCTCAGTAGAAATTTTTTTTTTTATTATCTGCAATGGAAAACACTTGTCTCTCTCACTTGTCTATACTGTGTGTGTGTGTGTGTGTGTATATGTATGTGTATGTGTATATATATATATATATTTAAATTAAAATGTTATGCCTCCTGCAAAACCTAACTCTTAATGTGAATATACACAACTGTGTTTCCTGTGTGAGTTTTGACAAAATTGGTAGCATAACAGCAATTCTAAAAATACTACTGGATGAAAAGAAAATAGCTTCCTCTGTGGATTGGGACTTTTCAGGTACATTATTATCCACATACCTTATAATTTTGTATAATCTATGTTTTTATTTTATTATTGAAAATATTCACACACATAAAAATATCATATCCAAAAATAATGTAATGACTATATTATCCTGATTAACATCTAAACCAGCCTTCCTCAATCAGTGAGGTTCCTTCAGAGGTTGCCTTGGGAAATTATCAGTTTTTGCCTCTCAGGTAAGTAACCACAGACACCAATGATTTTTTTGACAGAAAGCACTGCCGATTTTCTTCCGAGTGATCACAATTTTAAGGCGCATCCTTCCTGTGATCATCACACTAATGTACCTTGAGCTGTAGGTATGATAATTATTATTAGGGGTTCCCTGAAAACTGAAAATTATTTCAAGGGTTCTTCTGTGTTAAAAAAGGTTAAGAAAGGCTGATCTAGACACTGAATGGATTCAAACTACAACCACGTAATCAAGTAACACATTCTTACAGCATGTAAAAATATATCCACATTGACATGTTGGAACTTTCTGTCTCCATATTGTATCTTGTAGACACATATAGCACCCTCTAGTGTGCTACTAGATTAGTGCAGGCAAATTTATTTTAGACTCATGGTTAGTTTGCGAGTCTGAAATTGGGTCAGGGTTTACTGCAGGTCAGGCTGGATGATTCATGGATGCAGCTCTCTGTTACCTCCCCCTGAATCTGGAAGTTTGGAGAAACTTCTAGAAGTGCTGATCTGCATACTTGAGAGAACTTGGCCAATCCCCAGGCAGAGGGCCTGGTAGGGTGGCTGAGTGAGCCCTTAAATATGGTAGAGCCATGCAAGCAGGAGAGTCAGGTGGAAGACTGAGTGTTGAGGAGACTGTTGGTGACCAAGGAGGGGACCCCTGTGTCTAGGGGGGCTCTGCCTCCAGGCTGGGCTCAGGCTGGCTTGGGAAGATGCTGGCAGCAGTGTGTGTGAAAGGAAAGTGAGAGTACATCAGCACACCCAGGGATTCACAAGGGGTGAGACTGCCACACGCAGAAAGCTTTCAGGAGGACAGCGCTATGCTTAACCCATCCAACCCTTCATTACCCTGGGAGATCTTTGGAGCAGTTAGGTGGGCTGGTGGACAAGCAGTTAGGTGGCTTGGTAGTTCCTGCAAGCAGTAGAGCTGGGATCAGTGTCTACAGTGGAGTTGGAGAAACTCCTGTATACCGCTTACAACACACTGTGCTATTTTCTAAAGAGACTGAGAATTCCTAGTCCTAAAGGGGCTTTAGCTTTTTGATCACCAAAGACTGTCAGTGTCCAGGAAGGAGGACAGTTCATGATCTTGTACATGGGAAGGAAGTTGTTCCCGGTTATTGTTTCGGTTAAGCTGAGCATCCCATAATTCGTATTACTCATCCAAGTTATTACCCCCTAATAAAACAACAAAACCACGTTTAAAGACTTTTCCTTGTATCTGGATAAGAATGGAAGGTGCTTGTCGCCTGGCTGTGCAGGAGTGGGGAAACCAGTTATCAGCAGCCCTTGCGGGGGTAGTGCTACACACAGAATCTTCATACTCATCGACATCTTCATCTTTGATGACTCCATGAGGAAAACCAGTCAACACTGCAAACAACAACAAAAAACTGATCATGAAAAAAAATGTATTCTCTTCGAACCCCTCCTCCAACACTTTTCACCCTATGGCTTATATAGACTGTCTGTACATTGTGAACTCTGGCTTAGCCTTCTTTCCCCTTTATTTATACATTATATTGGGTACACTGCTGTACCCTTTGCACTCCTCTCCTGCTCATATTGTCCCCTCTGTACTCTTCTCTTGCACATACTGCCTGCAGTCATACCCTCCTCGTGCCTACCCCACACATACTGCCTGTTGTCATATCTCTGCATTTTTTTTCTTACACCTCCAGCCATCCTGTCATATCCACAGCATACCTCACCTGCACATGCTGTACTGCTCTCCATCATATTCACCACATGCATTTACTGCAAATACTGACTGCTCTTATACCCGCTACATTCCTCTTAAGCAGATACTACCCACCGTTATAACCTTATCGCACCTCTCCTGCAAATACTGCCTGAAGTCATACCCTCCTTACAGGTGATGAGCTGAATGTACTTGGGCTAGGCAAACGTCATCACAATTTACATCCCGATGGAGGAGATTGGTTCCTCTCTATGCTGCCCCCGCCACTCCTCCTATCCAGTTCACTTGTGTTCTGCTGTCTCTGGACCCCGCATAGGCGGCTCTCTAATTAGGCAAATTAGGCGGTCGCCTAAGGCCTCGCACCTACAGGGGCCTCGCGGCCAGTGGCGGAGCTACAACATTTAGATGGGCGCAGTCAGAGAAATCTCCCAAGTAAAAGATTGTTTTAAATCCTCGGATATAAAAGTTGCAGCAATGTGCTGCAGTCCCTTCACTGCAGCTGCCAGGTGTCTGTTGTCCGCTGACACTTACCCTGCCTTTTCTGCCTGGGGATTGGCCGTCTGATCATGTAATCCTAAGATGTGGAGGAATCGGTGGGCGTTTACCTGCATCAGTAGGAAGTGACTGCCCGGTCAGCTCACTCTGATATCATCGGTTATTGCTCTGGGAGGAGAGCTCTGCCCTGGCCCAGGAACATACAGGTAACCAGGCTCCGATATGTCACTCTGCAGGCTGGTCATAGATTTGTGGTGTCTAATATGCAAAGGGAGTAGCCCCAGGGAAGTTGGAAGAGTCTTAGAATGGTTGGTGGAGGAGGAGGAGAAGAAGAAGGCCCTAGGTGGCTAGGGGAGGAGAGGGTGGCTGGAAGAGAAGGAGAGGGTCCCTGGGTGGCTAGGGGAAAAGGAGAGGGTCCCTGGGTGGCTAGGGGAAAAGGAGAGGGCCCCTGGGTGGCTAGGGGAAAAGGAGAGGGCCCCTGGGTGGCTAGGGGAAAAGGAGAGGGCCCCTGGGTGGCTAGGGGAAAAGGAGAGGGCCCCTGGGTGGCTAGGGGAAAAGGAGAGGGCCCCTGGGTGGCTAGGGGAAGATGAAAGGGCCCCTGGGTGGCTAGGGGAAAAGGATAGGGCCCCTGGGTGGCTAGGGGAAAAGGAGAGGGCCCCTGGGTGGCTAAGGGAAAAGGAGAGGGCCCCTGGGTGGCTAAGGGAAAAGGAGAGGGCCCCTGGGTGGCTGAAGGAGGAGAGGGCACCTGGGTGGCTGAGGGAGAAGGAGAGGGCCCCTGGGTGGCTGAGGGAGGAGGAGAGGGCTCCTGGGTGGCTCTGGGGAGAAGGAGATGGCCCCTGGATGGCTGAGGGAGAAGGAGATGGCCCTTGGGTGGCTGGGGGAGAAGGAAATGGTTCATGGGTGGCTGGGGGAGAAGGAGATGGCCCCTGGGTGGCTGAGGGAGAAGGAGATGGCCCTTGGGTGGCTGGGGGAGGAGGAGATGGCCCCTGGATGGCTGGGGGAGAAGGAGAGGGCCTCTGGGTGGCTGAGGGAGAAGGAGAGGGCCCCTGGGTGGCTGAGGGAGAAGGAGAGGGCCCCTGGGTGAGAAGGAGAGGGCCCCTTGGTGGCTGGAGGAGAAGGAGAGGGACCCTTGGTGGCTGGAGGAGAAGAATGAGAGGGCCCCTGGGTGGCTAGAGGAGAAGAAGGAGGGCCCCTGGGTGGCTAGAGGAAAAGGAGAGGGGCCCCTGGGTGGCTGGGAAAGGAGAGGGCCAGTGGGTGGCTGGGGGAGAAGGAGAGGGCCCCTGGGTGGCTGGGGGAGGAGGAGAGGCCCCCCATGACGCCAGAGTCAGTTGCCAGGGAAGAGAGTGGAGCTGAGCCAGTCCTGCATATCTGACATCAAAGCCAAACATGGTGGAGCTGGAGCCCTTTGCCCTACACAATGACAGCACCCAAGGTGGAAGGTGAGGGGTAGCGGGGCTGTGACATTATATAGCATATGGACTCTGTACATTATTGGTAGTTTTGGTTGGAGTTGTCCTTTAGATGTTTAACTCTGTTGTTTTTCCCCCCAGCTGTGAGGGACTGAGGAATGACAGACCACTATGCTGGGACTTGTAGTGCCCTAGAATGTGGAGGACTGAGGAATCCTCAGTCCCTCACAGAGGGCACTACAAGTTCCAGAATAGCAGGCTGTCATGCCTTAGTCCCCACAGAGGGCACTGCAAGGGGGAGCTTTGGTGACCACAGAGTTCCCTTTTACACCAGAGTCCCCAACATTCCCCCTAAATCAGGGTTCCCAGAACTCCTCTTACATCAGAGTCTTCAGAGTTCCCTCTTACAGTGTAAGGGGGAAACTCTGGAGACACTGATGTAAAGGGGGCTCTGTGAAATTTGATTTAAGAGGGGGACTCTAATGTTAAGAGGAATTCTGTGGACTCTGATGTAAGGAGGAAATGCTGGGGGGAATCTGATTTAAAGGAAAACTCTTATGTAAGGGGGGACACTGAACTCTGTATATATATATACATACATACATACATACATACATACATACATACCTGATATTTAATGATCTTTGATTAAAGAAGAATTGGTTAGAGAAAATTCTAGAAACTATGAATTCATAGTACAAAGGTTAAGGCTCTTAATATATGCAATTTATACAGTTCATTTTTATCGCTTGAATTATTTTTCCCATTATGGGCGTGAGTGGGGCCTCATGTCCATGTTTTGCCTTAGGCCTCACAAAGCCTAGAGCCGCCTCTGCGGCCCTGTGTTCTTCCCTGGTACCCCCCCCCCACTGTGCTCCCTCCCCTCTCCTGCCAGCTGCTGCAGGGGATGTGTCACAATAGAGAACCAAGAAGGGGTCGGTTAATATGTAATTTACCAGCTCCTTCCTTTTCTGGATGGACAGAGTCATAGTCAGTGACATTGTAAAAAAAATAAAATGATTAAAAATAATACAATTAAAATACCAAAAAATAAAAACGACTGACACCAGTGGGTGAACTTCCAGGATCGCAAAGGTCACACATACAACCGGACCCTGGCATTCCACCACCATGGGGAGGCCCCATGATGGCGGGAAGGGGGCCCACTGCAGAACTTGTGAAAGGGTCCCGCTGCGGGACCATAATAAAGAGCCCGGCAATGAGAGTAAAGGGCCCCAGAATCAGTGGAAAGAGCCTCAGGCTTGAAGGGAAGGGCCCCGGCCAGGGATCCGGGGGGCCCTTCATGGTTTCTTGCACCGGGGCCCTGAAGGTTCTAGTTACGCCTCTGATCCCGATTCCAAAATCCCTAAGTTGACAGGCCTGTGAGTGTGGGTGAGCAGCACTGAATGCACACTGAATATCTGTTTGTCAAATCCATGCAGCCACTCCATCCCCATCAATCAAAGATCCCCACAATCTGATAAAGGCTTCAAAGCCTTTGGTGGAACCTCCACACCCTATGAATCAGGCAAGTGAACTAGTTTAATCTCTTTCCAATTGTGATTCCTTTCTTGGTCTTTGGAGCACTTGAGCGCTAGTTGTGTATTTGCTTTTTTTTTTTTTTTTACTGACAAAAGGCTGCTGTAGTTACTTGGTAAAGACTGATCCCTTTTTAATTAAGGGAACCACATTGACAATTGTGCCAATTCACTGGGACCAAGCCATTGGTATTTAAAAATTTAAATCAATAGCCTCAAAATAACAGTGCTCAGCTCTTTGAGGACACATGGATGTAAGCCATCTGGTCCAGGTACTTTATTTACCTTTTTTCTGTCTAACTATTTCTGGACCATATCAATTTTGAGCCATTCTGGTTAATTTGAGACCTGGGGCACTACTATCCCCATTATGACTTGAGTTCCATCATTTTTCCTTGTATGCACAGAGCTGAAGAAGGTATTTAATAGTATTAAATAAAGATATATGATAAGGAATGAAGGTAATAGTAAAGTTGGTAAATAACAGTATTAAATAAAGGTTAAATTAGGATAAGGTCACAGTTTGGAACATGCTACATATTCCACCCATATTTGGGGTGGAACATGTAACATGTTCCAGTAACTGCAGTCTCTCCCCCTCTCCCTCCCTCCCTACTGACAGCGAGCGGAGAACTTTCCCTGGTGCCCGCTGTCACTATTTAAGAGTAACATGGCTGTGTGGGGCTACCCCCAAACAGCCACTTCATTCATTCACAGGCCGCATGCAGGTATGGGCTGAAGCTGCAGGGCTTGTTTGCAGGAGTCTGGCATTGCACCCCTGATTCACTGTTCACAGGTGCAATGCTTTCCAGGCTCCTTAGGGGAAAAAAGATCCCATTTTGCCTTCAGAACTGCCTTCATTGTTTGTGGCATAGATTTCATAAGGTGTTGTAAACATTCCTCAGAGATTTTGGTCCATATTGACATGATAGCATCATGCAGTTGCTGCAGATTTTTTGGTTGCACATCCACGATGTGAATCTCCCATTTCACCACATGCCAAAAAAGGTGCTCTATTGGATTTAGATCTGGTGACTGTGGAGGCCATTGGAGTACAGTGAACTCATTGTCATATTCAAGAAACCAGTTTGAGATGATTTGAGCTTTGTGACATGGTGCATTATCCTGCTGGAAGTAGCCATCAGAAGATTGGTACAACTGCAGTCATAAAGGGATTGTATAAGTCAGCAACAATACACAAATAGGCTGTGGCATTTAAACAATGCTCAGTTGGTACTAAGGGGCCTTAATGGCACTTTTCCACTGCAAGTACCGGCTAGTACTGGCTCGGCTCTACTCGGCCCTGCTTGGCCCGGTTTGCTTTTCCACTGCTGGTACCGCATGGTATAGGGTCGGAACGGTTCGGTACGGTACGGTATAGGTTTGCTTTTCCACTAAAGTAGTACTAAGTTAAGTGGGTGGGATAACAACGGGGTGGGTGGGATTCTCTGACCAATCAGTGGCTAGTAGTGACTGCATGCAAAGGATTGTGGGATATGGTACCAGTTTGGTACCTGTTGGAACCACAATCGAGTAGGTACTGTTTTTTCAGAGCCGTACCGTACCGTACCGTTCGGTTCCATGCAGTGGAAAAGCAAACCTATACCGTACCGTACCGAACCGTTCCGACCCTATACCATGCGGTACCAGCAGTGGAAAAGCACAAAAGGGTGCCGAACCGGTACGGTTCCATGCAGTGGAAAAGCGCCATAAGTGTGCCAAGAAAATATCCCCCACCCCATTATACCACCACCACCAGCCTGAACCATTACTACAAGGCAGGATGGATCCATGCTTTCATGTTGTTTGTGTAGGTAGTGGAAGTAGGCTGATGGGAGCTGCCTGGACATGGATATGTACTGAGAGACTCAAGTGATTTATTCTTACCAAAGGATGGGAACCCTGATACTGGGTGATAGCACTGCTAACTTCAAGAGGAACTGTCATATGTCACTGTGATAGAAATTGTTTATTACAGAGACTGTTACCTATTGAATACCTAAACTTATCAATAAAATGATGTTGGATTGAGCATTATGGTGATTCAAATGGATGCCTCCAATGTGTAAAAGTGTGAGTTTGGACAGCACACAATTAGGCCACAGCACTGGACAGGTGCATCTAATGTAAGAGACACACACAATGGACACAGGATCCTAAGGAGAATTACAAGGTGTAAACCTGGCTGGGCTGGGGCTAGTGTGGATAGGGGGTGAAGTCACCCTCTTGTCAGTAAGGAGCCTACCCCTTCTACAGTATGTAGCTTGTGGCAGGGGACCTGGGCCCATGTCACATGGGCCTCAGCTCTTTGGCAGACTATCAGGGCCATATCCTGTAACCACAGAGGAGATGAAGAGCCCTGCGCAGGGAGTGTCAGCCACTGGTGGTTGATTGCTATGGTTACCAGGGGAGTGCTGAGGGAAGGGTTTCTAACCTGCAATTCATGCATGTGTTAAAGAAACATTCTGTTGTACGTGCGTTCTGTGTGGACTGAGGGCCAATTCACACTGTTACGCATAGCAGCAGTAGTGATTCACCGCTTCGGCTGTTCTGTGTTGCTGGCTGCCCTAGGAAGCAGTGTGGCGTGTGATTCACTGCAACACATGGCTCCCCCCTTTTTTTTTTTTTTTTGTAGAAGCTTTATTTGAAGTGTAGAACATGTACACTTCATTCACTGCAGTGTCAGATAGCGTGATGCACTGCGCTGCCTTACATTTCAGTGCTATTGGGGCCAATTCTCTGCGATTAATTGCAGTATATCTGCATTTTACCACAGCATGCACTAGGCTGCATTGCAGTGTAAATGAGGCACATAGGAAACAATTGTTTCCTGAATGTCCCTGTGGTGACAGACATTTTACCATGGGATAAAATGTCTGTCTCCACACATAGCACCTTTAGTGTGGCTGGTATGTTGATGCCTTAGTCAGCCGTATTCCAGGTGAGCCATACTGGAGAATGTGTGGGGGACTCAGTCACGTTTGGGACCCGCCTACAAGCAAAATAAAAGTTACAGCAGAAATAGTAAATAGTATCTTGCTTGTCAAGCTGTTTTCCACTTGCTGGGAGACAGCATGGCCCTCCTGCTCCTTAAGCAGCTACAGAGAGCGTTCCTTTGCTTTGTTTTCATTAAGGGCCCATTCACACTACTATGCCCATAATAATGCACCACTACTAGTCAATTGAATTTCGGTGTGTTTTTATGTGTGTTTATGTGCATTTTTCAGCACATTTCAATGAGTTTTTATGCACGTTTTTATGAATAATTCTTTTTCTGAAGGGCCCATTCACGCTACCCAGTACCTTGGGTTTTTATTTGTCATGGAAAAATTGAGAATATAGCTGCTACTTTAGTGGCAACACTATGTCTGTAATTAAATGTATTAAATGTAACATGTTCATGCTGTGTATTTTATGACAATGTGTTTACCAACTGGTTGACGCACTTTAATTTGAACGCCATACTTATGCCTTTCTGAGTCTGTTGTTTGTCTATTTATATTGTTTCCAAAATTAACAAAGCTACAAAATACTGCCAGAATATGATGTCACTGATGAGGTCTGTGAAAATCATACTGTTAGCTTTACATATAGCTTAAAAGCATCCCCTTAGCACGAAATTGAAGGATTTGTGTTTTTCCTATGTAGCCCTCAAAGTCGCATTTTAACCACTTCAGCTCCAGGAGATTTAACCTCCTTCATGACCAGGCCATATTTTGCGATACGGCACTGCGTTATTTTAACTGACAACTGCGCAGTCATGCGGCACTGTACCCAAAAAAAAATGTATGTCGGGGGCGCATGCACGTCGCAATGCTGGACAGCTGCTTGTGTTAAGAGCTCTGCCGGAGGGGAGGGAGAAAAGCCAGATTCCCAGGGCTATAACACTGCAAATCCAACTCTTATTAGCCCGCACCCCTGGAGAACAATATTGTGCATGCCTTCAGGTAGGAAAAGCCAGGGCCGCCCACCACAGCACTCTTTAACCACCTATCTTATCCTCACCAAAGAGATCACAAAGATGCCAAAAAGATGGCGCCCCATCCCCACAGCCTGCAGAGCCAGTCACGCTGCCTCCAACTCCTGCAAATCCAGACAGAGACTGTGAGTACTGCCACCAAATCACCAAAGCAGATCTGGATGCCAGCTTTACTTTAATGTATGAAAAATTGGCTGATAAAATTCAAACAGAACTGCATAAATCCACTAACACTTTAACACAGGAGATAGCAGCAATGGGGGGCCGCACTGATTTACGTGAGACCAAACATGATCTCAGGAAGGATTTTGAGCTCTTGGCAGAAAATTACAACTTACTGCGGGCACAGGTGGAGGATTTGGACAATAGGAATCGCAGGAACAACCTGCGCATCAGGGGTATTCCTGAGTCCATCACAGATCTTATACCTGCTGTTTCTAAGCTTTTTTTTTCTTTTCTTTTTCTAAGCTCTTTAATGATCTATTGCCAGACAGATCTCAATGTTCATTCACCTGCGACAGGATTCACAGAGCCTTGTGCCCAAAACCACCAGCTGATAAACCCCCAGGGATCAGAGTTGCCAACCCCCCCGGAGTGAAATTTACTGGCAGAACGTCCAAAATTTACGGACGGCACCAATTTTTTACTGGCACTGCAAAAATGTACATAAAATAGCCTTTTTCAGTGCTAAACCGTGCAAATATGAATAATTAAACTATAAACATGTAGATAGTGCTATTAGCAATGTGTTTAAGTTAAACAAAAGTCAGTGTCCACTTACATTATTGCATTCTCTCCCCCTTACATCAGTGACCCCCCCCCCCCATCAGACTAGTCTGGCGGCGCTGTCACTGACACAGGTGCACTGTGCAATGCTCAGTCAGACGGCTCTGGTCTCCACTCCGCAGGCCGGCCCCACACACCTAACTTCTCCCGTGACCCCCATCCCGGCGGCGCTCTCAATCTTGACTCCTCTCCAGACTCCCCTGCAGAGACTGCAGACATGATAAAAGAAAAGTGATGGTTAGAGACTGCGGACATTGAACAGGAGGTGGTCAGAAACTGCGGACATGGTACAGGAGGTGGTCAGAGACTGCGGACATGGTACAGGAGGTGGTCAGAGACTGCGGACATGGTACAGGAGGTGGTCAGAGACTGCGGACATGGTACAGGAGGTGATCAGAGACTGCGGACATGGAACAGGAGGTGGTCAGAGATTGCGGACATGGAGCAGGAGGTGGTCAGAGACTGCGGACATGGTACAGGGGGGTGGTCAGAGACTGCGGACATGGAACAGGAGGTGGTCAGAGACTGCGGACATGGAAGTGCCCTCCTCACCCCTCACAGTAGTTTCTTCCCATGTCCCCCTTCATATTAGCACATCAGTGTCCTCCTCCTAAGTCCCTTTCACCTCTCCATAACCATATCAGTGACATTACTGCAGAGTGAAGCTGTGACACTGCCTGTGGAGAGGTGAAGGGGGCACAGGAGCAGGACACTGATGTCCTATGCCCCCTGACTCATCTCTCTACTCCAGTCTGCTCTGCTAGCTGTCGGAGGCTCAGAGCCCCACTCACCAGTCCTCTTTTCTTCTGTGTGCTCTGCGGGTGGCTGCCTCTGCTGTCAGTCTGCTGCTCTGTCCACTCCACTCCACCATCTGTCCAGACTCCAGCTGCATCTTCTAGTACTCCACAGGGCCAGGCACAGTTCCTCAGACTCCACTCCACAGTCCAGTCCCCTCAACTCCACACTGTCCCTAGCCGGCGCCTGGCGGCCGGCCCGGCGGGAAAACTTAAATGACGGCGGGGGCGGAGGCAGGGGCGGGCACAGGCGGCCGTGGCACTAGTCTCGTCCAACGATCATCTGACACAGCTCCGTCCATTGGGCATGTGTCAGTGTGCGGGGAGTCAGGGGAGGCTGTGATTGGCCGAGACGCGCAGCACTGGGTGTGCGAGAGAGGAAGGGGGGAAGCTGGGGCTGACGTCACACCTCTGGGTAGGACAACTCTCTGGTTAGATGTTAGTCAAACAGGGAAGCGAGTGAGCCTTGGCCGAATCTCCATCTGCGTCTCACCGTCTCTGCGAGAGAAGAGAACTCGGCTCACTTCGGGGATCTCCGAGTCCGGAACTGCGCGCCTCGCATGCGCAGTTCTAACCTTGCCGCCGCCGCCGTAGATTTACTGGCACTTTTCTCCTGCTATGGGCATTTACGGGCAGGAGAAAAGTGCCATTTTTTTTTCGGGCTGTCCGTAAATCTATGGGCGGTTGGCAACACTGCCAGGGATGTGGTTCTGTGCCTTAAGGACTTCCTTGTTAAAGAGGAGCGCCTGCGTGCCTCCAGAAGTGTCCCAAATATTTCTTTTGAGGGCGCCAGAATCCAGATCTTCCTGATATCTCACAGGCCACTTTGGAGAAGCGTCGTAGACTGAAAGAAGTTACATCAGTGCAGCAATCTGCTCGTATACAATACAGATGGGGTTTCCCCTTTAAGCTCATGGTACCACATAATGGCTCAGTGTATGTTGTGTACAACGTCACAGAAGGAAAGGATCTGTTGATCAAACTTGGACTGTTGGAAGCTGAGCCCAGTGCTCGTCAGCCAGTTACCCCAAGACCTTCTCCCGTTTGGGCCACCCCAGCTTCTCGCGAAGACCAACGCAGATGGAGACAACCATTTAGAGATTTGGCGGCCTAGCACTTCTGATTCTGCCTCTGGGCCCATTCTTTCTGATAATGTCTTAGTGCTGTTCACTCTTTGATCCCTGTTTCAGGAGCTAGTTCTGGAACCCAAGCGGGGGGGGGGGGGGGTGTCCCCCCCCATCTCTCTACTCTTTCAACCTATATTTTAGTTTTTTTATGGGGATACCTTTGCCTGGGCCGGCTTGACATTTGACTTTGTTGTCATATTGGTGGTTAACTTATCATTTGTTTATTAATATATCTACCTATCTACTGCCTGTTTTTGCGTTCTTGATATAGGCTGATCTCTCTTCCTTACTGTTGGTTTGTCCCCTATAGTTCGCTCACGCTGTCTCATACTAGTGCCTGGCATCCGCTCCTTCTGGGGCTTATGTGTTTTTTTTTTGCCGCATTATAGGACCTCGTGCGTGGATGTTGGACTTAACCTCTGGAGTTTTGTGTTTTGGATAGGTTTAACTTTTATACCTATTCCCCCTGATTGCACTATTTTTCTTTATTTCTTTTATATGCAATTTATGTGTTTATGTTTGAAAAATGGACGATAGTGATAGTGATCCTGGTAGCAGGTTTTTAATCCTGAAGGGTAATATCTGTGGTAAATCAGTTACAATAGTTTCTCTATATGCCCCTAATGAATCTCATTCGTCCTTTTTCAAACACTTTTTTGATATCCTGAATAAATTCCAGTCTTCATATATGATATTAGGAGGGGATTTCAATCTGATGGCCCACCCTGTCCTGGACAGAACCTGTTTCACATCTTCCTCGAAAGCCTTTCCTAGGTGCTTGACACGTTTTCTCAGTAATGCGCAGTTGGTAGACGCCTGGCGTGCTCATAATATTGGTGTGAAAGCCTATACATTTTACTCCCACCCACATGATAGCTTTGCCAGGCTAGATTATATTTCTGTACTCCTATTCTGTTAGCCAACTCTTCTAATGCTGATATTCATGTTTGCCCCTGTTCTGATCACCACATCGTTACTTTCAATACCTCTAAACTTGGTCTGGAACAATTTTCACATTGTTGGAGGCTTAATGATTCTATGTTAAATGATCCTTCTATTGTTAACCAATTGACCTCCTCCCTTGATGAGTATTTTAAGTTGAATGATGATGGTGATCTGCCTCCGACAACCACTTGGAGAGCTCATAAGGCGGTTATTAGGGGGCGTTTAATCAGTCTGGTCTCAGCTAGGAACAGGGCCAGAGTTGCGGACATCAGGACTACTACTAGAGACCTTGATCGTCTTTATAACTGGCATTATCTTTCTCCCTCTGCCCCCCTCTTAGAGCAAATCTTTTCCAAACGCAAGGCCCTGGATGATTTATTATCAAATAATACTGAAAAGGCGTTAAGATGGTCTAAAGCCAAATTTATATTACATAGTTATTTGTCTTCCACGATGTTTGCTAGGAAGCTCAATCAAGCTGTTAAACCCACTCATGTGTACAAACTGAGAAGACCCGATGGTAGAATGGTATTTCATCTTAAAGATGTGCTTGGAATCTTCACTGATTTTTATAAGTCTCTGCTCTCGGATCCCACAGTTACTACTAAGGAGGAAAGAAAGGAAAAGGAGGCGCAAACACTTAGTGCATTACCCGTGGTCAATATTTGCAAATTTTTAATAAAAATGCCATCATGCCATGCCATGCCATCATGTTACAAGCATCCACCATGTGTGAACTGGAACAAGTCCTTCAGTCAGTTTCTGACTGAAGGACTTGTTCCAGTTCACACATGGTGGATGCTTGTAACATGATTTTATCTTTACGTCTGTGAGTATGTATTTGGCATTTTTATTAAAAACTTGCAAATATTGACCACGGGTAATGCACTAGGTGTTTGCGCCTCCTTTTCCTTTCTTTTCTACAGTATGTACCCATGTTGGAGTTCCCTGCCTGAGGAGAGCAGCACGCCAGTCTTCCCCTTCGAAGTGAGCGCTTGTCATGGTCTTACCTTCTTGCTGTTCTCCTTCGTTTGACATGTGCTGGCGGCCATCTTGGTTTCTGGGTTTCTTGTAGCCTCCCACCCTGCGGCTCCTCCTTCCCACTGGGAGGAGCTGGATACCTAGCTCATATATATAGGAGGTCTGTGGCTTCAGTTCCCTGCTTGGTCCTCCTGTGTTCACATGCTACTAAGACTGCTGCTACTTCTGGTTCCTGTTCCTGGCTTCGTCTGACTACCCTGCTGGTTCCTGATCCTGGCTTCGTCTGACTACCCTGCTGGTTCCTGATCCTGGCTTCGTCTGACTACCCTGCTGGTTCCTGATCCCTGGCTTCGCAAAGACTCTGCATCGGTTTCGCCATCCGTTTGGACTTTTGCTTTATAGCTTGTTTTTCAATAAAGCTTTCTTATTTTCACTTATCTGTTGTTGTACGTCTGGTTCATGGTTCCGTGACATTAGGACCAAGCCATGAATTCTGACGGTACAGGGCCATCCTCGCTACCCACGCTGGTTGCCAGACTTGATCAGCAGGATCACCTGTTGGGTGGGTTCGCCGTGGTGTTGCAAACCCTGCTTGAACGCACGGTACCCCAGGCCACGAATTCTGACGGTGCAGGGCCATCCTCACTACCCACGCTGGTTGCCAGACTTGATCAGCAGGATCACCTGTTGGGTCAGTTCGCCGTGGCGTTGCAAACCCTGCTTGAACGCACGGTTCATTTCGCTCCCGTTGCCGATGGGTCGGTTGTCGCTCCTGGGTCCGCTCCTACTGCCGCTCCGGTTGTTGCGCCAGAGTCTACCCCGACACCTGTTGTTGCGCCTGCGGTGTTTCGGGGTATGTCCGGTTCTGCCCCCCTTCCACAGTGCTTTGGGGGAGAGCCAACTCAGTGCCGAGGTTTCCTTAACCAGGTGGGCATTTATTTCGAGTTGCTGCCACATGCCTTTCCTACTGAGAGATCAAAGGTGGGCTTCTTAATCTCGCTGCTCTCGGACAAGGCCTTGGCCTGGGCCAGCCCTTTATGGGAGAACAACAATCCGGTGGTTGCCGAGTTTTCCGGTTTTGTTGCTTCTCTTCGGAAGGTATTCGATGTGCCGGCTCGTGCTGCCTCTGCTGCGAAGCTCCTTATGTCCATCAGACAGGGTTCACGATCCGTAGCTGAATACGCCATTGAGTTTCGTACCCTGGCAGCAGAGGTGGGCTGGAATAATGAGGCTCTGGTCGCTGCTTTCTCTCATGGTCTCTCGGATGCCTTGAAGGATGAGGTTGACCTACCAGTGGAGCTCGAGTCTCTTATTTCTTTCCTGATTTTGATTGACACCAGACTCAGGGAGAGACCTTCCTTTAAGGAGAGTCTGCGGAGGCCTCCTAACAGATTGGCGCCTACCTTTGTTGTCCCACCCGTGCCTCCCTCTCCTCCCACGCCTCCTGGGGATGACTTGTCTGGGGGTGAACCCATGCAGCTGGGGTTTGCTCGCCTGTCCGAGGGGGAGAGGGTACTCCGGAGACGCGAGGGCCGATGCATGTACTGTGGTCTCGGTGGGCATTTTCGGTTGGCATGTCCGAACCGTCCACGGAAACGCTCGCACCTGAGATCCTGTCGGGGGCAGATCTTGGGTGGAGTCTCCTCGTCCCCGGTTTCCCGTGTTGACAAACCACTGATCACTGTTGTCCTTTCCTGGGTCGGGGGCTCGGTGACGACCCAGGCGTTGGTGGACTCTGGTGCTGGTGGTTTGTTCATTGATAGTGTGTTCGCTGCCGCCAATTCCATTCCTCTGCAGGCTCGAGGTTCTCCTCTGGCTCTTGAGGCGATAGACGGCAGACCCCTTCTGCCGCCACACGTGACTCATGAGACCCTTCCAGTGGGGTTAGCCATTGGTGCCGTCCACAGAGAGTCGGTCTGCTTCCAGGTTATTTCGTCTCCACACTACTCGGTGGTCTTGGGGTACCCCTGGCTCCAGAAGCATAATCCGATTTTCGATTGGAGATCGGCCGAGATCCTCTCGTGGTCACCGCAGTGTGGGGCTAGTTGCATCCATGGGCCTGTCAAGTTGCTGTGTACTTCCTCGGACTCTCTGTTGCCCCCTGAATACGAGGAGTACCGGGATGTATTCGATAAGGTGCGCGCGGTTGCCCTACCTCCGCACCGCCCATACGATTGTGCCATCGAGTTACAATCTGGTGCCGTTCCTCCTCGTGGCAAAGTCTATCCACTGTCGGTAGCGGAGAATGAGGCCATGGAGGAGTACGTGAGGGAGGCGCTTTCACGTGGACACATTCGCAAATCCTCGTCCCCGGCAGGGGCTGGATTTTTCTTTGTGAAAAAGAAGGGCGGTGAGTTGAGGCCTTGCATCGATTACAGGGGTCTCAATCGCATCACGATCAAGAACGCTTACCCGATACCCTTGATTTCCGAGCTGTTCGATCGCCTTAAAGGGGCCACGGTCTTTACCAAACTCGACCTGAGGGCGGCATATAACCTCGTAAGGATCAAGGCGGGCGATGAGTGGAAGACCGCGTTTAACACCAGGACCGGTCATTATGAATCCTTGGTTATGCCCTTTGGGCTGTGCAATGCGCCCGCAGTCTTTCAGGAATTCATCAACGATGTTTTCCGTGACCTGTTGCAGCAGTGTGTGGTGGTCTACCTGGATGACATCTTGGTATATTCTGAGTCCATGGAGACCCACATTCTGGATGTCAAACGAGTGTTGCAACGGTTACGAGAGAACACGCTGTTCGGTAAGCTTGAGAAATGCGAATTTCACCGATCCCAGGTAACCTTCTTAGGTTACATCATTTCCGCTGAGGGGTTCTCCATGGATCCTGAGAAGGTTTCGGCTGTCTTACAGTGGCCCCAGCCCAGTGGTCTTCGCTCCCTGCAGCGCTTTTTGGGCTTCGCCAATTATTATCGGAAGTTCATCAGGGACTTTTCCATGCTAGCCAAGCCGCTCACGAATCTGACCAGGAAGGGCAGTAATTCCCAGGTCTGGCCGCCCGAGGCCATCCGAGCTTTTGAGGCTCTAAAGTCCGCCTTTGTGTCGGCTCCGATTCTGTCGCATCCCAACCCTGGGTTGCCCTTTGTCCTCGAGGTGGACGCGTCTGAGACGGGAGTAGGCGCCCTTCTGTCTCAGCGTAGAACACCAGAGGGTCCTCTGCTTCCTTGTGGGTTTTACTCCCGGAAACTGTCTTCCGCGGAGTGCAACTACCAGATTGGTGACAGGGAGTTATTGGCCATCGTGCAGGCTCTTAAAGAATGGAGGCACTTGCTCGAGGGTTCGGTGGTTCCGGTCCTCATCCTGACGGACCACAAGAATCTGACCTACCTCTCTGAGGCCAAGAGATTGACACCACGTCAGGCCAGATGGGCTCTGTTCTTGTCACGTTTTAATTACGTGGTCTCCTACCTACCCGGTTCCAAGAACATCAGGGCTGATGCCTTATCACGGCAGTACTCCGACCTGTCCAGGGAGGAGTCGATTCCGACTTCGGTCATACCTCCGAATCAGATCCTGGCTGCCATTCGCACCAGCCTGACCTCTCCCCTGGGTGAGCAGATTTTGGCGGCTCAATCTGGTGCTCCCTCTGGGAGACCCAACGGCAGATGTTTTGTGCCTGAGGAGTTGCGCACTCAGTTGTTGCGAACCTACCATAACTCCATGACCGCGGGGCATCCTGGAAAGAATCAGCTGTCCTGGGCTGTTTCACGTCTGTTCTGGTGGCCTTCCCTACGTTCCGACATCGCCGCATATGTAGCGGCATGCTCCGTTTGTGCCCAGAGTAAGTCCCCTCGGCACCTTCCGTTGGGCCTTCTGCAACCCTTAGCCACCGGAGAGCGCCCATGGTCACACCTGGGGATGGATTTCATTGTGGACCTCCCTGCATCCCGAGGCCATACGGTCATTCTCATGATTGTGGATCGGTTTTCCAAAATGTGTCACTGTGTTCCTCTCAAGAAGTTACCCTCTGCACAGGAGTTGGCCACGATTTTTGCCAGGGAGGTCTTCCGGTTGCACGGTTTGCCCAAGGAGATTGTGTCGGATCGGGGGAGTCAGTTTGTGTCCAGGTTCTGGCGCGCCTTTTGCTCCCAGTTGGGGATTCATCTCTCCTTCTCCTCGGCCTACCACCCTCAGTCCAATGGGGCCGCAGAACGTTCCAATCAGGCCTTGGAGCAATTCCTTCGTTGCTATGTCTCCGATCACCAAGACAATTGGGTTGACCTCCTGCCTTGGGCTGAGTTTGCCAGGAACACGGCGGTGAACTCTTCCTCTGGGACGTCTCCCTTCATGGCCAACTATGGGTTCCAACCTGCCGTGTTACCGGAGGTATTCTCTCCCCAGGATATTCCGGCTGTGGAGGATCACCTTTCCGTCCTACGTGCTTCTTGGGTACAGATCCAGAAGTCCCTTGAGGTCTCTGCGCAGCGCCAGAGACTCCAGGCTGATCGCAGACGAGCGCCTGCTCCTTCCTACCAGGCCGGAGACCGTGTATGGTTGTCCACCCGCAACCTCAACCTTCGAGTGCCCACTCCCAAGCTGGCGCCTCGCTTTGTTGGTCCCTTCCGAGTGCTTCGCAGGGTAAACCCGGTAGCCTATGCCCTTGCGCTTCCTCCTGGCATGCGGATCTCCAACGTGTTTCATGTCTCCCTGTTGAAGCCTCTGGTGTGTAATCGTTTCACTTCCTCGGTTCCTCGGCCTCGTCCGGTCCGAGTGGGCAATCGTGAGGAGTATGAGGTGAGCAATATCCTGGACTCACGCCTGGTCCGCGGTCGGGTGCAGTTTTTGGTTCATTGGCGTGGTTATGGTCCAGAGGAGCGTTCCTGGGTTCCCTCCGCAGATGTCCATGCTCCTGCCTTGCTCCGAGCCTTCCACGCACGCTTCCCTCAGAAACCGTTCTTTACTCCGCGGAGGAGGGGCCCTTGAGGGGGAGGTACTGTCATGGTTTTACCTTCTTGCTGTTCTCCTTCGTTTGACATGTGCTGGCGGCCATCTTGGTTTCTGGGTTTCTTGTAGCCTCCCACCCTGCGGCTCCTCCTTCCCACTGGGAGGAACTGGATACCTAGCTCATATATATAGGAGGTCTGTGGCTTCAGTTCCCTGCTTGGTCCTCCTGTGTTCACATGCTACTAAGACTGCTGCTACTTCTGGTTCCTGTTCCTGGCTTCGTCTGACTACCCTGCTGGTTCCTGATCCTGGCTTCGTCTGACTACCCTGCTGGTTCCTGATCCTGGCTTCGTCTGACTACCCTGCTGGTTCCTGATCCCTGGCTTCGCAAAGACTCTGCATCGGTTTCGCCATCCGTTTGGACTTTTGCTTTATAGCTTGTTTTTCAATAAAGCTTTCTTATTTTCACTTATCTGTTGTTGTACGTCTGGTTCATGGTTCCGTGACAGCGCTAGGCTGAATTTTTGTACTACTAAGGAGGAGTTTGATTCCTGAAAAGATAGGGTACCTATCCCATCCCTTTCCCCACAACAAAGTGAGGCTCTTAATGCCCCTTGTATGGAGGCAGAGGTCCTGGAGATTATTAAATCCCTAAAGTCCTCCACAGCCCCAGGCCCTGACGGGTTCTCAGTTTCTTATTATAAGACCTTTTCCCCCATCCTGGTCCCTCACCTGAACAAATTATTCAACTTTATTCTCCAGGGTAATAGTTTCTGTTCTGTTCTCACTACACGTATGCCCCAGGCGTGTGCAGCTTAACATACAGCTAAACCTTTAATCCTGCAATAACCAGTCTTTTTGTAACTTAAGGCTTTATTCCAGAGATAGAATAGTGGTCACATGAACAGGTTACAAGTCAGAATGGATATGCGAATAGGATTGTGAATAGAGAGGTGAAACTGCAAATAAACAGATAAAGGCATACAATCAGTGTACAAACATTAACAAACATATGCATTGAGTATATAACTGACAGTTCTGAGCACACCAGCGATGCTTCAAAGGGGGGTTCAGGAATCTTCCCACAGGAACCTCAGATGCTGTCTGGCTGTGTCACAAGGTGATCTAAAATGGAGATTCTCTCAGAGAGGGGTGGAACTAATGTCCAGCAATAGAAAACAGGAAATACCATAAAGTACTGTATAACAGTCTATGTCACAGTGGCATCTTGTGTACAAGATTGGTATTACAAGTTCCAATAAAATTAATTACTTCCTTATGCTGGAGGCATGGCAGTTTCCCCCGACGAAATGCTCCTGGCGAATACATCCTTGCTTCGAAAACCTAACAAAGATCATTCCCTTCAGCAAAACTTTAGACCTATTTCGGTCATGAACAATGATCTTAAGCTTTTTGGGCGATTTTTGGCAAATAGACTGACGGGTGATATTACCTCACTAATTGATCCAGACCAAACTGGTTTTATCCCACATAGACAACTTACAGATAATATTAGTTTGGTCACCAATATTATACAAGATGCTAACTTACATAAACACCCAACATGCATTGTTAGTCTAGATATGCACAAGGCTTTTGACAGCATCAGATTGTTCTACCTTGAGTTCCTCCTTCCTAAATTTGGGTTGGGTGATAGATTTATTCAGGGCTTTAGAGCTTTGTACAACTCTCCCCAAACCAGAGTGCGTATCCCTGGCTGTAACTCTGAGTTTTTTCATCTCAGGAGGGGTACTAGACAGGGATGTCCCCTCTCCCCCCTTCTGTTTGCCTTGGCGATTGAGCCTTTTGCCTGTGCCATTAGAAATAACCAACAGATTAGGGGATATTGCAAAGGGGGCAGGGAATTTAAAATGAGCCTTTATGCAGATGATGTTCTGCTGTTTTTATCGGATCCACATGTTTCCATCCCCAAATTATTGATAGAACTGAAGGCCTTCCAAGGTATTTCTGGTTTGGGTGTTAACATTTCAAAATGTTCTATTTTGCCTTTTGAATTTGCCCAATTGGTTACAGGTCTCTCTGAGGGAGAGCTTCTCTTTCTCATGGTGTGTTAAATCTTTCAGGTACTTGGGCGTGCAGATTACCCCCCATTATGAATCACTGTTCATAACAAACTTCCCTGCCCTGTTTGCACAGATTGGATCTCTTATATCCACATGGTCTTCATACCATATCTCCTTCCTGGTTAGAATTGCAGCGATAAAGATGACCAAACTACCTAAATTATTATTTTATTTTAGGGGCCTTCCGGTCAATGTCCCCTTCTCTCATATTGCCTCTCTCCAGAGGGATTTGTCTAAATACGTCTGGAATGGTAGGAAACCCAGATGCCATAGACACGTCCTCCATGCTCCTCAACAGTTGGGCGTTTTGGGCCTTCCAGATCTGTGGTCCTATTCTCTCTCTGTGAAATTTATCCAAATTGTCCAACGGCATTCATTTGAAAAGGATATTCCGTGGCTCGGTTTTGAACAGGCATCCATTTCCCCCTACTTCCTGTAGTCCCTACTTTGGTTCAAAACTAGGGTTCCCAGACTTACACTTCAATCAAATAAAATCATTAATCATCTATACCAGATGTTGACAAGATTCAAGGATAAATATATAAGTTGGTTTCCGAAGTATCCCCACTGACTACTTATTTGGGTGAGCTCGACACCCCCTCTTTCACCCTAGACTGGCGTTCTCTCACTCCATGGATATCTAGAGGTCTAGTGTCTCTTAAAGCCCTGTCTATTAACAATACATTCTGCTCCTTTTGAACAGCTTCGCTCTATTCATTAGATTCTCAGTTCTGAAGCGGACAATTACATTATTATTAGACATTTTTTTGTTTCACAAGGCTCCTTTGTCCACCTCACACTCCATTTGAGGTAATTAGTTACTCCTCCCCTAGGGGTAGGGGTCTGATCTCAATTATGTACCATCATTTTAAAGAGTCTCCCCTCCCTGAGAAGCATAAATATATGCTGAACTGGGAGCGGGACCTGGAATGCACTATATCCCTACTAGACTGGCAAAAGATGCTGCATAACCTTTGCAAATGCACCCGCTCTACCACCGGTAGAATCCCCACTTAAGCTTTTTATTAGGTGGTACATGACCCCCGCCTTAATTCATTCATTCTATCCCTCTACATCACCTACCTGCTTCAGGGGCTGCTCGGAAGAGGGATCACTTTTGCATTTATTTTGGAGCTGTAAACACCTTGAGGGATTGTGGGACCCAACTAAAGCTAAAATTCTGCAGCTATCAGGTAGAAACACCCATTTGTCCCAAGATTTGCCTTCTTTTTGCACGTGTCCCAGATGTCCCAGTTCCTTTGACTAGATTGCGTCATACCCTATTTAGTGCTATCCAATGGATGATTGCTCTTAATTGGAGGTCTCCTACAGTTTTATGGTCTCAGGTAATATCAAGGATGGGGGTCCTCCTACTATCTGAATTCGTTTTTCACTCCATACACAATTCTTTGCATCTGTTCCATGACAAATGGGATATCTGGGACAACTGTCCTTAACTTTCCCCAGCTCTTTTGGGGAGAAAGATGGCCACCAAGTTGGAGGGGCTTTTAAACTAGGAGATGGGGGGGGGGGCTCAGAAGTAGAGTCAGTCAGGAGGGAGCAAATGACAGAAGGCAGTATTAGGGTCAGCAGCGACAGTATAATGTCAATTGGGGGGGGGGGGGGGTCTGTGCGGTCAAACCTCAGACCAAACAGGAATAAAAATAAGCACCATTCCACAAAACTAAGAGGGGTATATGCAAATGCCAGGAGCCTAGCTAATAAAATGGATGAGTTGTTAATGTTAGTACATGAGGAGGACATAGACCTTATGGGAATAACAGAAACTTGGTTTGACCCCTCACATGACTGGCTGGCCAATATCCAAGGGTATTCTGTGTACCGGAAGGACAGGGTAGGAAAAAGAGGGGGAGGGGTATGTCTCTATGTCAAGAATAATGTAAATGTGATAGAGAGGAGTGATATTATGGAAGGGATGAGTACTGAGTTAGAATCCGTGTGGGTAAAACTCCATAGGGAAGAAGTAAAGGGAAAAGTAATTGTGGGGGTTTGTTATAGGCCACCCAACCAAACGGAGGAGGTAGAGCTGGAATTTATATCACTGTTGGGCAGAGTGGCAAAGCTGGGATCAGTCATCATATTAGGGGACTTCAAATATCCCAGCATTGACTGGGAAGAGGGGACTACACACTCACAGAAGGTCCGTCTCTTCATGGAAACCTTACAGGACAACTACATGTCGCAGTTGGTAGATTCTCCGACTAGAGAAAATGCAGTGCTGGATCTATTAATCACTAATGACCCAGACCTAATCTCGGAGGTAGGAGTCCCGGACAACCTGGGCTCTAGCGATCACAGGATGATGACATTTAGCGTAAATAACAATATAACAAGGCAAGAGGGGAACATAAGAACCCTCAACTTCAGGAGGGCAAACTTTCCCAAATTTTGCTCAATGATGGAAAGGGTAAACTGGGACCAAACCCTAGGAACACTGACCACGGAGGAAAAATGGGAATGCTTTAGGAACATATTAAACAAATGCATCTCGCAGTGCATTCCGATGGGAAATACATTTAGAAGAGACAAAGCCAAACCTGGCTGGCTAAACCGTAATGTTAAAAAACTTATTAGGGGAAAAAAAACGGCCTTCAAGAAATATAAATCAGAGGGCATATTATCGGCTTTCCAGCAGTACAAGGAGGCAAATAAGTAAATACGAAATCAAAATAGCTAAAATCAACTTTGAGAGACGAATAGCGGAGGATAGTAAAAAGAACCCAAAGAAATTCTTTAAATATATCAACAGCAAAAAAACTATGAAAGAGCATGTTGCACACAATTAACGAAGAGGGGAGGATTGTTACAGAGGACACTGAAAAGGCAACCGTGCTTAATGCTTTTTTCTCCTCAGTCTTTACACAGGAAAAGGAGGGGTACACTGACCATGACTGTATGGTTACCAGTAATTCACAGGACTTGCCGCTATGGCTAACAGAGGGTGAAAACAGGGAAAGGCTGGATAAAATTAACACAAATAAATCACCAGGCCCGGAGGGCGTACATCCAAGAGTACTCAAAGAACTTAGTAAAACTATATCTAGACCACTGTTCCTGATCTTTGCTGACAGTATTATGACAGGAAATGTACCAGGTGATTGGAGGAAAGCTAACCTGATACCGATATTCAAAAAAAGGGCAGAGGCATGTCCCGGGAAATTATAGGCCGGCCAGCCTGACATCGATAGTATGTAAACTTCTGGAGGGGATGATAAGGGACTATATCGTATAGTTTGCTAAAGACAACAACATCATCAGCAGTAATCAGCACGGGTTTACAAATGGGCGTTCTTGTCAAACCAATCTCTTAACATTCTATGAGGAGGTGAGCTGCGAGCTAGATAGGGGAAGACCAGTGGATATGGTGTACCTGGATTTCGCTAAGGCATTTGATACAGTTCCCCACAAGCGCTTAATTTATAAAATAAGGTCTGCAGGCATCGACCACAAGGTTTGCTCTTGGATACGGAACTGGCTAAAAGGGCATGTCCAAAGGGTGGTAATAAATAGCGCATACTCAGACTGGTCTGGGGTGGTAAGTGGGGTCCCCCAAGGCTCAGTCCTGGGACCAACCTTGCTCAATTTATTCATAAACAGCATTGAGGACAGGATCATTAGTTCTATATCAGTTTTTGCAGATGACACAAAATTGGGCAGGGCAATAACTGCACAGAAATATAAAATCCAAAAAAATCCTGCACTAAAAAATTAAGTAAAATTGAAAGTGATGTATGTGATAGTGAAAGCAGCTGAAACACTTGATCTTATAGAAATCAAAACCAATATGTGCAACAAATAGTGTAGCGCTAAAATCAGCAAAATTAACCATAAATAATATAGTGCATACAAAGAATATTGAACACAAAAAGTGACATGTGCAATAATAAAAAATTATAAAAAGTCCTTTGAAGAAACAAATCAGAAAACACAAGTCCCAGAGTGGATGGTGACAGGTGGAAGGCTGATATCCCAAGGAGATGGTGAAGCTGGAATACACCCGTGAGGAATATATAAATTGGCTGCTTACCAGAAGCATAGGCCCCCAATTTAATGGATAGGCCACACACGCTAAGATATAAATCGGTGGTGATATCAATCCTTCAGGTACTAGGAGGTTGGGATTTTCCTCAGGCACAAATTCTTGCAATTAGCTCCCAGATGGAAAAAAATCATGTGTGTAGGAGGAGAAATAGAAATTCACATAGCGTAATCCAATATAGTAAAAGGAAAGGATTTATTGAAATTACACTTACAATCTCCAGAATAAAAACGAGCAGAGTGTTAACAGCGGCGTCCCGCATGTAACAAGCTGATCCGGCATCTAGGGGGCGTGGTAATGCTACGTCAGGTACTGCCCGACCGGTTTCGTCATACGTGACGTCGTCCGGGGCGTGCTTACCCGACGCAGCCATCACGCCCTTAAGAACCCCCAGAGATGTTGACAAATTGGCCGCGCAAACCAATCACAAGCAAGTGTGGGCGGAGGCGTCACCCGTGCACCTCTCAAGGAAGGGCATATCTAGTATGACCTTAAGCTGCTACAGCGAGGTATGCCCTATACAAACGATTATCAATCGAAAATCCACAGCATTATTATTTATATAAAAAAGGAAATAAATCAGTGGATACGGGAAAATATATGAATTAAAACAAGGGCACACCATGATACCGGGACTAGTACCAACCAGGACCGTTCCTATAGGTAGATATGTTATATATGTCCCTCTCACTACAAAATCAAATTTAATGTATGGAATGATAATATATACCGTTAAAAAATATGAATATAAAATTATAGCCAGAAAAAAACTATGTTATAAAGACGTTTTTTGCAGCACCATCTAGTGGTGAAAAATGATACGGTAGGTGGAAGCTAATAACAGTAAAAATACATATTAAAATTAGAGAGGTGCATGATGTGACACCCCCTAATAACAGTAAGTAAAATATAAAAATATATATAAACCACCCCAAAGAATAAATATTATTACAGAGAATCTTATATATGTATATACATATGTATCGACCAACCAGCTATTTCATCTCATGTTTTAACCAAGTGCATTTATAAACGAAAACATGATTTTAACTGTTATTAATGAAACAATTAATGTCCAATTCCACATTTAGGCCGTGTGGGACATAGGTCTTAAGAATATATATTATGTATATATATATATACTGTATATATATATATATATATATATATATATATATATATATATATATATATATATATATATATATCAGGGATCTCCTGAAGAAGTTACGTGGGCAGTGACGATACGCGTAAATACCCCCTCCCAGCATCCCCTTTTGGATACACACAGGAACACGGGATTGACACCATCCAAATGCTGTAACCTTACAGCAGTAAGGTAAGGATGTAGCACACCCAGAAGCTTTGCACATCTCCCTATTACACCTCACTGGTTGATTCCTGGAATCACTCACCTGATTTTACACCATCTGATTTGATGCCAATTTCACTGCATGATGATTGAAGCTGCAACAGATCACTGAATGGACTTGTTTTATGGGATTTTTTTTATTTCATTATTTATTAGTTTTATACATCATATTATCATCCTACTGTTACGCAGCTGTTGTGCACTTGTCACTTTGTTCACTATATATATTTTGGAGGTACAGTTAGCCGTCACACTGGGACAAAGAGTGTATATGTATTGACGTCCCTGGATTTATATATAATCTTCTTGCACTTAGCACCTTTGTCACAGCAGTTTGCACCTCACGGACTATTCATGCTATTATATACTTTATTTTTACATATTGGATGGCACTAGGAGCACTTTGAATATATTAATCATTTATTATTGATCAAGCACATTATTCATTGTTTATTCACTTATATTTATTGATTATAGATATTAATTATGTTAGGATAAGAGTGGGTTTATTATTATATACCTAGCTTACAGAATGACCTTATCAAAATAACAGAGTGGGCAACGACATGGCAAATGAGGTTTAATGTGGAGAAGTGTAAGGTTTTGCACTTGGGGACTAAAAACATAAAAGCACAATACACTTTAGGGGGGGGGGGACCTTTGGGGAAATCAAAAATGGAGAAAGATCTGGAAGTCTTAGTAGAGGATAAACTAGGCAATAGCATGCAATGTCAAGCGGCAGCTGCCAAAACCGGCAGAATATTAGCATGCATAAAGAAGGGGATGTTTTCCAGAGATAAAACTATAATTCTACCACTTTATAAAACTCTGGTCTGACAGCATCTGGAGTATTCTTTCCAGTTCTGGTCACCAGTCCTCAGGAGGGATGTGTTGGAGCTGGAGAGAGTCCAGAGAAGGGCAACTAAACGAATTAGGGGATTGGAGGACCTTAATTATGAAGAGCGTCTACAATTGCTTAATTTATTCTCCCTGGAGAAGAGACGCCTGAGAGGGGACATGATAGCAATTTGCAAATACCTCAATGGTGATCTCAGCATAGAAAAAAAGCTATTCAGTTGCAAGGATTGCATGAGGGCGCGAGGACATACAATGCGATTAGAGGAGAAGCATTTTAACCTCAGGCAACACGAGAGGTTCTTTACTGTTAGGGCTACAAGATTGTGGAATTCTCTACCACAAGAGGTAGTTTCTGCGGGAAGTATGGCTACTTTCAAAAGACTCTGTGACATACATCTCATGAATCAGAACATTAAGGGGTATGAGAGATGATCATGGTCACAAACACCTACACAGGTTGAACTGGATGGACTATTGTCTTTATTCAACCTCAACTACTATGTAACTTTCTTCATAGGTGTTATAATATTATCATGCTATTACCTATGTTGCCTATATGATATCCACATAATTTGCTTGACATGTTATTTCTCATTGTACCAGAGATTTCTTGCCGCTGTATGAGCCATTTTATGATTGACTCTGAATCAGCTTTGTAATGTTTGGTTTTTGACTTTCCAATAAAAGCTTTTGTAAACAAACAAAAAAAAAAAAAAATGTATGTCCTTGTTTCCCCACAAATAGAGCGTTCTTGTTGTGCTATTTGATCACCTCTGTAATTTTTATTTTTTACGCTATATACAAAATAACGCCGACAATTTAAAAAAAAAAAAAAAACAATATTTTTTACTTTCTGCTATAAAAAATATTCAATAATAAAAAAATGTAAAAAATAGAGTTTCTTCATCAATTTAGGCCAATATATATTCTGCTACATATTTTCGGTAAAAAAAAAAAAAAAATACCATTATATGTATATTGATTGGTTCAGCCAAAAGGTATAGCAGCTGCAACTTTGGTATATTTTTTTTTATTTACATTTTTTGTACTAGTAATGGCAACGATCAGCGACATATAGTGGGACTGCGATATTGCAGTGGACAATTCGGACACCTAACTGACACTTTTGACAATTTTTGGGGACCAGTAACACCAATACAGTGATCAGTGCTAAAAAATTTGCACTGCTTCTGTACTAATGACACTGGCAGGGAAGGGGTTAACATCAGGGGCGATCAAGGAGTTAACTGTGTTTCCTGGGAGTGATTACTAAGGGCCCTTTCACACTTGCAGACTGTTCATTTCATCAGTTCAGTCACGTCAAAATGGATGAAGTCAGTCAGTTTTTCATCAGTGCTCATTAGTTTTTCTTCTTTTTTTTTTTACATCAACTACCAATGAGCTTGGGCGTGTTCGAGTTCGTACATGCCCAATCCCGCCAGGAAGTCGACACTGCACTCCGCTAATCCTAGGCAGTGAGACATTTCCCGATCCGCAGCTGCACAAATCAGGAAACGTCTGACTGTCTGTGATTAGCAGAGTGCAATGTCGACCTACTGGTGGGATCGGGCACGTAGGAACTCGAACATGCCCGAGCTCATCTCTATTGATCAGTGTAAAAAAGTGGATGATGACGGATGCGGATGTAAACTGATGTAAATGGATGATCATCCATTCGTTTTTCCATAGAGATGCATTGATGTTCGTTTTTTATCTGTCAACGGATGGATGAAAAACAGACAGCATGTGTGAAAGGGGCCTAACTGTGGGAGAGGTGCTTTGACTGACGGAATGTAAAGATCTGTTTTCCCGCTTAGCAGAAAACGCAGTCTTCCTTGTTTACATCTGCAGAATAGTGGTCTGCCTTTCTCCTGAACGATTGGCAGATCCCGACGGACAACATGCCCATCGGACCTGCTGATTGGCTCCCGCCCAGGCCCGAAAGTGTCGGATCATGTGCTAGGTTTATCTGCGTGGGGTGGTCCACTTGTGGTTAAATGACCCTCCTCCTGCTGTACAATATTTACATTTTTTTAGCTGTCCCCCTTAGCAGTGCCTAGCTTCCCATTGTCTTTTTGACAACAGCTTGCCTATCAGCTTTGAAAATGGCCAAATTGGTTTATAGACTTCAATAGGATTTGCTGTTAGGTTCAGGTTTTGCAAATGTAAAAAAGGATTTTACAAATAGGATGTCCCCGTGCAGATGCACTACTATGATAGTAGGCTACATGTGTTTTTTCATTGGACATATTTCCTAACTGTTGCTGACTACAATTGCTTTAAGTCCCCGTTCACATGCAGGCGACGCTACTTCCAGGGGCGACCTCCGAGGTCGCGGTGCGAGCAGCGCGGCGGGACCTCGGAGCGGCCGCCATGGACTTCATAACATTGAAGTCTATGGCGGTCGCCTCCTGGTCGCCCCAAAGAAGCTCCGGACCCTTTTTCTAAGTCGGAGCGACTTGTGTCGCTCCTATTAGAACGGGTCCGCAGCTTCCCTATGGAAGGCGACCTGCGGCGACCTGTGAGGCGACCAGGTCGCCTCACAGGTCGCCTTAGTGTGAACGGGGGCTTAAATGACAACAATGGAATAATGTACAGTATGTCTGTCACTGAACATAAGCACATAGTTATATATAGTTTCCTTGAGAGAGCATGTGATATTATACAAACAGGAGAATGTGGGAGACAGAAGAGTGTTGTCACCCTATAACGCAAAGCGTCCAAACAAGGACAATTACACCAGTATCACCAGTTGTTATGTTTACAAAAATTTGCCATTTAAATAAAAATAGCCAGGAGATGGCCGTTCTGAGGAGCTCTGGGACAACGGCGCAGAATGGCATCCATGAAGCGATACAAAACAGCCCTGACATCTCGCCCGACTCGCCTCGCCGAGGAAACTGACTGAATTCTTTCCTTCAGCCAGCATGTCCTCCAGCCAAGATGATGCCCGCGGGTCTCTGTCTGCCTCCTCGTGCGGGAGAAGCGGAGGAGAGGCCGCTGAAGACTGCAAAAAGAGGTAACAAGAGCACCTCACCTCATAATGCCCCCAGAAGAGCAGGGTTAAATATTCCACCCCATTACATGTAACAGGAGAGCATGCTGAGGAGGACTACAACTCCCAGGATGACACCAGGGAATTGGTGGAGCAGATAGAGGATTTTCCTACTGAAGGTCAGCCCATACTAGATACTACGCTAAAGGAGATGTTGATCTCTAAGGGGAACCCTACATAGGAACTTGGCCACACTTGTATCACAGATGAGAGAGGAGGTCTCTGAATTGGGGGACAGAGTTAATCATGTAGAGGACAAAATGGAGGAGTTTGCCGTGGCCCACAACGAATTAGTGGACAAGCACAATGACAGGGAGAAAGAAGTGTCTTTACTTAAAGCAAAAGTGGCTTGAATTGGAAGATAGATCACGCTGGAACAATGTCAAATTCAGAGGGGTAGCAGAAACCATTCTGCCAGCGGACCAGCGTTCATATGTGCAAAATATGATCCAGGCCTTGCTCCCAGACATACCAGAGAGGGAATGGGTGGTAGACCGGCCCACAGGCTGCCACGACCATCGTACCTTCCTGATACCACTCCCAGGGATGTTATAGCGAAGATACACTTCTTCCATGTGAAGGAAAATCTGATGCAATACACCAGACGTAACTCTCCTCTACCTGATCCCTATTCGAATATTACCTTTTTCACCGATCTGTCTCAGCATACAATATAGGCTCGCAAGCAGATGGGGACTATAACAAAACTCCTACGGAATCATAACATTGCATACCAGTGGAGGTATCCCACCAAACTGGGTATCACTAGAAATCACTCTACTCATATACTGATAAACTCAGAGGATGAGAGCATCTGGCTGGCTAGACAATGGAACCTACTACCATCTCCTTAAGGTTTGCGCAAGACAAAATCTCCCTGTGGTCACTTGTCACCAGATTGAGAGAAAGTGGCCGGATGATCACCATTTACTTTGCCTCTCCTACGTGCGTTTTTAAGTAGTAGCTAAAAGGGCTTCTATGAATCAGCCACTCTGTGCAAGCTGTACTCCGGAAATGGGGATCCCCCGGACTACAGAGCGTTGGACTTGCTGTTTAGTGAGCAAGCGCACAAAGTTTGTTTTTTCTCTCTTTTTTCTACAATATGTTTCTGTTTGTTCTTAATCCTTTTCTTCTCTTTCATGCACCACAAAGTCAATCTACACTACTACATTTTTCAAGTGAACCCGTTCAAGAACTTCTTAGGGAAAAGGTACCAAAGCCGCACTTGACACTCTACAAAAGAGGTATGAACTTTTATCATTTTAATTCTACTACCAACAAACACACCACCAAAACTTATGGAGCTTTAACATTCCTGAATTACTCTGGACTTTCAGATGGGGATTAAAATAGTCTCTTTAAATGCACATGGCCTTAATAGCCTTTATAAGAGAAAGTTAATGTGGATGGAAGCAAGATCCCTAAAAGCAGATCTCCTTTGTGTACAAGAGACCCGTTTCTGTCAGGGCAAGGCTCCTAAATGTATGAACAGGTCATACCCTTTTATCTATAAAGCAAATGCCCCGGAAAAGAAACGAGGAGTGATGATTGCTAATAAAAACTGTGTCATTTGTACTCCACGATATTCTGTCCGATCCTCAGGGAAGATACCTAGTATTGAACTGCGATGTGAATAACGTAACCTATACAATAGTACATGTGTATGCTCCCAACACTGGACAACTATCCTTTCTCCCCAAATTGATTAAGAAGATCAGACGCATCCAAAGGGGTCGCTCAATGATCTGTGGAGACTTCAACTCTGTTCTGGACCCTACCATAGACACTACTGCAGCCAACCCCTCAACATACAGCCCTCTTCTGACCTTTGCTCATGAAACAGAACTCTATGAAGCCTGGAGATGCTTGAACTCCACGAAAAGGGACTATACAGTCTTTTCTGTGGCCCATAAAACATATTCAAGAATAGACATGTGTTTTGTTGACTCGGTTCTCCTACAGCAAATCACCCGAGCTGAGATCCATTCAATCACATGGTCGGATTATGCTCCCATTTCTGTGACACTTAAGGACAGTCATAACCAAACGCCACCCACAATGTGGCGTAATAATACGTACTTGTTAGCCCTTCCTCATATACAAGACAAATTGACACCTAACCTACAGGAGTTTTCCTGTGTAAATCCTAATTCTCATACTAATATTTTTAATGTATGGTGTACCCATAAAGCTGTCAGTAGAGGTTTGTTAATCCAGTTAGCCGCCAGGGAGAGGAGAAAGAGGATGCGGTCCACTGATAAATTTCTGTCGCAAATAAAAAATCTAGAACAGACAAAACAATCCTCTACGTACAAATTAATAAATTAATACAAATTAATCTCACATTACCTGGACAAGAACTTCATCTACTATTATTTCAAGAACAAGAAAAATCTTTAAAAAAATGGAGAGCAAAATTTGACTCACAGGGGAATAGGGCAGGCAGGCTTTTGGCTAATTATGCTGCAAGCTCGCAGGTTGAAAACAAAGTTGTCCTCAGTGGTGGACCCCGCGAGTGGCTCTTCTGTTTTCCATCCTGCGGACATAGCGAATGCTTTCCAAAAGTATTACTTCTCCCTTTACAATTTAAGGGAGGACCCAAATACCCCCCAACCCACAAACGGAATATTTCAGAGTTTTCTTGATAGTGTCCAACTTCCAGCAGTGGAGAGAGCAACTCTGGATAACCTGAATGCACCTGTTACCTCCTCAGAGGTTATAAAAAATGGTCATTCCCTAGCCAATAATAAGTCACCAGGAGTAGACGGATTCTCTGCAGAATATTATAAAACATTCAATTAAATTTTAGTCCCACATATGACAGTGATGTTCAATGCGGCTGCGTCCTCGGCATCCTTTCCATCTGAGATGCTACAAGCAGTGGTTATAATACTTCCAAAACCAGGTAAAGAGCCGGACCACCCAAAGAACTTTAGGCCGATATCACTGCTAAACACTGACCTGAAAGTTTATGCCAAAATACTGGCTAACCGACTAGCAGAAATCACACCTTCCCTTATTCAATTGGATCAAGTTGGTTTTCTTAAAGGTAGACAAGCCCCAGATGGCAAGCGTAGGATGTTCAAAGTTCTTAAGATAGTGGAGAAGTGCAGAATACCCTCTATCTTTTTTACATTAGACGCAGAAAAGGCATTTGACCGTGTGCATTGGTGGTACTTAAGGGTGGTGCTACAAAAATTTGGAATGGAGGGTTTTGTGTTACTCTGCCGTCTGCACATGTGTACACCTCTGGTCCCCTGTCGGACCTCTTTGGTATCTCTAATGGTACTAGGCAGGGGTGTCCACTTTCTCCCATCATCTTTACTTTGAACATGGAACCATTAGCTACTAGTATTTGTTCAAACCACTCTATCTCAGGTGTTAAGGTAGCTGAATCTTCCCACAAAATCGGCCTTTTCGCCAACTATATCATTCTTACCCTAACTGACCTAACTCATTCCCTGGAAGAAGTTCAGAGAGAACTCGACCGCTTTAGTGCAGTTTCATATTATAAATTGAATGTAACTAAATCTTCAGCGTTGCCCATTAACATCTCTAAACTATTGATAAGATCTTTAAAATCACAATTCTCATATGAGTGGATTCGCTATCCTATTTGAGTGTTACATTGATGTTTCCTATTAACAAGACATACGAGATAAACTACGCCAAACTCCCGTTATACATCAAACGCAAATTAACCAACACTGCCACATTTGAGATATCCTGGCTAGGTCAGATAGCAGCATTTAAAATGTTCACCCTACCTAAACTACTATACTTCTTTCTGATGATTCCTATACACATACCCCAGAATTTCTTTAACAATTTAGAGAAGATATTATGACAAAAAATCAAAAGGGGCAAAAAAGCTAGAATCCCATATAGCACTCTAACTAAACATAGAGCAGTGGGAGGAGTTGGGTTCCCATACTTAAGAAAATATATTAAGCTGCCAATTTAGACCAGTTAAAAGAATGGTTCAACCCCAAATCAGAAAAACTTTGGATACAAATTGAACAAGCTGAAATTGGTAAAAGAGGCCTTCAAATGTTATTTGCCAATTCAGTGAATTGCCATGTACAAATCCCGGACCTTCCCTCTATCCAGGAAACGGTAAAGGCATGGAAGTATTTAACCCAAGCTACACCCACTGCCAACCCCTTAATTTCTATACCCATTTCATTAGCAGCTTACGAGCACCTAATTCCCTCATTCAGGTTAGAAAGTGGACACAGGAGGGATATAACTTTCTACCTGACCACCTTCGGGACCCAAAGGTGACGCATACTTATCAATTACTCCAACTTATGTAATTTTATAAGAAGTACCTGTCAACATCTGTAAAATTGGATATACTGTAAAGCTATGGAAATACCTGACCACAGCCTATCATGCCAAAGGAGGCATTTCATGGTTTTATAATACCCTCCAATATCCTGAAGCAACAGCTAAATCTGCTTTCATTCTTAACTGGGAGCACGACTTGGGTACTCAATTTCCCTTAGAGTCATGGCATAGATCCATAAAATGCAATTACCACCTCTCTTGTTGTATTGGCCACTAGGACACAGCACTTAAAATTTTACACAGGAGGTATTTGACCCCTGACAAGCTTTCTAAAATATATTCCAACACATCTTCACTTTGCTGGTGCAGATGTGATCAGACAGGCACACTATACCACATTTTTTGGGAGTGTAGATGTGTCGTAAGCTTCTGGAGAGGAATCTTCACTCTTATATCTAAAATAACAGGGATCCTTACCAGGGCCTCCCCTCATCTAGCAATCCTCAACTTTGACATTGATAAATTCTCCCCCCAATACAAAACAATAGTATACCATATACTGATTTCCTCATGACTGACTTTGACAGCGAAGTGGAAAAGTAACTTAGTCCCCAATGTATCTGAGGTAATTAACCATGTCAAAACCCAATATCAATATGAAAGAGTTATTGCCTGTAACTCTCAGTCTTTGAAATCCTTTGAAAATAAAAATGGTCAGCATGGGTTCTTTGAATGCATATATACTAGATATTGCTGTTTTAGTAAAGTCTGCATTACTTTTTACTGATTGACAACTGTTATCATCAAAAGATTGACCGGGCAATGGTGCATGCCCTTGTTCTTGTTCTTGACTTTTCTTCCCTTCCCTCTCTCCTTTGTTTCCTTTTTCCCCTTTTCACCTCTTTTATTTCTTCTCTCTCTTGGGCCTCCTTTTTTCTCAGTTATTCCATTGTAAAGGTTTTATCAGAAAAATTACAGCATGTGTAAATCTTAAATGGTGGTTAGACTTGATGATTACCGAAATTTCTGATTGTTATTGTGTACCATATCACACTATGCTTTATTTACGCCATGGGTGTCCAACCTTTTGGCTTCTCTGGGCCACGTTGAGTGTAGAGAAATTTTCTTGGGCCGCATATAAATTGTATACTATAGTTAAGGTAATTTAACACAACTAGAGGATGATCAAATTAAATGGAATCAGTATACAGAGGTTTACTTCTTCTGAGAGATATTAAAGGAACACTCTAACCACCATGACCACTTTAGTGATTTACAGCATTGTTAGTTAGTTTAACTTGTATAGTTGAGAAGATATTGGAGAGTTTAATAAAATACCACATAGATAAGTTCTTGCTGGAAAAAAATATTCTAAGCAACAGACAGCATGGATTCATGAGAGACAGAAGTTGTCAAACAAACCTGATTTCTTTTTATGAGGAGGTAAGTAAAACCTTGGACAGAGGTGTGGCTATGGACATAGTATACTTGGATTTTGCAAAAGCGTTTGACACAGTTCCCCACACACGGCTAATGTGTAAGGTAAAGTCTACTGGCTTGGAAAGATCAGTTTGTAATTGGATAGAAAATTGGCTAAAATATTGAATTCAGAGAGTAGTGGTTAATGATTCTTACTCTGAATGGTCTAAAGTTATCAGTGGTGTACCCCAAGGTTCAGTGTTGGGACCCTTACTTTTTAATATCTTTATAAATGATATAAGGTCTGGGATTAAAAGTAGCATTTCAGTCTTTTCAGATGACACCAACCTTTGCAGTGGAATAACTTCTTTACAGGATGTCTCCAACACTTACAAGCTGACCTCAATGAACGGTTTCATTGGGCAACTATGTGGCAAATGAGGTTTAATGCTGATAAATGTAATGTTATGCACTTGGGGGCTAAGAATATGCATGCAGCATACATACTAGGGGGAGTAGAACTGGGGGAATTCATAGCGGAGAAGGATCTGGGTGTTCTGGTAGATCATAAGCTTAATAACAGCATGCAATGCCAAGCTGCGGTTTCCAAAGCAAGCAAAGTCCTTTCTTTTATTAACAGAGGCATGGACTCCAGAGAGAGAGAGATATCATTTTGCCCCTGTACAAATCATTAGTAAGACCTCATCTGGAATATGCAGTTCAGTTTTGGGCACCAGTTCTCAAAAAGGATATCGGGGAACTGGAGAAAGTGCAGAGAAGGGCAATCAAACTGATAAGAGGCATGGAGGAGCTCAGCTGAGATTAGAGGAACTGAATGTATTCTCTCTTGAGAAGAGGAGATTAAGGGGGGATATAATCAACATGTATTAACCACTTTACCACTAGAGCATTTTGCTGTCTTACGTCTGGGCCACTTTTTGCGATTCGGCGCTGTGCGACTTTAACTGACAATTGCGTGGTCGTGCAACGCCGTACACAAAACGAAATTGACGTCCTTTTTTTCCCACAAACAGAGCTTTCTTTTGGTGGTGTTTGATCACCTGTGCGATTTTTACTTTTTGCGCTATAAACAAAAAAAGAGCGTTTATTTTGAAAAAATAACAATATTTTTAACATTTTTTTATATGAAATTCCCCCCAAAAAAGATGTAAAAACCAATTTTTTTTAAAATTTTTGGCCAATTTGTTTTCTGCTACCTATGTTTGGTAAAAAAAATCGCAATAAGCGTATTTTGATTGGTTTGCGCAAAAGTTATTGCGTTTACTAACTAAGGGAAAGATTTCTGTCATTTTTGGTGTTTTTTTTTTTAACGAGTAATGGCTGAGATCTGCGATTTTTTTTGCGGGACTGCGACATTGCGGCGAACAGATCGGACCCTTGACTGAAATTTTTGACACTTTTGGGGGTACCAGTGACATTACTGCAGTAATCAGTGCTATATATATGCACTGTTACTGTAAAAATGACACTGGCAGTGAAGGGGTTCATTTTATTGGAGAGGGAGGGGTTAATGTATGCCTGGTGCTTACTGACGTGTGGGGGGGGGGGGAGGGGACTATGTGACAGAAGGACAGATCGGATGTTCAGCTATGCTGAACACTCCGATCTGTCACTCCCTGTCACTTAGGAGATCCGCCCGCTCTGTTTACACAGGCGGGCGGATCTCCAAACTGGATTCCCCGACGATCGGGGCAGAGCAGCGGCGATCGCCGCCGCTCCTCCCCTGGCCCGACTCCGCCTACAGGGGGAGCAGTCTAGCGACGTAGGTCTACGTTGCTAGACGATAACGAGCCACTGTGTCGCAGCAGCAGCACAGTGGCTAGTAGTAAAGAGGTTAATACATAAGGGGTCCATATAGTGAACTTGGTGTTGAGTTGTTCACTTTAAGTATTGTAAAGTGAATTTTTCAGTTCACTTTAAGGTCAACACAGAGGATAAGGGGGCCCTCTTTACGTCTAAAGGAAAACAGATTTCGCCTCCAAATACGAAAGGTTTTTTCACCATAAGAGCTGTGAAAATGTGGAATAGACTCCCTCCAGAGGTGGTTCTGGCTAGCTCACTAGATTGCTTTAAAAAAGGCCTGGATTCTTTCCTGGGTGTACATAATATAATGGGTACTAATATTTATAGGTAAGGTTGATGCAGGGAATATCCGATTGCCTCTAGGGGGATCAGGAAGGAATTTTTTTCCCCTGCTGTAGCAAATTGGATCATGCTTTGCTGGGGTTTTTTTCCTCTTCCTCTGGATCAACTGCGGGTATAGGATTGTGTATATGCGATTGTATAATTGGGATTTCGTTACAGTTTTTTTATTTTTTTTTTATTGGTTGAGCCAGATAGACTTGTGTCTTTTTTCAATCTGACTAACTATGTAACTATATAACTGCTGGAGGAAGCAGCGGCTGCAGTAGAGAACAGAGCTGCTGCTTCCTGTATGGGTCCTGTCACAGGCGGAGTGCATTTCATATCACTCCGCCTGTGACAGAGCTGGAACTATACAGGAAGCAGTGGCTCTGTCACTGACTGCAGACATCCTAAGTCTAGAGATCACACGGCACTTGCGGGTGTATGTGAACCGCCGGCGGTGGGCCACATTGCCTGCGGTTCCGGGCACGGGTTGGACATGCCTGATTTAGGCTGTTGTTGTTACTGTGTTTGTTTTTTAACTGAAAACTTCAATAAAAATTCTATTGAATCAAATAAAAATAGCCTTTCTAAATGATATTGTCCTGTTAAAGCCTGAATGTAGCCAAAATAAAAAACAGAAAAAAACAGCACAAGGGATATACTGTAACTTGCAGTCAGTTTGATGTATTCCTTGTGTTGATGCTTCTTTAAGACATTTTTGTTTTTGGTTATTCCCGCTTTAACTCCAAGAGCCCTTTCACACTGAGTCACTTTTCAAGTGCTTTGGCACTAAAAAAAGAGCCTGAAAAGTTCATGAAAAAGCATTCCCATTGAAATCATAGAATGCTTTCACACTAGGGTGGTGCACTAGCGGCATCTTTGGAGCATGTTTGGAGCACTAAAAAAAGCGCCTCAAAAACACCCCTCTCTATTAAAATGAATAGGAAACACCTTAAAAGCGCCTCAAAAGCGCCCAAAACGTGCTTCAAAAGCCCCTCAAAATGGTACTTGAAGCAGTTTTTGAGAAACATGTCGATAAAAAAAAACAAAAAAAATTGCACCGCTAAGGCCTCAAAAGTGAATGAAAAGCGGGTTTTATTGGCAGTTTTCAAGCACCTCGGTGTGAAAGGGCTATAAATGACCCTTCTAGTCACTGTTATCCTACAAATGGGGACCTCCAGTGGTTTTTATGGCAACTACACTGCCTAATAATCCAAGTGGTCCTCTACAACCATCTTGTGGCCAGTTATGGAAACTACACCAGGCACATCCATGCCCCTATCCTACCCTTCCTTTTAGTTAAATAAAGTACTTGCCTTTACAAGGTAAGGGGCCAGAATGGGACTTTTAACTCTTAAGTATCTAGGGTAATAAAGAAAGGTGGTGGTGTCTGTCTCTATGTGAGAAGCAATCTCAAAGGGATTGGACCTAGTTGATGGAGAGTGTGATGAGGCTATAGCATTATGGATGGAACTGCACATGGGTGTACATATTTCAAAGGTAATCAGTAGTATTTGTTATAGGCCACCCAGTGTTAATAAGGAAGGATCACAGTAAGGAACGATCAGTCGATCAACCGCAGGAAGGATTGGTCGATCGATCACTGGAAGGATCAATTGCAGGAAGGATCAGTCGATCGATCGCAGGAAGGATTGGTCGGTCAATAGCAGGAAGGATCGGTCGACCGATTGTAGGAAGGATCGGATGATCGATCGCAGGAAGGTTCGATTGATCGCAGAAAGCATTGGTTGAGAAATCACAGAAAGCATTGGTCGATTGATCCCAGGAAGCATTGTTCGATCTAAAAGAGGATCAAAGGATTGGTTGAATGAAGGAAAGATCAAATCGATCGATCGCAGGATCAAAGAATTAATCAAAGGAAGGATTGATCAATCACAGGAAGGATCTGACGATTGATCACAGGAAGAATCGGTCAATTGATCTCAGGAAGGATCAATGGGTCAATTGCAGGAAGGATCAAGAAGGATCAGTCGATCAATTACTGGAAGGATTGGTCGATCAATTGCAGAAAGGATTGGTCGATCAATTGCAGGAATGATCAGTCAATCAGTAATAGGAAGGATCGGTCGACCGAAAGAAGGATCAAAGGATCGATTGAAGGTGGGATCGATCGATCATAGGAAGGATCAGTCAGTTGATTACAGGAAAGATCAGTCGATCGCAGGAAGGGTCAAAGTAAGGAAGGATCAGTCGATCCATCGATGAAAGGATTGGTCGAAGGAAGGATCGGACGATTGCAGGAAGGATCAGTCAGTCGATCGTTCATCTCTTGTGAAAGCAATAAAGTTGATTAAAAAAAGTTAGAGACAGAGTAAAAAAAGTTTTAAGTAAAATAAATAATAAAAAAAACAGTTGGAAGCGCCCCTTTCCCTGGGGCTTACGTGTAAACACGAATACATACATAAGTCGCGCACGCATATGTAAACGGTGATTGCACCACACATGTGAGGTATTACTGCGAACATCTGAGTGAGAGCAATTATTCTATCTCCATACCTCCCGTGTAACTCTAAACTAGTAACCTGTAAAGGCTTTTAAAGCGTCCCTGTTAGAGATTTTTAGGTACCATAGTTTGGCTCCATTCCACGGGCGAACGCAATTTTAAAGCACACCATGTTTGATATCTGTTTATCCAGCGTTACATCATCTTTTGTAATTTAACAAAAAATCGGGTATTTAATAGTGTTTGTGTGAAAAAAAAATGAATTTAAGTGTATTTTGGAGATCAGCAGCCATGATAAACATGGTCAGTTAACTGAGGGGAAGACAAGAACAGGCAGGATCAACCAGATATTGTACAACATAGAAAGGGATAATTGACACTGTACTATATCTCGTGCTTTAAAAGGACAGGAGCATTTTTTTAGGGTAAAAACCACTTTAAAAAAGTTTTAAATAGATAAATAAGAAAAGAGCTTTAAAAAAATATAAAAATGAAGGAATACTATCATCATTTAAATGATACAAAGAATATAACAGAGTATGGAAAAAGGAAATTAAGGCCGCAAAAATTCAAAAGGAACAACAGATTGCAAAACATAGTAGGACAAACCCCAAAAATTTCTACAAAGATATAAATAGTAAAAAGGTCAGGTTTGAGCATGTAGATCCTTCACCAAGTAATCTAGATTGGGTGACTGGGGACAAAGAAGGCAAATTTGTGAAATGCCTTCATCAGCTCTGTTGTATACAAAGGAACATGGGGAGCCCATGTTAAGGTGACCATATTTTTAAAATTAAATCTGGGGACATATTTTTTTTGGTGGCAATTAGCGACTTATAGCGGGACTGCAATGTGTCAAAAAGCGACACTTTTGACACTTTGTGGGAACCAGTGGCACTAATACAGTGATCAGTGCTAAGAAGGGGTTAACATCTAGGGCAATCAAAATGTTAAATGTGTGCCTAACAAGTGTTTTCTCACTGTGGGGGAGATGCTTTTACTAAGGGAAGGCATAGATCCCTGTGCCTTTTTGCAGGAACACAGGATCAATGTCTTCCATACGAACAGAATGGCGATCTGCCTTATTTACATAGGCAGACTTCCAGTCTGCCTATTTACAGAACGATCTGCGGGTACCAGGGGACCGCCAAACCCGCCAAACCCGCCAAACCCGCTGATCGGCTTCCGATACCCAGAAATGCAGGATCACGTATAGATACCTGCAGGGTCGCTGATGGGGGGGACCAGCAGTCCTCCTGTAGGGGGCCCAGGCACACGGGGGGCCCCAACAGCAGGGGGAATCGGTGCGGTTGGGCAGAGGGGAAATTACAGAAGGAAGCCCTGTGTGGCTTTCTGTAGCAGCTGAAAGACAGTTTCTCCCACTTCTGCCAGCTTTAACCTGCTGCAGGGAGGGACACACACACAGGGCATCGTTCCTGTAAATGCTTCACACAGGTTTTCTGTTATGTTTGTGTCCGCTAATAATGATTTTAGTGTATTTTTAGTGAAAATATTGTCTTGATATATTCAGGGGGGCCCTGCCAGGTAGGCTGTACAGGGCCCCATGATTTCTAACAGCAGCCCTGTATACATGATCCTGCACAGCGCGACTGTCCTGTAGCAGTAAATCTGCTCTAAAACGATCGGCAACTGGTTAAGATCATCAGCATTATGATAACTCCCAGACAGCAGGCACTCTCTCATGGCTTTGGCTAGCTCTGTCACATTGTGTCACATGACATGACTGCTGGGTGCTGATGGTGGACTTATGACCAATAAGTTAACAAAATCAGCACCCAGCAGTCATGTTATGTGACACACTGTGACAGTGCACTGCTAGCCAGAGCCATGATAGAGTGCTTGCTGCCCGTGAGTTATGATACCATCCATTATGCCAGAGAACCAGACTCAGTGTCACACAAGTCTCACTCTCCGGGCCCCAGCTACTACTCAGCCGGGGAAGGCAAGGAGATAGGCAGGCAGGCGGCTGGCCTGGGACTTGAGCCAAGGCAGAAGAACATGCGAGTGGGAGTGGAAAGGGCATGTGCCCAAAAATGAAGAAATATTCCCTCTGCTCCGACCAGCACACGATCATCAGAAAAGGGCACAGATAATGGAAAAAATACACCCCCCTAAGCTAGTAGGAGTGGAAATGCGGGGGTGTGTAATTCAGATTTTTTTGTTAAATTCCTTTAAGTATCGTGCTTGGGGGGTCCCCTTGATGTGCCTATAAAGTAGTGCATCTGTACGATGTATGTAGCCTGCTGCAGCAATACTGACATTTCTAAAGGAAAAAATGTAATTTAAACTTGCTCGCAGCTGTAATGTATTGTTGGCTCCTGGCAATACAGATAAAAAAACATGAAAAAGGTAGGGTCCCCCCCAGTCCCTTCAGGTCTGGTATGTATTTGGATCTGGTACACTAATTTTATTAAAAAAAAACAAACAAACGCGCTGACGCAAGGCACAGGAACGAGCCCTACTGTTAAAAATTCCATACAAAATTGTAATCGCATTATAGCTGCTGTTGATCCAGGACTGATTCATTTTGATAAATGTCAGCTGTTCAACAGAGTCTGTGGACAGGCGCACTCTTTTATCTGTCACAAAACCTTCAGCAGCACTGAATATCCATTCGGAAAATACGCTGGAAGCAGGACAGGTCAGTAGTTCGATTGCATATTGAGCAAGTTCTGGCCAGTGGTCCATCCTCAAGACCCAGTAACCCAGTGGATGTTCAGTTGGAAAGGTCTCCCAAGTCTGCTCTTGCTCCTAGATAATCCTGCACTATATGATGGAGATGCTGCCGATGGTTGCTTAAACCTAACAGCCCTGTGTGCTGAGGACTAAAGAATTGTTTAAAGGCATCGGTCAGCCGGCTTCCTTCTCTCACCAGTGTCTGAAAAAGGTGTTATACACAAAATTTTCTTCAAGGCGTCCTCAAGATGTTTCAACCTCTACTCCCTCTGTGAAGGCAGGATGAGCTCTGCAACTTTACTCTTGTAACGTGTGGATCAAGAAGGGTTGCCAACCAGTAAAACAGAAAAGAATTGGGTGGAATTGGGTGGAAGACACTCAGGTCCCCATCATCTGTCGTATCACCACTAGGAATATACATTAAACAAATTGCACCCTCCCCTTTTTGTTATTACTATCATATATTTTTGACCATTTTTATATTTTATTATTTATTTTTTACCTTTACATAGGCTCTATCTTTTTAACAACCAACCCTGTTAGGGTATGTGATCCCTCTCAAGCCTGCTAGATCCCGGGGTTGCGATGCACGTTCTGACACCCCCTCCTCTGCCCTGTCTCTGTTATACTTCCGGGATGTGGGTGGGGTGTGGTAACATGCTGCATTGGCACCATGTACTGTTGCCTTACCCGTGATCTTTTCTTTGTATCACATTGTTAGGAGAATGCCTAGCATCCATCTGACGCCTCAGATGGGTTGTTGTGACCCATTTCCGGTGTATGCACCGGATATGAGGTCATTCTCTCCCGTCCTATTTATTGGTGTCCACATGACGTTGGCGTGTTTCCACCCCGGTTCCTTGGGGGTGATTGAGTTGAGGTTGGCCAGGATGCATTCTTTCCTTTCTTATACGGTGGGGTTATCATCTTCTTCGTTTTTTTTTTACTACACTACCTAGCCAAAGGTAAGATATTATATGGCAAACTTCTAGTGCATGCATTTATTAATATATTTTTTTATATATTTTATCTTCCATTAACTTTGCATTCTTCATTTTTTGGTCACTTGGTTTTTTTTTTGTTTTTTTGATCGATTTCTTTCTTTTCCTTGGCTCATCTTGATTTGTCTCCTATTCTAGCATTGGCACTCCTCACTGACTCCATTATCACCTTGCACCATTTGGGTTTTCTTCTTTATTCCTTCTACACTATGTATTATTCCTTGGCTCTGTTTAGCACACATCACCAGATACCTTTTCACTTGTTTATATACATATATACTTATTAAATTAATTTATTATTTTCCTGAGATTATCTGGCCACTATGTGTGTTCACATCTTTTGGAAACATTTGCGGTGTCCTGAGTTGCCTCCTCAGTGGGGCTGTTCTCAGTGGCGGCTGGTGAAGTTTTAAGATGGGGGGGGCGCAAGACCCCGCCCTTCCATTTTGACCCCTCCCATTTCTCAGAAGCCCAACCCCTTATAGACTCCACCCATTTTGTACTCTGTATTTTGCTTGCGTGAACCAATTCTCCCAATATATCACATATTAAGGGGTCCATCAGTACTAGTATATCCCATAATAGGGAACAGGGGCCCTATTATGGGATATACTGTGAGAGACATCCTATTATGGGATACATGGACTGAGAATGGCACAAACCCCACAGTACAGACCCCCCCAGCACAAACCCCTCAAGCACAAACCCCGCACAAACAACTCAAGCACAAACCCCACAGTACAGGCCCTCTAGCATAAACCCCACAGTACAGGCCCCTAGCATAAACCCCACAGTACATGCCCCCTTCAATATAGTGACCAGTATAAATGCCCCCTTTCAATGTAGTGACCAGTATACATGTCCCCAATGCAGAGCTATGCGTGCGTGCCTCCAATGCAGTGACCACCAGTCTACATGTCCCCAATGCAGAGATATGCGTGCGTGCCTCCAAAGCAGTGACCACCAGCGTACATGTCCCCAATGCAGAGCTATGCATGCGTGCCTCCAGTGCAGCCAGTGACCACCAGTATACATGTCCCCAATGCAGAGCTATGCGTGCGTGCCTCCAGTGCAGCCAGTGACCACCAGTATACATGTCCCCAATGCAGAGCTATGCGTGCGTGCCTCCAGTGCAGCCAGTGACCACCAGTATACATGTCCCCAATGCAGAGCTATGCGTGCGTGCCTCCAGTGACCACCAGTATACATGTCCCCCAATGCAGAGCTATGCGTGCATGCCTCCAGTGCAGCCAGTGACCACCAGTATACATGTCCCCCAATGCAGAGCTATGCGTGTGTGCCTCCAGTGCAGCCAGTGACCACCAGTATACATGTCCCCCAATGTAGAGCTATGCGTGTGTGCCTCCAGTGCAGCCAGTATACATGTCCCCCAATGCAGCCAGTGACCACCAGTATACATGTCCCCAATGCAGATCTATGCGTGCGTGCCTCCAGTGCAGCCAGTGACCACCAGTATACATGTCCCCAATGCAGAGCTATGCGTGCGTGCCTCCAGTGCAGCCAGTGACCACCAGTATACATGTCCCCAATGCAGAGCTATGCGTGCGTGCCTCCAGTGACCACCAGTATACATGTCCCCCAATGCAGAGCTATGCGTGCGTGCCTCCAGTGCAGCCAGTGACCACCAGTATACATGTCCCCCAATGCAGAGCTATGCGTGTTTGCCTCCAGTGCAGCCAGTATACATTTCCCACAGTGCAGCCAGTGACCACCAGTATACATGTCCCCAATGCAGAGCTATGCGTGCGTGCCTCCAGTGCAGCCAGTGACCACCAGTATACATGTCCCCAATGCAGAGCTATGCGTGCGTGCCTCCAGTGACCACCAGTATACATGTCCCCCAATGCAGAGCTATGCGTGCGTGCCTCCAGTGCAGCCAGTGACCACCAGTATACATGTCTCCCAATGCAGAGCTATGCGTGTGTGCCTCCAGTGCAGCCAGTATACATGTCCCCCAATGCAGAGCTATGCATGTGTGCCTCCAGTGCAGCCAGTATACATGTCCCCCAATGCAGAGCTATGCATGCGTACCTCCAGTGCAGCCAGTATACATGTCCCCCAATGCAGAGCTATGCGTACGTGCCCGACTGAGATCAGTGTACTTACCTGTGAGTCACGGCGGCTTCTCCCTCTCCTCTTCTTCGTTCAGGGGCGGGAAGGTGAGTGGCGCTTCTCCCTCTCGGCCTCTTCTGCGGCGGGTGACGGGCGGTGGGAAGGTGACCGGCGCCGGCTTCTTCTCCGGACTGGACTCCTCTTCGGCGGCGGGAAGCTGACCGGGCAGTGACGGTGAGAGACTGATGCACGCACCAGCACTGCCCCCATTGCGACATCAGCGGCGTCACAATCGGATGATGATTGATCCAGGCTGGAGACTGGACCAATCACAGCCAGGATATCATGAAAGTGGGGGTGTCCTAGCGCAATGACCTGCGCCCAGGTTACGCCCCCAGAAGGCAGCCAATCGGCGCCTCTTCTGGGTCGTAAACCCCCCCCCCCCATACCCCCCCATAGCCACCACAGGCCGGCGAACGCAGTTTTTTTTTTTAAACTTTATTTGTTCTTTTTGTAATTTTTTTTTCCGCCCCCTATGCATCAGCCGCCACTGGCTGTTCTACTCCCCTTCTCCTCCTCTTCCGTGTGAACCTGTTGGCCTACACCCGCCTCAGCCCCGGGCTAGACGGTTGCTTTTGGGGTGGTCTCATTTCCCTTCATAGTCATTGGGTTACTTAAGTTACTAATATCATAATTAAATGTTTGTTGTATAGTTGTAATATTGTACCAACATCCCTAATGGTAATTCAAAAAACTGGGAATTATGTGAAACCCTGGTGTGGGGGTCTAACACAAAAACCGTGTTTAAATTGAAAAGATCCAAAAGATGGAGTAGAAGGTAAACACAGAGGGGATAAAGAAGCCTGGGAGTGGAGCAATCACAAGCCGGAGAAGAGAAAAGAGGAAAGAATACAGAAGGAGAGGAAGGAAGTGTGGAGTGCGAAGGGGGGAAACTAGGGAAAAAGAAAAACAAGGGAGGGTGACAGGGGAGAAAGAAAAGGAAAGGAGAAAGAAAAAAAGGGGAGAAAAAAAAAGAAAAGAGGAGGGGGAGAAAAAAAGAGAGAGGGAAGGAGAAGAAGAGGGGAAAAATTAGAATGGGAAAAATTGGAAAAGAAGAAATGGGCAAAGAAAGAATGATTGAGGGCTAGTGGGATTTTAACGGTACTGTAGTCAGCGATGGAAAACCACCATGTATAAAATTATAAATTTTATTATTACATTAAAAATAATTACATACAAAATAGAAAAGAAAAATTATAAAATAAAAATTGTACAGAACAGATTACCATCATAGTCATTTCAATTACATACAGTTCTGAACATTTCAGGCAGTATTGATGTTTTACAAGCTCCGGTAACCCCAAACCAAGGTACCGGGCATTAACCCAACATGTTTCGCGGGTTTCAACACTCCGCTTCTTCAGGGGTATAGGATTATATGGTATATTAGTTTGCCTTGGAGTTCCTGTATAATAGAAATATATTATGAGAACATTGTAGTCAACAGTTTTGTACAGAGGAGTTATTCGCATGCACAACCACATACTAGTCCGGGGCTCCCACCACCATGAAGCATGCAGGGATGGCCACCCAGTGAACGCCTCACCCACGGATGTGGAGGGGGTCATTAAGGTAGCGTGATTTGGTTAGTAGTAATTATGCGTGACATTGTCACAATACCTGTATGTGATAGTATCGGTATCTGATAGCTCATAGAATGCCCATAGAGTTGTTTGGCCAGACAGTATGGCACTTCTCTCTGTAGGACATAAAAGTATTATATAATACCATAGCTTGGAGGGCTCTGAGTCTACAGGGATTAATGGCTCTATTGGGATTTGAGCCTACCACACTTTGGTTAGATATATGCAAGTGTATCTGTAACTACATCTGAATATCACAAGAAGTTCTTTTTTTGGCTCCAAATTTGCATATATAGCAACAATGGGAGGATAAATAGATTTTCCAGATGAAGACTCCCTTTAAGAAGGTGAGAGGCACTTGGATAATTGTATAGCAAAAGGCAAGTTATGTATGAGTTAGGGAACGTTAATCTAAATGTATATCGATCTATCCTGTTCAAAGAACGCTCCACAGCGCTTACCTCGTGTCTGATCTACTGGCGTACACCCCGGCATCTGCAGGGGAATTGTCCGCCCGCCACCTTATGAGCATCCCCTCAACCCGGCGTGCGTCACTTCCGCCCGGATGTGCGTACTTAGAGCTCAAAGATATGAAGACATACTATTTGGAGACTGGCTATGTGTTGTCCATGATATACAATTCTTATGATATATTTATTCATTATTTTAATATGAAATGTATTTATTGTATATATGGTATTTATCTACTTTATGTCAAGTTCTCTATTTATGTATGTCTACATTTTATCTGGATTTTATATAATTGTGTCAATCATGAAAAATCCAAGATATTATTAATTATTATTCTATGACTTTTTACAATCTTGATATTTAGTAAGTGACCTACCTCATATAAAGTTCCACGACCACTGTTTCTTTTCTGTATGTCCAATTAGGGATGGACGTTTGTCACCATGTATACCACAGATCATATCTCTTTTTCTTTCGCCAACAAGTAATAATCCCTCTCCTTGATACAACAAATCCTCTGGTCCTTTTGCAGGCTTTGCAGAATCAGGCGATTCTGAGTCCTGTGGCTCACTAAGGATGACATTGTCAGGAGCAACCTCTCCCCAGCCACGTACAACTCCTGGGGTTTCTGGGGAATGACAACCATCCCTTGAAGACTGTTGTATGTTATCCTCTACATCCATACTGCCACAATCCTCCTCTTGCTCCTGTGTGTTTTGTGGCCCAGCAGGAATGTTATCTGCATAAAGGGGGGCCTTGTGGGAAAAGGAAGTCCTCCTCTTCCTCCCGCTGTTCTGTCTCAAGTGCCCTGTCCATGATTCCACAAAGCGTGTGCTCCAGTATAAAGACTAGAGGGTTAGTGTCACTGATGCATGCATCGTCCCGGCTCACCATCCTTGTGGCCTCCTCAAATGGTGACAGGACAGTGCATGCATCATTTCACAGCAGCCACTGGCGTTGCGAAAAGAAGCCAAGCTCCCCTGAGCCTGTCCTTGTGTCATACTCGCACAGGTACTCATTGATGGCCCTCTGCTGCGTGTGCAGCGGCTGCAGCATTGCCAATGTTGAGTTCCACCTGGTGGGCATGTCACAAATGAGGTGGTTGGTGAGCAGGTTTAATTCCCGTTGATGTCAGATAGCCGAGCCCAGGCATTGTATGATTGCCGCGAGTGGCCACAGACTTTTCTGGCCTGCCTCAGAAGATCTTGTAAGCCCGAGTACCTGTTCAAGAAACGCAGCACCACGAGATTCAGGACATGTGCCAAGCATGGAACATGTGTCAAGTGTCCCTGTCAGAGGGCAGATAGAAGGTTGGTGCCATTGTCGCATACAACCATTCCTGGCTCAAGCTGCCATGGCCTCAACTACCTCTCAGCCTGCCCCTGCAGATCTGACAGAATCTCTGGCCCGATGTGGCTCCTGTCCCTAGACAGACCAACTGAAGCATGGCATGGCATCTTTTAGCCTGACTGCTTGCGTAGCCCCTTGAATGCATAGGGAGCACTGCTGTTTCAGAGGACAATTCAGTAGAAGAAGACATAGTGAAAGAAGAGGAGAGGGTGGAGTAGACAGATGAGGCAGAATTAGCAACAGCTTTTTGGAGGCGTGGTGGCAAAACAAGCTCTAGCACTGAACCTTGTCCTGCATCCTTCCCAGCTGCCACTAGAGTTACCGAGTGCGCCGTGAAAGAAATAGAACGTCCCTGTCCATGCCTGCTGGACCAAGAGTCAGCAATAATGTGAACCTTTCTGCTGACTGGTCTGTCCAAAGAGTCCAAAACACTACCTTCCACATGATGGTAGAGAGCTGGAATGGCCTTATGCAAATAGAAATGTCTTTTTGGAACCTGCCACTGTGGTACAGCACATTCTGCAAATTCACGAAAAACGGCAGAGTCTACCAGATGAAAAGGCAGCAGTTGTAGTGCTGGCAATTTGGCCAAGCTAGCAATTAGACGCTGAGCATGTAGATGATTGGGACAGTATTTTTTTTTTACGGTTTAGCAACTGGGGTAGCGAAATTTGCCTGCTGGTAAAATCAACAGGTGGTGTACTGCCAGAAGATTGGATGCAAGTATCTGTGGCACTCATTGCTGTACCATCATCCCTTTCAGTGCAGGTTTTTGAGAGGACATGAGGTATAGTAGGTATAGAGATCTCAGATGAGGAGCAAGGTGAAGTATGCTTTTTTTTATGATGTTGGTCTTTCAGGTGCTGTTGCCAATGGACTACATGGCAGGTCATTATATGTCTTATCAAGCATGTGGTGCCCAAGCGGCTGGTGTTCTGGCCATGCTTGATCTGCTTCAGACAAAGATTGCAAACAGCATTGCTGCGGTCTACTGCACATGTGTTGAAAAAAGCCCACACCAATGAACTTTTGGAAGTCAGTGTGGAATTAGCAGCTCCCTGCGCCTGTGGAGCTCTGTGGTGTAATGCAATAGGATGGTTGCCCTAAGGCGGCCCCTGGAGCATGTCCTGCCTCATTGGAGTCTTGCCGCCTCCTCCTTCCCCTCACTTTCCTCCTCTATTCTCTCAGGTACTCAGGTAGGGTCAGTGCTCTCATCTTCCCCTCCCTCTTTGTCACTAGAGCAAACTTGGCAGTATGCTGCAGCTGTGGCAAGATGACTGCTAATTTCTTATCCGTCATTGTCACCCCCTCTCTCTAGGCTCATGTTATTCCCTTCCTCAACCTGGGAACCAACATCTGAGCATTCAAATTGCTGCGCATCCTCCAGCAGCATGTAAATGACACTATGATCAAATAATTCAGGTGACTCCTCCATGCATGTTGGTGAGGCTATGGAAGGAGTAGCTGTAGACAAGGAGTCTGTGGAATGGGCCACTTTGACAGCTGTGGTGGAAGGCAAACTAGTATGAGCCTGTGTGACAGAGGACGAGGAGGATGAGGATGGCTTAGTTATCCACTTCACCAACTTTTCTGAATGTTGTGGCTCAATAACATGGCCAGCACCGGAAAAAAAGGACAAGCTTGCCCCGCCTGCAGAGGATGCACCATGTCTGTGGCCACCACTTTTCACTGTGGACACAGAGGCTGCTTGCCCTCTTTAGTGGCCTGTGAGTGTCTGCCTCTCCTTGTTGGCCTTTCGGACATGATGTGGCTTTTGGGGGGGGGGGGGGGGTTATAACTGTTTATTATAGAATGTGGGATGGAAATATGATGCTTGGGTGCAATAATGTTGTGTGTGGTGCACTATAAACTGTTTTATTATTGTGTTTTATTTTTTGGGTTGGGATTTTTATAACTTTTTAGTATAGAGTGTGGAAAGGTAATATGGTGCTTCGGTGCAATACTTTTATGCTTGGTGCACTATAAACCATTTAATTATATATTTTTTATTAATAAAGAAAAGATTAATAAAGCAAAAATAAAACCCCTGCGGAGGCAGAAGGAATAGCACCTGAGATGCACAAGGGGGGCAGCAATTATGCCCTTAATATTATTAGTGCTGGTGTGCCAACAACAAAAACACCCACGTGCGGAGCAGAAGGAATAGCGCCTGAGATGCACAAGGGGGTACAGCAATTGTGCCCTTAATATTATTAGTGCTGGTACGCCAACAACAAAAACACCCACGTGTGGAGCAGAAGGAATACCACCTGAGAGGCACAAGGGGGTACAGCAATTGTGCTCTTAATATTATTAGTGCTGGTGCACCAACAACAAAAACACCCACGTGTGGAGCAAAAGGAATAGCGTCTGCGAGGCACAAGGGGGTACTGTAATTGTGTCCTTAATATTATTAGTGCTGGTTTTTCAAAAACACCCACATCTTGAGCAGAAGGAATAGTGCCTGAGATGCACAAGGTGGTACAGCGATTGTGCCCTTAATATTATTAGTGCTGCTGACGCAGAAGGACGCAGTAGCACCTGCGACAAAGACGGTGGAGAACTAATATTACAGCAACAGAACCTGATGATGCAAAAAAATAATAATTGAAAAGCAATATATATATATATATATATATATACAGTATATATATATCAATGAAATAAAAAAAGGTTATCAGTGGAGTGACACAGACCTGTTGTATACAATACACTTCAGTGGCCCCACTACAATCACAGCACAACACAAAACTGACAGCAGTACACTGTGTAACATAAGAATCAGCCCTACACTACACTGCACTTGTTGATATATATCCTGCAATAACTGATAAATATATATACTGAACTACCTGATATGTATTCTGCAATAACTGATATATATCCTGCAATAACTGATAAATATACATATCGATATACTACACTGACTGATCTATTAATATATAAAACACACAATCCACTAACTACCTGCCTAATCTCACTCCTATCTCATTCTCTAACACACTACAACGGCTGCCGTGTAAGCAGAATATTTATATAGTGTGGGGCATGGACTTAGCCCATGGACCATGATTGGCTAAAGGCACCCTGCCTTTGACCAATCATGGCTCTGACAGGACATTGTGCTGTGATTGGCCAAAGCATACAGGTCAAGGTGCATGCTTTTGGCCTATCACAAGCATTGCATTATGGCGGGCGAATTTCCCACAAATGGCCACATTTGCTCATTGTTCTGTGAACGAACGAACACCCGATGTTCGAGTCGAACTTACAATGGACTGGAACTCAAAGCTCATCCCTAACTGGAATAGTACCAGTGGCGTAAGCTGGTTCAGTGACAAAATTTGACATGTACCCAATGCCAAGGGTTGATGAACTTATGACAGACTTGGCAAGGTCCACCATCTGACCCTTTCGACTTGAACAAAGGCTATTGGAAAATCCCCCTGACTGATAGTGCCAAAGAAAAGACTGCATTTGTGACTCCCGAAGGTTTGTTTCAGTACAAAAAGATGCCTTTGGGATGCAAAATGCCCCTGCGACCTTTCAGATGGATAGGACCTCAAGACCTCACCACCAGTATGCAGCAGCCTATCTGGATGACATAGTGATACATAGCACTGACTGGGAGTCTCAATTGCCCCGGGTCCAGGCGGTGTTGGATTCCCTTTTCAAGGAAGACTTCATGGAGAATCCAAAAAAGTGTGCTATTGGTTTAGAGCATGCCCGGTATTTGGGCTACCCTATTGGTCGAGGAGTTATAACACTCCAATTGAAGAAAGTGGATGCCATCCAGGAGTGGCCAAGTCTGGTAAACAAGAAGCAGATGAGAGAATTTCTGGGTATTACTGGGTACTACAGAAGGTTCATCCCAAATTTTGCTACTTTAGCAGCTCCATTGATTGACCTTACAAAAGGAAAGACTTTGATGGTAAAATGGTCCCCAGAAGCAGAAGAGTCTTTCCAAATCTCAAAGGTCCTTTTTGCACAAATAGTGTTGTACTCCCCGTTTTTTTTTTTTTTTGGTTCAGACGGATGCATCTGATGTTGGCATTCGGGCAGTATTTTCACAGGTACACAATGGGGAAGAACCCTGTGGTGTACCTGAGCAGAAAGCTCAATAAGCATAAGATAAAATATGCTATCATAGAAAAGGAATGTTTAGCCACAAAGTGGGCCTTAGACGCATTGGGGTATTATCTATTTATTGCGCAAGTTTGAGTTAGTAACTGACCATGCTCCCCTCAAGTGGACTGCCCAGAGGAAAGAGACAAATAGATGGGTGAACTAGTAGTTTCTGGCCATTCAGGACTATGCCTTCACTGTAAAGCACAGACCAGGGCATATGAGGAATGTAGATGCCCTGTACCGGGTTCACTCCTGTTGGTCCACAGGTGTTCCAACCCTGGGATTGAAACAAGGGGAGGGATATGTAGCAGAGCTTTCCAAATAGAGGTGGGAAAAGTCCCAAGCTGTGATTTACTCCGCCTGGTAGTTAGGACCTGTACTTGTGTATAGTTGGTGCCAGGACACGGCTAGGTTTTTGTTTTGCTATTATTGTTCCTGTTTGTTTTCTAAGACACTGTACAGCACTTGTATATAGACTTGTAAACAGCACAAATAAACACCGTACTGTTTTGTCACTACCTTCTTGGATTTAGTATCTGCCTAAGAGACTGCTTATCCCAGGGAGCTTTGTACCTGCTACCTGTTCCCCGCTCGCAATATATACAGTATATATACAGTATCTCACAAAAGTGAGTACACCCCTCACATTTTTGTAAATATTTTATTATATAATTTCATGTGACAACACTGAAGAAATGACACTTTGCTACAATGTAAAGTAGTGAGTGTCCAGCTTGTATAACAGTTTAAATTTGCAGTCCCCTCAAAATAACTCAACACACAGCCATTAATTATGGTATTGTGAGGCGCTACTACCTTTTTACTTTTACATCCAATGTAGAACATTTATACACAAGAACCTAATAAAGTGCAGATTTTGCTTACATTAATGCCAAAAATAGCAAAAAATTTGCAATATTTGTCAAGTGCAAACTTGCTTACAAAAGTGCAAATTTTGCAAAAAAAAAGGTGTGCAATAAGTATCAAGGTGCAAATAGCATATTACTGTGCATTTTAAATATGTGCAATGAGTATCGAAGTGCAGATAGCATACTGCTGTGCATTTGGAATGATATCCAATATAATGTGCAAATACCAAATACATGTGCCTAAAAATTATTATTCAGTAAAATTGGTAGTGAAGTGTTAAAAATAATTAACGTGACTTCTTATAAAGTGATGATTTCATATACAATAAAAGTTCATTAATCTTTAAAAAGGGAGTACTCCTGTATGTCCCCAAAAAGTGATCTGTGCTCCAAATACGTAAACCATTAATGTGTACGTGATCCTCCATCTATGGTAAGTATTGGCCACTTACCAGATTAAATCAAGCCCCCAGGACCTACACAGCTATGGTATATCTCCTGTGCTTTGGGGATGTTACTCCTCGGGTCTGTGTGTATATATTTAACAATCCAGATGTGACCGGCCCAGGTTTGTATTAGTAGCTCAGAAATACCCTGAAACAAATGGAAATATTCATTGAGCAAATATTTTATTTAAAAAACATTTTCCAGTAAAATAAATAGTTCTCACTCACGTTCTCCAATAGCGGCATCACTTTCGTTTTTTTGCGTAATTTCCGAGCGAGGTGGAACGCAGGCGGAACGCACGCTACGAGGATCTGAAAAAAAAAATTTTTGCTCTACATAAAGATGGTCTTGGCTATAAGAAGTTTGCCAAGACCCTACAACTGAGCTACAGCATGGTGGCCAAAACCATACAGCGGTTTAACAGGACAGGTTCCACTCAGAACAGGCCTCCCCATGGTCGACTTGAGTGCACATGCTCAGCATCATATCCAGAGGTTGTCTTTGGGAAATAGAGGTATGAGTGCGGCCAGCGTTGCTGCAGGGGTGGGGAGTCAGCCTGTTAGTGCTCAGACCATAGGCCGCACACTGCATTAAATTGGTCTGCATGACTGTTGTCCCAGAAGGAAGCCTCTTCTGAAGATGGTGCACAAGAAAGCCTGCAAACAGTTTGCTGAAGACACACAGACTAAGGATATGGATTACTGGAACCATGTCCTTAGTCTGGTCTGATGAGACTAAGATAAACTTGTCTGGTTCAGATGGTGTCAAGCGTGTGTGGCGGCAACCAGGTGAGAAGTACAAAGACAAGTGTGTCTTGCCTACAGTCAAGCATGGTGGTGGAAGTGTCATGGTCTGGAGCTGCATGAGTGCTGCCAGCACTGGGGAGCTACAGTTCATTGAGGGTACCATGAATGCCAACATGTACTGTGACATACTGAAGCAGAGCATGATCCCTTCTCTTCTGAGACCAGGCCAAAGGGCAGTATTCCAACATGATAACAACCCCAAACATACCTCCTAGATGACCACAGCTTTGCTAAAGAAGCTGAGGGTAAAGGTGAAGGACTGGCCAAGCATGTCTCTAGACCTAAACCCTATTGGGCATCTGTGGGGCATCCTCAAACTGAAGGTGGAGGTGCCCAAGGTCTCTAAAATCCACCAGCTCCGTGATGTCGTCATGGAGTAGTGGAAGAGGACTCCAGTCATAACCTGTGAAGCTCTAGTCAACTCCATGCCCAAGGGGGACCAAGAAAAAATGGTGGGCACACAAAATATTGACACTTTGGGCCCAGTTTGGACATATCCACCTAGGGGTGTACTCACTTTTGTTGCGGTTTAGACATTAATAGCTGTGTGTTGAGTTATTTTTTTAGGGGACAGCAAATTTACACTGTTATACAAGCTGTACACACTACTTTACATTGTAGCAAAGTGTCATTTCTTCAGTGTTGTTACATGAAAAAATATAATAAAATGTTTACAAAAATGTGAGGGGAGGGGTGTACTCACTTTTGTGAGATACTGTGTGTGTATATATATATATATATATATATATATATATATATATATATACTGTGTGTATATATATATATATATATATATATATATATATACACACATATATATATATATATATATATATATATATATATATATATATATATATTTATTAATTAAAGTGAATTTATTAATAGTAAAACAAAAACGTCCAAACACCAGCAAATATAAAAATATCAGTGAACCAAAAATCCAATGACAAAATACCCAAGCAAATGACTTACCAGAATAACGGAGATCTTAACTATTGAACCAACTATATACAATAAATTCAAATGGGCAAGAGAGGAAAGCAGGGTAAAACTGGAAGTACGGGAAACATATAGAAAGGGAAAATCAAAACTGGGATCAGGAACAGGGGGAAATAGGGACACAGCAGCCGGGTTCAGGGTACAGGGTAAGAGCACGATGAAGAGTAGAGACAGAATAAATTGTTAGCAGTATCTGGCAGCAAGAAAAAACACTGATGTGAAGTGTAATAAAAGAGGATGGACTAAATACCTTCCTAGCAGCCAGCATTAGGTGGAAACTGGTTACTGGAATCTGTTGGCTGCTGGGAGACACCTGCTTGGTGGACACAGTAACTTCAACCTCCTACTCTGGGAAACATCCCACCAGCCCAAAAGCTAGTCGTTCAGGTCCTGACACCTCCCTTGTTAGTACAGAGGATGCCTGCCACAGACACAGTTCCATGCACACTGACAATGCAGGCTTAGTCTAGGGGATGTAATTTTAGAATTACTTAAACAGGAGAGAAGTTCAGGGATCAGGATACAGCAAATAGCAGAAAAAACAAGCGGACAGCTTCTCACTAATCTTCTCTAAGTAACCTTTCTTGGAGGTACAGGAGATTGCAGGCAACTCTAGGATTCTATAAGAGTAGTCCCAGTTCATATAGCATCTTCTGACACTTAGTTCCCTTCCAGCACTTGCACACCCAAGAGTCCACAGAAAGATCAATACTCAGATACAATGTCCCAGGGGCTGTCTACCATGCAGCATCCAAAGGTAGTTCCTCAGTAGGTGAGACAAAGATCCTACTCCAGACCAATACTTCAGGACAGGGACCTCCAGCAAACATAATCCTTTGGCAATATCCTCCAGGCACTAAGCCCAGTACTTGCTGAGGCCCAGACAGCAGTTTACACACACAAACACATACAAATAAAAAGAATATGACCATTATATACTAATCTAGCAATAAACCGCCTCGCTGTGTGCAAAAAAGGACTGCTGGGGTGTTGCGCTAACTATGACTTTGGTCAGGATATCCTTGGAGTGATCGTCAAAACAAACAGAGATGGCCAATTTTACTAATTACATTTGACACTTTGAAGAGAGAGTGCTACACTTAAAAGGCATAATACAAACATTTAAAATGCATTAACTCACCAACATTCCCCAGCTCTGTAACAAAAAGTCACTTTCCTATCAAAATTTGACAGTCAAGCCCAGAGGAATAGGTGAATATCTAATGAATGTCAAGCAAATTTGCAATCACTAAATGATAAATAGGATGAATAGTAAAGTAAGTCCCTTTTTCCATTAAAGAACAAATGTGGATGTAGGTGGATGGATGTCATGTTAAATGTAAAATGAAGAGAGATAACACCGCTCAGGCTAGTCAAAGTCCACGATTCAAGGTGGTTGCTGAACCTCGGCTCACCACCAGGAGAAGCATGAAAGAAGAAAATGGTCGCACACCACCACGGAATCCAATGAAGAAAAGTTCTTTATTCACATAAGTGGTAAAGGTACAGCAGGGTAGGACAGTAGACGTGTTTCCGTAGCAGTCGTGTGAAATGCGTCTACTGTCCTACACTGCTGTACCTTGTACCACTTATGTGAATAAAGAACTTTTCTGCATTGGATTTCATGGTGGTGTGCGACCATTTTCTTTTTTTTATGTTAAATGTAATGTTGGATTAGTCTTTGGTACATTTTTGATAACTTAACCATCACGTTTCTTATCAATGACCAGGCATTCCTTCGACATTGCCGCTTTCATTCGGGTCCACAACAACCCATGACAGGTTTTTAATTTTTCTATCTTCTGGCTGTATGTTAGTTTTCTCCTAGTCAGTTCATACCTAGTGAGGTTGGCAGCATAGTGCCAGTACAACGTAGATTGCTCATATTCACAGATGCCAAATCTTTGAATGTAGAAAGATTTATAAAAATATATTTTTTTATATCACTTTATAATCTTTATATATCCTTTACTAAGGTGCTGGTTTATATTTATATCTAGTCTCTCTTATGCTCTAGTTGGTTACGCAGACAATTATGCTCTTTCACAGCTCAAAAAAAAAAAGCAGGCCGGGGTATGTACTGTAGCTTACAGTAGTGCAAATAGCTTCCTCTGCTTAGGAGAGCTTCTGTTATTTTTTATTTTTCAATATCCTACTTACCTAGGTGGATGCAGCAGTGATCTGATGCTGCATCTGTCCCCTGCCAGCTCTAAGACTGAGAACCGAGCAATCAAAGAGCGCTGATCATTCAGTTCTCAGAGCCCTGTGAGCAAAGAGCTGGTGACTGTCAATCACCGGCTCTCTGCTCTGCCCCCCCCCCCCGGTCTCACTGGAGCATTGGGCTGTGAAGGGGGAAGGAGCAGCTGGCTTAGGCTCTCAGAGAGGCTGAGCCAGGTGCTGGTCCAGGGTTGTGGGCGGATCCTGACATTATTGTCACAATCTTGCCCCAGCCTGGATTGGCTCTGTGACATCAGCGGGCTTCAGCCTGCTGACTGCTGAAAACGGGTCACAGGAGTACAAAGCGAACTGCACTACTGTGATCCACAGGAGAAGTACAGTCAAACAAGCTTTGCTTGTACTTCTCCTTTAATGCAGAAGAGAGAGCTCCAAAACTGGAGGAGAGACGATCATTTATTAGTGTTCCAGAAATTTTATACATAGTCAACTTCTATCCTTATATTGATTAGTGGTTCCAAATGAATAATAACTGTTGCAATAGGGCAGTGGCGGTTCTACATTAAATTGCTCCACGGGTGAGACTCCCTCCCCCCCCAAAAAAAAAATAACATGACAAAACTTCACATTTTGTACACACCACATGTTTTATTGTAGTAATACTATGTCATTCCGTAACAGACCATTTTTTGCAAAAAAATAAATAAATAAATAAACTGCTCATAACTTAAATATACTCTGTACAAACCAATATTATTTAAGAAAAAATATTTTAAATTATTAAGAATAATATAAAAATAAAATATAGAATAAATCACACTAAAGAAAATTAAATTATTTCACTGCAGAACAGAAAACACAAGCTGAAACTAAAATCTGACATTTCTGGCCTTTCTAGATGCAAAGTCATCAATAATGGCATCATATGAGATATGCTCCCCTACTAAATGATTAATGCTTATGACAGCAGGGCCAGTGAGCCGTTCCTGAATCCTGAGACATGGTTGACCTCAGGTATGTCTTGATTAACTTCAGTTTGGAAAAGCTCCTCTCTGCTTGAGCCACAGTCACTGGCAGGGTAAGTGCAATCCTGAGAGCAGTCCAAAAGTTGGGGTAGATCTCAGATAGATCCTTATCGTGCATGAAAGTGATAAGCTCAAGGAGGCTCATGGTTTTTGATGGCAGGTGAGGAAAGTTCTTGATTTCCTGCAAAAGCTCTCTACTGTCCAAATCAGAATGCCCTTCGAAGTGCAGTGTGGTACCTAGTGCATTGCACTCTGCCAGCTCCTCATCTGCAAGACTAGGGAAATTTGTCAAAACCCCAAATTTGTTTTCCACATTTCCAATGTGGTAAATCTCTCCGCGATGACTGACAGGGCTGCATCAAGAACAACATTGGAGAATCCAATCTCCAACTTCCTAATGGCATCACTGAAAGGCTCATCATGTAATTCATATGAGAAGTGGCGCTTTGTGGACCTCAGCCTTTTTTGTTTCAAAACAGCTTCCACATTCATTTCTTCACAAATGTCTTTGGCCGCCATCTGTGCAGTCACAAAGCCACTTGCCCTGTAGCTCTGGAGACCTTGCTCAGTCTTCTTCAAAAGATTCACAGCTAGGTCGACATGCATATTTGGAGACTGCATGAGTTTGCTGACATGCTGTATTGCAGATAGCATGTCATACCAAACAACCTTGCAGATGCTGAAGCAGTACGACCCCACCTCCTCAGACAAAGACTGGGCCTCAGCCTTTATAGCAGGGTCTTTGGTATTTAATAGAAACCATTAGAATTTCTGTGATGGTTTGTATATTAGGCTTTTACTGTGTTTTTTTTTTTTTTTAGCAAGGTAAGCATAGCATGCATCATAAGCAAGAAGGCTAACAACAAACCTAAGAGTTAAAGCGGAGTTCCACCCTGGGAAAGCTTTTTTTAATAAAAATACCCCCGGGACAGTCAGGGCTAGTACATTCCACAATGGCTAGCCTCTGATCTGTCCCGGGTTGCACTTACCTTTTAGAAGCAATACTTACCTTGAAAAAGTATTGTCCAGCGCTGCCATCTCAGGTGTGGGCAGCTTGAAGCCAGCGCGATCCTCTTCTGTGTCCTCTTCCGTCTTCTTCGGTCCCACGATGCACTGCACCGGCCCCGCCGTCACTTCCGGTGCCTCAGCGTCATCCCTGCACAGCTTTTGAGCATGCCCAGAAGCTGTTTAGCAAAGTATGATGGCGCCTGCACTGGAATTGACGTCGGGGCCGGTGCAGGCGCATTGATTCCTGGGAGCGATGACGTTCAGCTCCCAGGAATCATTGCAAGCCAAAAAGTGATGAATCGCCGTGGCCGCCGAGGGGAGGAAGAGGAAGTAAGGTAAGTATATTTTCTTCTAAACCAGGTAAGTAAAAAAAAAAAAAAATTGCGATTATCCATTTGTTTTTCAGGTGACCCCGGGCATGAAGATGGAGGTAAGTTTAATTTTAGGGTGGAACTCCGCTTTAACGTTAGACCACTAATTAACACAATGACATGAATACCTTAATCATACAGAGAGAATATTGTTGCATACCTTTATCTTTTGCCCGTTTCTCCTCATCTTCTTTTCTTTTTTCCTAAATTGGGCACCTGACAGCTTTGGCCTTTTTCTCTCCATTGCTGTGTTTACTAAGTAATCGGCAATCAACGGATTTCCCATCCCCCAACGCTGTCAATCACGACCAGAAGTCAAGACTAAACCAATTCACCTCCACATCATAATCGTTTTTTATTACCTATTTTTATTAGCCATTTCACACAATTAAATAAATAAAAAAAATGTGCAAATTATTGGTTTGTGTTTAAAATCATTTGAATGAAATGTGCGTTATTTGTAAGAAAGTCAGGTGTGTCACTGACATAGTTTAGCCCCCCTCCTTGTCCGCTTCATTTGGGAGAGGTGAACTGTACTCTGCGCCTCCCCCCCGCCCCTCATCCCCTCCCTCCCCTCTCCGCTCGCTCAGCTTCTGTGCGGCTCCTTCAGCAGCAGGGGCGGCACAGGTATCATAGATAATAGAAAACCGCTTAGCGGCACAGATGATTTTTTTTTTTTCCACCAAGTTCGTGTGCCGCCCCCCACGTGTCATGAAAAAATGCCACCCCGGGCGGCTGCCCCGTTCGCCCATGCCTAAAACCGCCACTGCAATAGGGAACAGACACAAAAAGATTCACTCAGCATCTTTCCAAATAACTGTTCTGTTTATTCAGCGCAATTGAAGTTTTTAATACACATGCTCACGTAGGTGTCACATTAATAGTACAATTGTACTTTTATGGTAACAAGCGGTGTAACACAGACAGGCTAATTTTTTTTTTTTTTTTTAGTACAAACTTTTATTGAAATAAAAATAATTTGTAATACAAAGATCATATAGTGTGATACAAAAATTAACAAGGTTTGAAAAATAGAGTAAAACATTTCAAATAAAAAAAAAAACAATATATGTACAATGTAATGTAAAAAAATAAGCAATCTTTGGTATGGTCATATTTGTTAAATCATTAGGTTATAACGAACTTATCAATTTGTTTTAGAAATGCATATCAATTGTGCAAACAGACAGGCTAGATTCTAATCAGGACTTGAAAGAATGCAAACATGTAATCAAAACATTAATAAATCCCCGGGACCGGATGGCTTGCACCCGAGGGTTCTTAATGAGCTCAGCCAGGTGATTGCCAGACCTTTATTCTTGATCTTTAAGGATAGTCTACAGACGGGTATGGTGCCAGCTGATTGGAAAAAAGCCAACGTGGTACCAATATTTAAAAAGGGGCCGAGATATATCCCGGGTAACTATAGGCCGGTCAGCCTAACATCTGTAGTCTGCAAAATTTTGGAGGGGATGATAAGGGACCACATACAAGACTTTAGTAATGAAAACGGTATTATAAGTAGTAATCAGCATGGATTCATGAAAAATCGTTCATGCCAAACCAATCTATTAACCTTCTACGATGAAGTGAGCTGCCACTTAGATAAAGGTAAGCCTGTGGATGTGGTGTATCTGGACTTTGCAAAGGCCTTTGACACCGTTCCCCACAAACGCTTACTGTACAAACTAAGGAAGGTAGGTATGGACCATAAGGTGAGTACCTGGATAGAGAACTGGCTCCAGGGAAGAGTACAGAGGGTGGTGATTAATGGGGAGTACTCGGATTGGGCGGGTGTGGAAAGTGGGGTCCCCCAGGGTTCTGTCCTGGGACCAATCCTGTTTAATTTATTCATAAATGATCTAGAGGAGGGGATATCTAGTACAATCTCAGTATTTGCAGATGATACTAAATTAGGCATGCCAATATCTTCTATGCAGGATGTGGAAATCTTGCAAGCAGACCTGAACAAAATAACGGGGTGGGCAACTACATGGCAGATGAGATTTAATGTAGAAAAATGTAAAGTAATGCACTTGGGGGCCAGAAACCAGAAAGCAAGCTACTCACTAGGGGGGGAACCTCTGGGTGAGTCTAGGATGGAAAGGGACCTGGGGGTACTGGTAGACAACAGGCTTGGAAGTGGCATGCAATGCCAAGCCGCTGCAAGCAAAGCCAACAGAATACTGGGTTGTATAAAAAAGGGGATTCACTCCAGAAATAAAGAGATTATTCTTCCACTCTACAAGACTCTGGTCCGGCCACATCTGGAGTATGCTGTCCAGTTCTGGGCACCGGTCCTCAGGAAGGATGTGCTGGAACTGGAGAAAGTCCAGAGAAGGGCAACAAAAATAATTAGGGGAATGGAGGACATCGGCTATGAGGAAAGACTACAAGCACTGAACCTATTCTCTCTGGAGAAGAGACGCTTGAGGGGGGATATGATATCAATGTACAAATACTGTACTGGCGACCCGAGCATAAGGAACAAACTATTTAGAGTAAGGGAATACAATAAGACACGTGGCCACTCACTAAAACTAGAGGAAAGGCGGTTTAACCTTAAAGTGCGTAAGGGGTTCTTCACTGTAAGAGCGGTAAGGATGTGGAATTCTCTTCCGCAAGCAGTCGTATCAGCGGGGAGCATTGATAGTTTCAAAAAACTATTGGATGGACACCTTAAAGACCACAACATACAGGGGTATACAATGTACGGTTAAAAGCAAACACACACACATAGGTTGAACTGGATGGACTTGTGTCTTTTTTCAGCCTCACTAACTATGTAACTATGTAAAAATTAATAGTGCCGTGTGCACAATAAGTGCAGTGTGCAATACATTAGCAAAGCATACAAAATAGAATTTACTATTTCTTTTACACTCAGCCTTCAATTTCTGATGGAGTATTTACTTGGCACAGAATATAATGATGTGCCATAGAAATCAATTTAGATGGATTTTGAGTTGTCAGAATGAAACACGCCTGTCACAGGTGTAGGGGATCAGACACAATGCAGGGAAAAACTCACATTTTCTTTAAGAAAAACTTCATATTTAATCCACAGGATATTCATAACTAAAGGCTCCTTGCCATAAAACAAACAAAAGTAAATTTCTGCTCTACTGCGCCTTACTGTGTCCATAGTCCACCAAAGTCCTTGTTCTATGGTAAGTGTCTTTTACAAAGCAAACGTTGGTATCCAAGTTTCAGGGATAAGCAGCCATGCTCCTAATTGCTTCCTCACATGGAGACATACACACTCTGAGAGCTAGGACCAGCTGCCTTAATCAGGACCTAGAAAGAAAACCTTAAACTGCGGTCCACGGAATTGGGAGTCTGTCCCACACAGGACTCTATCAGACTTCATGGGAAAAACCAGCCCCAGAACAGACTTTACTAATGCAGGGTAAAGATATATCTTTCTTTACCAAGAAATCATTGCTGCCATTACCTTAGAGCAGTGGTCCTCAACCCTGCTCCTCAGGGCCCACTAACAGGCCAGTTTTGCAAGATAACTGAAATACATCACAGGTGATATAATTTGCTGCTCAGTGATTGCAGTACTCTAGTCTGCATCTCCTCAAGGTAATACTTAAAATCTGGCCTGTTAGTGGGCCCTGAGGACCGTAGTTGAGGACCACTGCCTTAGAGTGCAAATTTAAGAATCTGTGGAAGAACATTTATCCCATCAATCACTTTTCCTGTTATCTGAACCTGTTTCACAGGACCACACTACACAGGTTACAGTACAATGCTCAATTCCCTCCATTTGTGTCTTATAAAGAGTGCACTCTACAGCTCAAACAGTTTGTGCTTGAACATGCATGGTTGTCAGAGGCGTACCTAGGGTCTCCAGCGCCCTTGGCGAGGAACTGTATCGGCGCTCACCCCCCCAGGGAGAGAGAGTTTGACAGAGAGAGATGGGGGGGGGGTTTACAGAGAGAGGAGGTTACAGAGAGAGAGAGAGAGAGAGCAGGTGACAGGGGGAGAGAGTGAGGGCAGGTGAGAGAGAGAGAGGGCAGGTGACAGGGAGAGAGAGAGAGAGAGAGGGCAGGTGACAGGGAGAGAGAGAGAGAGAGAGATAGAGGGGAGGGGAGAGAGAGGGGGGGAGAGAGAGAGGGGAGGGGGGAGAGAGGGGGGAGAGAGGGGGAGAGAGAGGGGGAGAGAGGGAGGGGGAGGGAGAGAGAGGGAGAGAGAGAGGAGGGGGGCAGGTGACAGGGGCAGAGAGAGAGAGAGAGAGAGAGAGAGGGCAGGTGACAGGGGGAGAGAGAGGGGGGGGGCAGGTGACAGGGAGAGAGAGAGAGGGGGGCAGGTGACAGGGAGGGAGAGAGAGAGAGAGAGAGAGGGGGGCAGGTGACAGGTAGAGAGAGAGAGGGCGGGGCAGGTGACAGGGAGAGAGAGAGAGAGAGGGGGGCGGGGCAGGTGACAGGGAGAGAGAGAGAGGGCGGGGCAGGTGACAGGGAGAGAGAGAGAGAGGGCAGGTGACAGGGAGAGAGAGAGAGGGGGGCAGGTGACAGGGAGAGAGAGGGGGGCAGGTGACAGGGAGAGAGAGAGAGAGGGGGGGGGGCAGGTGACAGGGAGAGAGAGGGGGGCAGGTGACAGGGAGAGAGAGAGTGAGAGAGAGGGGGGGCAGGTGACAGGGAGAGATAGAGAGGGCGGGGCAGGTGACAGGGAGAGAGAGAGCGAGAGAGAGAGAGGGGGGGCAGGTGACAGGGAGAGAGAGAGGGGGGGCAGGTGACAGGGAGAGAGAGAGAGGGGGGGCAGGTGACAGGGAGAGAGAGAGAGAGAGCGCGAGAGAGAGGGGGGGCAGGTGACAGGGAGAGAGGGAGATAGAGAGAGAGAGAGAGAGAGAGAGAGAGAGAAGGTGACAGGGAGAGAGAGAGAGCAGGTGACAGGGAGAGAGAGGGGGTGACACGGAGAGGACAGGAGAGGGGGGTACAGCTCCACCCCTATGATAGGTCATTTGATCCTCTGGAATCTACTAACTAGCCACGGGGGGGTATGGGGGGGTGGGGGCGGTCTGCAGGCAGGGCTGTACCATCCCGGCTGTCTCGTCCACAATGCCGCCCACCCTGCTCATCCAATGGCTGCACATCCCCCATGAATGGAGATGGGCAGAGAGCTGACAAGGCACACTGACACCGCTCAGATTCAACTGACGGAGGAGGAGAGGAGGCCGATTGAGTTACTGCAAATCTCCCCCTCCTCTTCGGTGTCTGATCACAGCTGCAGAGCCCTGGCTGCTGCGACTGCCTGGTTCGCATAGTGGGAGCGCCGGCACTGGGCGCAGGCTGCACGGAGAAGCAGTAATTCACTGCTACACTGCTAATTTTTTTGCGCCCCCCCCCCCCCCTCAGCCTGCGCCCCTGGCGGGCGCCCTTTTTCGCCAACCCCACGGTACGCCCCTGATGGTTGTTGCCCTAAAAATGCACCTAGCCCCTTGCCAGGGTCCAACTGTACGTTTGAGTCCACTGAAAGCATATTCTATCCCTCACCAATACTTCTGCTATAGACCTTCACTTAATAATATCATGCTATTTGTATTGATGTGAATACCAACATGATCCATTGCTTTTTCTTATTGCCTTTCTTATGGAGGGGTTGATTCTTTGCATACAGGCAAGTTGTACATGGAACTTGTAGGTGTTGCACCTCCAGTCTCAGATTTTTAGGGTGCCTGGAAGGCACAGCTGCAGCATCAAGCCCCGCCACCTGAAGCCTGTCAAAGTCTATGGCAGGCTGAAATATGCTTTGGCTGGACGGGGTGAATACTGTGATATTTGCATTTTGGGCCCTATGCGTTCAAAGACATAAACCCTAGACTCAAGCACCACTCAGTATAGCATAATGCTCTGTCCAGTTGCAGCTTATTTCAACCTGCCATATATTTGACCAGGCTGCAGGTAGCAGGGCTGGATGCTGCATCTGTGCCTCGTGGGTGCAATAAAATATTGGGATTGGAGGCCAAACAGCTAGATGCCCCATTAGGATGACCACATTTCCAAACTGCCATTCAGGGATACCCCCTCCCCCCAAAAAAGATGATTTTATAGATACCTTTTTTTGCCAATTTTTGGCGCGGGGGGGGGGGGGTTACATCTTTAGCTCTGAGGGGTTCGTACCTGTAGCCCTCACTTTTGGGGCGGGGGGGTCACATCCCCCAAAAGTTAAGGACCACAAATCTCAGCATGAACCCCTGATATCTAAGGATGTGATTCCCCCCAAAAGTGATGGACTAAAAGTCCCAGCATGAACCCCTGAGATCTAAGAATGTGACCCCACAGATTTCATGGGTTCATGCTGGGACCTGTAGTTCTTCCCTAGTTGGGGGGGCAGGGTGGTGTCACATCTTCAGCTCCAAAACTGTCAACAAAATTGCCAAGTGTATAGATAGCACAAGGGGTGCAGCAGCAGCTTACCTGGAAGCCGCTCCCCCGGAGTCTCAACTCGTTTCAGGAAACCCAATGGACACAGAGGGCTCGGCTGTGCTGCATCGACACACACACACTGGGGTGGACGGTACCAGAGCCTGGCGGGCCAGGGATTAGGGCTGTGGGTTGTGACTGGTGTAATACAGTGGGGTGGCTGCTCTGCAACAGCTGGAGAGGAGGTGTAAGCAGAGGGCGTGTCCTGGGCAAGGCTGTGTAGCTGCTCTGTGTCATTTACAGTTCCACCTAGGGCTGATACACAGCAGGTGGGGATGACACACAGCGGGCGGAGCTAACACACAGCCTCATTTCTAGTGACAGCTCGGATCCCCACTGTATTCTGGGACACTGTATTGTCCCAGAATAAAGGTGCCCCAGACTTGAGACAGACCTGCAAAATGCGGGCAATCTGGGACACGTGCTCACTCTATGGCCCATGTGCAACTAGCCTTTATAAAAAAAATCAACCCCCATATGAAAGCTAATTGGGCAAAATAAACAAAAACGCCAGGATTGCACACACAGCAGCTAGACGTCCTGTGTGCAAGGGGGCTAAAAGGTGATCAGAGATGAGAGGTGGTTGCAGAACTCCATCCCTTACGGACTAATAAAGTTCCCTGTATATGTCTCTTGTCTGTGGCCCCAACTGGTCCATTTATACTTTAGTGATGCTATTTATAGTACAGGCAGTATGTCCCCAGATTCTATCACTAGTAACCTAAGGATCATAATTCTTAAAAAAAATGCCCATCTGTGCAAATGTGTACATTTAGCCCCGAAAACAAACTACAGAAGAAAAGTTGTCTTTTAATGAGTCTTGTAGAAGATGCTGTTATTCCTTTTCTGTGACATGAAGGCATCTGCTGCAGAACACAATGTGCGGAGGATAGCAGGCATCGCTCGCATGCACAATGATTAAAGTTTTCTGGGGATTTTGTTGGTTTCCCTAGCAACAATCTCACAATCACTTGCTGTGTTTTGGATAACAAAACCAAGAGCAGGTGACTTGTAAAAATCTATCCAGCTCTGACTGGAGATAATAAACTCAGTGATGAATGAACCCAAGGAGTCAGCTGCAATGTTTCACCTTTTCCTCTCGGTTTTCTATCTAGGCCCCAGAAGCACCATCCTTTTTGCCATCAGGCTCTTATGCTTCGCTTGGGATCAATTTGTGTACCAGAGGCTGTGCACTGTTTTCAGAAAGCAAGTTTGCTCTTAAAAATACCAAAATCTTTATTTAGTAAATCTATTGTTCATAATCCGTTAAAAGTGTCCAAGAGCTAAATCATCTCTTTGGTTACAGATCTCATACTGTATATTTATGGTTATTCCACTGAAAATGTCTGTCTTGTTACAGATGAAAATGATCTAATTTGTAGAAGCACTGGGTAATCACTTCCCAAGCAAGGATACAACAAAACCAACAAAATCTTGTATACAGACAGGTGTGACTTTGAAGATGCTTGTAGGCAGGTGCTATTACTTTCATGTATACCTTTTATTCCAAGAGATTGTGTGGTTATGCAGTGTTTTAAAGTGATGCTAATCACACACTCTTTAATTTACATTGTCCCTTCAATTTCTGTATATGGATGATTTTTCCACAAGGCTGGTCATTGCAGAGCTGCTGATCGAATATAACCCTCTCAAAATGTAACCACTCTTCAAGAAATACAGCCCTGAAAAAAGAGGGAGGCATCCCCCCCGAAACATTTTGGCTATACTTGTCTCCAATGCATATCTATAAAATTCATCAAGTGAGACCTTCCTCTTTTTGGACATGGGGTGCTCCTATCCAATTACCCAAAATCATCCATATACAGAAATTGAAGGGACAATGTAAATTAAAGAGTGTATGGTTAGCAACACTTTAAAAAATTGCATAACCACAGTCTTTTTGAATGAAAGGTATACATGAAAGTATTAGCACCTGCCTACCATCATCTTCAAAGTCATGTCTGTCTGTATACAAGCGTTGGTTTTGTTGTATTCTTGCTTGGGATGTGATTACCCAGTGCTTCTACAAAATAGATAATTTTCATACAAACGTTTTTAGAGGAATAACTATAAATATACAGTATGCGATCCTTAACCAAAGACAGATTATTTAGCTCTTGGATACTTTTAGCGGATTATGAACAATAGATTTACTAAATAAAGATTTTAGTTATGAGAAAGGTAGCAGCCCTAGACTCCAATGGGGGTCTATCATTTATCACCTACAATTGGGATACAACCCATTGGAAGCAATTCCCTCTACACCTGCCACACAGTAACTTGCCTCTGAAGCGGCACCAGTCCAGCGCTGTCTTGCACTCAAAATGTATATGGATGATGGCACTGTAATTGTTAAAAAAAAAACATGTAAGTACCTTTTTCCAAATTGATATACAGTTTTCACATGACCCAGCTCTTTCCCAGCCTTTCTGCAGAGAAACATAAGCAGGAGGAGCATCTAGTCCACTGTTGCTGGTCACATGATAAAAAAATAAAAAAACAGCCTTTGAAATACAAAGTAAAAATAAATAAATAAATAATATCAATAAACTGTTTTAAATTGTCGTACAAATATATACTTGAAATCAAATCTTTGTTATTTTGGCAAAAAACATGGTGTGGATGGCTTTCTGCCAGTCACAGTCTTTGTCATGCCCCTCCAGCCTGTGTCTTAGAATAGGAGGGAGGTGAAGCCTTCATGAATCAATATCCCACCCCCATTTTGTTTAGTTAGTTAGTGGGCATGGAGGAAGAGGGTGGGGGGGAGTGATCTGACATTTGCTTCTGTGTATACACCTACACGTTTGACTCTATACTCAAATGGGCTTCTAAGATGTGATATGGAGGAAATGCTCAGTATAAAAACTCGCTGTAAACTGAGCATGTGCCGAGCTACCAACACTGCTGTGAACAATCTCTAGTTTAATTGGGGACTTGGACAGAAGGGGGAGATAGAGAACAGCAGGATCAACCAGGTTTTTTTCAGAATACATAAAGCGATTATCATAGTGACTAAGTAAGTATGAACAGCATGTAATACAACATTTGATAGTTTTTTTTTTTATGTGGGTTTAGTGACACTTTATTTTGCTCTGGTGGGTCTGCCAGTCTGCCATTTGGCCTGTTGAACTTAACTGTAGCTGGGGTATTTAAGTGTAAGGGGGTGGGTCTCTAAGACTCTCTTTTGGGATATTAGTCATGAGACAGAGGGATCATACACAGAGATGTGCCGCTTCACTAAAACAGTTTGCCCCTTGACATGACCCTAAGTCTCCATTCACACTACCGCGACTTGTCAGGCGACTTGTCAGCCTGACAAGTCGCGGTCCCTCGCGGTCCATGCAGTACTACAGGACCCGTTCTAATAGGAACGACACAAGTCGCTCCGACTTAGAAAAAGGGTCCTGTACTACTTCGGGGCAACCTCGGAGCGACTTGCATAGACATTCATTATATGAAGTCCGTGCAAGTCACGCCGAAGTCGCGGTGCACGCGACTTCACAGGTTGCCCCAGAAGTCGTGCCGCTTCAGTGTGAATGCGGTCTTAATGGGACTGTTAGTAAGTGAACCAACTAAAGATGGGAACTATTACAAGCTAAAGGTATGAGACATTACAGCATAGCCTTAAATATTTTGCGCAACTTAAAGAACGCTAACTGTGTAATAAACTGTTGAATGCTGAAACTAAATTACTTGGAAAATCCTTGTACATTTTGCCAACTTTATTCAGTAAACAAGTTCAGTGAACCACCTGGTCTGATTTAGTGGGAGCTCTGAGCCAAATCCTAGTATGTGTAGGGACAGGGAACAAAGTGAATGCTAAAGTGTTAACTTTCTCAGGAACAAAGAGAGAGAAAGGAAAAGAAGGAGAAGCACTGAAGCAGCCAGTTCAGGAGAGGAGATGGTGGTGGCCGGTGATGAAGGCTCTGAGGGTGGGATGAATTGGTGGCTATATTGTTTACCCTTCTAGTGGCAGGGAGCCCCAGTTAGTGCCCACTGTGTAGCAGAACTCTCCTATGGACTTGGTCTTGACTTTGAGTGTGTGAGGCCTCAAGGAGTATACAGCAGTTTCATCCCATGCCTTTAGTTTTTTTTTTTTTTAATTTATATTTTTATCAATTTTCTAAAACATTGATATAACAAAAACAAATAACATAATTTCCCCTAATCCCCAATCAACACAGTACAGATAAGTGAAATAAGACCATCCTGTATCAAAAAGTACATTGGGAAGAATAATTTGTGAAGGAGAAAAAAAATAAAATAAATAAATACATCATTGTGAAATAGTATTATATAAACACTTCAAAATACATATTTGTGAGGAAGAGAAAAAAAAAAAACAACGTGCTAAAAACACATCTAAATATAAATTGTGATATTAGGTGACAAGTAAAACAGTGAAGACTACCTGTGCAATTAGAGCAACGTCATAGGGGAAGAAAAAAAAAAACAAATAAAAATTAACACCCTCCTCTCCAAAAATAATATAAAATAATAAAGTACGGGCCGGGGATTATCCAAGGCGACATTTAACAGGAAGAGGCCTAGGGAACCAGTCCGTCGATCTCCTGTTGATAAGAGTCGGTACACGTGTAATGTACCCATGGCATCCAACGTACTCTGATGCCTTTAGGTTTAATAGTAAAGTGTAATCTGTGTTAAAGGGCTGGTGAAGGAAGATTGGTGTTCTGTGCTATCTCTCAAAATTGCTTTTTAATCAGTGCCAGTGCAGGTGTCACTAGCAGGAAAAAATACATTATCCTTCTGGTGTGGGCAAGGCTGCTGATAGAAGTACAGCCTACCTGACAGGGCCCCCTCCTCTGAAAATATCAAATGATATATTTGCTAAAATGCAAGCCTGTGATGCTATGCTTTGCAGCCATGGCAGAGATTATGCCTACGTTGAACAAGACCCATTTAAGTGAATAGTGGCACAAAGGTAATATCTGTATCTCTCACTGTATTCATTCAGGGTGGGCTGTTTATGGGGCTCACCGTCCTGAAAAAATCCACCTGTGTGCCCTCAGCAGCTGCTGGCACTGCGGGGGAAAGGGGCACACAGGGGTCCCAGGCAACAGGGGGAAAGGGGCATAGATACTAGAACTGATCCTGCAGGACAGCAGGAGGAAGAAAAAAAAAGTAGAAGCTGACAGCACTGCACAAGAGTCACAAGTGTCAGCAATAAGGCAGTGCTATTCGCCCTCCTGCTCAGCAGGTGCCCGGGCCCCCCTTTTGAACTGATGAGGTCCGGGCCCAGTACAGGTGGGCTGGCTGTACTGCCTTATAAGAAGCCAAGGGTGTGAGGCCCAGTGTAGCAGGTTGGCCTCTGGCCCTGAGAGGGTGTTAACTCTCATCATGCAAACACCAAGCATTCTTAAAAGGGGATCAGGGCATGCTGGCTCCCCCTGCTATTGTTGGCCAACAAACATGCGGATATTGGACTAACAACAATCTGGCAACCGCTAGATAAGAAAAAAAAATGTATTGCATGAATATAAAAAAAAAAGCATTAAAAAGATATTCCAGATTTGTTATATAAATTTCATCACCGCTTATAAAGTAGTAATGTGTGAAAAACCTCTGATAAACTAGCCCCTATCATACTGTAAACTTAGTCAAAATGTAATTTAAAATCAGTTACTAGTTACTTCTGTAAATTGTAATGAGATTACTTTACTAGTTACTGCATTTGAAAAGTAACTTTACTACTTATTACTTTACTTTCCTCTTTCATAATTGACCGTGTAGAAGAAGATACATGGCACTCTTTCTGCATAGAGTTTATTGTATAAACACAGGCTTTGGGAAACATGAGAACAAAACCTGAAAAAACAGAATAAAACATAAAGTGCAACAAAAAGTCATAAACTTCATCCCTCTCTATTCTTCGAAATAACGATTGTATCGCACGGCTTGGGTAATGCAGGAAAGCGCGTACCTATAGCCTAGTAAAGTAGTGTAGTTACTTCCTATAGCCTAGTAAAGTAGTGTAGTTACCAATATTAGTATTGTAACTAGTTACTTTACTTAGTTACCAAAAAAAGTAATGTAGTTACTGTAATTAGTTACTTTGTAACTAGTTACCCCCAACACTGTTTACAATACCACTGGAAATATACAATTAACATCCTCCATGTATTTTAAGCCATGCAGTTGTAGCAGGTAAGTGGCTAGATTATTAGGTGTGGAGCGTGTCAAGTAATATCCTAGCCCCTTGTGTGCTATTTGGATACATTGAGGATGTTCATTTTATATTTTTCCAGTGGTATTGTAAACCGCATTTTTGACTAAGTCCACAGTATAAAATGGGCTAAATTATAATCGTTTTTTTTTCATATACTGTATATTTCACCATAGTTTATCAGTGGGGATGAAATTTTTATGACAAATCTAGAAAATCTTTGAATTATGTTTTTATTATCTAATGGCTGTCAGGTTGTTGCTAGTCCAACGGCAGCATCTTAAAAAGTCCCACCTGTCTGTAAATGAGGTTTTATTGTATTTTTTACAAATGAAGCACAGAACTATTTGTATCTTGCTGGCTGCCCGGCCCTGAACCCCCATATGTGCAAAGACCCTAAAAACATTGTTTGTAAAAGGTATATTTATCTGGAATGTGCTCAAGGTGGAAGCTGTATCCAGTGAAAACACGAGTAAATTACACGGTATGCATTGATCAGACTTTGAATTGCTTTTCACAGTCATTACGTCTAGTGGGATCTAGTACAGGATAAGCAAAGCCATGAGGATATGTAAGCGAAATGTAACCGCGTGTTCTTTATGTGGTTGAGATGAAGATGAACTTTGCCCTAATGCAGCGCAACTACGTTGGATTCACACATGTCTGCTGCCAGCTATAATCCAGTCCATTTTCACCCCTAAAGCTGGCCATACACTATACGAAAAATTATTCAAGCTCATTTTCGAAAAAGGAACACTCGGCCGTGAGAGCAGATGATCGTGCCATCATGTAATGACCGATAAATCGTTAAATGGACATAAATTAATTTGTTTTTTGTTCTTTTTTTTACATATACCTAGTGCAAACAGTTTGGACTAAAAACACATTAAACTTTCAATTTATCGTTCGTTCGGCAGAAAATTTCCAAACTTGTCCTTCATTCTTTTGGCTCCAAAACGTCACTACCGATTACCGATTTATGCCCATTAACTGGCCGAAAAACAAACAAACTGTCCAAATGACCGAAATTCGGCTGATTTTTCTTATAGTGTTTGGCCACCATTAGACTCAGCAACATTAAAATTCTAATACTGCTGACATTTATGACACAAAGGATGAACCTTAATGCAACAAAATATTTACTTGATCTGGTAGATTGGGAATTGCCTTCTTTTGAACTTATTTTAACCACTTACCGACCGTCCAACGACTATTTACATCTGCCGTTTAAAGCTAAATACCGGGGTTCTGCCATAACCCCGGTATTTTTTTAAATAGCAGGCGGTCTGCTTTCAGGTAAGGGTGGTCCCAGCAGCGACCACCCTTACAGTGCGGCGGAAAGGGGGCCCCCCCTTTTGCAGCGTCCTGGCCGTTTTCCATGCTTACCGGACCTGCCGGCAGTGGGGAAAACGATCCGGTCCCGGATCCTCTTAGACAGGAAATCGAGTGAGGGCAAGATGGCCCTCACTTGACTCTATGGTCTTGGAGGACCGGAGCGACGCCAAGCGTCGTTGCCTAGCAACCGGCTTAAAGAGCCAATTTTATTTAAACCATTTTTTTTTCTTTTTTAGTGTACTTGTGAGATCTGAGGACTTTTTGACCCCAGATCTCACAATAAAGAGGTCCTGTCATGGCTATTTCTACATTCCTTGTAATAGGAATAAAAATTATCACTTTTTTTTTTTTTAAACTGTAAAAATGAAAAATTATAAATAAAATAATTAGGGGGAAAAAAAATTAAAGCACCCTGTCCCCGTTAGCTCGCACGCAGAAGCGAACGCATATGCAAATCCCGCCCACATATGTAAACGGTGCTCAAACCACACGTGAGGTATCGCCACGATCGTTAGAGCGAGAGCAATAATTTGAGCCCTAGACCTCCTCTGTAACTCTAAACTGGTAAACTATATAAATTTTTAAAATGTCGCCTATGGGGATTTTTAAGTACCAAAGTTTGTCGCCATTCCGTGAGCGTGCGCAATTTTGAAGCATGACATGTTGGGTATCTATTTACTCAGCGTAACATTATCTTTCACATTATGGAAAAAAATTGGGCTAACTTTACTGTTTTCTTATTTTTTAATTAAAAAAAGTGAATTTTTTCCAAAAAAAGAATGCTGCGCAAATATGAGATAAAAAATATTGCAACGATCTCCATTTTATTCTATTGGGTCTCTGCTAAAAAAAAAATATATATATATAATGTTTGGGGTTCTAAGTAGTTTTCTTGCAAAAAAAAAAAAGATTTTAGCTTGTAAACACCAAGTGGGTGATTTACTAAAGCTGGAGTGTGCAAAATCTGGTGCAACCCTTCAAAGAAACCAACCAGCTTCCAGGTTGTATTGTCAAAGCTTAATTAAACAAGTTCATCTAAGAAGCTGATTGGCTATCATGCACACCTGCACCAGATGCAGAGTGCACCCATTTAGTAAATCTCCCCCAAAGTGTCAAAAATAGGCCTGGTCTTAAAGTGGTTAAATATGATTACTTGAGATTGGCTACTTAATAGAGCAAAGTGTATTGTGATTTACATATAGGTAACCCTGAATTTCCCCCAGGTTGCACTAATGCCAAAATACGAAATCTAGCATTACAGGGTAAAATACGCCTACTTGATGTATGGCAATCGGATCGCCCACCTTCATTTGAGGAAATTAGGGAGTGGTCGGGTGGATCACTAGACCACCTAAGTCATTTTATTCGGGCATTTCAGCGAAAAGGATATACTCCACGGGACTTGACCCCATTAGAAAAAATATGTCTATCAGGTGAATCACCCAAACATATGATATCAATGTTCTACGTAATGCTATTAGAGGACTCGGAAGCTCAGCCGGTGCCGTTCCTTCGAAAATGGGAACAGGAGCAAAATATTAGTCTGTCCGAGGAACAAACCAATAAAATTTTGAACTTAGTACATAGGTCATCGATGGAAAGTAAAACACAGGAATTGGGATACAAGATTCTTGTAAGGTGGTACAGGGTCCCCTCAGTGTTGAAGAGAATGGATGCGACCCAATCGGGGACGTGTTGGCGCTGTGGACTGGCTGAGGGAACCATGATACACATCTTTTGGGAATGTGAGCTTCTACGGCCTTTCTGGCAAAAAGTGGCCTCAGTAATTAAATTATTAACTAATGTAGAAGTACAGGACAATCCTGCGTTGTGTTTATTACATCTGACTCAAAATTAAATTAAGAACTATAGGAAGTCCTTGACCCTCCGTCTTCTCAATGCGGCCAAGGCGTGTGTACCTGTTTTTTGGAAACAAAGTGCTCCACCACCAAATAGTCTTTGGATCTCAAAAGTAAATGAGATATATAAAATGGAAGAGCTTACTGCCGCACTGAGTAACACGAAAGAGATGGTCAGGGAACGCTGGAAGCCTTGGGTTTGTTTTTTGGGTACTGACCTCCTCTCAAGCGGAGTCTGAAGGTTGGGGTGAGGTGCTGAAATCTGTTAATAAGGGACCTGATAAGTACACGGGTAATAAGAGAGGAAGGGATCTGTCTCCATAATGTTCTGTATAATAGGTCAAAACAGGGGCAAAAACCATGGAAAGGTAAGGTTATATTACATTTATGATACGATGATGTTACAAGAGCTTGGGAATTAGTCTATCCTTGAATGGATGTGATTACCCCACGGAAAAAGGGACCTAGAGGCCCAGCTTGGTCAACAGTTGCCCATTGACAATCCCCGGCCCTCACGATAAAGTTACGCAATGTACTATTTATGGTGTATTATATTCTGGAATGGCACATATTTCATGATGTATAAGTTTAAGCTGACTTATAATGGAATTTTGCGGTATATTTTTTATCCTTATATTTTTCTCCCCCCCCCTTTTTTTTTTCTTTCTCTTTTTTCTCCCCCATTTAGATCCCCTCTGAAAAACACTGGATGTGGTGTCTCTTTTTTTTTCTTCTTTCCCCCTCACTAAAAGTTGTAATGTTTTTTATGAGTGATATGTTGACTATAAGACACGGGAAATGTGCGTTGCACTTCTTTCCCTCTCTTTTTTTTTTTTCTTTCTTCACTTTTTTTCACTTTTTTCACATTTTTACTATTAATGATGATTGCAAATATATAGTTTTTTGCCTTATTTTCACTTCACGGAATGTATATGACTGGGGGTTATGGGGGAATTTATGTATTTTGCATTTTGTTTTTTTTTTTCTTTTTTCTTTTTTTTGGTCTTTATGTGATTATATGTGTATGTTGATAAAATTAATAAACGACTTAATTAAAAAAAAAAATATATGATTACTTGAGATTGGCTACTTAATAGAGCAAAGTGTATTGTGATTTACAGATAGGCTTGCTAGCTTGTATGGAAAGCCTTGTTATTAAGAGGATCAGTTATTATTCTATATAGTTATATGTATGTTATATATAGTTATATGTAATGAAGCAGGATCTTCTCTGTCCCTTGAGTAGAGATTGGAAGATTCCTGTAAGGAACATTCCAGCAGTTCAGTTTCCAGAAGGGAAAATCCTGGATGCTTTATTATTCATGAAATGGAAAGAAAGGCCACACGTGTTGGAGAAAAGTATTGTAGCACTGCCCCCATGGGGGTTGCTGAGTATAGATTTCCCTCTGATTATCCTGCAGCCAGTTGCTTGGGTATTTTCACACAGCCAGGTGCACACTCATCTGCTCGTTATCCATGACCAGTCTATGGAATTTTTTTTTTGTTATTGGTAGAACCTGGATATGAGAAGGGATTAGTGGGATACTCCAACTTTAACTATGCACAGATGAGGATAACTCTCACTTGGCACTTGGTTGAACTGAATAGCAGACCCTCTGCTGAACCATACAGCACTTGTATAGAATAAGTAATTTGCTTGCTCTGGCAGCAGACTCAATGAACTCTGATTCTTCGGGACACTAACCAGTATCCCCTTTAGCTGGCACCCATCCGCTGACCTTACTAGCTTGAAGGGATGGCCCTCAGAGAACACGCCCCTTAATTAGGTCTGTACTTACAGTAGTCAGAAACAGATCCTTCTAGGTGTGTCTCCCTCCCAATCAGCTCTGCAGGACATCTAGGTTGCAGCTTCTACAACTCTGGCCCTCAGGTCGACCACCTGAGGCCGAATGGCAGCCTGTACAGAGGAGGGACCCTGCCATCCACCGGAAGACCCCATAGAGTCGTGCTCACTTGGTATAAATACAGTCACCTAGCTTGCCTTGAGGCACCTTCCACTGCCAGTAGCCAGGGCTGTATCTACACCCATGCACCCATTTGTAAGGTTTCCTCCCACTGTCCAAAATGCCCTTTTCCTATTGGACCAGTGTCAAACTAGTAGACAACATGAACAACATCTGATCAGGGCCAGTGCTAGACTATTTTGCGCCCTAGGCAAGACCAGAAAAAAAATTTCTCTTACCGTCAGTTCAATTTCCTGCTCATATATAATGGTTATATATTATTGCTGATATATAATTGGTGAATTGGCAGGCACACAAGACTGCTACTTATATAATTAACATTATTATGTAATTTATCATTTCTGATATCACACTGATCAGTCCCCATCTCTTCTGTTATCTAGACTAGAACTACAATCCATCAGCAGTATCCAATTGTCCATTATGACCATACATACAGTACACAGTCTGTTCAGTGGCCTTTGTAATTGCACTGCACATATAACTAAGACAGTATTAACACAGCCTGCAGGCCTTATATTTAAATTGGAAGTATTCCAAGGCTCAGGCTGTGTAGAGTAGTATGGCATCATCATCATCATCATCATCATCATCATCATCATCATGATGCCATACTATCAGAGCCGGCCCTACCATGGGTCCCGGTGGGACCATGGGTCCCAGGCGGCACTTAGAGAGGGGCGGCCCCCGGCCGCCTCTTCTCTTCTAAGCCTATCGCAAAAAAAAAAAGGTCCGCGGCTCGGCGGCTGGCCCAACATGCACACTGCGCATGAGCCGCCGTCGCTCGGCAAAGCCCGTAAATGTTCGGCTATTTCCGGCAATAGCCGAACATGTATTAGCTTTCCCGAGCGGCAGCGGCGGCGCATGCGCAGTGTGTATGTCAGGCCGGCCGCAGACGTGTTGACGTGTGGCGCCGGGCGGCGCCATTTTTAAATTCTAAAGCGCCCTTTAGGAACAGGTAAGTGAGACTGCACACTACCTGTCATTATGCGGGGCTGCAGGCATACTACAGAAGATGCAGTGCTGCGGGCATGGTACATGCCCACAGCACTGCATCTCCTGTAGTATGCCCACAGCCCCGCATTCTCTTGTACCATATCCGTCTCCTGTACCATGCCCACACAGCCCTGCATTCTCATACACTATGCCCACACAGCCCTGCATTCTCATACACCATGCCCACAGCCCTGCATTCTCCTGTACCATGCCTGCAGCCCCGCATTCTCCTGCACAATGCCCGCAGCCCCGCATTCTCCTGCACAATGCCCGCAGCCCTGCATTCTCCTGCACCATGCCCGCAGCCCCGCATTCTCCCGCACCATGTTCGCAGCTCCGCATTCTCCCGTACCATGCCCGCAGCCCCGCATTCTCCCGTACCATGCCCGCAGACCCGCATTCTCCCGTACCAAGCCCGCAGCCCCGCATTCTCCCGTGCCATGCCCGCAGCCCCGCATTCTCCTGTACCATGCCCGCAGCCCCGCATTCTCCCGTGCCATGCCCGCAGCCCCGCATTCTCCTGTACCATGCCCGCAGACCCGCATTCTTCCGTACCATGCCCGCAACCCCGCATTCTCCCGTACCATGCCCGCAGCCCCGCATTCTCCCGTACCATGCCCGCAGCCCCGCATTCTCCCGCACCATGCTCGCAGCCCCACATTCTCCTGTACCATGCCCGCAGCCCCGCATTCTCCTGTACCATGTCCGCAGCCCGCATTCTCATGTACCATGCTGACAGCCCCGCATTCTCCTGTACCATGCCCGCAGCCCTGCATTCTCCTGTACCATGCCCACAGCACTGCATTCTCCTGTACCATGCCCGCAGCCCTGCATTCTCCTGTACCATGCCCGCAGCACTGCATTCTCCTGTACCATGCCCACAGCCCTGCAGGGCACTGTAGCACTATAGACAGTAGAAAGCCTGGTGCGCTCATCTGCCCAGTGTCTACTGCTCTGTCCTGCTCCTGCTGTCACTCCGTACACACTCACACCCCTCTGACTGCTTTCATAGTCCTATAGAATGTGGGGGCATCTTGGAGGGCGTGAATTTTTTTTTTTTTTTGGAGGGGGAGGGGCAGCATTTCATTCTCGGACCCAGGCAGCACAATGTCTTGGGCCAGCCCTGCATACTATACACAGCCTGAGCCTGGGAATACTTCCAATTTAAATATGAGGCCTGCTGCCTGCAGGCTGTGTTAATACTGTCTTAGATATGTGCAGTGCATTGCAATTACAAAGGCCATTGAACAGACTGTATGTAGATAGTTATATGTGCATACAGTCAGACAGTCTAAGACAGTATTAACACAGCCTGCAGGCAGCAGGCCTCATATTTAAATTGGAAGTATATATACTGTATATATAATACAATAGAGAGGGGCCACCAGTAAAATATTGAGGCATGGGGTGGGTTCATCCAACTCATTTTGCCACAAAATAACCAAGCTGGTTCAGTGCCCAAATCATAGCATAGGGGAACAAACCGTTACCAGCAATGGCCCTATTACAAGTATAGGAGACAAGTGACAACAGAGATGCCCATATTACACCAAAGGAGCCCATATCATGCTAGAGAGACCATATCAGACCAAAGGAGCCCATATCACACTAGGGGGCCAATATCATACGAGCAGCGCCTATTTTACACCAGAGGAGCCCTTATCACACCAGAGGAGCCATACTATATTTGGTGTTGCAAAATACCACTAGGGGTGCACATATCACACCAGAGGAGCTCAAATCATACTAGTGGTGCCCATATCACACTAGGGTGCCCATATTACACCAGAGGAGCCCATATTACATTAAGGGAAGCACATTTCGCACCAGAGGAGCCCATATCACACCAGAGGAGCCTATATTACACTAGAAGTGTCCAAATAAAACTAGGGGTGCACATATTACACCAGAGGAGCCAAAATCATGCTATGGGTGCCCATATCAAACAGGGTTGCCCATATCACACCAACAGTGCCCATATCACACCAGAGGAATCTATATCACAGTATGGGGGTGCACATATCACATGAGAAGAGCCCATATCACACCAGAGAAGGCCATAATACATTAGGGGTCCACAAATAAAACTAGGGGTGCACATATCACACAAGAGGAGCTCAAATCATGCTAGGGGTGCACATATCACACCAGAAGAGCCCATATCATAGCAGAGGAGTCCATATAACACCAGAGAAGCCCATGTTACATTATTGGTGCCCAAACACTAGGGGTGCACATATTACACCAGAGGAGCCCCAAATGATGTATTAGCAGTGCCGATAACATATCATCATAGATTTTCATATCATACTAGTGGTGCCCATATCACACCTCTTGTGTGATATGAGCACTTTATGTGATATGGGCTCCTCCAGTGTGATATGGGCACCTCCAGTATGATATGAAAATCTATGATGATATGTTATCGGCACTGCTATTACATAATTTGGGCACCCCTAGTGTGATTTGAGGCTCCTCTGGTGTAATACGTGCACCCCTAGTCTCAGAGGTAACTTATCTGATGATGAGGATGCCGCTGCTGACATCAGTGTTCAATGTCAACATGATGTGTGCTAGTCTAGCATAATATGGGCACTGCGGTGTGATATGGTCTGGACACTTTTGGTGTGATTCGAGTACTGCTGGCCTGGTGTGAATATAGCACGCTGATGTGATGTGGGCACCTCCAATCAGATATGGTCACTTCAGTTGTCATACAGGTCCCATGTCACAGCAGAGATACCTGTATGACAACAGAAGTGACCATATCTGATTGGAGGTGCCCACATCACATCAGCGTACCATATTCAAACCAGCAGTACTCGAATCACACCAAAAGTGTCCTGACCATATCACACCGCAGTGCCCATATGCTAGACTAGCACACATCATGTTGACTTTGATTGAACACTGATGTCAGCAGCGGCAGCCTCATAATTTCATCGGATAAGTAGTTACTTCTGAGTTTATCAAAATTTAGATTGTACCTTAAACTCCAGTCTCAAGTTCTCCTAACTCCTAAGGCGCCGGTCTGATCTGATCCTAATCCTTCTTTACTCCTCGGAGTCGTCTACGAGACCTCAACTCAGTTGTCAGTCCTAGTCCTCACGTGCTGCAGGTGCTAACTGCGCTGAAAGTGGGTGGAGTGGAGGCGGAGCCAGATTGGAGTAGGCGGGGCTGGGAGGCGGTGGCACGGCGGCGTGGAGGAGCCGAGGAGGAAGGAGTGACGTCACTGGTTGCTAGACGCCAGGTGGCTCTAGTGTAACGTTCATGCGTTTTTGTGAGTGGATGGATTTACAGCTGCAGAATTATTACACTCAGTAGCCTTGTAGAGAATCTGTTGAACAAACATATCCAACTCTCAGGACTTCATCACCGTGTACAGCCTGTTATATACTATATATATATTAATAGATGTTAATGGAGGGATAGAATATATGAGGATATATAGATGAGAGACAGGCTATTGTATGGTGAGCACTAGAAGTAGTATTAGGAGAGTTGCAGGTGATGGTAAAGCAGATAGGTTCTGATGTCAAGTATAGTGCAGATGGTAAGAGGACACAGATGGAGTATACTTAGACAGAGTAACCTAGTGCAAGGATAGTTGAAGGTAGTCCCAAGAGCTAACAGTCTATGCAGATGATAGTGAATAGATAGATACAGATAGTCTTGGTAATTGCAGTAGATGACAGTAGGAGATTGGTTAGTAAGAATCCCCTGCGGGGTACTTATCACTTAGATAGGTTTAGGAGTAACAGTGTCCATTGGAGAGGGGTGATCCCGTAGCGAGATACGGATCACCAGCGAGGTTTCCGGCAGGTAGGTGCGGTGAACTTGCAGTGAAGGTGAAGACAGCATGCCAGGGGTGATCGGGTGGCGAGACACAGGATCCGAAAACAGGTTCAGGTAGCGAGATACAGGAACGTGTCGAACTGGTATGCTGACTTCAGACAGCGGGACGCTCCAACCATGGCGGTTGAACGAGCGATGAGTGAGAGCAAACCGGCGATTGAAATAGCCGCTCATAGCGGCGCTCGGCAATGATGTCATCCGGTCTTAAAGGTATATGCGTCCCTTGTTACACAAGATGGGACGCAATTAGGAAAGGAGAAATATGGAGACAAGGGTACCAGAGGTACCAGAACATTACATCTAGCAACCAGTGCTGTGTAGGCTCCGCAGCAGATAGCGAGTGCACATCGGCCACAGAGTCGGATCGGATGCGGTCCGGTCCTCCGGATGATGACGAGATCCATTCCAGATGGGGCACGGCACGGGTCTCTCACAGTAAGTGACACAATCTGAGTCAGGCAGTCAGTGCGCCCCTAGGTGGCAGTGCACCCTAGACGGCTGCCTAGATCGCCTAGCGGGAGTGCCGGCCCTGCATCTGATCACACTGAGCAGACTCTATCAATAGATCACTGCTCCCTATTTGGGCAGAGAGTACTTAAATTTGCCTGACAGTCCCCCTGTTAAGCAGGAAACCCAAAAACTATGCACTCTCTAGCACCTACCTAGTAGGGTGCTACCGTATGATGGTCTCAGAAGGGACAACTCTGGAAAGGAAGAGGGCAGGGGCAATGGTATGACAATATATCTAGAAGGTGACCTAAGGGAAGAAGTGGGGAGAGAATCCACATGCGTGCTGGAAGGTAGAATGCTGTTGCTGCAAACTATTGTATGGTAACACTGCTGCAGGTTCGGATGACCTTAAGCCCAAAATGTGCCACAGAGCATTTTACAATTAAGGATCAAATGCCAGTGGATTATAAAGGCAGGGTATTGGCTGCTTTGCACAGCCCTGTTACTATTTCTGCTGTGCTATTACCGCTAATGTATGGCACTGAAGTACACTGGGACATTGGAATATAAAACCCCAAGAATGTTAGGACTTCATTTGTAACCAGGGGGCTTAGAGGGCAGCTGCATTATAAGTGTGGACCATGTGGAACATGTAACATAGTATATGGTGGTACATAAATATTGGAACAGTTTGCACCACAGACTTACTGCTAGTTGATGCTGTCTTGCTGAACCTGTTAAAATGACACTGTGTTATTAGACTTTATTTTTCATTAAAATACCTGTTTGTTTACTCTATTGGGTTTTAAGCTAACTATTACTTGCCACATCTCATTTACATATATAAAGGAACCTTAACCACAGGTGAAGATGAATTTGCACAATCAAAATAAGAAGACAAAAACAAGTTTTATGATTTAGACCATGAATATTAAAAGTTTAATTTCTACGAGAGACTGCCCAACATTGTACTATTAAACCAGGCATTTCTCTCAAAGAGTTTTGTAGAGTAGTGTATCTTTTCTGCTCTAATGACTGTAAAATCTGTTTTGAATGTTAGACATGGATGGACTAATATGCCCAGGTTCAATTTATGTGAAGTTCATTGAATCAAAATGCCATTAAAGTCTGTGAGGGGTGCATCTTGGTACTAAATTGTAGTCATTTTCAAGATAATAGGGCAAGGTATTGTCAAAAGGCTATGGGGAGATGGGCACTGCTATGGGGACAATGCTTTTAAAAAGGACATGGGGGGGTTCTTTTATTGTGACTTTGAGGGTGATATAGGAAAACATCAATCCTTTAAATTATGTGCTTGGGAGAGGCCTTTATAGTGGCTGTAAACTGTTACACATAACCAGTGAATTGGCTGGCCTCAGGTGACAGAGATGAAACATACCTCCTCCATAAGTTGTGCCTGTTTATCTGAAGTCTTCTCTTCTCTGTGTAGTGCTACTCCCTTAGGAGCCGCTTAAGTATAATGGGTCCCGCACTCTGCCTTTCAACCTCAAGAACAAGTTCCGCCCCACTGGCACACCTGGTAATTTACGAGTGTGTACACCTTTACGGAGCACACTGACACAATATAAATAGGCTTTAACGTTTACTCAATGAATAAGCAAGTGATATTATGTCAGTCAACTGAACCCCAGGTAAATTATCAGGGCTCGGCGAGACTGACACAGAAACAACAGAAAACAGTAAGTTAGAATATTAAGGAACAATATTGAAACAAAAGTTCTATGTTTTAAGCATGTATAGCTACTTCCTAGAATGATGCAGCAATATCCAGATTATTGGAAAACTTTACGCTTAAAGAAGAACTCTAGACTAATCTATGCTATAATATACTACTTAGCAGTATAACCATAAACAAGAACGTGTCCCCTTTAAGAACTACTGTGTATCAATGTCTCTCCCTTAGCAAGTCCCAGTCCCAACTCCCCCTGTATAGTGAATTTTCCCTCCGCTGGCCAGGAGATGCGACGACACAGAACACGTAAGCAAAGCGTAGACACATCTATTTTATTTCAAGTTTCGCTCATATTTAAAGGAAGTTTGAGCGGCAAAAACTGCTTTAAACCGGTTACAATTCATGGGTCAACTTAACAATAGAACATATCTCCACACAAAACAATACATGAAAAGGCCCCTGTGTTCCCTATACATCTCTGTCAATGTGAGGTGTCTTGTGTCTGAAATTGTGTTTTGTGGGAGAGCGATCCGTCTGTGTTCAGTTGTTGTCTGTCATCTATATGCAAAACCTAACTTGTTAAGTGTCAAAATGAGTGAATGAAAAGGTGTTTAAAATGTAAACACCTATCAATGTCTTGTCGTCTATATGCAAAATACAGATGCCAAGGGACCAGGGTGTGTGAATGAGGTGTGTTAGTCTGCCTCGTTAATATGTAATTGCAAGGGACCACATTCCATTGGAAAGTGGGCATGAGCTGAAATGTATTATGAAATATAATATTTCAGTAAGGCACGTTGATACACTCTTTCAGTAAGGCACGTTGATACACTCTTTCAGGCGGCCATATTTGCTTGGTCACAGGAAGTGGTTGATCCACCACATTAGATCCAAGGAGGAAGCATAAAATCAGCCATATTTGAGTAGGGAAAAGTAGGTATAAACATTAAAATGTGGCTGAATACACATCCACCTACATGAATAGGCAGCATATTATAATAAAAAAGGATAAAATATATCCAGGCTAATACAAAAGTAAAAAATTAATAACGCATTTAAAAATAAATAAATAAATATTATTTTAGGAAAAGACCTGCAGAACCGGCTGGAACACTAAAAAAAGAATCATTAACAGAGATACATCAGTTAAACTGTGTAACAATAGTGATTTTTCTTAAAAGGAAAAGCACTACCAAAAAAAATAACGAGGAAGGACTATTACTTTGTATCAATGAAGCAGTTAATATCCCAATCTATGTTTAACCCAGAAGAATCATGAGAGCGTAATTCATAAATCCATTTTGTTTCAAGTTTAGATATTTCCCTAATTGTATTACATCCTCTCCAATGGGGTTCTAGTTTATCAATTCCAATAAAAGAAATATCCTTGGAATTTTTATTATGCACATCTCTAAAATGAGCCGAGAGGCTATGGTCTCTAAAACCCCTTCTGATGTTATAGATGTGCTCTCTAAGCCGATGACGCAAACGTCTTGTGGTTCTTCCCACATACTGCAAACCGCATGTACATTGGAGGATATAAACCACATGCATAGAATTGCATGAAATAAAAGAATCCGCATCGTAAGATTTGTTAGTATTATTAGAACAAAAACAATGTGTCTTTTTACAAATACTGCCCATAACCCCACAAATAACACATCTGTTACATGGAAAGAAACCTTTCATGTGTGAAAAAAACTTGGGTCTAGGAGGTAGATTTACTATATTAGGAGCCAACCGGTCACATAAATTGGGTGCCCTCCTAAAAACTACTGATGGTTTATCTGGTGAGATGGTATTTAGAACAGGGTCACCAATGAGTATATCCCAATAGTGTTTAATAATCTGTTTAATTTCTTAATGCTGTGTAGAAAAAATTGTTATAAATAGGCATACTACATTTTTATTTTTACTCATATCCTGTTTCTTGTTAGATAAAATAGAAGTTCTATCAGAAAGTTCAACCTCTCTAATGATGTTCTCCAGATCTATAGCGTTAACTTATAACCCTTCTGAACAAAGCGTTCCTTTATTATCTGACTCCGAGCTCGAAAATCGCTCAGTGTAGTACAGTTCCTCCTCATGCTTAAAATCTGTCCCCACGGGATATTCTTCAACCACACAGGGTTATGACAGCTGGTCAGGGAAATATAACTATTACATTCCGTGCTCTTAAAGTATGACCTAGTATTTATTTTTGTCCTCGTGTACAGTACAGTTATAGTCGAATCCAGGAAGTTGATCTCCTGTGAACTTTACGTGTGGGTCAGTTTAGTATTAACATAACTACTATTAGGAAAGGCACTAAAACTATTCGAAGAACCAGAGTCACCCTCCCAAATACAAAGTATATCATCGATATACCTCTTGTAAAACATCAACACAGGCCATTGTTTCCCATAAATCATATCAGGCTCCTATCTAGCCATATAGCCATAAACAAATTTGCTAGGCTAGGGGTGAACTTGGCACCCATTGCCACTTTGATTGTAAAAAAAAATTACTATCAAATATTTATATATATATATATATATATATATATATATATATATATATATATAATTATAGGTCATAGCAAAGTTCAACGGATGTAAAATAAATTGTTTCTGTATAATAGGGATATATTCAACTGTTTAAAGAAAAAACTCTACTGCTTGCAAGCCATCATGTGAAATATTTGTGTATAGCGATGTCACATCAGCTGTGATTAAATAAGCACCTGCAGGAATAGAGACCAAGCTTAAGTCATTGATTACCTGCTCAGTGTCTTTAATGTATGACCTTGTATTCACTACTAGTGGCTGCAAAAAGGTATCTATATACTCTCCCGTCCTTGACACGAGTGAATTGATGCCACTAATAATAGGTCTGCCATCTTACCAAATAAACCATCAGTAGTTTTTTAGGAGGGCACCCAATTTACGTGACAGGTTGGTTCCTAATCTAGTAAATCCACCTCCTAGACAAAAGTTTTTTTCACACATGAAAGGTTTCTTTCCGTGTAACAGATGTGTTATTTGTGGGGTAAAGGGCGGTAGTTGTAAAAAGACACATTGTTTTTGTTCTAATAATACTAACAAATGTCATGATGTGGATTATTTTATTTCATGCAATACTACGCATGTGGTTTATCTCCTCCAATGTACATGCGGTTTGCAGTATGTCGAAAGAACCACAAGACCTTTGTATGATTGGCTTAGAGAGCACATCTATAACATCAGAAGGGGTTTTAATGACCATAGCCTCTTGGCTAATTTTAGAGATGTGCATAATAAAAATCCCAAAGATATTTCCTTTACTGGGATTGATAAACTATAACCCCATTGGGGAGGATGTAATAAAATTAGGGAAATATCTAAACTTGAAACAAAATGGATTTTTGAATTACGCTCTTATGCCCCTTATGGGTTAAAGGTAGATTGGGATATTAATAGCTTCATTGATACAAAGTAATAGTCCTTCCTTGTTATGATATTTTTTTACATCAGTTTAACTGATGTATCTATGTTAATGATTCTTTTTTAGTCTTTTATAATTTTTGATATATTGCATGTACTGTTATCAATCGATATATGTATGTATGTATGTGAACTACAGCTTTGTATTATTTAACTAGTTATTTGCACTGTTTAGTGTACCAGCCCGTTCTGCAGGTCTTTTTCTAAAATAATATATATATATATATATATATATATATATATATATATATATACACACACACACACACAAATTTTTTTTAATGCGTTATCAATTTTTACTTTTGTATTAGCCCGGATATATTTTATCCTTTTTTATTATAATATGCTGCCTCATGTAGGCGGATGTGTATTCAGCCACGTTTTAATGTGCTTACCTTTTTTTTCCCTATTTAGATATGGCTGCTTTTATACTTCCTGCTTGGATCTAATGTCGTGGATCAACCACTTCCGGTGACCAAGCAAATATGGCCGTCAAACCACTTATAGTTCTTCGGCAAGATGGCCGCCCGGTTACTTCCAGTTGCGGCGATTTGGATTAATTCTGAACACCTGCAGATGGGGACCTGTGACCAGGACAAAACGCCTCAGGGCTCTCTTTTGGCATCCGACGTCCTTGCTGCTGTGCAATTCTGGGTCACCAGCAGCGTGCTATGTGAGTCTTATGAAAAGTTTGCTGTTTTAAATCTTGTTTATACTATGCCTTATAAAATATACTACATGATGATTCTGCTTCTGGGCTCTTTCTGAGCTATTTACTCCTAGTTGGATACTGGTGTGGTGGTCCATCTGAGGTTTACTGCTGTTTGCATCCACAGTTAATCCAAGTTTATTACGTTTAAGGCTCTTGTGCTGCTGTTATGGTGGCAACATCATCTGGTGAGTGTCCAATCTCTCTGGTGGTGGCGGTGTATCACGAGTGATCTATTGTTGCACCTTCATTCACAGACTCTACGTCTATGAACAACTTTTTGGACTTTCATATATGTGGCTTGTTTACAGACTTTCATTGTTTTTAATGTGCTACACTTCTTTTTATATATGCACATCGTTTTACATTTTTTTCTTTCTGTTTCAGCAGTGGGAGGGGAGTCTAGTCATACACTGTGTGAGCTGATTGGAGCAAAGGCACACACCCCCCCTCCAGCTAGGCAGGGGAATGAAGAAACTTGCAGAGCTCTCCTGTGAATAGACCAGCTCTCTGTTTATCTGTCTCTAAGTCCCTTCCCCGACACAAATCTTCAGCTGCTTTTATCTTCTGTGTTTGACAGCCTGTCAGAAGTTATCATGCTGATAACAGAGGAACAGAGCAGCAGGAAAGACATGGTACTTAGAGCTTTGGAGAGGGATAGGTAAACACTACAGATATATGTGCTCAGGTCAGATTTAATAAATGGAGTTTACGTCCACTTTAATTTAGATATTACCTTGTTATACCTTACTCCTTATTTCACTTTAGGCACCTATACTAAACACTCATCTGGGTGGTGGGGGGAGCCAAGCAATAGGTGTCCAAACAGCTACTTGCACAACAGACTTTCAATACCTTCAGCCATTTATCTTAAAGCCTTGTTCTCTATTTTACTTGGTTAGGGAACTTTATACATCAAGTCACTTATTGGCTAACTATCCATTGATCCAACATGTTTGGACAGCAATTCATAATGGCACACCATTGTGTGGTATATGTGGTATATGCATACATATTGGTAATTTCTCGGTTATTCACTGTAATGTTATATTTATATTCTCTTCTCTACATTATGGGCTTGTGATTCTCAAACATAGCTTACGGTTCTGTTATCTCATTGTATGCACCATTATAGGTTTTCAGTTAACATTTTTAACTGAAGCCATTTCCAGCTTGTGACCTGCAGCCAGGTATTTATTGCTGCTGCCTGCTTTTCAATGGGACCGGAGACCGAGCCCAAATACTCCCTCTATGCCAAAATAAAAACTACTAGACCAGATATTGAGATATGATTGGCCGCCTCCCTTTATTATTGATATAATAAATACAGTATAACAACAATAATTATTTATTTATTTATAACAATACTTAAAGTTACACTAACTAGACCACCAAATGAAGTACATGTTTATACATTCCAATGGTTCAGCCATAAAGCCTGAATAAAAACAACTGTGAACAAATAAAGCTAACTGTCCCTTTCTGCAAAAGAAACAAGGCCACACAATAAAAGGACCGCGACAAGGGGATGGAGGGATGCATCTTCTTCAGCTGCCATCATTGGTCTGAAGTTTTTTTAATTTCTTCTTTAATCTTACAGGTTCTTTAGGTCACCTGACAGGCTACAGAACTCTCCAGAAGATTTGAAAAAACACATGACAGGTATATAACGAATCCGTTTTAACCAGTTCAAACAGTTTAACCGCCCCAGGTCAGTCCCAGGTCCCATAGGTAGGGGTCACTATTGTGCTCCCCAATCCTTTCATTCTGCTGCCTGTGCGACCCTAATCTGTTACATATGTGCCATGGTGATAATTTATACGTTCATACGTTGAGATGTAAGTGTGTTTGTTTTTCAAAAATGTTTTACTTCTTCTTTTCCTAGAAATAGAAGTGTTAATAGTTTATTTTTATCAATTAACAAAATGGAAAATAAATTAACAGGAAAAAAAAATCAAAATCAAACAAATAAACAGCATCAATTCTTCTAGGTATACTTGCACACAGTTTTTGAAGGAACTTTCTATATGTCCTGGTGAGTGGTTATTAAAACAGGAATTGAGAGGAAATCTTTCAAGGGGACACTAGAGCTAGTGACCCTGATGACTACCAGGGATTTCCCTCACTTTGGAGTAGGGATCGACCGATTATCAGCAAGACCGATATATCGAGGGCCGATATTGACTTTTGCCGATATATCTGTATTGGCCCCGGAACTGGCCAATATTGCCGATTTTCCAAATATTGCTCATATAAGGGTAAAATGATGGCACATAGCATAATTCAGTTTACAAATGTTATTGAATATGCCCCTCACATATGTACAAATTAAAGATATAAGCAAGTAAGTGATGTCATGACATCAATTCTGGGTACTGGTGCCAGCAAAAAAATGACAGCATTCAAAACAGCAAAACTTGGCGTTTTGAATGCTTTTAAGTGCAGAGGAGGGGTTTGGGGTCTTTTAGACCCCCAGATCCCTCCACAAGAGTACCTGTCAAGTAATAAAAATAAAACTTTTTTTTTTAAATGTACGAAAATATCGGCCAATACCGATATGCATTGGCCAAAATATCGGTATCGGCAACGAAAAACGGATATCGGTCCATCACTACTTTGTAGGCGTTTAAGATGTAGGTGTGCTAGATGGAATAGCACTATTTCACTGCTATTGTAGAGCAGCTAGTGGCACATGTGCGTAAAGGAATAAATGGTACTTTGTTTGTTCTTTCCTTTCTCCTGAAACTACAGTACATTGCACTTCTTTTGTGGTATTGAAATAAGGATAAGTGGACCATTATACCATATACTTAGAGACATGTGCATATACTGCAAAAACACACAAAAAAATAAAAAACTTAAAAACAACACCAAAACAAGCTTAAAAGCCTCATTAAACATGTCTGATTTTAGCACGGTTGACATCATCACTGGCTTTCAATGCTTCTAATTGCAATGGCGAAAACTCATGTCTGCTGTAGGGGTCAAGCAAGGTTGTGTACAATTTACATAACAAATCTGGCATCTGGGCAATCTGTCAAACACTTACTTTATAAGGCAACATTTATTGTGATTGTGAAGGATGAAATATATGTGTGAGATACAGTTTGTCAAGAATTATTTTGTTGAAAACAAAAAAGGCATTTTTTAAAATAAATATTCAAAAAATGTATGGCTGCTTACATTGCTTGTCTCATGAAGTTAGTTTTAAACAATCCAGTGCCTTGAAAAAGTATTCATACCCCTTTAAATTTTCCACATTTTGTCATGTTACAACCGAAAGCGTAAATGTATTTTATTGGGATTTTATGTAATGGACCAACACAAAGTGGCACATAATTGTGAAGTGGAAGGAACATTATAAATGGTAATGCCTTTTTATTTAACCGCTTGCTGACCGCCGCACGACTATTTACGGCGGCGGTCAGCCCCTCACAGGCAAAGTGATGCAGTACTACGTCGCTCGCCTGTGAGGCTCTAGGGGGCGAGCGCGCGCCGCCGGAGGCGCGCTCCCGCCCCTGCTCGTTCCCTAAGCAGTCCGCTTGAGTGACCGGCGGACCCGATGTCCGCCGGTCACTCGCGATCTCACCATGGAGAGGGAGAAAGGCAGGCGGCTAATGTAAACACAGCCGCCTGTCATTCTCCCCTGTATAAGAACAGAGATCATACGGTCCTGCTATGTAGGATCGTATGTTTCTGTTGTTACACCACTAGCCACACCCCTTTACAGTTAGAAGCACGCCCCTAGGGACACACTTAACCCCTTGATCACCAATAAAGTTAACCCCTTCCCTGCCAGTGTCATTTTTACAGTAACAGTGCATATGTATAGCACTGATTACTGTAGTAATGTCACTGGCAACCCCAAAAGTGTCAAAAATGTCAGTCAAGGGTCCGATCTGTCCGCCGCAATGTTGCAGTCCCGCAAAAAAAAAAAAAATCGCAGATCGCCGCCATTACTCGTTAAAAAAACCCACCAAAAATGACAGAAATTTTTTCCTTAGTTAGTAAACGCAATAACTTTTGCGCAAACCAATCAAAATACGCTTATTGCGATTTTTTTTACCAAACATATGTAGCAGAAAACAAATTGGCCAAAAATGTTAAAAAAATTTGATTTTTAAATTTTTTTTGGAAATTTCATATAAAAAATGTGAAAAATATTGTTATTTTTTCAAAATTTACGCTCTTTTTTTGTTTATAGCGCAAAAAGTAAAAATCACACAGGTGATCAAATACCACCAAAAGAAAGCTCTGTTTGTGGAAAAAAGGACTTCATTTTAATTTGGGTACAGCGTCGCACGACCATGCAATTGTCCGTTAAAGTCACGCAGTGCTGAATCGCAAAACAGGGCCTGGTCAGGAAGGGGGCAAAATCTTCCAGGGCTTAAGTGGTTAAATAATCCCAGCCTTATTTATTTCTATGGGCGTATATGTGATCATCAAGTGACTGCCTCAAGTATAAGGCTGGGTTCACATCTGTCCATGTCTGTTTTTAACATTTATTGTACGTGCATTCTTACTCTACTGAGAATCAGCACTCATGAAAATGCACAAAAAATTGGACATGCCTCATTTTCTTACAATATAGCATGCAGATGTGCACAGCCCTTATTGGAATCAATGTATTTTTGTGACTGCTAGAATACAATGTTCAATTCTATTTTGTGCAACAACTACATCAGCCAGAAGATGGCAGTGTTTATAAGTTTATAGCTGCATCTATGGTTAAATTTTATGTCTTTTCTCTGTATAACAAAAGTTCCTGTTTCCTGTCCGAAGTAAAGAAGCAAAGCCCATGTGGACTGTGCACTGTCTGTTCTGTAGGGCTATATACAGAATTTCTAACGGGTTATAGGCCCTGGCATAGCTCAGACACAACCCAGTCATAACCTGTTACAAGTGCTACCAGTTTTGGTAGTTCAAGATAAAAATGATGGAAATAAGAGAAGGTACGTGTAAATGTATAAATTAAGTCAGGCCAGAACACCCTTCAGATGAGTGGGTAAAGATCAAAAAGCTCAGAGCACAACCTCTCTCAACCTGTACGAGTAGAGCTGCTAAAGAAGGATTGCAAAAGGTGCCTGAAAGGGCTAACCCCAGCAATAAACTGTATTTGAAAGGCCGGAATATGCAGGATTACATAAGGCACACCTTGGAAATGGAGAACACACACTGCTCCAGGTGGAAGTTCCTTCAATAATCTTCAAAATAGCAGCACAGGTGCAGGGTGCAGGCTCATTGTGCAAGCCATGTAAAACAAAATATTTGCCTGGACTGCAGCACTCCAATGTAGATATTTGTTGAAAAAGAGGATAAAAACACCACAGCATGCAGAGGTAAAGATCAAATAGTTGACGCATTTCACACTACTAACAGTGCATAATCGTAGCTATTTGTTGTGCGACTGTGAGTGTTGTGCAACTGTGAGTGTTGTGCGACTGACCGGGCTGTGCGACTGTGAGTGTTGTGTGACTGACCGGGTTGTGTGACTGGGAGTGTTGTGAGACTGGGAGTGTTGTGCGACTGTGAGTGTTGTGCGACTGACCGGGCTGTGCGACTGTGAGTGTTGTGCGACTGACTGGGCTGTGCGACTGTGAGTGTGGTGCGACTGACCGGGCTGTGCGACTGTGAGTGTTGTGCGACTGTGATTGTTGTGCGACTGTGAGTGTTGTGCGACTGACCGGGCGGTGCCACTGTGAGTGTTGTGCGACTGTGAGTGTTGTGCGACTGTGAGTGTCTAGTGAGTGTAGCGGAGTGCCAGAGGGTGAGAAAGTAGAGATAGGAAGCTAGGAAACAGCCACACAGGACTAAAATTACTGAATCCCCATTAGATTAGATTAGTAGGTACAATGCCCGGCGGGTGTGGAGATGTGATTTGGTGTGCATCTTGTGATATGTATGCATTCCTCGATCATGCGATCGAGGGTGAGTACAAATGCGCAAAATGTAAGCACGTTGCTTCCCTGGAAGCTCAGGTCCTGAATCTAGGGAAGCAGCTGGCAACACTGAGCCGAATGTCCACACCGAAGGAGAGCCGGGATCGTACCCGTCAGCCGCAGGCAGAGGCCTGCACAGAGGTGGGCAGAGTATTGGAGGTGCAGGCATCAGAGCAGAGAAGAGGGGTCACAGTTAGGAGGGGTAGAAGGGGATAAGGCAAGGAGGCTGGTCCTGGGCTGGAGCACCCCAATAAATACGCCCCGTTGCGTGATGTTGGGGAAACCAGTCAGGGACCAGCATTGCTGGAACAGAGCGACGCCCATAGCTGCCAGGGGAAGAACTCCTCCAGTGAGGCCGGGAGAAAGGGAAAGGAAAGACAGGTGCTGGTGGTAGGGGACTCAATCATTAGAAGGACAGACAGTGCAATCTGTCACAAAGACCGTGAGCGCCGAACAGTCTGTGGTTTACCGGGGGCTCGGGTTCGGCACATTGTGGATTGGGTGGACAGATTACTGGGTGGGGCTGGGGAAGACCCAGCTGTCATGGTACACGTGGGTACCAATGACATAGGCAGAGGAAGCTGGAGAGTCCTAAACGATTTCAGGGACTTAGGAGTTAAGTGGAGGAGTAGGACCTCCAAGGTAGTATTTTCAGAAATACTACCTGTACTTCGAGCCACACCAGAGAGGCAGCGGGAGATTAGGGAAGTTAACCAGTGGCTGAGGAGCTGGTATAGTAAGGAGGATTTTGGGTTTCTGGAGAACTGGGCCAACTTCTCAGTCGGCCACTGGCTCTTTGGTAGGGACGGATTGCACCTAAATGGGGAGGGTGCAGCCGTATTGGGTGAGAAGATGGCCATAAAGTTAGAGGGGCTTTTAAACTAGGTGATGGGGGGGAGGGTGAAGATGTAGAATTAGCCGGTGGAAAGCAAGATTCAGAGGATACAAATGGGGACATTAGCAGTAGGGTGTTCAGAGCTCCTAAACCCAGGGTGGGTATGGGGAAAAATCTCAAGAGCAGCCTAAAAACATCAAATGAGGATATATGCAACCAGTCAAAATTAAGAAGTTTATATACCAATGCCAGAAGCCTGGCCAAAAAGATGGGAGAGCTGGAGCTACTGATGTTTGAGGAGAAGTTAGATTTTGTGGGGATAACAGAGACTTGGTTTGACAGCTCTCATGACTGGATGGCGACCATTCAGGGGTACTCCCTTTATCGCAGAGATAGAAAAGGTAAAAAAGGGGGAGGGGTATGTCTGTATATTAAGAACAGTGTACAGGTAAATATGAGGGATGATATTAATAATGGAGCTATGGATGAGGCAGAATCCCTATGGGTAGAACTTCAAAGGGAAGGCACTGTGGTGAAGGTAATTTTGGGCGTATGCTATAGGCCCCCAACCAGAGGGAGGAGGGGGAGACGGACCTCCTTTTACAGATAGGATTGGCAGCAAGGATGGGAAATGTCATTATAATGGGGGACTTTAATTATCCAGATATAGACTGGGCAGAAGGAACCGCGCATTCAGCCAAGGCTCGGCAGTTCCTAAATGTTTTTCAGGACAATTTCATGGGTCAGATGGTGAATGCACCAACAAGAAACAATGCGGTACTTGACCTACTGATTACCAACAATACAGACCTGCTTACGGATATAGAAATATGGGGCAACTTAGGAAACAGTGACCATAGGTCAATTCGTTTCAGTATTAATCATAGTAATAGAAAACATAAGGGTAATATAAGAACACTGAATTTTAAAAGAGCCAATTTCCCAAAACTGCGCTCGCTGCTAGAAAATATCAATTGGGATAGAACCCTGGGAACAAAGAGCACGGAGGAAAAATGGGAGTGCTTCAAGAGCATACTTAATAAAGGGATTAGCCAGTGCATTCCAAAGGGAAATAAATTTAAAAGAGCAAAACTAAACCCTGGGTGGCTAAACTCCAACATAAAAATGCATGTTAATGCTAAAGAAAAGGCCTTCAAAAAATACAAGACTGAGGGGTCATTGACAGCATTCAAGCATTACAAAGAGTGTAATAAGAAATGTAAAGACGAAATCAAGGCGGATAAAATAGAACACAAGAGACATATAGCGGAAGAGAGTAAAAAGAACCCCAAAAAATTCTTTAAGTATATAAACAGTAAGAAAGCGAGGCCAGAACACATTGGCCCCATAAAAGATGACAAAGGAAATATGGCCACAGAGGACAGAGAAAAGGCGGAAGTGTTAAATGATTTCTTCTCTTCAGTCTTCACAAAAGAATTGGGGGCTACACTAACCCAGCTTGTAAGGCCAAACTAAATAATACAACTCAGGAAGTACCGCCATGGCTAACAGAAGATAGACTTAGAACCAAACTAGAGAAACTTAACAGAAATAAATCACCGGGACCGGATGGCTTGCACCCGAGGGTTCTTAAAGAGCTCAGCCAGGTGATTGCCAGACCATTATTCTTGATCTTTAAGGATAGTTTACAGACATGTATGGTGCCAGCTGATTGGAAAAAAGCCAACGTGGTACCAATATTTAAAAAAGGGCAGAGATATATCCCGGGTAACTATAGGCCGGTCAGCCTAACATCAGTAGTCTGCAAGATTTTGGAGGGGATATTAAGGGACCACATACAAGACTTTAGTAATGAAAATGGTATTATTAGTAGTAATCAGCATGGATTCATGAAAAATCGTTCTTGCCAAACCAATCTATTAAGCTTCTACGATGAAGTGAGCTGCCACCTACATAAAGGTAAGCCTGTGGATGTGGTGTATCTGGACTTTGCAAAGGCCTTTGACACCGTTCCCCACAAACGCTTACTGTTCAAACTAAGGAAAGTAGGTATGGACCATAAGGTGAGTACCTGGATAGAGAACTGGCTCCAGGGGAGAGTGCAAAGGGTGTTGATTAATGGGGAGTACTCGGATTGGGCGGGTGTGGAAAGGGGGGTCCCCCAGGGTTCTGTCCTGGGACCAATCCTGTTTAATTTATTCATAAATGATCTAGAGGAGGGGCTATCTAGTACAATCTCAGTATTTGCGGATGATACTAAACTAAGCATGCAAATATCTTCTATGCAGGATGTGGAAACCTTAGAAGCAGACCTGAACAAAATAATGGGGTGGGCAACTACATGGCAGATGAGGTTTAATGTTGAAAAATGTAAAGTAATGCACTTGGGTGCCAGAAACCAGAAAGCAAGCTACTCACTAGGGGGGGAACCTCTGGGTGAGTCTAGGATGGAAAAGGACCTGGGGGTACTGGTAGACAACAGGCTTGGCAGTGGCATGCAATGCCAAGCCGCTGCAAGCAAAGCCAACAGAATACTGGGATGCATAAAAAAGGGGATTCACTCCAGAAATGAAGAGATTATTCTCCCTCTCTACAAGACTCTTGTCCAGCCACATCTGGAGTATGCTGTTCAGTTCTGGGCACGGGTCCTCAGGAAGGATGTGCTGGAACTGGAGAGAGTCCAGAGAAGGGCAACAAAAATAATTAGGGGAATGGAGGGACATCAGCTATGAGGAAAGACTACAAGCACTGATCTTATTCTCTATGGAGAAGAGACGATTGAGGGGGGATATGATATCAATGTACAAATACTGTACTGGCGACCCTAGCATAAGGAACAAACTATTCAGAGAAATAAGACATGTGGCCACTCACTAAAACTAGACGAAAGGCGGTTTAACCTTAAAATACGTAGGGGGTTCTTGACTGTAAGAGCAGTAAGGATGTGGAATTCTCTTCAACAAGCAGTCGTATCAGCAGGGAGCATTGATAGTTTCAAAAAACGATTAGATGGGCACCTTAACCGCTTGCCGACCGCCGCACGACTATTTACTGCGGCGGTCAGCCCCTCACAGGCAGAGCGACGTAGTACTACGTCGCTAGCCTGTGAGGGTCTAGGGAGCGAGCGCGCGCCCCTGGAGGCGCGCTCCCGCTCCCGCGCGGTCACGGACCCCACCGCGCGTGTGACCGGCAGACCCGACGTCCGCGGGTCGCTCGGCGATCGTCGGCGCAGAGGGAGAAAGGCAGGCGGCTAATGTAAACAAGCCGCCTGTCATTCTCCCCTGTGTAGGAATGGTGATCATACGGTTCTGCTATGTAGGACCGTTGATCACTGTTCCTACACCTCAAGCCACAGCCAATCACAGTTAGAATCACGCCCCTAGGGACACACATAACCCCTCCCTCTCAAAAAAAGTTAACCCCTTCACTGCCAGTGTATTTTTACAGTAACAGTGCATATGTATAGCACTGATTACTGTAGAAATGTCACTGGTAACCCCAAAAGTGTCAAAAATGTCAGTCAAGGGTCCGATCTGTCCGCTGCAATGTCGCAGTACCGCAAACAAAATCGCAGAACGCCGCCATTACTCGTTAAAAAAAACAACAAAAATGACAAAAATCTTTCCCTTTGTTAGATAACTTTTGCGCAAACCAATCAAAATATGATTTTTGCGATTTTTTTTTACCAAACATATGTAGCATAAAACAAATTGCCCGAAAATGTTAAAACATTTAGATTTTTAAATTTTTTTGGGGGAATTTCATATAAAAAAATGTGAAAAATATTGTTATTTTTGCAAAATTGTCGCTCTTTTTTTGTTTATAGCGCATGATCAAAAAATCGCACAGGTGATCAAATACCACCAAAAGAAAGCTCTGTTTGTGGGAAAAAAAGGACGTCAAATTCGTTTAGGTACAGCGTCGCACGACCGCGCAATTGTCCGTTAAAATCACGCAGTGCCGAATAATAGGCCCTGGTCAGGAAGGGGGTAAAATCTTCCGGACCTTAAGTAGTTAAAGACCACAACATACAGTGGTATTCTATGTACGGTTAACAGCAAACACACACACACATCATAGGTTGAACGGGATGGACGGATGTCTTTTTTCAACCTCACTAACTATGTAACTATGGGCCTGATTTATAGTACGGCGAATTGGCGTTTTGGCGGGTTTTTTGCGAACCGGCGAATTCGTACGTCAGAATTGGTATTCAGAGAACGGCGGGCGGACAATAACGCCTAGTGTGAGATTCATTAAGATGCAACAAGGTCAGAGCGCGACTTAAAAACACGCCAGCTAAAAGCTCGACTAAAGTTTTGCCAAATTTTCCCCTGTACCCCCAAAAATCCCAAATCACTGTGGAAGGTGTGGAAAACAATTTGGAGATGACTGGCTTTTAAAAAATGTCAAAAACTGACTTAGAAAGAGAGATATCTGCAAAAGTGTAGAAAGGTAAAAAAGCTCCTCCAGCCCCGAGCTGCTAACGTGCGAATGTGCGCATGCGCAACGCCAAATAGGCTCAAAAAATTCCGCCAGCGCGATTTTGGGCAATATTTTTTTTGAATACCGATTGAAAATCCGCTGTCTCGCCCATAGAAAATGGAAAAAACCGGCGGAATTGGAAAAACATGCACACTTCCAACAAGGGGTCCCTTAGTAAACACCATCACATTCCATACACCTTTCCTGCTAACTCAGAAATCATAACAGTGAAATCTACAATGTTTATATAAAACCTCCACATTATCTGAAAAATCCCACAAAATATTACATTGGGGAACGGGTCGTCAGATAGAACAAAAATAGATGTAAAACATATTTCAAAGAAAGATTATTAGCATTTCACAAATATCAAGGAAATGTCACAATTTTGCCAATATTCTATGTGTTTCAAAAGAATGTTTTTCTAAATATATTGCAAATACTACCTTTTCTTCCATATGGGTATGGCCAAGTGTTAGCATTTGACTACACATTTAACTGAAAGTATATATATATATCCCCATACTTGGCTAATTAGCAAAGTATGCCCAACAAACAAATATAGCTTTGGCTCACAATATTGCTACATATTGACTTCATGTGGCATCTTTTGTATTTTGTTCATGTCTTTAGATTAAAAGTTTGCTGATACACATGCCTTTTTCAAACATGAACAAAATTAATGATGTGAACATTTGGAGGTTTGGAGACCTCCAAGTGTTGCCCATACAGAGGGCTCCTTCTGGATTCGAACTTACAAACCTACAGCAGGAAGGCAGACTCCCTAATGATTGTGCTATTTCTCAGTGAGCGTTGGGTGTTTTCCTCATGCCGTCAAAATGCTCACATGGGAACAGGGGCCATTGAACTGAATAGAATTGGACTTTTTGGCTGTTTTGGGAGTTGATCCTTGAGCTGTACAAATCCCCCTCAAACGCCCCCAAACGGGCTACGTTCACATGTAGGTGTTGTGGTCTGTTTTTGGGGCTTTTTTAGGTGATTTCATATAAAAATGCCTGCCCAAAAAATGCATGTCAAAACGCCTGGCAAAACGCCAGCAAAAACGCCCATAAGAACGCCTGATATAATTGCCACGCCAAGATTAGGGATGTTCATGAGTGATGAGTCAGATTGTTGGCTTACATATCTGTTCAATCTTCACAATCTCACTTCCCAAATCCCAAAAGGTGTGTTTCAATTGTTTCCCTAAATATATGTTTCTCTCTCTCTCGCTCTCTCATGTAATTGTATATATATGTATGTATTCCTGTATCTAAACATTCTAAATAATGACTAGCAAACTTGAAGAGAGAATATTATCAATTCACATATATACACACACCTACATACATACATACATGTATTTGGGCTGTTTAGGTCTCTCTCCTCCTCCTCATTTCTATTTCCCTTTTTTTGCCAACTGAGCATGCTCCAAAACACACAGGATACAAACAGTTAAATTTTTGCCTGGGAGTTACCATTCTGGGTGTGTGTTTGCTTTGATTATATATAGCTCACTCAGACAGCAGGAAAGATTTGACCTAGGAAGAGGTCCAATATATTGTGTGTCCCATGCTTTATGGTTAACATTTGGGGGCCTTTGTTATTTATGGAGGTGGGATTTGGCTGTGTTGTGTGTTGACTCTCTGTAAGTATTTATTGCTGTTAACATAATTGTGTATTGTTCTGTCAATCTGCACATGCATCTGTTGATTATGGGCTCTTTGTCGATGTATATGGTCTAAATGTTGTACAAAGGTTGTTTTTGTTTTAAAAATACAAATCTGTGGCTTCAATGGGATACTGTGGAGACTGTGGCAAAAATATGTTATGTGAAATGTTTGAGCTGTGTATTTGTGTAATAAACAGCATGTTTCAAATCTTTTTTTCAAATGTCTTCATGTGTCTAAATAAAGTTTTCTGGTGTCCACAAATGTATGTATTTGTATTTCTTGTTTTAAGTTAAATATGCTTAATGGTTGTGTAAGGTGACTATTGTTTGCGAATTCGCTAATATGCAAAACCGCGTTCTCACATTTGTACATGCAACCGGAAACGAAACTATTGGTGAGTGCACAAGTTTCCGGAAATTGTCCAGGCCCTCCCGCAAGTTTGTGCATCATGGCTCCTGCACTCTTTACTCCCGAAATTGTGGCATTTGTGTGTAAGGTAAGGAGGGGGGGGGGGTGAATGTGGGGGATGGTGGCTGGGGGGCTGGGTGGGTCGCTTATCTAGCGGGTGTGCAAGTAACTTTTGGTCTGCTGATATGCGCATGCACTTTCTGCCTATTAGACGTGATCTAGAAGCTTCCTGTTATAGAAACTTCCTAGATGTGAACCTGTTCCCTACACTATATATATATATATATATATCATTTTTTTTTGTATATAATATATATATAGATATATAGGTATATAATATATGTATATAATGTGTGTGTATATGTATGTGTATATGTATATGTATATATATATATATATGTATATATGTATATGTATATATATATATATATATATATGTATATGTATATATATATATATATGTATATATATATATATATATATATATATATATATATATATATATATATGTATATGTGTGTGTGTATATATATATATATATATATATATATATATATATATATATATATATATGTGTGTGTAATATATGTATATAATGTATATATATTTTAGATATATTGTATATAATGTGTGTGTGTGTGTATATATGTGTGAATATATACACACACAAAAAATATATATTATAGACAATATATATATTATATATATATATATATATATATATATATATATATATATATATATATATATATATATATATATATATATATATATATATATATATTAGAGACAAAATATACTATATATATATATATATTAGAGACAAAATAGTATATATATATATATATATATATATATACTATGTATACATTATATACAATATATATACAATATATATACATTATATACAATATGTATACATTATATAAAATCTATATATTTTATACATATATAGAATATATTATATACCATATATTAGTGTATATAATAGGGAACAGGTTCACATCTCTGAACTTTCTATATAGATATAGATAGGAATACCCTGCTTTAAGTAGACTCACTTTACATACACTCGTGAGTAAGGACACAGCTTGTTCAGCTTGGCATGACACTGCTCACAAACCATAAGTGACAGGGATAACAAACTTAGGGAGCACCGAGAGGGTACCCAGGACTACACCATATCCATTTTGTGGCTGGCCAGCTTGCCTAGGTAATCTATCATGTCATAGTCCTGGATCCCCTTAACATGCTCCCACATGGTTTGGGAGCAAGGCCATGTCAATGTGGCCAAAATTTACTATGGAGCTGATGTATTTTCATGCATTGAGAAAAGGAAAAAGGGATTGCTTCACTTTAAGTACGTTTTCGGTTTACATACATGCCCTGGTCCCATTGTGTACTTAAAGTGGGGTATGCCTGTATATAGATAGATTTGATTAGTTTCTACTTTTACACAAAATTAAACACAATTATCTGTGACAGATTGCTATGACGCTTTGGAATCTGTCTAGATAAAGACAAATGTATCGCCCCTTTTCATATATGCAAGATTAGAAACATTATATTCCCTAAATACATAATGCCAAAAATTATTGCCTTAAATACATACATACACACTGCAAGCTCTGCACCTTTTGTCTAGTCGGAGACTCGCCATCATAAGCTGGATCTGCACACAGCAGCTAATTTGTTCACCTGAGATGGAATCAGTGCTCACAAAAATATGGACTGGTCATGTCTTCAAAGGATTGCATTGGACAAATCACCTCTAAACGAAACACATGAGTGTATAATCACTTGTCTTAATGGATCACATTCCCAACACACCCATCTTACACTGCCATATGTGTTTCAATGGGGGTGTCCATTGCAAGTTAAATACGCCCCCAGATCCCATTGCTTTGTTAATTTACAGATATAACTGGAATCTGATGGCACTGCTGTCCACCACTATGCCATCAAATTCTGAAAAGCAATCTGCATGGCTTGCTTTTCCAAGCATTGGCTAGTTTAGTGAGCCTGGACTAATAACAGTCACTGTAATGCTACCCATACTGCTGTCCTTTTAACATGGTGACAAAAGTTGATACCTATGCTACATGTGTGTAAAGTTACTTTCACCCTGCTAAATGGACAGCAATAAGGTTGTAAATACAGTGACTGTAATTAACATGCCATGGGCTATGAATTATACATGTATTCTAGCTAAATATAGCAGCTTCATTAGGAAATATTTAATTTACATCTCTCTTATCTCCATCTCTGCTGCATGTTATTTTGGCAGAGGAATTCTATCCCATCAGCAGAGGAAGCACAAGGCTGTGCAGTGATGGACAGTGCATCCTGTGTACCCATTGGCTAAGGAGGCAGCAGGAAGTGGATAAGCCTGCCTCCTGTTACCTCCTCAGCCAATGAGTAGCTGAAAGGCTCTTAAGTCCCTTCCTCCTAACATCTCCTGAGTCCCAGGCCTGCCAGCTAGTTTAGTGTGCTTACTATGCATTTATCCTTCGGTGCTTCTCCTGCCTTATGTGTCAACTGGCTACTGTCTCCTGCACACTTCATGGATGGCGAGTCCGGGGTCCCTACAGGCACTCAGGTCCCCTACATGTGTATTGGCTGTCCCCCCCTGATGGCGGCCCTGGGTGTGTAATGAAAGGACAATTGTCAAAATGTCTAGATCATGTAGAGGAAATCACCAGTGTGCGGCAACCTATGTCATGGAGGTAGATTTGGACATCGATGTCTATGTATCACCAGAAATGGGATTCTTTGTTCTACAAAATCTCAAAGACGACCTAGCATGTTTTTGTAAGACTGTACATTTTTGGACATACTTGGACTCAAACATACATTGCTCTTTCCACAGCTCCTCCTCCTCTGGGGGTATGACAAGGTGAATATGCATCTTCACCAAAAGTACAAGATGATGTGTCGTCTCCGGATGAGGCTGCTGCGGAGATTTAACTTCCTGCCTCTAGTGGTGGATCTTCAGCGGGCCTGGAATGATGCCAAAAGGCGCTCACCCAGGCTCCTGAAAAAGGCTGTGGAGAAAATCTCCGGTAAGTAAAAATATACATGACATGTGACCAGATAGGTTACAATTTTGTGGGTAGGTGGACATGTGTTTAGGTATGCAACAACACAAATACCAACAACCCCCCCCTCCCCTCCCTCTCGCTCCTACCTTTCCTACCTCCATCAAGTGTCTCTTCACAACCTTTAATACTACTATGTACATGAGTATTTTTTATGTTTATTTTTTCTCTTCTGCTTCTAGCAAAAGCGGACGGGCGACACCCTCTTGTACTTTTGGTGAAGAAGGGGAGGAGGAGGACTGCCACATTGAACTATGCCTTCAGAGGCAGCGAGCCATTTGAGCTGCTACAAATTGTGTATCGTAAGTAGAAAAAAGTACATTGTAGAAATGTCAAATCTCTAATCACATTTCACAGAGCCCCCTTTACATTGGAGTCTCCAGACTTACTACACTGTAAGAGGGAAGTGTGAAGACTCTGATGTAAGGAGAGTTCTGGGAACCATTATTTGAGGGGGAAAGCTGGGGACTCTGGTGTAAAAGGGAACTCTGTGGTCACCAAAGCTCCCCCATACATCTGAGCTTACAGAGACCCCCTTACACTTCCCTTCCTCAGTCCACCACAGTCAAGGGCACAACAAGTCCCAACGCAGAAGGCTACCTGCTTGGTCTTGTACTGCTCTCTGTAGGGGACTAAGGAACTACTGCCTGCTATGCTAAGACTTGTAGTGCCCTCTGTTAGGGACTAAGGATTCCTCAGTCCTCCACATTCTAGGGCACTATAAGTCCCAGCATAGTGGGCTGTCATACCTCAGTCCCTCACAGCTCGGGGCAAAAACAACAGAGTTAAACATCTAAAGGACAACTCCAAACCAAACTAACAATAATGGACAGAGTCCATATGCTGTATAATGTCAAAGACCCGCTACCCCTCACCTTCCACCTCGGGTGCTGTCATTGTGTAGGGCAGAGGGCTCCATCTCCACCATGTTTGGCTTTCATGTCAGATATGCAGGACTTGCTCAGCTCCACTCTCTTCCCTGGCAACTGACTCTGGCGTCATTGGGGGTCTTTCCTCCTCTAGAAAACACCCAGGGGCCCTCTCCTTGTCCCCCAGCCACCCAGGGCCTTCTTCTCCTCCTCCTCCACCAACCATTTTCGGACTCTTCCAACTTCCCTGGGGCTACTCACCCCTTTGCATAGTAGACACCACAAATCTATGAGCAGCCTGCAAAATATCAAGTCTGGGCCTGGTTATCTGTATGTTCTGGATCCAGGGCGGAGCTCTCCTCCCAGAGCAACAACCGATGATAGCAGAGTGAGTTGACCAGGCAGTAACTTCCTACTGGTGCAGGTACACACCTACCGATTCCTCAACATCTTAGGATAACATGATCAGACGGCCAATCCCCAGTCAGAGAAGGAGGAGTAAGTGTCAGCGGACAACAGACACCTGGCAGACGCAGTGAAGGGACTGCAGCACACTGCTGCAAATTTTAGATCCGAGGATTGAAAGCAATCTTTTACTTGGGCGATTTCCCTGACTGCGCCCTTCGAAATGTTGGTGCTCCGTCACTGGCCGCAAGGCCCCTGTAGGTGCGAGGCCTTAGGCGACCGCTTAATTTGCATGGTGCCCTCCTGTTTTAAAACATGGTCAATGCATCTCATTGGTGTAAGTGCACTTCTATGTTCTGAATTGTAGGGGCATTGAGTATGGTGCTAGCATGATGAGAGGTTACTGCCTATTTGTGTCCATAAATAATATATAATGTATTAATTTTTTTTTTTTTTTTTTTAGAAACCAGTGATGAGGATCTTGAGCCTCAGCCTTCTCAGGCCCACTGTAAGTAATGTGGATGTGCTGGTGTGTTGTGTATTAGGTTGAACTTGGAGGAATGATTGTTTGTTTTGTTTTCTTTTGTGGTTGATGTAACTTCAGCAAGAGAGGAGCCTCAGGCAGGGCCAAGTCGCCTGGATCCGGGGCAGGAAGACATTGGTGCCCAAGAAGAGGCCAATAAGTCAGGCAGTGATGAGGACCTGGGCTCTCCTCAAATGGGAAGTAAGTATTCTACATGTGTTTGTGTGTTCAATGTGTCCTGGGAAATATAAGGGCTGTAATATATATATTTTGACATTGGGGTTCTGTAGCAGCTGACATTGAGGATGTTTGTTGTTGAGGACTGGGGAAGAGGGGCCGCTGCTTACCCAGTCCACTGTAACTACTACCTTCAATGTTTCCCGACTACTTTCTGTGTGCCTTTATCAAATAGCTTTTGTTCAAGGATTATATCCGTGTCTTTGTGTTTCTAGGAGATACAACACCATCCCCCCATGAAGGGACACCATCCCCCCATGAAGGGTCTCCCCCATCCTCCCCCACTCCAGGGGTGGAGGCAGATGATGTTAGTGGCTCCCCTGAACTAGTCTGTAAGTACCAAAAAATTAGATTATCACATGTATTGTGTGTGCTAGGATGATGTGTATCTAGGATAATCTAAGTTGGAGTCAAAGCAAGTGTAGTTTTGCTATATGTGACAGGAAGGTTGGTCATGAAACACTCTTGCTTAACCTTCATGTTTGAAAGGTGGTTTTGGGGAGCATTACAGGACATGTTTTTTTTTTTTAAGTTTTCTCAAGCCACCCTATTCTAAATTGGTGTTAGTTTCTCTACATTGGAAATGGTGTGCTTTGTACTTGTAAATTTTTTGGGGACATTGTAATTTACTCATGTCCTGATTTAGTCAACACTGAAAATGCGTGTTTATAAATCTTTCATAAATACTCTTCCTCGGTAATGTACCACATTCCAGTTCACAATTTGTGTTCTTTTTGTGCAGTTTCTCCTGAGCCAGCAAGCCCATCCTGTTCTGGGGGCCAACAAAGCCGTGATGATGGTAAGTTGTGTGCTTTTGCAGTAATGTGTCTACTTAGTAAGTGGAGAAATGCTAACTGTGTATGTCCCCGATCCGGCTTCAAGTTGTTCTAAAGGCAGCAGGTTCTTTATGTGAATGCATTCTATGCATTAGTATTCCAAGTGATAGGTGTGCATATTCCCCCTAAGACTTACTGGGACCATTTTCTTACTGTCTAAAATTTTGCACAAATACTTGTCTGGAACAGACTCCCCCTCCTCCTTAACTGAGGTGACAGCATGCCAATATTGCCTCCTGATGCTGTCACTCCTAATCATTGAGACCATCGGAAGGGAGGGGGGCAAGGCTGGCTCACAGCCTAGTGCCTGAACAGGCACAGGGTGCTTGGCTTCATCTCATGTGCCTCCATAGCAAGCTGCCTGCTGTGGGGTCAACCAACAGGAAGGAGGTGCCTAGAGGTGTGTACAGGGGCCATGTAAAAAGGAGGATTGTGATTTCTCTCGTCCCCAAAAACCTAGAGAGGGTAAGTCTAACCTGATTAGTTTTCCGCAGCCCTCCAAAAATGATATGTTACCAACACTTAGAACAGGCAGGGCTGAGGCACAAAAAACATCAGAGAAACACAATCAGCACAAAAGCAGGGAGTACGTATCCTTAACGCTACAAGCTTCACCCAGAAGAATGACGCTTGCACTGTACAAATCTGCATCACCACCGTATCAATGTCTAAATAAAACTTTCAGGGAAGTGTGGAGGGGTAAGGAGTGGGTGTTAGAGCGTTTTCATGACTGCGTAACCTACATTTAGCGTGAGTCCATTTGTTGAGAAACTTTTTCTTCTCTCTTAACACAGCTGGGATGGACCAAAGGACATCAGGGGAGGAGACACATCTGCTCCGTCCAGAACTGTCCCTCAAAATTCCAAAGGGTGAGTCTCTACTATGTGTCAGGTTCAAACTATAGACAGTAAGAAGGAGAGAGAACGCTTCACAGATTCCAATGGTGATAGAGATAAATGTGTGCACATGTATCGTGTTGACCAATTGAACACAAAACACCTTACATTCTTCAAAATGATTGCTTGTGTTTACATGCAGAAAAGCCTTTTACTTAGCTTTGGTGGAACTGCTACTAACATTCCAAGCCATCTTATGTAACCTTTTGAACAATTTGAGTTGAAAGTTTGAGTTCAAGGTTTACAACAGCAATTTAGCATATTTGCTTCAGAGTGTTCATAAAAGCCAACCAATAGACTCCTAAGCATATTTGTTGAGGCACATTAATTACAATCCTTGTTAGGATCATTTTGCATAAAACTAATTGTCATGTCTTTTTCTACCCAGGGCACACCCACCTCACCAGCGAGGTAATGCTGGCGTATTTAAAGTGGTGCGGAGAGCGAATTATGTTATTGGAGCAGCTGTGTGGGGTGGATCCGGACCCTAAGGAGCCATTTGTGCGTAATGTTACGCCTTTGACTCGTTCTTACAAAAAAAAAAAAAAAAAAAAAATTTAAATAAAAATATAAAAAAATGTTTACTAAAAAAAAACATAATTTTTGAAAAAAAAAAAAAAATGTTTACTAAAAAAAAAACAAACATAATTTTTGAGAAAAAAATATAAAAAAATGTTTACTAAAAAAAAAAACATAATTTTTGAAAAAAAATATAAAAAAATGTTTACTAAAAAAAAAAAACATAATTTTTGAGAAAAAATATAAAAAAATGTTTACTAAAAAAAAAAAAAACATAATTTTTGAGAAAAAATATAAAAAAATGTTTACTAAAAAAAAAAAAAATTTTGAAAAAAAAACAAAAAAAAAATTTTTAATAAAAAGAAAAAACAAAAAAATTGTATGTTGCACGTTGCAACACAAATGTTACATTTGAAATTTTGTTCATTATATTATATATTTTAATAATATATTTTTTTGACGCTACAGTTGGTAGACACCTACATGTGTTATTAAAAAGAGTTTATCTTTTATTACCAAAGTTTTCTTTTTGGTGTACACATCGAATGTCTTTTGTGTTGTATTTGTTTAGTCGAGTGGTGTGGTCTGTAATTGTTAGCATGTTGGCTTTGGTTTATGTTATCCTTGAGACTTGTTTTGAAGCTACATTTGAAGGGAGACCTTTTCTTGGGTCATTATGTGAACATTGAGTTTTCCAAATTTAAAAGAAAACATATGTTTGGAGATAGAGAAGCACGTGTGTATAAATGCCTACATTAACCAGGGCCCTTACTTGGCCACCAACACTCCTAATTAACCAAAGATCAAACACAAACTAATCATTTTGCAGAAAATTTAATTGCATCACCAAAAAAAACACTATAATAAATCATATTGTGCCACCCTCAAATTAAACAAAAAAATGGCCCCACAAATTGGCCAATGTAACAATCATTAACAAAAATAACACAAATAAATAAAAAAAGATCAAATTAAGTTGGTGGTGGTGGTGGTGACTGATGCAGTGTGGTGAACACTGGAAAGGTTCCAGCCATCAAATGTTGGGCCACTAGTCCAATCTGCTCTTGGGTCAGCCTTAGAGTTGTGGTATAGTGGCCCATTATGAGCAGATCTTGTGCATGAGGCTGCTGCTGATGCAGGGTGGTGAACCCTGGAAATGTCCCAGACATAAGATCTTGTGCCAATAGTCCAATCTGCTCTGTGCTCAGCCTCAGAATTTGGGGATAGTGTGCCATTACCAGTAAATTTGTTAGCTGCTGCCCCGAGGCTATTTGATGCTGCTGGTGGTGCAAGGGTTGTGAAGATGTGTATTGGTTGTTGTGGTCCACGGTGCGGGGGGAAATGGCATGTGGGGCTGTTGACAAAGGGTGACGGCCTGGGTAGGAGTGAAGTTCTAAAGGTGTGTAGGGAGTGTAGTCAAATGGAAGGGGCATTGTGGCACCAGTGCGCAATGAGGTTGTGCAGGAGGATTGCTCATTGAGGGGTGTGGGAGTCCGAACGGAGTGTGAAGTGCTAGGAGTGGCTACAGGAGGAATTGTCCCATCCCCAGCTGCCTGACAAGTGGCCAACACTGGCATTACCCTCCCACTACCACAACCTGCAGTGGCAGGTGAGTGAGATGTTTGGGAGGGCTCTGCCAATGGGGCATCTTCAGATCCAAACAGGCATTGGCGTGTGGCCAGCACCTGAGTGTCAACACTTTGCCGATCCCGTTGATGCTGGTCTGCTAAACTTACCAAGCTGTTACGCATATCCTGTTGAACCTGTACCATTGTTGCTACAGATTCCTGTATGAGCCCGAGCAGACGTACTACCTCAGTAGATTGCTGAGTACGCCTCCTTAACTCATTTTGGATCCGATACTCGTCAAGCAGCCTCTCGGCTACATCCAGCATAGATGGACGAGGTTGGGTAGGTGACAATCCCTCTGCATCGAAGGCTACCTGAAAGCAGAAGAAATAGACCAAATCATTATCAAACATCATGACTAAATAGTTCAGATTAGTTTGACAACTTAACACCCCAAGCAGAACGTAGAAAAGTTTGATGTGCTTCTAATAATTACTTGTTCATTGTAATATTATCCAAGCTAGCAACACTTCTGATAATGGGTACATATTATATTGGTAGGACTAATATGACAAAGGCAAAAAAGTTTCGACATGAAGGTGTTCCCAATTAACCCTGGTGTGGTAGGTTGTTTATGCTTTTGGTAAATCTGTTACTACACCAATGATTTTCTACATCTACGTATGTTGTCTAAAATCTCGCCATCAATCGGCTACAGGACAACCCAACAAAACGATACACATGAATTTGGACCTGGAAAATCAAAGACTGGCCAGACTTTAAAGGTCCTGGATGTTTTTGGAACATTAGTGGCACACCAAATTATAACATAATTCCCTGATGTTCAAGATCGAACTCTTGTTGTGGTGGTGCATCGTCAGAATGTCATAGCACTAATTTAACACACACAATGTAAGCCACATCTAGCCCAAAATCATTACTACCATTGAAATGTTACATGTGCACCTTGTTCCCTTATATCACATACCACAGCACTGGATGCAGAATCGTCGCCAGCTCCTGATCCAACTCCAGCTGCTACGTCAAGAGGGGCCTGATGTTCTTTGAAAAAAAAAAAAAAAAACATGTTTAGTACATAACCTTAGGCAGTAATGATTATGGCCAGATTGCCCTCCTAGCTTCAGGAATGAAGCATTGAGGCCAAACATTCAAAAGTGCTTTCCTGGGCTCATAGGACACTTGCTAAACCCTCCCAAAGGTTAAGAAGGCTTGGTCTGAATACTAATGACGGCACCCATTAATGCTGTCAACGGTGTTTTGCAGGGTAAACATCTAAAAGGCAACACTCTTTCAAAAGAAAAAACATGTGTGTTAACGGGGTTAATAAGATTCGTTAAAAATTATAAAATTGCTATACATACCAACACCATCCTCCAGGCCTTGCTGCACTGGGTGTGTTCCCTGCTGCGGATCTTCTGTAAAGAGGACATAGCAATATGAGCTATCTTGGAAAGAATAAAATATACATCTACATTGTTTGGCACAGTATGATATGGGACCTACCAGGAGGAGGGTCAGCACTGATGTCAACACCCGTAAGTCCATCTGGGTCGCCAAGCTGCATGGGCTGTGGAGGGGCTGAGATCCGTGCTACAGATGAACAAATTGCAGGTTGGGAAAAACAAAAAAAGGACAATTGGAAGGGCAAGTATCAAATTCTATTCATGTCACACATAGGATAGTAGTTCATCTTTTCAAAACAACTCACACAATTGACATCCAAGATAATATCCTACCTCGGTGCAAAGCATCCGAATCTAAGTCCTCTCTGGAAAAGATGGTATCGGGTCCTATGATCTGCAAGAAAGGTAATTGATAATCCCAGAGAGAACTTCGTGCACGTTCATCCAGCCGACCTTGTCGGTCATAAAGACCCTCCACAGCCCATGCAATTAGCTTCTTCCGAACGGACGCACAGATGTCGGTGACCTTCTTCCGCACACTGTCACGGTGGCGAGGTGCTTCACCCAGTGCATTTACAGCATCCCGGATTTCATCCCACAATCTGCGCTTCTCTGTTACAGAGCTAGCCGCGGCCCTGGTCCCATGTATCGCCTGATATCTGGCCATATAGGCCTGGACCAGGACACAGCACTGATTGCGGGAGAAACGGGGAAGCCGGGATAATGTGGACAAGCTGACTCGGGTGGACGGACCCTCTTCAGGACTACTGTCAGAAGAGCCAGCTTGTCCACTTGGTGTGTTACCACCTCCCCTGGCTTCCTCCTCCGGGATGGGGACGGTGGACTCCCTCATGGATACAGCTGGAGCCTCCCTCACACCAGAGCCAGACGATCTGCCCACCCTGCCCCCCCTGGCCACCCTGGCCACCCTGCCCCCCATGGCCACCCTGGCCACCCTGCCCCCCCTGGCCACCCTGCCCCTTCTCCTCAGCCTTCCAGTGGGTGGGGCCATGGGAGCACGAGGTGGGCAGAGAATCTGGCTGTCCAGCAGCAGCAAATAGCCCCAAACGCCTAAATCTGAAATGACAAAAGAGAAAACAGAAAAAAACATGATTTGCAGATTGCTCTTCATATACAGTATAATTAGTGAACAGTTACAGAACACACTTACCTAATGGCACAAACACGGTGGTGGTGGTGGTGGTGGTGGTAGTGGTGAAAGAGCAGAAGAGGCTGCAAAGAAATTGAAAAAAACACATAAGAAAACGCATATGGGCACAAATCACACAAGGCCCTCCAAACACTTACCTAATGGCACAAACAGACTTGGTTGTGGTGGTGGTGGTGGTGGTGTTGGTGGTGGTGAAAGAGCAGAAGAGGCTGCAAAGAAATTGAAAAAAACACATAAGAAAACGCATATGGGCACAAATCACACGAGGCCCTCCAAACACTTACCTAATGGCACAAACAGACTTGGTTGTGGTGGTGGTGGTGTTGGTGGTGGTGAAAGAGCAGAAGAGGCTGCAAAGAAATTGAAAAAAACACATAAGAAAACGCATATGGGCACAAATCACACGAGGCCCTCCAAACACTTACCTAATGGCACAAACAGACTTGGTGGTGGTGGTGGTGGTGGTGGTGTTGGTGGTGGTCAAAGTGCAGAAGAGGCTGCAAAGAAATTGAAAAAAACACATAAGAAAACGCATATGGGCACAAATCACACGAGGCCCTCCAAACACTTACCTAATGGCACAAACAGACTTGGTTGTGGTGGTGGTGGTGGTGTTGGTGGTGGTGAAAGAGCAGAAGAGGCTGCAAAGAAATTGAAAAAAAACACATAAGAAAACGCATATGGGCACAAATCACACGAGGCCCTCCAAACACTTACCTAATGGCACAAACAGACTTGGTGGTGGTGGTGGTGGTGGTAGTGGTCAAAGAGCAGAAGAGGCTGCAAAGAAATTGAAAAAAACACATAAGAAAACGCATATGGGCACAAATCACACGAGGCCCTCCAAACACTTACCTAATGGCACAAACAGACTTGGTGGTGGTGGTGGTGGTGGTGTTGGTGGTGGTCAAAGAGCAGAAGAGGCTGCAAAGAAATTGAAAAAAACACATAAGAAAACGCATATGGGCACAAATCACACGAGGCCCTCCAAACACTTACCTAATGGCACAAACAGACTTGGTTGTGGTGGTGGTGGTGTTGGTGGTGGTGAAAGAGCAGAAGAGGCTGCAAAGAAATTGAAAAAAACACATAAGAAAACGCATATGGGCACAAATCACACGAGGCCCTCCAAACACTTACCTAATGGCACAAACAGACTTGGTGGTGGTGGTGGTGGTGGTAGTGGTCAAAGAGCAGAAGAGGCTGCAAAGAAATTGAAAAAAACACATAAGAAAACGCATATGGGCACAAATCACACGAGGCCCTCCAAACACTTACCTAATGGCACAAACAGACATGGTGGGGGTGGTGGTGTAATCTTTTATAGGCCAAAGGAGGCTGCAAACATTAAACATACATGAGAAATCGCATGACCTACATACGTGCACATAATAAATTACAGTTATCAGGAAAGCAAAAATGGTGTCTTTGGAAGCTGGGAAGGTAAGGGGGCAGGTTTAGATGCCAAATATAGACTGCACACCTTTAACAAACATGAGAAAACACATGTCAAAACCACATGCACATGGGGCCAACTGCCAATGATTAAAAGACACTTGAGGGGTTCACAAGCTATTGTGGGTTGGAGGGGATTCACCATAGACAACTTAAGCACACCCAAGATAAGTACAAATTCTCTCCTTCAGTAAACAATAACAGTGAGCAAGAACACACAAACAGACAGGTCTAGATATATATATATATATAGAGAGAGAGAGAGAGAGAGAGAGAGAGAGAGAATTTGTTGTTTTTTTTTTTGGGAGAGAGAGATACAATTGTCTTACCTCAAGATAATGTACGTTGTGGGTCACATCGATCTATAACATCCAGCAGCCATATTGGCCATGTGCTCCTTTTATAGCTGGCTCACAGGTGTGATAATTAGCGGCCGTTTCTATATATATCTGCGCATTCGCGAATTTGCGCGTTCAAAATGGAGGACGATATCCCAGACGCATTAGATGGTGCAATGTTGGCATTCATCGGTGCCTTGTTTGAGGAGGCCCTAGCACAGGAGGCAGCAGAAGGTGGGGAAGCAGCAGCAGCAGCAGCACCTCCAGCAGCACCTCCAGCAGCACCACCAGTCCGTGTGCCCTTACCTCGCCAGCCACGCATTTTTGCTCCAAGGATCTATTTGGACAAGCTGCGGGATTCTGATGTCAGGAGGAAGTTCCGGCTCGAGCGAGGAACTATTCTCCACCTCTACCAGCTCATAGCAGACAAAATTGAACCGGACACACAGCGCGGCCATGCAGTGCCCGGCATGGCCAGATTGCTGGCCACTTTGTATATTTTAGGGCGTGGCAGCTTCCAAGCTACTTCGGGAAGTATCATGGGCATTAGCCAGCCCACAGTTTCAAGGGTGTTCATGTTGGTCATTAATGCCATAGTCGATATAGTGCCCAATTTTATCCACTGGCCACAGAATGAAAATGAGTGGAATGAAGTCAAGTTGGGTTTCTACCTGCGGGCACACATGCCGCAAATACTAGGGGCAATCGATGGCACCCACATAGCCATTAGGCCACCAAGGAGCCACGAAGTGGAGTACCGCAACCGCAAGCAGTACCACTCCCTGAACGTCCAATTAGTTTGTGACGCCAAACAGCGCATCATGAGTGTCAACACTGGTCACCCAGGGTCGTGCCATGATTCCAGTATGTTACGAACCAGTACTCTGTATGAGGCGTTTGAAAGTGGCCAAATGCCCCAAGGGTGGCTTATTGGTAAAGTATTTTATCTTAACAACATAAACTGTAAGATTACATAGACATAGGAATAAGCTACATCGGTGTACACCCTGATTTAAGCAAAGCCTACCTAAAATGGATGTGTTAGGAGTTGGCAGGCTGTTCACACACAACCAGATCAGCAGCTTAGCAGCTCACAAAAGAAAGATTTCCAAAGTTGTCTTTGAGTCAAATGAAGATGGTTAACCAATGTGTAAATGGTGTCCTCTAGCCACCCAAACAAAACCTACAAATGATTCCAATGGTATTGGTTCCTAGTTGCAGATATATTACAGAAGTAAGACCTAGGCTAATGTAATAGGAACAAAATAGGGGCCAAGTTGGAACTTGCAAGAGAAACACACCACTTTGTGTGTCCTTTTTCCCATTTGTATTAGTGATTTAGGCAGTTAGACAGAGTTGAGATGTTTCATATGAGTTTTTGCAAACAGACGAGCAGGTTGTTTAGTAAAATGCATAATTGTCTCCCATTTTGAGGAGTCATCTAAAGTCACATGATATGAAGAACTAATGTATATTTTTCATTTTTTTCAGGGGATGCTGGTTACCCGCAGCTGACGTGGCTGATGGCTCCAATCAGGTACCCCCAGGGCCCAGCAGAAATGAATTACAACAGGGCCTTGCGGAGAAGCCGGAGTATCATCGAGTTGACCATAGGTCTTCTCAAATCCCGGTTTCTCTGCTTGGCCCGGCCTGGGGGTGAACTCCTGTACTCTCCTACAAAGGCTTCCAAGATCATCCTGGCGTGCTGCGTGTTGCACAACATGTGCGTTGCCCGGGATGAATCTTGGGAGCTGACGGAGGAGAGGGAGCCAGAGGTCCGTCAGCCGGCGGCCCCCAGGCGGCGGAGCACCGCTGCAGGTTTTGCCACCCGGAATACCCTGGTTGCTAGCCACTTTACATGTAAGTACTGTAACCGGTCAAGATAGGGCATGTGTATTAATTTGCTAGTTAGCAGAGGTGCCACTCACAGGGAGACAGAGGGTAATTATCATCTGCCAATGACACTTGCCATTGTAGATAAAGTGTAGTCAGCATTGGTAAAATTGTGTTACTTGAGCAAAAACATGCACCTCTAACCATAAACATGTTGGTATTGTGAATAGTGGAAAGGGCTGAGAAGAGCTGGCAGGTGTTTAGTTGTGTCTATGCCACCTGTGTAGTTATTGATAACATGAACGGCTGCTTGGTATCTTATGGTGTTCTAATTTTCCAGAACGTGAACATCTTGGAATCATGGCATGTACCATGAGAAGCCTGTGGTGCTGGGCTGTCTGGCGTCACAGGTGTGTATTCAAATGTTTGCATTAATGATTTCTGGTTTGTGTAAGTTGGCAGAAAATGTGTTATTTCACTCGTGATGTCGAAATTAAATGAAGTTCAGAATGAAGCAAACAGGCATTAAGATGTGATTTTCATAATGAAATGTCTTATCCTTTGTTTTATTTTTCCAGGAGTGGTACTGCTTGCGGTTGTAGCTGGTAGAAACCCACCTTGATGGACTCCACTCATCTTCTTTTGTGGTCAGTGGATATTTGGTAAGGCACATGGCCAAAAGCAGCATCGATGACCAACATGAACACCCTGGAACTTCCAAAGTGGCTTGGAAGCTGACCAGCAACCTGGCCATGCCTGTCCCCTATGAGCTGGTAGAGGTGCAGAATGGATTCTGAACTCTGCATGAAGTTGGGGAAGACATCAGAATCCCGTAGCCATGGAGCAAAGATCGTGGGCTGGCGCTGTAAAGGCACACGGACTGGAGACTGACAATATTATCTTGCTGCATCCCTCCTTATGCTATCATTCTAGAATAAATAAAGACTTTTGAATGGAACATGTGTTTTTTGTTTTGTGTGGGTGCCTACAGACAAAAGGGCCATACACACTGTAAGATTTAGAGAAGACTTTATCCTTCAGATTGACCTTTTCTATGTAGTCCAAGGGCCTGCCTGATTGCATACAAATTGAAAGTGTTGAGGTTTGACCTCATATTATATGGTTTGGTTAAGTCTACAGGAAAAAGTCTTGAAAAATTCTTAGTGTATGGCCCATTAAGCTGCCAAGGCCGGAGCTTTGCACTTTGCATGCTGCTTGTACTGGTGATGTGAGGGGTTGGAATGTAGAGTAGGGATGTGACAGTGTTGTGTTGAGGTGTGAGGCAAATGTAGTGTTGGACTATGAGGGTCTGTGTTGTTGAAATATGGAGAGAGTCCAATATCAGACACCTATGTTTATTGGTCAAGAAATTGTAAGAACCATGGTAAATATGTAAAGAATTGCATCTCGAGAAAACTAGGACCACACTCATAAAATCAAAATTGTGTTGGTTCCATTAATGTGCTTGAAATTTGGGTAGGACACCCCCCCCTCCACCCCCCCCCCCCCCAAATTCGAGATAGTTTAAAAAAACTCTTAAAAAAATGAGAGTGAAAGAGATCCCAAGTGTAGTGATTGTTGGGATTTGAATCCATGACGTTGTTAACTGCAGTGAAATTGCAAAGCACTTAGCTATTGTGCAGAATAAAGCTGTTTGGTGAAAAAAAAAGGAGTGTGTTAAGGCTAAAAAGCACATATAGCTAAAGTACTAAACATTGTATGGAATCTGGGAAGAAGACCATGGTAAAATTGTGAGGTTTCATCTTGACCTGAAGTAGTGTAGGGGTTTGGTCACTTGCCTTTGCTACTTTCAATCATAAGATCGATTCGACACACAGACAAGATCATAAAATCACTTAAAATGCTGTAAGTTTGCAAGCGCTTCTGAGTGTAACATTATTTAGCAATATATATGATGTAATCCGTTACATTTTTTAAATATAAACAAAAAAAGAAAATAAAAAAGTTAGGTGGAGATGGTAAGCCTCGAACCTACAGCAGAGAGAGATGAATTACAGACTAATGTGTGCACTAATCCACTAGCCCACATTGCTATGTGAAACTGCACAAAGACATAAGTATGCTCATTTGCGAAGCCGCGATCGTAAGTGAATACCGCTGAAGGCGGAATTCATTATTGCTGTTTCGCTAGCCAATTCGCCGCAGAGCTAGTTAATTGATTTGAAAGCGGCGAAACTGAAACACGTCATGGATGTCTAAAGCTGCAGTTTCTTTAAATCCGGCCGCCCGTGACTACCAGGAAAATCAACTGAGAAAATCCCATATGAACTGTGGAATGGAAAAGCCCCAAATTTGAACCATCTAAAAAATTTTGGACACAAAGCTTATGTGCACATTCCAAAAGAAAAACATACAAAATGGGATGCTTGCGCAAAGGAAGGTGTACTTTTGGGGTACAATAAATTTCACTTTTCATTAGAAGTGTAATTGTCTACAAAACTTCAGTGCGTTCAAGATTTCATGAACTAACCCAATTCCTGAGGAGATCTCCACTGTACAGATACCTTCTCCACTCCATGTCCACAGGTACAATCATTACTTCCCTCATTCAACGCTGCCACTATAGACAAGGTTGCTAAACTTTTTTCTAACATCCACTTGCCCCTTGGACCCTGTTCTCTCATAAATGCTATAATTACCATCTGGCTTCATCCTACACTCTCCAACCCACATCTTCAATCTCTCCCTCTCTTATGGAATCTTCCGCAACTTTCTCAAACATGCACTAGTCACCCCAATACTTAAAAAACCCTCACTGGACCCCACCCATCCTAACAACCTACGCCCCATCTCCATGCTCCACATTTTACCCAAACTCCTTGAACGTCTAGTCTACAAGCGACCACCTCACTGAGCATAACCTTCCTGATCCCCTTCAGTCTCGATTTTGCCCCTCCACTGAAACTGCTCTGCTAAAACTCACAAATAATCTGCTAATGGCTAAATCCAATGATACTATTCTGTACTCCTACTCCTAGGCCTCTCTGCTGCCTTTGACACGGAGACCAACCCCTTTTCCTCAGAAAACTCTACACCAGCACACCAAGGATCTTCAATTTCGTTCAAACTGTTTTTTTAATCTAGAAAGATCACATCACAAAACAGTGTAGCACTACACTGTTTTGTGCTCAACCAATAAAAAAACAGTAAAAAAAACCCCAACCATACAATCCCATATACATAATCCTATACCCGCAGTTGATCCAGAGGAAGGCGAAAACCCCCCAGCAAAGCATGATCCAATTTGCCACAGCATGGGAAAACAATCCTTCCTGATCCCCAGAGAGGTAATCGGATATTCCCTGGATCAATTTTACCTATAAATATTAGTACCCATTTATATTATGTACACCCAGGAAAGAATCCAGGCCTTTTTTTAAAGCAATTTAGTGAGCTAGCCAGAACCACCTCTGGAGGGAGATTATTCCACATTTTCACAGCTCTTACGGTGAAGAAACCTTTCCGTATTTGGAGACTAAATCTATTTTCTTTAAGACGTAAAGAGTTCCCCCTTGTCCTTTGTGTTGACCTTAAAGTGAATAACCCGACACCAAGTTCACTATATGGACCTTTCTTTAATAAAAAAAACCTTTGGGCGAAATTTTATTTCTCTTACGTCCTCCGACAGTCGCCGACTCTTCATATTCGTCACTATGGGGTTATTGACCTTTGCTCCGTAGGAGTAGCTAGGCAACAGAATATGTTAATATCAAAGCTTTTAGCATACCCCACCCCTAGGGGGTGGTCCCCTCAGTCAATACCCTCCTGCTTCCTGCATTCCTACCTCAGTTTCAATTGTCTAGCTCAGGAGTTAGCAGGCTTATCCTGTGCTGGGATTTCAGTCTCAGCCTCTATTCTCTCTTTTTGATTTTATTTCAAGTGTTTTCTCTTATTTACTTAGCTGTTACTTTTCAGCATTAGTTTAGTTCTTCGGATGAAGATGATCATGCGGAGCTGGGTCTCGGGCTGGCCTCCCTGGTTACCCGGGGTTCAGGGCCAGTGGCTTCCCAGCCTGCCATCGAGCGTTCAGCTCAGGTTTCCCTGGCATATATGAACGACCCATCCCTGTTCGCTGCAGGGATGCTGCGGTGAGGTGGCTACCTCACCGGACGCCATTTGCGGTTTCGCACCGCAGTTCCACTGCGTCCTGGCTGCGACTCTCCCTGTCCTTAGTGCAGCGGTTTGATCGCTTGTGCGGCTTCCCCACGCCATCCGGATGGTAAGTGTATTCTGTGTGGGGACCTGTCTGTTTTGGGTGTCAGTCTGGGACTGTGGGACCCTGCATGTCTGTGAAAAAACGTTGAGCTCCCTGTCAGTATTAGCTGCCTTTCTGTGGGCTGAAGAGGGGGGGGGGGGCTCTCCTGCTCTGCTCTGTGTAACAGGCTGAGTTTTCTGTGAGACATGCTGTATGCTGTGTGTGACATGCTTGTGCAACATTTTTGTAGCATACTGTGCGGCGACCGCTGCTGCGGTCCGCCATTTTTTTGCAGCGAGCTATGGTGCCCGGTCCTGTGTGGAAAGAGCGGCGTTTTTGGCGCCAAGCACCGCCATTTTGGCGGCGATCGCTCCGGCCTCATGTCAGCGCTGTTTCTGTATCTGCCTATGGAGCCTCAGCCAGCGGCCATGTTTGTGTAGCCTTTACATAGGCTTCATAGGGGCGGTCAGTCTTGCATCACTTCCTTTTCCTCTGGGACAGCGATCGGTGCAGCAGCCTGTGTGATCTCTCCAGGTTTTACCTTTCCATATTCCTGTATTCCTTGCCTTGTATTCCTATCCCTGTGGGGGTCAGTGTATTCTGTGAGTGCTGTGGGCTACGCTCGCCACGATCTTAAAGGGGCAGTACTCCTTTTCTTCCTAAGTCTACTGGGGCATGGATTCTCAGGAAAGCAAGTTTCCCCCCACCTTGGTAGGGGGCCAAGGGGCTGCTGCTTCCCCCGAGGGGGCTGATCTGGCTACTATTGTGGCTAACTTAGCTGCTCAGGTGCAGATGCTGGTGGCTGATTGATCCACAAAAAGGCCCAGAGTGTCAATTTCCTCTGATTCAGAGGGCGATGGGGATGCTATGGCTGGAGTGCCCTTTTCAGGGTCTCGCTCATCTCTAGACCTTGCGGGGTCTGAAGGGGAGGCTGAGGTGGAAGGGGTTGATAATTCTCCCCCTGGTTCGTCTGAAGAGCTTGCACTCATGGATGAGTTGGTTGCTTCTATCAAGCAAACACTGCATTTGGAGGATGAACCATGTCCTCCTGTTTTGATGTCCTTGTACAGGACGCAAAGAAAACGCAAAACGTCGCAGGTTTTTCCTTGCTCTACGGAATTTTAGCGCGCTGTTGATGAGCAATGGCGCAATATAAAGAAGCCTTCTGCTGTGCCGTGTAGGTTCAAGCTGCGTTATCCCTTTACACCAGCTACTGATGAGCGTTGGTGTGTGCTGCCTCAGGTGGATCACGCGGTGGCGATTTTGAATAAATCCACTGTGATCCCTGCTGAGGATACCCCGGTGTTCCGGGACCCTACGGACAGGAGATTGGAGTCTCTGGCCCGTCACTCTTATATGGTTGCGGGCTCTATGCTGAAGCCGATTTTTGCTTCCATTATGGCAGCCCAGGCTATTGCCGATTGGACGCAGGTGCTCAGGCGCACCCTGGTGACTGACTCTGCTTCACCGTCAACATTGGCTATGGTGGATCAGATTCATCAGGGTGTCATGTACTTGTGTGATGCGGACTTAGATATGGTCCCTTTGGCTGCGCGTCTCCAAAGTGTGGCGGTGTTGAACCGTTGCCTGATCTGGCTGAAATGTTGGTCTGTTGACCAATTTTCTCGCAAGACTTTAGCTAATTTGCCCTACGCGGGCTCTCGCCTTTTTGGCGAATCTTTGGATACTCTGATAAAGGGTATTTCTGGGGGTAAGAGCACTCTCTTGCCCCAGACTCACAAGACAAGGAGCTCACAAGGTCCTTTCGTGCCTTTCGGTCGCACTATAAGGGCAAGCCCTTCAAGGGACCAGGCTCCCAGAAAAAGCCGTGGGCAGGTAAGCAGAAGTCCGGCCAGTCCGGGTCCGCTGCCCATAACAATGCGGCCTGAAGGGGCGCCCTCACCCAGTTCTGGGGTGGGGGGACGTTTGCTCGGTTTTCTTCAACCCTGGCTGGCCCGCGTTCCGGACAGGTGGGTTCAGGAAATCGTTTGATCTGGATACAAGATCGAGTTTCTCTCTCGGCCGGCGGGCAGATTTTTTCCCTCAAATCTTCAGCTGTCTCCGGATTGCGGGATCTGCATCTGGCGGTGCGGGACCTGCGGGCTCAGGGAGTGGTGGTTCCGGTGCCTCATCGGGACAGATTTCGGGGGTTCTATTCCAATCTGTTCACTGTGCCCAGAAAGGAGGGCAAGGTACGTCCGATTCTGGACTTGAAAGCCCTGAACCGCTTTGTGCGGGTTCGCAAGTTCCGCATGGAATCCTTGCGATCAGTGGTGGCTGCCCTGGTTCCGGGGGAATTCATGGCCTCTATCGATCTGAAGGATGCGTATCTTCACATCCCCATTTTCGAGGGTCACCAGAAGTACCTTCGATTCGCCATTGCGGAGGATCACTACCAATTCGTGGCGTTACCCTTTGGTCTCGCTTCGGCTCCGCGGGTTTTCACCAAGGTGCTTGCGCCGGTTCTGGCTTTATTGAGAGCCCAGGGCATCTCGGTCCTGGGGTATCTGGACGACATTCTGGTTCGGTCTGCGACCAGTCAGGGTCTGGTGAGCGACCTGTCCGTCACGATGCAGACGCTACAGGAGTTTGGCTGGACGATAAATTTTCCAAAATCGACGCTGTGTCCGTCGGTTCGTCTTCCTTACCTGGGAATGATCCTGGACTCTGTTCAGGCGAAGGTCTTCCTGCCGGAAGACAAGCTCCGGAAGCTTCAGGAAGAAGTCGGGTCCCTCAGGGACGTTCAGTGCTCGTCCCTCCGGACGTGCATGAGGTGTCTGGGATTGATGGTCTCGGCTTTCGAGGCGATCCCCTTTGCCCAGTTTCACACGCGGGGTCTCCAAAGGGAGATTCTGGCCAGGTGGGACGGGCGACCGCAATCTCTGGATCTCCAGATTTCGTTGAGCCATCGCACCAGAAGGGACCTTCTGTGGTGGCTCCAGTCCCCGGCGGTGTCGGGGGGCAAGTCCTTTCGCCCTTTCTCGTGGACAGTGATCACCACGGATGCCAGCCTGTCGGGCTGGGGTGGTGTTCTGGGCGTTCTGTCCGCCCAGGGAACTTGGTCGGAGGAGGAGTCCTCCCTTCCGATCAACATTCTGGAATTGTGAGCGATAAATCTCTGCCTTCGGCGTTGGTCGGACAGGCTGCAGGGCCGTCCGGTTCGGGTGCAAACGGACAATGCCACAGCGGTGGCCTACATCAACCACCAAGGGGGCACCAGGAGTGCCCGAGCGGCTCGGGAAGTAGCCGACATCCTATCTTGGGCCGAGACGCACGTCCCGGCGATATCTGCAGTTCACATTCCGGGGGTGGAGAACTGGCAGGCGGATTATCTGAGCCGCCAGACCCTGGACCAGGGAGAATGGTCCCTTCACCCGGATGTCTTCCTGATGTTGTGCGAGAAGTGGGGGTCCCCAGATGTGGACCTGTGTAAGGTTCTGGCACTCTCAGTGCCTCCTATCACATTTATTCCGGGTGATTTCCATCTACCTAGACAGAAGAAACACATATAGGTGTGTTTCCCTTTAAGGCTGAAGCTGTCATCACCCAGCGCCGGACTAGATGGCTATTTAGGGCGTCGGTTCTCACTCACATGTGTTCGTTCAAACACCAGTACCTGGATACTAATCTTGCTTGAAGCTTCCATGCTTGCAAGCTCTCCTCGCTGACGAACCTCGCTGCGCTGATCCCTGCATCCTGCTACTGGATCATCTGCATCTCCTGAGCGATCCTTCGGCTATCGCTATTAGTGCTTAGTACCCCACAGGGGAAATCTCTATAGACTTGTACTAGGCTTACACTATTTAGCTCTGCATAGCAAGGACTGTCTTTTACATCTGCATAACTAGATTGCTAGCTCTTGAGGCTACTGCTACTATTTCCTGCACTGGGTTGATCTCTCCTGTATGCACCTGCTACTCTGTCATCTGTTATCATATATGATCGCTAACCCTTCCTGCATCCATCTGCACTGTCTCACCTCAAGTGTCTGTCACCTACCACTTCCACTCAAACCTATCCCTAAGACCTTTATCATTGTCTTACCACATGTATATAAAGTCACACTAGGAACCAGCTTAATTACTGTGTGTATTTACTTGCTGAAATAAGACCTTCCATACATGATGAGTCATTGAGGTTGGGATTGGTATCTCAGCATATCTCCTACATGACTACTGACGTGGAACTACTTCTGCAGCTGAAAATCCACACCTTATAAGAAACGCAAGGAGCGTTACAGATTGAACGAACCCAAAAAATGGATTCAGCAGAAGTAGCCACTCAGGTGACACAATTAAAACAGCAAGTATCTGCGTTAATACACGCACTTGCTGAATTGAAAAACAACAATCAGGCTCTGTCGCAGCAGGTAATTAGACTGACACAACTTACCTCTGTACAGTCTCCTGAACCCAAGATAAATCCCCCTTTGGTATTTACAGGCGATCGCAAAAAATTTCGCGAATTTAAAAACGCATGTGAGTTACTTTTTTTGCTAAAACCTCGTACCTACCTTACTGATCACATTAAGGTTTGTACTATTATTTCTTACCTATCAGGCGATCCTCGAGCCTGGGCAGATTCTCTTTTTGAAAAAAACGACCAGCTTCTCAACTCCTATGCCTTGTTCCTGGCAGAGCTCACTAGCCTATATGATGACCCCAATAGGCAGAGTACTGCCGATCTTCAGTTAAGATCCTTGAAACAAGGAAAAAGGCCTGTAGAAGACTTTGTCGCAGAATTCAAGAGATGGACCCTTGATTCAGGATGGAATGATGCATCTCTGAAAACCCAATTTAGGCTTGGCCTATCAGAAGCCGTCAAGGACGAGCTCGCCCGAGCAAAGATGCCAAAAACCCTGGATACATTGATACAACTCAGTATCACCATAGATAGAAGACTACGAGAAAGGAAGTCTGAGAAAATGGAAATGCCATTATCCAGTTCTTCTCAGAATTCAGCTATTGACCCCACTCCTAAACCCGCTCCAGGTAACCACAGACCCCGGCTACCTAAGGAAAAAAGGAGACCTAGCAGATATGGTGATCCTGCCTGGTCATGGTCCGAGCCTGCCTCAAACAGTCGACCTTGTCACTCTGACACATCCCATTTGGACCCTGATCCTACAGAGATGGATGAGGAGCCTATGGAGATTGGTGCCATACATGCTAGGTTGTCCTCACAAGAAAAAAGAGATCACAGGAGAATCTGTGGCCTTTGTTTTTATTGTGGTGAAGGGGGACATTTCATTACATTCTGCCCAACCAGACCCCATAGGCCTAAGGCTCTCCCAATGGAGGCCAGGCGAATCCGAAGGGTCTTCCCTGAAAAACAGCCTGGAAATTATCAAGACTGTTTCCAGCCCTGTCCCCGTTCTATATCAGTGAAGGACACCCAGAAATTAACAAATATTGGAATAGATATTCCTTCAACTCCAGTGAACTTTATACCACGTTCAAAAAACCCTCCTGTACCACCTCCTGAGGATACTCCTATTTTTGCAAGCACATTTCTGGCTCCCGATGAAAATACAGAGATTCTTGCACCTGACTGCGTACGTGCTTCTAATGGCACGGTGGTATGTAGGAAGGATCTGAGGATGTTTGAAGAAGCATTGGTTGCTAGGTCTACTAGGATTACTTCGGATGGTTATGCGTCCGATTCTAGTGAGGGGTCCATGTAGCAGACACCCTAACAACAAGTGATCCGATTCTCATCGGTTACCAACCTGATCCGATTTTTATATCGGCAACAAGGGATCCGATTCTCAGATCGGTTACCAACCTGATCCAATTCTCATATCGGCAACCATTTTTTTTTTCCGATTTTCATATCGGAGACCAGTCTTATCCGATTCTCGTATCGGCAACCAGTATTATCACAGGGGAAATCTCTATAGACTTGTACTAGGCTTACACTATTTAGCTCTGCATAGCAAGGACTGTCTTTTACATCTGCATAACTAGATTGCTAGCTCTTGAGGCTACTGCTACTATTTCCTGCACTGGGTTGATCTCTCCTGTATGCACCTGCTACTCTGTCATTTGTTATCATACATGATCGCTAACCCTTCCTGCATCCATCTGCACTGTCTCACCTCAAGTGTCTGTCACCTACCACTTCCACTCAAACCTATCCCTAAGACCTTTATCATTGTCTTACCACATGTATATAAAGTCACACTAGGAACCAGCTTAATTACTGTGTGTATTTACTTGCTGAAATAAGACCTTCCATACATGATGAGTCATTGAGGTTGGGATTGGTATCTCAGCATATCTCCTACATGACTACTGACGTGGAACTACTTCTGCAGCTGAAAATCCACACCTTATAAGAAACGCAAGGAGCGTTACAACCTGTTCGCGTCTCGTCTAAACAACAAGGTGGAAAGTTTCGTGGCAAGGACGCGCGATCCTCGGGCAGACGCCTCGGACGCGTTAGTGACGCCCTGGCATCAGTACCGCCTGTTGTATGCCTTTCCACCGATTCAGCTGCTGTCCAGGTTCCTTCGCAGGTTGGCCTCGGAACCGAAAACGGTGATTCTGGTGGCACCAGACCGGCCTCGCCGGTCTTGGTACGCAGATCTCGTGAATCTGGCGGTCGACGCTCCGTGGCGTCTGCCTCTTCGAGAAGATCTCCTGTCTCAAGGGCCGATATTCCATCCTGCTTTACAGTCGCAGGCTTTGACGGCCTGGCTGTTGAAACCAAGATCCTGAAGGATAGGGGTCTCTCCCCTGAGGTCATTCGCACTTTGATCGAGGCTAGAAAGTCCTCTTCGGGGAAGGTTTACTACCGTACTTGGAAGGCCTATTTTGCTTGGTGTGAGTCCAGGGGGTATTCCCCTCGCTCATACTCGGTTTCAAGAGTGTTGGCTTTTCTTCAAACGGGTGTGGACCTGCGTTTGGCGTTGGCCACGATTAAGGGTCAGATTTCTGCTCTGGCCGTTCTCTTTCAACGCCCTGTGGCGTCTATTTCTTTGGTTAGCACCTTTGTTCAAGGGGTGCGGCATCTGGTCCCTCCTAGGAGGGAGCCTTTACCTCCATGGGACTTGAGTCTTGTTCTGTCCGTGTTGCAACATGCTCTCTTTGAAAAGATCAGGGAGATATCGTTGTCTATGTTGTCCAAGAAGGTCGCCTTTTTGGTGGCAATCACTTCGGCTCGTAGGGTATCGGAGCTGGCAGCTTTGTCCTGCAGATCTCCGTATTTGGTGGTTCACTTGGATAAGGTGGTCTTGCGACCTAACCCGTCTTTCCTTCCGAAAAGGATTTCGGAATTTCACCTCAATGAGGACATTGTCTTGCCTTCGCTTTGCGCAAAGCCTAAACATCCAAAGGAAGTGGCTTTGCATTCCTTGGATGTTGTTCGGGCGATCAGGGTTTACCTGTCATCAACTGAATCCTTTCGCAAGACGGATTCTCTATTTGTCCTTCCAGAGGGGCCTCGGAAGGGCATGGCGGCGTCAGCTTCTACCATCGCCAAATGGATCAGACAGGTCATTGAACAGGTCTATGCTTTGAAGGGGAAAGTTCCCCCATGCCTGTGAAGGCGCACTCTACAAGATCTCTGAGTACGTCTTGGGCCTGTCATCATCGGGCTTCTGTGGCCCAGGTGTGTAAGGCGGCGACTTGGTCGTCCGTTCACACCTTCTCAAAGTTCTACAAAGTGGATGTTCAGGCATCAGCAGATGCTTTCTTTGGCCGCAAGGTTCTTTGTGCGGCAGTGCCTTAGGGTTCCTTGTTTTTTTCTTGGACCCTTGGCTGTTGGGATGTTTTTATCCCTAGGTTATTTGTTTTCCTGGGTTGTTGCTCCTGTCGAGCAAGTTTTTTTCATGTTGCCCAGTTGGTTTCCTTCCTTTGGTAAGGTTCCTTTTTCTCTGATGTGGGTACTGCGTTGCCTTGGGCGCGGCTGCGATTTTTCTCCCACCCCTCATGTCTACACTGGTTTGGGACGTCCCCATAGTGACGAATATGAAGAGACGGCGACTGTCGGAGGACGTAAGAGAAAACTGAATTTTTGTAAAATCTTACCTGTAAAATTCCTTTCTCTGAGTCCTCCGACAGTCGCCGCCCCCGCCCCCGCCCCTCTTTTGGGGTTTTGTTTATGTACTCTACTGCTATGCTACTGAAATTGAGGTAGGAATGCAGGAAGCAGGAGGGTATTGACTGAGGGGACCACCCCCTAGGGGTGGGGTATGCTAAAAGCTTTGATATTAACATATTCTGTTGCCTAGCTACTCCTACGGAGCAAAGGTCAATAACCCCATAGTGACGAATATGAAGAGGCGGCGACTGTCGGAGGACTCAGAGAAAGGAATTTTACAGGTAAGATTTTACAAAAATTCTGTTATTCTTGGTGTGCTGGTGAATATCTACCTTTTCATGCATGTTCCAGTATCCAGCTGGTGGTCACTACAGCACCCGGTGCCTTAAGAGCTCATTCCAGTAATGTGTGCAATGGGAACATGGACTATGTACTCTTCACTTGTTCTCATCCTACTTATCCTGCCACACCTTTAGCATTACTTACAATTCTACTTCCTCCTCTCTTCCTTTCTCTGTCAGGATCCCCTAAGGTTCTGTTCTTGGACCTCTCCTATTCTCGATCTACTCCTCCTCCCTGGGTCAGGAAATAGCCTCACATGACTTCCAATATCATCTCTACGCTGACTACACCCAAATTTATCTCTCTAACCCTCAAGTCACTCCTTCAGTCTCCTCAGGTGTCACTAATTTACTAACAGACATAACTGTCTGGATGTCACAACACTTCCTCAAACTCCACAAACTATCAATCTGTCCCCGCATGCCAAGGAACTATCCTTTCAGCCCCACATCCAATCACTGTCCAAATCTTGCCGCCTCAACCTACACAACATCTCTAAAATATGATCCTTCCTAACCAACGATACCAGACAGCTCCTAGTTCCCTCACTGCTAATCTCTCGCCTCGACTACTGCAACTCCCTCCTCACTGGATAACCTTTACATAGGCTATAATCTGCTATTCAGAGACTATATGTTGATGGTTATCTCCCTATCACCACCCTTCCTGACTTTCAGCCCTTTTCTGAGATTTCTGTCCTTACAATAAACCATAAAAAGTCACTGGCATTAAATATCTCCTTACAGAACAGTACGTTAGAAGCCCTTAAACTCTTGTATAAGTTTGATTGGGAACCCGAGGCTCTCCCTTACTTGGGCATACACCTAGCACCCTCTTTACATACATTATACTCCCGGAATAATCCTGCACTATATAAACTTTTAACGGCCATTATGGCTAGCTGGCAACTAGCCAGCCAATTACCAAAAAGGTAATTTTGGGCATATGCTATAGGCCCCCAACCAGAGGGAGGAGGGGGAGACAGACCTCCTTTTACAGATAGGATTGGCAGCAAGGATGGGAAATGTCATTATAATGGGGGACTTTAATTATCCAGATATAGACTGGGCAGAAGGAACCGCGCATTCAGCCAAGGCTCGGCAGTTCCTAAATGTTTTGCAGGACAATTTCATGGGTCAGATGGTGAATGCACCAACAAGAAACAATGCGGTACTTGACCTACTGATTACCAACAATACAGACCTGCTTACGGATATAGAAATATGGGGCAACTTAGGAAACAGTGACCATAGGTGAATTCTTTTCAGTATTAATCATAGTAATAGAAAACATAAGGGTAATATAAGAACACTGAATTTCAAAAGAGCCAATTTCCCAAAACTGCGCTCGCTGCTAGAAAATATCAATTGGGATAGAACCCTGGGAACAAAGAGCACGGAGGAAAAATGGGAGTGCTTCAAGAGCATACTTAACAAAGGGATTGGCCAGTGCATTCCAAAGGGAAATAAATTTAAAAGAGCAAAACTAAACCCTGGGTGGCTAAACTCCAACATAAAAATGCATGTTAATGCTAAAGAAAGGGCCTTCAAAAATACAAGACTGAGGGGTCATTGACAGCATTCAAGCATTACAAAGAGTGTAATAAGAAATGTAAAGACGAAATCAAGGCGGATAAAATAGAACACAAGAGACATATAGCGGAAGAGAGTAAAAAGAACCCCAAAAAATTCTTTAAGTATATAAACAGTAAGAAAGCGAGGCCAGAACACATTGGCCCCATAAAAGATGACAAAGGAAATATGGCCACAGAGGACAGAGAAAAGGCGGAAGTGTTAAATAATTTCTTCTCTTCAGTCTTCACAAAAGAATTGGGGGCTACACTAACCCAGCTTGTAAGGCCAAACTAAATAATACAACTCAGAAAGTACAGCCATGGCTAACAGAAGATAGACTTAGAACCAAACTAGAGAAACTTAACATAAATAAATCACCGGGACCGGATGGCTTGCACCCGAGGGTTCTTAAAGAGCTCAGCCAGGTGATTGCCAGACCATTATTCTTGATCTTTAAGGATAGTTTACAGATGGGTATGGTGCCAGCTGATTGGAAAAAAGCCAACGTGGTACCAATATTTAAAAAAGGGCAGAGATATATCCCGGGTAACTATAGGCCGGTCAGCCTAACATCAGTAGTCTGCAAGATTTTGGAGTGGATATTAAGGGACCACATACAAGACTTTAGTAATGAAAATGGTATTATTAGTAGTAATCAGCATGGATTCATGAAAAATCGTTCTTGCCAAACCAATCTATTAAGCTTCTACGATGAAGTGAGCTGCCACCTACATAAAGGTAAGCCTGTGGATGTGGTGTATCTGGACTTTGCAAAGGCCTTTGACACCGTTCCCCACAAACGCTTACTGTTCAAACTAAGGAAAGTAGGTATGGACCATAAGGTGAGTACCTGGATAGAGAACTGGCTCCAGGGGAGAGTGCAAAGGGTGTTGATTAATGGGCAGTACTCAAATTGGGCGGGTGTGGAAAGGGGGGTCCCCCAGGGTTCTGTCCTTGGACCAATCCTGTTTAATTCATTCATAAATGATCTAGAGGAGGGGATATCTAGTACAATCTCAGTATTTGCGGATGATACTAAACTAAGCATGCAAATATCTTCTATGCAGGATGTGGAAACCTTAGAAGCAGACCTGAACAAAATAATGGGGTGGGCAACTACATGGCAGATGAGGTTTAATGTTGAAAAATGTAAAGTAATGCACTTGGGTGCCAGAAACCAGAAAGCAAGCTACTCACTAGGGAGGGAACCTCTGGGTGAGTCTAGGATGGAAAAGGACCTGGGGGTACTGGTAGACAACAGGCTTGGCAGTGGCATGCAATGCCAAGCCGCTGCAAGCAAAGCCAACAGAATACTGGGATGCATAAAAAAGGGGATTCACTCCAGAAATTAAGAGATTCTCCCTCTCTACAAGACTCTTGTCCGGCCACATCTGGAGTATGCTGTTCAGTTCTGGGCACGGGTCCTCAGGAAGGATGTGCTGGAACTGGAGAGAGTCCAGAGAAGGGCAACAAAAATAATTAGGGTAATGGAGGGACATCAGCTATGAGGAAAGACTACAAGCACTGATCTTATTCTCTATGGAGAAGAGACGATTGAGGGGGGATATGATATCAATGTACAAATACTGTACTGGCGACCCTAGCATAAGGAACAAACTATTCAGAGAAATAAGACATGTGGCCACTCACTAAAACTAGACGAAAGGCGGTTTAACCTTAAAATACGTAGGGGGTTCTTGACTTTAAGAGCAGTAAGGATGTGGAATTCTCTTCAACAAGCAGTCGTATCAGCAGGGAGCATTGATAGTTTAAAAAAACGATTAGATGGGCACCTTAACCGCTTGCCGACCGTCGCACGACTATTTACTGCGGCGGTCAGCCCCTCACAGGCAGAGCGACGTAGTACTACGTCGCTAGCCTGTGAGGGTCTAGGGAGCAAGCGCGCACCCCTGGAGGCGCGCTCCCGCCCGCGCGGTCACGGACCCCACCGCGCGTGTGACCGGTGGATGTCCGCCGGTCGCTCGGCGATCGTCGGCGCAGAGGGAGAAAGGCAGGCGGCTAATGTAAACAAGCCGCCTGTCATTCTCCCCTGTGTAGGAATGGTGATCATACGGTTCTGCTATGTAGGACCGTTGATCACTGTTCCTACACCTCAAGCCACAGCCAATCACAGTTAGAATCACGCCCCTAGGGACACACATAACCCCTCCCTCTCAAAAAAAGTTAACCCCTTCACTGCCAGTGTATTTTTACAGTAACAGTGCATATGTACAGCACTGATTACTGTAGAAATGTCACTGGTAACCCCAAAAGTGTCAAAAATGTCAGTCAAGGGTCCGATCTGTCCGCTGCAATGTCGCAGTACCGCAAACAAAATCGCAGATCGCCGCCATTACTCATTAAAAAAAAAAACAACAAAAATGACAAAAATCTTTCCCTTTGTTAGATAACTTTTGCGCAAACCAATCAAAATATGCTTTTTGCGATTTTTTTTACCAAACATATGTAGCATAAAACAAATTGCCCGAAAATGTTAAAACATTTAGATTTTTACATTTTTTTGGGGGAATTTCATATAAAAAAATGTGAAAAATATTGTTATTTTTGCAAAATTGTCGCTCTTTTTTTGTTTATAGCGCATGATCAAAAAATCGCACAGGTGATCAAATATCACCAAAAGAAAGCTCTGTTTGTGGGAAAAAAAGGACGTCAAATTCGTTTAGGTACAGCGTCGCACGACCGCGCAATTGTCCGTTAAAATCACGCAGTGCCGAATAATAGGCCCTGGTCAGGAAGGGGGTAAAATCTTCCGGGCCTTAAGTGGTTAAAGACCACAACATACAGGGGTATTCTATGTACGGTTAACAGCAAACACACACACACATCATAGGTTGAACGGGATGGACGGATGTCTTTTTTCAACCTCACTAACTATGTAACTATGTGACTACCAGGAAAATCAACAGAGAAAATCCCATATGAACTGTGGAATGGAAAAGCCCCAAATTTGAACCATCTAAAAAATTTTGGACACAAAGCTTATGTGCACATTCCAAAAGAAAAACATACAAAATGGGATGCTTGCGCAAAGGAAGGTGTACTTTTGGGGTACAATAAATTTCACTTTTCATTAGAGGTGTAATTGTCTACAAAACTTCAGTGTGTTCAAGATTTCATGAACTAACCCAATTCCTGAGGAGATCTCCACTGTACAGATACCTTCTCCACTCCATGTCCACAGGTACAATCATTACTTCCCTCATTCAACGCTGCCACTATAGACAAGGTTGCTAAACTTTTTTCTAACATCCACTTGCCCCTTGGACCCTGTTCTTTCATAAATGCTATAATCACCATCTGGCTTCATCCTACACTCTCCAACCCACATCTTCAATCTCTCCCTCTCTTATGGAATCTTCCGCAACTTTCTCAAACATGCACTAGTCACCCCAATACTTAAAAAACCCTCACTGGACCCCACCCATCCTAACAACCTACGCCCCATCTCCATGCTCCACATTTTACCCAAACTCCTTGAACGTCTAGTCTACAAGCGACCACCTCACTGAGCATAACCTTCCTGATCCCCTTCAGTCTCGATTTTGCCCCTCCACTGAAACTGCTCTCCTAAAACTCACAAATAATCTGCTAATGGCTAAATCCAATGACACTATTCTGTACTCCTACTCCTAGGCCTCTCTGCTGCCTTTGACACGGCAACCACCCCCTTTTCCTCAGAAAACTCTACACCAGCACACCAAGGATCTTCAATTTCGTCCAAACTGTTTTTTTAATAAAGAAAGATCACATCACAAAACAGTGTAGCACTACACTGTTTTGTGCACTACACTATTTTGTGATGTGATAGTTACATAGTTAGTCAGGTTGAAAAATGCCACAAGTCCAACTGGCTCAACCAATAAAAAAACAGTAAAAAAAAACCCAACCATACAATCCCATATACATAATCCTATACCCGCAGTTGATCCAGAGGAAGGCGAAAACCCCCCAGCAAAGCATGATCCAATTTGCCACAGCATGGGAAAACAATCCTTCCTGATCCCCAGAGAGGTAATCGGATATTCCCTGGATCAATTTTACCTATAAATATTAGTACCCATTTATATTATGTACACCCAGGAAAGAATCCAGGCCTTTTTTTTTAAAGCAATTTAGTGAGCTAGCCAGAACCACCTCTAGAGGGAGTTTATTCCACATTTTCACAGCTCTTACGGTGAAGAAACCTTTCCGTATTTGGAGACTAAATCTGTTTTCTTTAAGACGTAAAGAGTTCCCCCTTGTCCTTTGTGTTGACCTTAAAGTGAAAAACCCAACACCAAGTTCAGTATATATGAACCTTTCTTTAATAAAAAAAACGTTTGGGCGAAATTTTGTATTATTGGTGTGCTGGTGAATATCATGCATGTTCCAGTATCCAGGTGGTGGTCACTACAGCACCCGGTGCCTTAAGAGCTCATTCCATTAATGTATGCAATGGGAACACGGACTGTGTACTCTTCACTTGTTCTCATCCTACTTATCCTGCCGCACCTTTAGCATTACTTACAATTCTACTTCCTCCTCTCTTCCTTTCTCTGTCAGGATCCCCTAAGGTTCTGTTCTCGGACCTCTCCTATTCTCGATCTACTCCTCCTCCCTGGGTCAGGAAATAGCCTCACATGACTTCCAATATCATCTCTACGCTGACTACAACCAAATTTATCTCTCTAAGGCTCCATGTACACGGGACGCTGGAAATGGCCGTTTAGGAGCAGTTGGGCGTTTTTTTTAGAAGCCCCTGAACCCATCTACATTTTATCTTATCTGTCCATGTACACCAGGTCGTTTGCGGTCGTTTGCGGGCAGTTGCGTTCAAGGACTTTTTTTAGAACGCAATTATTTGCGTTCGAACATGTGTTTCCCGGCGTTTCAAACGCAAAAACGCGACCGAACGCGTCCGAGCGTTGACCCGTCTTTGGTCGTTTGCGTTTTTCCATTTTAAAGGGGAATCATTTTTTTGACCTCTAGGAACGGTTCTAAACGCAAACGCCCGCAAACGCCCGCTAAACGCGGGTACAAACACGACCGAACGGACGTCCTAAAAATTCCAGCATTCAAAGGCACTTTTAACAACGTCCCGTGTACATGGACCCTAACCCTCAAGTCACTCCTTCAGTCTCCTCAGGTGTCACTAATTTACTAACAGACATAACTGTCTGGATGTCACACCACTTCCTCATACTCCACAAACTATCAATCTGTCCCCGCATGCCAAGGAACTATCCTTTCAGCCCCACATCCAATCACTGTCCAAATCTTGCCGCCTCAACCTACACAACATCTCTAAAATATGACCCTTCCTAACCAATGATACCACAAAGCTCCTAGTTCCCTCACTGCTAATCTCTCGCCTCGACTACTGCAACTCCCTCTTCACTGGATAACCTTTACATAGGCTATCGTCTGCTATTCGGAGACGATATCTTAATGGTTATCTCCCTATCACCACCCTTCCTGACTTTCAGCCCTTTTCTGAGATTTCTGTCCTTACAATAAACCATGAAAAGTCACGGGCATTAAATATCTCCTTACAGAACAGTACGTTAGAAGCCCTTAAACTCTTGTAGAAGTTTGATTGGGAACCCGAGGCGCTCCCTTACTTGGGCATACACCTAGCACCCTCTTTACATACTTCATACTCCCGGAATAATCCTGCACTATATAAACTTTTAACGGCCATTATGGCTAGCTGGCAACTCCTTTTCCCATTGTGGTTTAGCAGACTGCGCTCTATAAAAATGAATATTCTCCCAAGGATTTTGTATTTCTTTCACACTATACCAATCGCTTTAGTTCGGTCTGATTTGATAGCATTCCAAAGAAAGCTTTTCCTGTTCATTTGTGGGGACAGGAGGCCTACTGTGAGCAAGTGTACACTGTATACTTCAAAACAAAAGGGATGCAGGGGAGTCCCTGATTTTCTCAAATATTTATTTGCCTCACAGTTAGTCCAGCTCATCAGATTTCAATCACACCAGCAACACTCGTTGTGGATGCAAGTGGAATCCTACTCCTGTCCATCCAGATTGATTTCCCTTGCCATGTGGTTACCAGCACGAGACTGCCCTCCAATATTGTGCCCCTCCCTTTCTCTTTTGTTCAGCATATCTGATAGACTTTCTAAATCCCACAAATTTAAGTCTCCCCATTTCTCATTGGCTCCTCTGCTGGGAAACAGAGATTTCACCCTGGGCCTCTCCCACCACACATTCGAACGGTGGACTAATAAAGGCCTTATGCACATACCAGACCTTTGCGATTATATAGGCATGTTGACAAAGCAGGCCCTACCTAATGGATAAGCACCAACTACCAGCTGCAGAACACTTTCGATACACTCAATTGAGGCACTATTTACACAACCTATCTCGTAAATGTGATCTTTCAACTATGTCGCCCGTGGAATATCTATGTCATAAATATGATAAGGTTCGGGTTCATATATCTGAACTGTATACTATTCTAATGCATGCCTTAGCCAAACAGGGCTGAGGTATGCATTAGAATAGTATACAGTTCAGATAGTGTTTAAAAGGTGTCCGTGGATCACATACTTGACTAATGATCCCAAAACTATACCTGACTAGTATGGCTTTGGGTGACACACATCAGAGTGCTTTTCTCTCTCCTTTCTGAATTGTGTTCTGTATATGCAGTTCCAGTACCAGAAAATAGAAAGTCCCCTCTCCTTGGAGGAGGGAACCTTCTCTTCCATAGGTGGAGGGCAAAACCCAAACTCTATTGATCCAAATTGTTTTTTTTTTTTCAAATAATATGCCATATTGGGTTGACTGGGTATTTGTAGTCTCTGTAAGATATCATTGTTGGACCGATGATGTTCATAAATAATTCATATGCCAGCAACAAAGTGCCTCGGAAATGCCTAAGAACGGTGCTTTAGAGGTAATATTCTTTAGTTAACATGGGGCTTAGGGCTACACACCTTCTGTTCTTATTTTGATTGATAATGCAAACTTTTTCTATTGTTGATATATGAGCACTTCATATTGTGGAAATTGTGTGTAGCACCCTCCTAGTCAGGTGCTAGATAGCAGGTATAGTTTTTGGCTTTCTCTGCTTAACAGGAAAGCAGTAGGTAATGCATTTGAGCTCTCTGCTTTTCAGGAAGCTGGATCTACTAGTTAGGCCTGCTCCATGTGTTCCATGTGTGATTCATGTGGGCTGAGGGAGTGTCCCCACTGTATCCAATGTAGAGGTACATTGGACAGTGGAGGAAACTCAGCCAATGACACAGGCTTTGATACCGTCCCATGGGTTTGGCTCAGAGACTTGTGCATCATGGGATAGAGTATAAAAGCCAGTAGCACATGAGGCAGGGGGTCTTTGGGCAGGAAGCCAGGTGTAGTATGGTAAGCAACGGGTTAAGTTGCTGTGTGCAAAATGTTACAATTATGTATATGTCTGGGAGCTGGGTGTGGCTGAAGTTAGTTGCATGCTGATGTGCAGTGAATAAAGAAGCAACCTGTACAGCCTGGTCTGTGTTAATACACTACATTTTGGCGACGAGGATGGCTAGCTTTCTGGATTTACCGGCTATCGGACCGTTTGATGTGTCTGGAGACCACACTTGTCTCTCACAGCGCTGGGACAAGTGGAAGAAGGGATTTCAGCTCTATGTTATAGCCACAGGAGTGACTGCACCTGCTCAGAAGAGAGCCATGCTGCTGCATCTAGCTGGATCACAAGTTCAGGACATTTTTGAAACCCTGGGAGCAACAGGGGAAGATTCAGACTATGAGACAGCCATGAATAGACTGAGTGAGTACTTTGAGCCAAAGAAAAATATTCCATATGAAAGATATAAGTTTAGACAGGCTGTGCAAGAACCAGGAGAAACCACAGACAGTTATGTGACTATATATATGAAAGGAGGTTGTAACGGCGCTACCTTAAAGTGAATAAGTGCTTATTGTATGTGCCAACTTAAAACAAAGTGCCAATAAAAATTGTGTCATAAAAACCGTTTAATTTAAAATTAAATAAAGTGCACTGGTGATTTGTGGTGTGACCAAGTTAGTTGGTTAATGGACTGGGCCCATAAAGTGCAACTCAGTAAAGTGCAAGTGCTGTGCTGCATATACTAGACGAGTAAGAAATAATGGGTTCCCAATGTGCATTTATTTTTTAATAATAGCAATTGGCAGAAAATAAGTTAAATACATAAGTGAAAAACGCATAAGACAGTGAGAATAAATTAATCCGTGCCGTGCGTGAAATTTGTAATACCACTAAAGTGAAAAAAGTGCTAAATTGAATAAAAGAAAGTAATAAATAAAATTGGGGTTGCAATTTTGTTGTACATCCACTAGATGTCGCCCCTAGATATACGACCTGTACTTAAGGAAAGAGATGGTCGGTTTCTTCCGGGGTTCTCCAGTGGGTCGAACCAGGCTTTTTAGTACCTCAGGTTAGAAGAAAGAAACCCCATGATGTAAAGTATATCTGTAGCGTGGAAGAGAGAGCATAAAGACTCACGTTTGAGGCTGTCTAGGATCAGCGGTGATGGCCGGGAAGCTTCCGCGTTCCACGGCCCAGGCTCCGAAACCGGAAGTGACGTAATGACGTTACGACTCCGCCCTACGCGTTTCGTCATGTGACGTCTGCTGGAGCGGCGTCAACGTAACAAGCTCCCGGCCTTTAAATAGCGTGTCCGTCTCCTGGCAACCAATCGGCCTCCCCCGCCGCCATATTGGTGCACGCAAACTGAAGCCGGACGGAGGACACATTGGGCCTCCCTGCAATGCCTCTTCAGATGCCGGAGCGGAGGGACAGCTATTTTGGAACATCATTTCCTGACAGCCTGTGTCTGATACCGTAATAAGGTTAAAACATGACATTTATTAAAAATCATTAAAAAAGAGGAAAAAAACTGAAAAAATGTCTTAAAAATGAAAACAAATTTCAAAATTTAATTAAAAATAAAAAATAAAAAATATAAAAAAATAAAAACCGTGCAACGATTCATAAAAAACATCATATAGCGGAGATTTCATTAAAAGAGCACCAAGGTCAAGAGGTAGAAAAATATATATAAGGTAATAAAATACCATATGCCCAGAGGTTAAATACATATTGTAGTGATATTTAACCTCTGGGCATATGGTATTTTATTACCTTATATATATTTTTCTACCTCTTGACCTTGGTGCTCTTTTAATGAAATCTCCGCTATATGATGTTTTTTATGAATCGTTGCACGGTTTTTATTTTTTTATATTTTTTATTTTTTATTTTTAATTAAATTTTGAAATTTGTTTTCATTTTTAAGACATTTTTTCAGTTTTTTTTCCTCTTTTTTAATGATTTTTAATAAATGTCATGTTTTAACCTTATTACGGTATCAGACACAGGCTGTCAGGAAATGATGTTCCAAAATAGCTGTCCCTCCGCTCCGGCATCTGAAGAGGCATTGCAGGGAGGCCCAATGTGTCCTCCGTCCGGCTTCAGTTTGCGTGCACCAATATGGCGGCGGGGGAGGCCGATTGGTTGCCAGGAGACGGACACGCTATTTAAAGGCCGGGAGCTTGTTACGTTGACGCCGCTCCAGCAGACGTCACATGACGAAACGCGTAGGGCGGAGTCGTAACGTCATTACGTCACTTCCGGTTTCGGAGCCTGGGCCGTGGAACGCGGAAGCTTCCCGGCCATCACCGCTGATCCTAGACAGCCTCAAACGTGAGTCTTTATGCTCTCTCTTCCACGCTACAGATATACTTTACATCATGGGGTTTCTTTCTTCTAACCTGAGGTACTAAAAAGCCTGGTTCGACCCACTGGAGAACCCCGGAAGAAACCGACCATCTCTTTCCTTAAGTACAGGTCGTATATCTAGGGGCGACATCTAGTGGATGTACAACAAAATTGCAACCCCAATTTTATTTATTACTTTCTTTTATTCAATTTAGCACTTTTTTCACTTTAGTGGTATTACAAATTCCACGCACGGCACGGATTAATTTATTCTCACTGTCTTATGCGTTTTTCACTTATGTATTTAACTTATTTTCTGTCAATTGCTATTATTAAAAAATAAATGCACATTGGGAACCCATTATTTCTTACTCGTCTAGTATATGCAGCACAGCACTTGCACTTTACTGAGTTGCACTTTATGGGCCCAGTCCATTAACCAACTAACTTGGTCACACCACAAATCACCAGTGCACTTTATTTAATTTTAAATTAAACGGTTTTTATGACACAATTTTTATTGGCACTTTGTTTTAAGTTGGCACATACAATAAGCACTTATTCACTTTAAGGTAGCGCCGTTACAACCTCCTTTCATATATATTTCACACTTTAACCCCTCGTGGGTTTGGTTGTTGGCAGCTTACACCTTCACTATTGTCTAAGGTCTGCACTCCATAGCGCTGGTCACCCCTACCTTTTTATAGTTATGTGACTAGGCTGAAATATCTGGCAAAGTCTTGTGATTTTGGGACTGTAACTGAGGAGATAATCAGAGATCAGGTCATAGAGAAATGCACATCTGTGCACCTCAGGAGGAGATTATTGAGAGAACCTAGTCTCACACTTACTAGTCTGCAGGAGATTGCAAGAGCCATTGAACTGTCTGAGCTCCAGGCTCTGCATATTGAAACCAAGAACACTGCATCTGTCAATACAGTCTCCAAACCTACCTATAATAATAGGAATATCTGGAGTAGGAAAGAGAGTTTTCCAAAGAGGACTTTACATATCAGCTGCAGTAAATGTGGCAGGGAGGGACACACAAGTCAGGACTGCACTGTGGTACAGAATACACACAGCTGCAAAATGACCTGTCTTTCCACAGACTTCAATCCACAACCATCCACATCGGAATGGCCAAGAGAAAAACGAGCAACAAATCCACCGGCCTACCTTAAGGACTATGTGTATAGTCAGGAGTTTATAGTTTAAATTTTTAGTTGTTCATCCATGCATTTTGTTAATCTTATTAATACGTTGTGCATGTTATGTTTTATTCAAAGAGAGGAGGGAATGTAGTATGGTAAGCAACGGGTTAAGTTGCTGTCTGCAAAATGTTACAATTATGTATATGTCTGGGAGCTGGGTGTGGCTGAAGTTAGTTGCATGCTGATGTGCAGTGAATAAAGAAGCAACCTGTACAGCCTGGTCTGTGTTAATACACTACACCAGGTCCCGGAAGGAGGATGACGGCTGTCTCCTTCTGTAGCTGTGGATGGTGGTCACAGGCAGTCGGCCTGGTGAACCAGAGTGTGTGGCTGAATCCAGAGGTCCAGGAAAACCTGACTGGTGAAGTTGGAGGCAACAATGACTCTGGAAAAAATAGAATTTTTGTAAGAACTTACGGTAAAATTCTTTTCTCTGAGTCCTCTGACAGTCGCCACCCACTCATACAATCTGCACGCCTGGGTATTGGTCTTATCCACAGGAGTAAGCTTGGCAGAAGATTTTGTTAGAAAACTGTAATGTTCTGGTACCTTTGGGTACCCTAATTACTCTTTCATAAGTGTATGCGCCCCACCATTCTCTTTTGGTAAGGTGTGCATACACCTTTAAGACTGATGCTGTCATCACTGAGCGCCGGACTGGATGGCTATTTAGATCGCCGGCTCTCACTCACATGTGTTCGTTCAAACTGCTTTGTGCCTTGATGCTAACCTGTCTTGAAGCTCTCATGCTTGCAAGCATACCTTGCTGTCGGAACCACGCTGCGCTGATCCCTGTATCCCGCTACCGGATCATCCGCTCTTGCCGAACCTCTCCTCTGCTACATTGCTATTAGTGATAAGTACCCCACAGGGGAAACCTCTATAACCTTTATACTAAAGCTTACACTATCTAGCTCTGCATACTAAGGACTATTACTACATCTGCATTATCTAAGATTGCTAGCTCTTGAGCCTACTACCACCTGTTCTTGCACTGGGTTGATCTCTCTTGTATGTCCACCTGCTACTCTGTCATCTACTACCATACATGATTGCTAAACCTATCTGCATCCCATCTGCTACTATCTTACTTTCAAGAACATTTCCTTTCAAGTGTCTGTCATCTACCATCTCTACCCAACCTGTCTCTTCAGCCTATCATCACTGTGTTACTATATACATAAGTCACTCTAGGAAACATCTTATTGAGTGTGTGTATTTACTTGCTGAATTGAGATCATCCACACATGATGAGTCATTGAGAGTTGGGATTGGTGTCTCAGCGTTTCTCTACATGACTACTGAAGTGGAATATTTCTGCAGCTGAAAATCCACATCATACGTAAAACGCAGGAGCGTTACAGATTGAACGAACCACAAATGGATTCAGCAGAAATAACCACTCAGATGACACAATTAAAACAGCAAGTACCTGCGTTAATACACGCACATGCTGAATTAAAAGAAGACAATCAGGCTCTGTCGCAGCAGGTAATTAGACTGACACAACTTACCACTGCTCAGTCCCCTGAACCCAAAATAAATCCTCCTTTGGTATTTACAGGCGATCGCAAAAAATTTCGCGAATTTAAAAACGCATGTGAGTTACTTTTCTTGCTAAAACCCCGTACCTACCTTACTGATCACATTAAGGTTTGTACTATTATTTCTTACCTAACAGGCGATCCTCGGGCCTGGGCAGACTCTCTTTTTGAGAAAAGCGACCAGCTTCTCAACTCCTATGCCTTGTTCCTAGCAGAACTCACTAGCCTATATGATGATCCCAATAGGCAGAGTACTGCCGATCTTCAATTAAGATCCTTGAAACAAGGTGGGAGACCTGTAGAAGACTTTGTCGCAGAATTCAAGAGATGGACCCTTGATTCAGAATGGAATGATGCATCTCTGAAATCCCAATTTAGGCTTGGCCTATCAGAGGCCGTTAAAGACGAGCTCGCCCGAGCGGATCTGCCAAAAACCCTGGATGCATTGATACAACTCAGTATCACCATAGATAGAAGACTACGAGAAAGAAAGGCTGAGAAAATGGGAATGCCATTATCCAGTTCTTCTCGAATTTCGGCCGTTGACCCCGTTCCTATGGAGGTAGGAACCATACGCCCACCTCTATCAACTATGGAAAGAGCCAGAAGACGATCTGGTAATCTCTGCTTGTACTGTGCATCCCCGGATCGCAAGATAAACGTCTGTCCCCTAGTCTACAAAAAGAAGGGTGAGTGTTCACATGTCCTCCTAGGGGTATTGACAACTTCAATCACTAACCCTTACCTTTCTGTTTGCTTAACATTACAGTGGGACCAGAACAGGATTACTACTAAGGCCATGATTGACACAGGATCTTGTGGAAATTATATTGACATACGTTTTGCTGCTTTAAATAAAGTTCCTATTATTTCTAAACTTAAACCTGTCTCAGTGAGTCTTATTAACGGTGTTCCTTTATCCTCTGGTCCGATCACTGATCAGACACAGGCACTCCTAGTCACTACTAACGGGTCTCATATGGAGACCACTACCTTCGATCTAATACCTTCACCCCACTTTCCCATTGTTTTGGGACTTCCCTGGTTGCACACACATCAACCAACCATAGATTGGAAGGAACGGACCCTGACCTTCCTCTCTTGCTATTGCGAGGGTACGTGTAGCCTCCCGTCTTTCGGGAAGATCCTGTCTGTGGTGACAGATGAGATTGCACCACTATGTTATCAGGATCCCTCTGAGGTTTTTCTTGAGAAAAATGCTCAAGCACTACCTCCCCATCGAGACTATGATTGTAGCATTGATCTACTCCCAAATAGCAAATTGCCGTTCGGTCATGTTTATCCTCTTTCACAGGATGAACTTTCCCATCTCAAAGACTATTTGGATGAGAATTTGGAAAAAGGTTTTATTAGACCTTCCACTTCTTCCACAGCAGCAGGACTCTTTTTTGTCCGCAATAAGGACTCAAGTCTCAGGCCTATCGTCGACTATAGGCAATTGAATGCTATTACAATAAAAGATCGCTATCCTCTACCGCTTATCCCTGAGCTCATTGAGCAGGTGCGTGGAGCTACCTATTTTTCAAAATTGGACCTGAAAGGAGCATACAATCTCATTCGAATCCGTGATGGACACGAGTGGAAGACTGCATTCAGAACCAGATACGGATTGTTCGAATATCTTGTAATGCCATTCGGGCTATGCAAAGCCCCTGCAGTTTTTCAACGATTTATAAACGATATTTTCAGAGACTTACTAGATGTCTGTGTTGTGGTATATCTGGACGATATACTTATATATTCACGATCCCTGTCTGAACACATAAGACATGTAAGACTAGTATTATCGAGATTGCTTGCACACAACCTTTATGTGAAACTGAAAAAATGCTTGTTTCATAAAGAAGAGGTACTGTTTCTAGGCTACATCATATCCAAAACAGTAATCGAGATGGAAATGAGTAAGATATCCTGCATTCAGGATTGGCCTACACCAACGACACGCAAGGCGCTACAGCGATTCCTTGGATTTTCGAATTTCTACAGGAAGTTCATTAGAAACTTCTCTGCCATTGTGAGACCCCTCACACAGCTCACTAGCATTAAAAAACCATTCAAATGGTCAGATGAAGCAAATAAAGCTTTTCACCTGTTAAAGACAAGGTTTACTTCTGCTCCCATACTACGCCATCCAGACCCATCCCTCCAATACATTCTGGAAGTAGATGCGTCAAACATGGCAGTAGGAGCAATACTCTCCCAACGACCAACTCACACTTCACCACTTCATCCAGTCACCTTTTTTTCTAAATCCCTAAGCAGTCCAGAGATAAATTCCCCCGTGGGTGAAAAGGAACTGCTTGCTATAAAATTGGCTCTGGAGAATTGGCGACATCTACTCGAAGGCACCCAATTACCAATACTTATCTACACGGACCATAAAAATCTCCAATATCTTCAGACTAACAAAACTCTCTCGCACCGACAGGTACGATGGTCACTATTCTTTCTAAGGTTTAACTTCCTAGTGACCTACACACCTGCAGATAAGAACAAAAAGGCGGATGCACTATCACGACTAACTGAAGAAAACTACTTCGAAATCCCTTCCGTTCCTATAATACCTCACAAACGCATTATTGGAGTTGTCCGTTCCTTGAAGGAAGAGGTTTTGCATGGTATAAGTTTGGATTCACCCCCACCACAACTAAATACTGATGCAGAAGGCTTCCTCTACTACAACGACAAACTTTGCATACCACCTACCATACGCACCAAGATCTTGGAATTATCGCATGATGTGCCTATGGCAGGACATATGGGTATGACAAAGACTCTTAATCTGATTACCAGGCAATTCTGGTGGCCTGACATGAAAACATCTATACAAAAATTCGTCTCTTCATGCAATGTCTGTGCCAGGTCCAAAATTGACACTACGAGACCATCCGGTCTACTATGCAGTCTACCAATACCCCAAACTCCATGGGAAGTTGTGTCCTTGGACTTTATAGTGGAATTGCCTCCTTCCAAAGGATTTAATACCATCTTAGTGTCAGTGGACCATCTGACAAAAATGGCACATTTCATTGCTATTCGCAGACTACCTTCGTCCAAACAAACGGCAGAACTCCTGATGAAACATGTCTTTAAGTTACATGGTATCCCAAAAACTCTTCTGTCTGACCGTGGATCACAATTTATTTCCAAGTTCTGGCAAGAACTATGTCACATACTACGGATCGAGCGGAAGCTCACTTCTCCTTACCATCCGCAGACCAACGGACAGACTGAAAGAGTCAACCAATGCATCGAGCAATATTTACGTTGTTACACTTCTTACCAACAGACCAACAGGATGATTGGGTGGATCTTCTCCCTCTGGCAGAATTTGCCTACAACAACGCAACCCACAGTACGACCAAGCAGAGTCCGTTCTACTTGAACTATGGGTTTCATCCCTCTATTCTTCCACCATGCATCCTTCCTTCAAATAACCCAGTAGCTTCAGACTATCTTACCCAAATAAAGGACTCTCTGGGTTTGCTTAATACTACCATTGCACACGCTCATATTCAACAAAAGAAGTACTATGATCTTCGCAGAAGACCTTCTCCTCAGTACGCTATCGGGGACCTCGTTTGGCTCTCAACAAAAAATTTAAGACTGAAAATCCCTAGCAAAAAGCTTGGACCTCTGTTCTTGGGACCTTTCCCAATCAAGAAACTTATTGGAAAAGCTGCAATACAGCTTACATTGCCAATAGACCTCAAAATACATCCCATTTTCCATGTGTCGCTACTGAAGCCCCATGTTCCTGACCAAGGAATAAGGCCTACTATCCCACCTCCTCCTCCTGTACAAGTTGAAGGCGGAGAAGAATATGAGATAAAAGAGATTCTGGATTCTCGTATCCACAGAGGAAGACTTCAGTACTTGGTTCGATGGAAGAACTATGGGCCCCAGGACGACACCTGGCTAAACACCTCTGACATACATGCCTCTAGATTAATCTGCAATTTTCATGCGAAGTACCCAGACAAACCAGCTCCAGAAGCCTTCAGGAGCCGGCCTTAAGGGGGGGGTACTGTAATGTTCTGGTACCTTTGGGTACCCTAATTACTCTTTCATAAGTGTATGCGCCCCACCATTCTCTTTTGGTAAGGTGCGCATACACCTTTAAGACTGATGCTGTCATCACTGAGCGCCGGACTGGATGGCTATTTAGATCGCCGGCTCTCACTCACATGTGTTCGTTCAAACTGCTTTGTGCCTTGATGCTAACCTGTCTTGAAGCTCTCATGCTTGCAAGCATACCTTGCTGTCGGAACCACGCTGCGCTGATCCCTGTATCCCGCTACCGGATCATCCGCTCTTGCCGAACCTCTCCTCTGCTACATTGCTATTAGTGATAAGTACCCCACAGGGGAAACCTCTATAACCTTTATACTAAAGCTTACACTATCTAGCTCTGCATACTAAGGACTATTACTACATCTGCATTATCTAAGATTGCTAGCTCTTGAGCCTACTACCACCTGTTCTTGCACTGGGTTGATCTCTCTTGTATGTCCACCTGCTACTCTGTCATCTACTACCATACATGATTGCTAAACCTATCTGCATCCCATCTGCTACTATCTTACTTTCAAGAACATTTCCTTTCAAGTGTCTGTCATCTACCATCTCTACCCAACCTGTCTCTTCAGCCTATCATCACTGTGTTACTATATACATAAGTCACTCTAGGAAACATCTTATTGAGTGTGTGTATTTACTTGCTGAATTGAGATCATCCACACATGATGAGTCATTGAGAGTTGGGATTGGTGTCTCAGCGTTTCTCTACATGACTACTGAAGTGGAATATTTCTGCAGCTGAAAATCCACATCATACGTAAAACGCAGGAGCGTTACAAAAACATTCACAAAACCTTTGTATAGACACACCTACAGGGGGCTGTCCCTCTGGTCCAACACCCCCATCTAGCTGCATTCCCAATTCAGTTTGGTAGCAAGCAGTGTAGAGATCCATGAACCCCAAAAGAGGGGCGGGGGGGCAGCGACTGTCAGAGGACTCAGAGAAAAGATTTTTACGGTAAGTTCTTACAAAAAATCTATTTTCTCTTACGTCCTCTGACAGTTGCCGCCCACTCATACAATCTGCACGTCTGGGACGTCCTAAAGCAGTGTAGATGTGAGGGGTGGGATACGTAACCATCAAAAGGCAATGCAGCACCCAGGTCAGAGAAAAGAACCTTATCTGAATCAGAAAGGTAAAAACACTGGGTAACAAGAAAGCTCAACAGGAGCAAACAAACTCAAGAAAGCAAAACAAACAAGGGGGAAAAAAACCCCCCAACAGGAGGAGACAGACTAAAACCACCATGTCTCCCCTAAGGCACTGCCGCACTCAGAACTCTGCGGCCAAAAGAGGCATCTGCTGATGCCAGGACATCAAGTTTGTAGAATTTAGTAAAGGTATGCACGGACGACCAAGTTGCCGCTTTGCACACCTGAAACACAGACGCCTGATGGCGGAAGGCCCAGGACGCACTAACTGCTCTGGTAGAGTGCGCTGTGACAGGGAAAGGTGGAACCTGATCCCTAATTGAATAGGCCTGTACAATCGTCTGTCTGATCCATTTGGAAATGGTTGCCGCAGACGCAGCCGTACCCTTCCGAGGTCCCTCAGGAAGGACAAAAAGACAATCCAACTTTCTGAAAGATTCAGTGGACGACAGGTAAACCCTGATTGCCCGCACCACATCCAAGGAATGCAAGGCAACCTCTTAGGATGCTTAGGCTTCGTACACAGCAAAGGTAAGACAATGTCCTCGTTGAGATGAAAATCTGAAACCACCTTCGGAAAGGAAGGACTGATGAGGTTGAAAGTCCACCTTATCCCTATGCACAACCAAATAGGGGGAGCAGCAAGAGAGTGCCGCCAACTCCGACACTCTGCGTGCGAGCAGATGTGATCAACACCAGAAAGGCCACTTTCCGTGACAGCACAGGCAGAGGAATCTCCCTGATGTTCTCAAAGGGAGGACGTTGCTGTAACGCCGCCAAGTGCTCCGGGTCCCGTGGCTTCCCCGGAGCACTCGAGGCGTCCCGCGGGCTGTTCCCCCGCATCTACACGACTTACCCGCCGGGTCCCGTCATCCCGGCCGCTCGGTACACGCCGGGCGCCTTCCTCCTCCCGGCGCGCGCGGCCCCGCCCCCTAGGGCGCGCGCGCGCCGCTGCTTTGAAATTTAAAGGGCCAGTGCACCATTAATTGGTGCCTGGTCCAATCAGTACCAAAACATATAATAACCCACTTCCCCTTCCTGTCCTTGCCGGATCTTGTTGCCTTTTGTGCCTTGAGAAAGCTTTTGGTGTATCGTTCCCTGCCTGTGTATCTGACCTTCTGCTGTTGCCCCTGACTACGAACCTTGCCGCCTGCCTTGACCTTTTGCTCCGTCTGACCTTGTCTTTGCCTTGTCCTTCTGTACCGTGCCTGAATCAGCTGTCTTTGAGGTTGAGCCGTTACCGGAGGATACGACCTGGTTGCTACCGCCGCAGCAAGTCCATCCTGCCTTGCGGCGGGCTCTGGTGAAAACCGGTAGTAACTTAGAACCGGTCCCCTGGTACGGTCCACGCCAATCCCTCACTGACACAGAGGATCCAACTCCAGTGCAGTCACCTGCCGCTAGTCCGGACCCTGACAGTTGCAAAACGGATAGGACCAAATTCAGGTCCCAAGGAGGCAAGGGAGCCTTTCTAGGGGGAGCCAGATGGCGCGCCCCTTGAATAAAGGTGCGGATCAAGGAATTTGACGCCAAGGGGCGCTGGAAGAGAATGGCCAGCGCAGACAACTGACCCTTAATAGTGGTTAGCGCAAGACGCTGCTCCACACCAGTTTGCAGGAAAGCTAACACCCTCGCCACAGAAAAGCAGCGGGGGTGGAACCCCTGTGATTCACACCAGGCAAAATAAGCCTTCCAGGTACGATAATAGATCTTACCAGACGAGGCCTTCCTAGCCTTGAGCAAGGTAGGAATGACCGCCGACAAGAGACCTCTGTCCCTCAAGACCTGGCTTTCAACAGCCACGCCGTCAAAGCCAGCGACTGTAAAGCAGGATGGAAGATCGGCCCCTGAGACAGAAGATCGTCTCGTAGGTCTCGTAGTGAGAGCCGCCAGGGAGGCTCGACGACCAGTTGCATGATGTCCGCATACCAAGACCAGCGCGGCCAGTCTGGGGCCACCAGAATCACCAACCTCGGTTCCGAGACCAACCTGCGAAGGAACCTGGACAACAACTGAATCGGGGGGAAGGCATAAGTCAGGCGATACTGAGTCCAAGGCACTACCAACGTGTCCGAGTCGTCCGCCAGAGGGTCGCGCATTTTTGCCACAAACCTTCCCACCTTGTTGCTTATACGAGACACGAACAGATCCACGTCCGGGGATCCCCATTGTGCACACAGCATCCGAAACACCTCCGGGTGTAGGGACCATTCCCCCTGGTCCATGGTCTGGCGGCTCAGATAGTCCGCCTGCCAGTTCTCCACACCCGGAATGTGAACTGCCGAAATCGCCGGGACCTGCGTCTCGGCCCACGACAGAATCTCGGCCACTTCCTTGGCCTCCTGGTGCCCCTTGGTGATTGATGTAAGCCACCGCAGTCGCATTGTCCGTCTGCACACGCACTGAGCAGCCCTGCAGACGATTCGACCAATGGAGCAAACAGAGCTTGATCGCTCGCAGTTCCAAGACATTTATCGGCAGGGAGGATTCCTCCTCCAACCAAGTGCCCTGGGCAGACAAATTGCCCAGAACTCCACCCCAGCCCGACATGCTGGCTTCCGTGGTGACCACCTTCCACAGTAGCGGGCAAAAGGACTTGCCTTCCATCAGAGCCGGAGACTGTAGCCACCACAGAAGATCCAATCTGACTTGGGGGCCCAAAGAGATCCTCCTTTCCAAGGAATGAGGATGCCTGTCCCACCTGGCCAGAATCTCTGCTTGAAGACATCTTGTGTGAAACTGTGCAAATGGGATCACCTCGAAAGCTGACACCATCAAGCCCAGGGACCGCATGCAGGTCCGAAGCGAGGAGAACTCGTTGTCCCTGAGGGACCTGACCTCATCCTGCAGGGTCCGGAGTTTGTCCTCCTGAAGAAAGACCTTCACCTGGGCAGAGTCCAGAACCATCCCCAGGTAAGGGAGGCGAACAGAAGGGGACAAGGTCGACTTCTAAACATTGATGGTCCACCCGAACTCCTGGAGCGTCTTAACCCCGTGATGGACAGATGGCGTAACAGATTGGCACTGGAGCTCGACCTTAAGAGGAGATCGTCCAGGTACCCAAGGATGGCAATCCCCTGTACTCGCAACAAGGCTAGAACAGGAGCCAGAATTTTGGTAAAAACCCTTGGAGCCGAAGCGAGGCCGAAAGGCAACGCCACAAACTGATAGTGCTCCTCTGCTATTGCGAATCGGAGGTACCTCTGATGACCCTCGTAGATAGGGATGTGTAGATACGCATCCTTGAGGTCGATGGAAGCCAGGAAATCTCCTGGATTTAGGGATGCTACCACTGACCGGAGGGACTCCATTCGGAACTTCTGGACCCGCACAAAGCGGTTCAGAAACTTTAAGTCCAGAATCGGACGCACCTTGCCCTCTTTTCTGGGCACTGTGAACAGATTCGAGTAAAAACCCCGAAACCTGTCCCGATGTGGAACCGGGACAATCACCCCTTGGGTGAGGAGATCCTGACCCGCCCGAGGAAGATCTCGGAAACGATCTGGGGTCAAATGAAGATTTGAGGGAAAGTATCTGTCTGCTGGGCTGGATCGAAACTCGATCTTGCACCCTGATCAAATGAGTTCTTGAACCCACCTGTCCTGAATCTTGGACAGCCAAGGTCCGGGAAAACAGCGCAGACATCCCCCCACCCCTGAAACGGGTGAGGGCGCCCCTTCGGGTCGAGGCAGACTGAGCCGCCGTGCCAGGATGGGCGGCTTTAGACTTGCCCGCCCAAGGCTTCTTCTGGCCACCAGCAGGCTTGAAGGACTTACCTTTGTCTTGTGCCTTGAAGGCACGAAAGGACCCCTGGTTAGGTCTAAAGGAAGGGCCCCGCATACCGCAGAAGGACTTGCCCCGGGACACCTGGGGCAGCAGAGTGCTCTTGCCCCCAGTCACCCCCTTGACCAATTCATCCAGAGAGTCCCCAAAAAGACGACTCCCCGCATAAGGGATGTCAGACACCGTCTTCTTGGAAGACTGGTCGGCCGACCAGCTTTTTAACCAAACGATGCGACGAATCGTAACTGCGACTGCAGACAGTTGTGCGACCAGAGGGGCCTCATCCAAGGCCGCATCACACAGGTATAAAACAGCCTGACCAATTTGATCCACCATCTCCAGAGTAGCAGGAGGGGCGGAGTCAGCAATTAGAATGTGCTTAAGCGCCGTGGCCCACTCCACAACAGCCTGAGAGACCATTACGGAAGCGAACACGTGTTTCAGTAAGGAACCCGCTACCAGGTATATGTGGCAGGTAAGAGTTTCCACCAGCCTATCCGCCGGGTCTTTAAACAACGGAGAATCCTCCGCAGGCATCAAAGTGGCTTTATTCAACCTGGACACAGTGTGGTCCACCTTAGGAGCCACAGTCCAGCTAGAATTCATGGGATCTGCAAAGGGATAACGGTACTGAAATCTCTTGGGCACCACAAAATTACGTTTTAAATTGCGCCATTGGTCATTCACGGTTTCGTGAAACTCCGCGGGACATGGAAAAACCTGACCCAACTTCTGTGCTTTGCGGGTCCCAAAGGAAGACCGCTTACCCGACAGGTGGGGCTCATCATCCAAATTTAAAGTGTCTTTCACAGAGCTAATAAGCGCAGCCATTGCAGCACGTTCTCTTGAATCCCCCTCCTCCTCCACATCCGACTGAGAGGACTGAGACCCATCAGGGGGTACACTGTCCGTGGCAACCAAATCTGGCTCTGAATCAGAAGACTGAGAGGGCATAGGCCTTTTCTTAGAAGCCCAGTCAGACATCAACAAATCTACTTTTGATGCTAAAGACGCAAGTGCAGCAGTGAGTGAGACTATAGAAGAGGATTCAGGAGTACCTGGGAGGTATCTGGGCGGGAAATTGCTATCCTGGGACTTCATAAAAGCATTCTCAAATTAAATGACACTGACCCTTTAAAACTGCGATTTTCGCGGTTCCCACCGCAACTGCACCGCAATGAGGAACCAGACCTGTGCTACCAGAAACTGCAGGAAAATGAATGCTAGCAGGAATGCAGGCCAGGAAACACCATAAAATCCCCCAAAGATGATCTATACTTGCCCCACGCTGCCAGCTCGATCTGCATGTGAGAAGAAAGGAAGTAACCTAACGCCTCTAGAGGCAGAACACAGACCTGAGCCACAAAAAAATGGTTGCCAATACAGTCTATGGAGAAAAGCTCTGGGAAAATGGCCGCTGTCCACATAAGGACATAGTGCCCACACTAAAGATTGCACCGATCTGCGCCAACAGCATTGCAGAAAATGTCTGCTGCCCTCATAATGAGGCCAAACAGCCTGCCACACCTAAATAGGCGGCCGCGTGGTTTCCCGCCGATTACTGCCCCCACACACCATGTCTGTACCCCCATATAGTTGCCTAAGCACCTCAGGGCCATCTGGGACCCCTGCAACCCCCCATATAGCGATAGAACTGCCGCAGAGCCCCCCGCAGGGACCGGGAAGGGACACACAGGGATCGCACTGACAGACATGAGGGGGACATTACAGATCCACACGGAACTGCCATCCCCACAAAACAGAGGGCCCACATATACACCTCGACAAACAATGCCATAGACAGAGGGGTAGTATGGTACTCAACGTTCCAGCGCAAAACGTGGGTACCGCTCTGTGACAGGAAGCCTCCCACTCTGGGTGGTGGTGCCGTCAGCCGAAAAGGACGCTAGCAACACGCGGCGTACCACAGTTGGGAAGTCCCAGCGAAGTAGCCACTTCGCAGGCTCATTCCTGAGGACAGGGGCATGGTCGTTTGCGAGGCCTGGGCGTACGCATAGCCTGCTAACGCTCGATGGCAGGCTGGGATTCCATAAGGCTCTAGGACAACCAGTGCGATTCCCAGCTCCGCAAACACTGTAGTCATCTGAAGTCCGACTAACTAAGCGCAGGAACAAAGAAAAAGCTATCTTATGAAAGAAAAACACTTTCTCAGAGAGAAAAAATAATAAGAAAAAAGGCTGAGACTGCAGCCCCAGCCAGGGAAAAGCCAGCCTACTCCTATGCTAGGCAGAGACAAAACTGAATTGGGAATGCAGCTAGATGGGGGTATTGGACCAGAGGGACAGCCCCCTGTAGGTGTGTCTATACAAAGGTTTTGTGAATGTTTTCTAACAAAATCTTCTGCCTAGCTTACTCCTGTGGATAAGACCAATACCCAGACATGCAGATTGTATGAGTGGGCGGCGACTGTCAGAGGACGCAAGAGAAACAGTGTCCGTAAGTACAGAGGAACTTGCCCGGGGGTCTGCCCAGAAAGGGGACCACTCCAGAGGATAGAGTCAGTGGACGGGTGTCAGCACACACAGTGAGAGAGAAAGGGGGTGCTGAGTTTAGAACCCTGAAGAGAATTGCAAGCAGGAACACTTAAAATATCTTCACTTCAGTGGTAGAGTGAAGCAGCGGCCTTGCTGCATCCTAAAGTCAGTTGTCCTCAATACTGTGAATAGTTATTAGTTGGAGTATCCCACTCATCCCTTCTCCTATCCAAGTTCTAAATAAAACTACAAAACAACATCCCCTGGACTGATCATTGACTGAGCCAAGGACTTAAAGTGATACGTTTCTGCAAGCAGTTGCTACGGGTAACCCAGGGGAATCCAGAAAGTGTTATATCCAGCAGTCCTCTCGGGTGAAGTGCTACATGTTTAATACTTAAAAATCTTCATTGTCATTTTTCTACTCTTTGTGAAAACCTTCAATAAAAATATTAAAACAAAGAATACAGGGCTCTGTAACCTTCCTTCATGAAGAGAAGGATACCCGAGATCTTATTATTCAAATTGATCTTGTTCAATTATTATCAGACACTCTGGGCCCTGGAGGAGAAACAAAATATATTGCCTCTACTCACCTCAAGAAAAAATCCCCATCGGTGTATTCCATCAACGACTTGGCTGCCTTTTTACAGTGCACCTCCAAAGCTTTAGAGTCCATTCCAACATCCTCATGCCATATGCCCAACCTCATGCCCTAACAACAAACTGCCTTGGATAGCCTGGCTTTATATAGATTCATTGTCATTTGGCCAGCAGACAAGGGAGGGGATACAGTGATAATGAACAGCCAGGATTACAACAAATGTGTGAGGAAAGACAAAGTATACCCAGGCGTATAGTTATGTGCAGACAGAGAATTCTTATTAGCCAAGCCTATTGCCAGGAAAGACCAAATGTGCATAGGCGCAAAAAAATGTGCCAAAGGCGAATTGCTGGCAAATGCACATGTGCGAATGCATGTGCACGCCGACGTGCATGCCTGCAATTTGATTGGCGCCAAGTGAGCTATTTAAACATCTCTGTTGCACTAGGACCTTGCCTTATGGTCTACACTGTTCTGACACCTGTTACCTGTGCTTGTGCTTGATCTCCTGTTGCTGCTCTGTTATTCGTCTGACCGTGCTTGAACTCTGCCTGAACTGACCCCTGGCTTGCTCTTTGACCACATCTATTCTTCTGCCTGCTGCTCTGTACCTGACATACCTGCTAGTTACTGCTCCGGCTTGCCTGACTATTCTCTTGTCTTGTCCAGCCCGTGAAGGCCATCCCTACCCCTGCCAAGTCCCTGCTGTCTGCCACCTACCGAGTGCTAGCTAGCTGCCCATGACCTGCTAGCCACCAAGTGCCTGCTGACTGTGTTCTAGCCTACTGTGCCTGCTGCCATGCGTCACGATCCAGCCTGCATCCGAGTGTGCACAGATCTCTCATCTGCAACCGCCATTACCAGAACTGCCAGGCACTCATGCCACTCCAGGCTCATGTACCTCCTGTTACCTTATTAGGGGTGCCGAGCCGGAGGTGTAAGAGATTGCCTTCCTTTCCACATCAGGCTCCATCACCAAGTACGTAACAGAATGTTTTTAAAGATCCGTAACAATCCGCAGTGGTATAAGCATATCTCCTGCATGGTTTGATTGGTCAAATCCACAATATTACTCCCTTGGTAATGCTGACCTACTTATTTTACACTCTCCCCAAGGTGCACAAATGCTTGGTGGACCCCCCCAGGCAGGGCCATTATTTACCGGAATCCAAACATCTCTGAGAATGCTAGCAAGTGGGTTGATAGTTTCCTCAGATCCTTTGTGGTTAGCTTACCTTCCTATATCATAGACACTTCCCATTTTCTTCAATCCATTGAGGGTCTCACAAATTCTCCACAACCCCTTTTAGTTACAACAGGTGTGGAAGCATTATACTGCTCTATTCCACATGAAAAGGGTCTTGCTATATAAAACATTTCTTTGCACAGAGTACTTCACATTCTAAAGAGTTTTTTTATTTTGTTTTGGATGTATTGAGATTTATTCTGTTCAACAATATGTTCAGGTTTGATGGTTCCCACTTCCTGCAGGTACTGGGCATAATGATGGGGACATGTTGTGCCTCATCCTACGTCAATGTGTATCTGGGGAAGTGGGAACGTCATTTTCTGTTAGAGGAATTTTTTAGTTTTTCTAAACACATTTCACTATGGCTCCAATATATAGACATTTTTCCCTTAAGGGATGGTCCGGTTGAGCTACTCCAAAAAGGTCTTTACATCATGAACTCAAAAAACTACAATCTCACTTCACCATGAACTATGAGAAGCACAAACTCACATTTTTGGACATGACCATTGAAACCACACCTAAGGGGGAGTGATCTATACCGAAAACCATACTGAGAGCTAATAGTTTCCCTCCACAGCAGTTATTACACTCTATTCCATACTACCAGTATCTGGACCCGTCTCCTTGTGAGAGGGTACTCCAAGTCATACCTGCGTAAGGCAAACAATCTGGCATTCCATCAATCTCATACCCAATTACTATTTAACAAAAAAAGTCAATCCAATGACAACTCTGGCCAACCCCTATGAATCATCACCATCTATAGCACCCAACATGAACTTGAAAAAAAAAAAATATATATATATATATATATATATATATATATTTTGAGGGATGAGCTCGGTGGCGGGTGTGGATGACCCCTTGGGGGGGGGGGGGGTTCGTTACACAGGGAGATAGCCGAGAAGTGGTTGCAAACAACAGTTTGGTTTATTCATGCAATTTTCTTCACACAAGTGCAAGCGTCAAAAACATCCAAAATAAAATAAAACACAAAATAAATCCTTGCCACTGTGGGCGGCTACCTTCTCACACACAGGAACCTACCTAAGGAGTCTGTCCCCAACCTACTGTTGGGCAGACTTTGCTGATCCTACAGCAGACCATCAATAGTCCATTTATTTTCTCTTCACAGAGAAAATGTCTCTTTTCTCTTCACATAGAAAACATCCATTGGTTTTTCTCTTCACATAGAGAGTGTCCCTTTTCTCTTCACATAGAAAACATTCCTTTGTTTTTCTCTTCACATAGAAAACATTCCAAGACCTCACCTTGAGTAGTCTTCAGTCTTAATTCATTTTCTCCTCACATAGAAAATGTCCATTGGTTTCTCTTCACAAAGACACAATCCAAGACCTCACCTTGAGTAGTCTTCAGTCTTTTTACCCTCCTCAGCGCACATCGCTTCAGGAGGGGTTCCTCTCCCATGCTCACACAGCTTCAGGAGGCACCCATCTGACTGTCCTCCTCTATTCACATAGCGTCAGGAGGCAGGCGGTCAATATACTTCCTCTGGACAAATTATAGAGGCCTTAATTTCCTCATTCTGAACAGCTTCTTTACACCTTCCTGCTGGCTACCTCTGCAGCCGACACCCTATAGCAATTGGTGCATTGTCTAAACCAAGCAGAAGTGTATCTCCCATCTGTGACAACACTCACAGATTTACCTGACTTCCTGTCACAATATATAAAATATTTAAAATTAAATAAAAAATAAAAAAAGGAAGCAAAGAAAAAAAAAGGAAACCACTTCTGACGCAGAAAGAGGAACACCTGCGATGCAGAAGGGGGGACAGCAATCATGCCCTAAATATTTTAATATTTTTATTGCTACCGCGCAAAAAAAAAAAAAAGGAAACCACTGCTGACACAGAAAAAAAAAAATGATCAATGAAAAAAATGGCCTCAATGGTGACAAAGAAGGGTTGTGCACAATAACATTTAAGTGGCACCACTACACTGTGGTATTCACAGCACTACACTACACTGACTGCACTAAACTCACTGAACACACAATCCACTGAATACCCTGCCTTATCCCTTCTAACACATTACACAGGGTTGCTGTGTTAGCAGCCTTATTTAGTGTGGGGCGTGGACTTAGCCCCTGAGCTCTGACTTTGGCCAATCATGGCTCTCACAGTACATCGTGCTGTGATTGGCCAAAGCATACAGGTCAGGTGCATGCTTTGGCCAATCATCAGCAATCAATGCCCTACGAGCGCAGCTTGCTGTGGAGGGACTTGAGAGAAGGGAGGAGCCAGGAGCAGCCAAGAGAGACCCGAGAAGAGAAGAATATTGGCTGCTCTGTGCAAAACCAACTGCATAGAGCAGGTAAGTATAACATGTTTGTTATTTTTAAAAAAATGTAGCACTACCCCCTTTGGGGGTTGCTGGTAAGTATATGTTCTTCTGTACTGCTTTGACCCTGTAAACCGTCCAGCCCTCCTGACACTCTAGGTTCAGACATGTTGCATAAACCTTTAAGTAACACACTGACACAATATGAATGAGTTTTAACTTTACTCAGAAGAAGAACTTGCAAAATTATATTAGTCAACTAGACCCTGGATAAACCGCTAGGATTCAGTTGAACTCACATCAAAAAGACAAATGAGAAAACAGGCTGTAATAACACCAAATTATATTAATAAATACAATCTCTTGGAATATGCATGGGAATCTATCAGAAAACTATATATTATTACTGTGCAGCACTAAGGCTAAAGGGGAACCCGGGGCTGGCCTATACCACCTGTATCCTGATGAGAAATAAGGTAATCTACTTGTAGATACCAGTAACGTGTCCCCTTTAAGAAGCAATAATATGATAGTGTCCTACTTGCAAAGCCTTGCTAAAGTCTTCACCTGCAGTTGGAGCTCAAGAAATGAACAATAGGACTCGGTGTATAGCAAGCAATGCAGAATAGTTGATTATAATCCTGTGTGATCTGGTGGCTGACTCAACTGCAAAGTGTCTGTGTTCAGTGTAACTAGAACTGTAATAATTGCAGTCTGAACTCTGAGCAGGTGCTCACTAAATCCTGATGTCCATCAATGAGGGTCCTGGAAGAACAGGCGATGGCAATCCTCCACGCTCTGTGGTCTCAAGATGGCTGCGCTCTGCTGTCTCAGTGTTTCCCGCCTACTCCACCTGATCAGAGATGCTGCAAAGAAGTCTGCGATGCTGCGATGAACATCCGTCCCACCAGGGCTGAGTCTACAGGCAGATAGGCGGTGTGCAGTAGGCCGCAGTCTGCTATCTCGCTCTCTGTACAGCAGACTGATGGGCACACGATTGGTTCCAGGAAGCAAGAGGCCCCAAGCCTGTTCAGCAGATCCTTTTATAGCCTCTCCCAAGATGCTCCTCTGTAATCCAAAGCTTGCTGGGAAATATAGTTTAATCCAGCCGTCATAGCCTTACAGAAGACTACAATTCCCACAATGCCATTCTCCTAGTCTCAGCAATATGATGATTTAATCCTGAAACCAACACTAGAGGGATACAAAGACAATCTGAGGGAACAGAAGGTGAGTCTGCACTATCAGATAATGGTAATCCGGTCCCGACTACAAAAAAAAAAAAAAAAAAAGAATTTACAATTCTGTAAGTGCTAATCGCACATATCGATTATGCCTGTTTAACAGCATTCAGCACTTTTTGTGGTTGAAATTGCCTCTCCTGAATTTGTTTTTAGGGCATTGAGAAAACATTACATAAATAGTTGAATTTATATTTTGGTGGCAAAGTGAACTATAGATAATTCAACCTTTCAATTTGTTTTCTTACAGATCTTAAAATTCCAAACTCCTCCACCAGAGGGTGTTACATGACTGTGCTGGTATATATACCTTATTTCATGTTTGTATATTTGATGTGGGATTTAGTTGATTTATTGTCCCCATAAACTAAATTCATGAAATTAATTTATTTAAAAACATTCAAAGCCCAACTACAAACAAAAGTGAAATTTAAATAGTGCATTGTGCATAAATAACCTTACTCTTTAGTCTTGATTCCAAACACCTCTTCCTAATCCATCTGCAATGTAAAGTATCAAAGTCACAGTTTCCCCTATGAACCAAGCTGATACCCTGCCATGATGGAAACCAAACAGTTTTCCTTGCTTGTTTATCTTCTTGTGCACTGGTCCCCTCACTGCCTCATGAGTTCTCCTGCCTCTGGAGCCCATAAGATAGGACCTGGCCGCTGAAAATGCTGCCTCCAATTGGAGGTATCCACATCATACAGGCAGTGATGTGGATACCCAAAGAAGGACTCCAGGAAATAAAAAGTGAAGTATCATTATGGCTTCAGGGAGGTAAAATGGGTATTTGAATAGCCCCCCCCCCACACTAGCAGTTAGTAAGAGGGGGGTGGGAGGGGTAGGACTAATATCCTGGAGTTCTGGTTTAAAGCGGTTGTATACCGCTGGAGGTTTTTTTTTTTTACCCTGCAAGATAAAGTCATAATGTGCTTGTATGCATTGAGTACTGCACATTATGCTAAACTTACCTTAAAATAAAGCCCTCCCGTGCTGAGAAGTCAGCACTGCAGGCGTTTCTATCCTTACCCATCTCGGTTCCGGGATGGTGGACTCTGGCTCTGTGACTGGCCAAAGCCGCAATTACATCACCTCCGCGCATGCGTGCGAGAGCCGCCATTCACGGCACAGGGTTTTGAAGGAACAGCTTGGGTGGCCATTCCTACAGAGTGCATGAGGCAGCGATGTCACTGGCTGCATGTAATGTAAATATCTCCTAAACGGTGCACGTTTTTGGAGATGTTTACACTACCTATAGGTAAGCCTTATTATAGATTTTTCTATAAGTAAAAGTCAGCAAAGGAAGTTTACTTCTACTTTAACTGTATAAAACTCTACCTCCTTAAGAGCCATTGTAATGTAACCAGATTTTCCCCTGAATTAGTACAGGGGCAGCCAGGCACACGGCAACACTTTATTCATTCTGGCTCAAGTATCAGTCTAGGGATTGTCTTTATGGATTTGTATTGCTGAAAAACTTGGGATTGGAGAGGGGTGATATGGGACACTCCAGATTCCCTAAACAGTTGCAAAGGGACACTTCACCTTACTAAGTCTTTCTGAGCAGTCTCTAGGCAGTGACAAATACAAATGATAGAAACTGAGCCCCATTTTTTGGAAGTTATCCAGGATGGGAGTTCTACTGGCTTGTCCACCCCAGGGATACAACCCACAATGACAGCTAAAGTCAGTACTCACAATGCCACAGGATCCAAGGATGCCTCCTTCCAGTATCCACTTGGGTGCTCTTTAGTGAGGGAAAAGTTAGTGCTCACAATGCCACCGGACAGCCAGATTCCTTCTTACTTTTACTGGGCACTCTCCAGTGAGCTCTCCAGACCATTATCCTTATAGTATAACTATAGGCAAAACTTTTTAACATCAGTTATACTTTAAGTATGCGATAACTTGATTTACTTTGAAAGTGGGTCTTCAGGAATAGCTCCCTAGTTCTGCCATAGCTGGAACCTCAATGATTATTATCTGGAACCAGGAAAACTGCTGTAGGTTGGGGTAACTACCCCCCACCCAGAAGGGTGGATTCCCTCCACCAGGGAGAAGAAGAAGGTCTGCTGCTAAATCTCAGACTATTTATTTACCTCTACAGGCACACCTCCCCAGGGATTGGCTGGAGTACAATACATATTCAGACTGAGACTCGCCTTGCTCAATCCTCTAGTTCCAGAAACCTCTGGAAGGCAGGGGGAATAATAAAACCTTCAGTCTGGGAGACCCAGAACAGACAAAAAAGTAATCAAAAACTGCCCTACTGACTACAGAGGCGCCAAAAATAACTAAATTTGTTTAACTTTCTAGAAACCTTGTAAAATAAATAAGATGCACTGTTTTTGACCTGTCCTGTATTATGCCCACAGCCCTGCTTCTCCTGCACCATGTCCGCAGCCCCTGCCCCATGACCACAGCCACTGCATCTCCTGCACCATGCCCACAGCCCCTGCATCTCCTGCACCATGCCCGCAACCCCTTCATGTCCTGCACCATGTTCACAGCCCCTGCACCATACCTACAGCCCCTGCATCTCCTGCACCATGCCCTCAGCCCCTGCATCTCCTGCACCAGGTCCACTGCCCCTGCATCTCCTGCACCATGCCTGGAGCCCCTGCATCTCCTGCACCATGCCTGGAGCCCCTGCACCATGCGCATAGCCCCTGCATCTCCTGCACCATGCCCGCAGCCCCTGCATCTCCTGCACTATGCCCGCAACCCCTGCATCTGCTGCACCATGTCCGCAGCCACTGCATCTCCTGCACCATGTCCGCAGCCACTGCATCTCCTGCACAATGCTTGCAGCCCCTGTATCTCCTGCACCATGCCCCAGCCCCTGCATCTCCTGCACCATACCCGCAGCCCCTGAATCTCCTGTACCATGCGCGCAGCCTCTGCATCTGCTGCATCATGTCCGCAGCCCCTGCATCTCCTGCACCATGTCCGCAGCCCCTGCATCTCCTGCACCATGTCTGCAGCCTCTGACATGTCCTCCTGTACCATGTCTGCAGCCTCTGACATCTCCTGTACCATGTCCGCAGCCCCTGAATCTCCTGTACCACTTACGCAGCCTCTGCATCTCCTGCACCATGCCCGCAGCCCCTGCCTCTCGTGCACCATGCCTGCAGCCCCTGCATCTCCTTCACCATGCCCGCAGACCCTGCATCTCCTGCACCATGCCTGCAGTACCTGCATCTCCTGTACCATGTCCAGAGCCCCTGCATCTTCTGTACCATGCCTGCAGCCCCTGCATCTCCTGTACCTTATCCAGAGCATCTGCATCTCCTTTACCATGTCCGCAGCCCCTGCATCTCCTGTACCATGTCCGCAGCCCCTGCAACTCCTCTACCATGCCCGCAGCCTCTGCATCTTATGTACCATGCCCGCAGCCTCTGACATGTCCTCCTGTACCATGCCTACACAGCCTCTGACATGTCCTCCTGTACCATGCCTACATAGCCTATGACCACCTCCTGTACCATGCCCGCACTTTTACCACTTTTAACCGGAATTTGCTTATATATATATATATATATATATATATATATATATATATACCCTCACATTTTTGCAAATATTTTATTATATCTTTTCATGTGACAACACTGAAGAAATGACACTATATTACATGTGTATTAGTGTGCAATGTGACAGGGGGGAAGGGGTTAACTGGATGTGATCAGGGGGGGGGATCAGGGGGTTAAATCTTTATTGGGAGGGGGTGACAGGTATCCTAAGTATAAAAGGAACGGTGGCAAGCGCTAAACCTGGTCACAAGTCACACTTATACGGGTATATAGAAAATGCTATATACTGTATACAGTGTGTGTTGTGACAGGGGGTGTAGGGGTGATCAGGGGGGGATCAGGGGATTAAACCTTTATTGGGGGGGTGGCGGGGACCCTAAACCTACTTGGGACAGAAACTAAGTCGCTAGCGCTAATTCAGGTCACAAACACAGTAATAGAAAATTCAGTAAAACACTATATTACTTGTTTATTAGTGTGCAATGTGACGGGGGAAGGGGTTAACTGGGGGTGATGAGGGGGGGGGGATCAGGAGGGATCAGGGGGTTAAATCTTTATTGGGAGGGGTGGCGGGTATTTTAAATGTAAAAGGGGGGGCCGCAAGCGCTACACCTAGTCACAAATCACACTTATACGGGTATATAGGAAAATTCTATATACTGTATACTTGTGTGGTGTGACAGGGGGTGTAGGGGTGATCAGGGGGTTAAATATTTATTGGGGGGGTGGCAGGGACCCTAAACCTACTTGGGACAGAAACTAACTCGCTAGCGCTAACTCAAATCACAATCGAACTAATACAAAATACAGAAAAATAGTATATTACGTTTGTATTAGTGTGCAAGGTGACAGGGGGGAAGGGGTTAACTGGGGGTGATCAGGGGGTGGTCAGGGGGTTAAATCTTTATTGGGGGGTGGCGGGTATTTCAAGTGAAAAAGGGGGGGCCGCAAGCGCTACACCTGGTCACAAATCACACTTATACAGGTATATAGGAAAATGCTATATGCTGTATACAATGTGTGTTGTGACAGGGGGTGTAGGGGTTAACTGGGGGGGGGGGCGATCGGGGGTTAAATGTGCCTATCTAAGTGTATGTGAGTGGGCTTGGTGCAGTTACTTACAGTTAGATGTGCTCTCCTCTCGAGATGAATCCAAAAAGGATCATGGGAGAAGAGAGCACGTCTTTTCTGAGCCTGTGTTTACATTACACAGGCTCAGCATGTAATCTGATTGGGCAGGACCGATCAACAGGTCCAGGCCAAAAATCATTGGCCTGGACCTGATGACTGATCGGTTCTGAACCCAATCAAGCCATCAACGGGACCGTGGGAGCGCGCACGCGCGCCAGAGCGGCGGGAAGTAGTGACGTACCTTTACGTCACTTTGCCTGGCTGGGGCTGACCGCCACAGTATATGTACTTGCGGCGGTTGGCAAGTGGTTAAAATCAGTAAATCATTGCTCCTTTAAAAATGATAGTTTTTAAAAAACTTTTTTTTCATTGCTACATGTTCCCCAGGTCAGGACCCGGACCCCCATACACTCTTTTGTGGCAATAACTTGCATGTAAGCCTTCAAAATGAGGCAGTTTGATTTTTGAGGTTTGAGTCCCATAGACTTCAATGGGGTTCGTTTGTTCGGGGGAAAAGCTCTGTTCGCGGTGTTCTGGTGCAAACCGAACCAAGGGATGTTCGGCTCATCACTAGTTGTAACAGCAGATGCAGTTCCCATGTTCAGAGTGGATATCTGGACCTCCTGGCCTTGGCATAATAGAAACAGCTGTCTGTAAAAAGAACTTAGGACGAGCAACTGTAGGGATCCTAACCCACACAGACAACCCATTTAGGCCACATAGCACTGGAACTTCAGAAGCCTCAGACACATCAGCAGGCGGGAGCTTAACCCAGTCAACAAAGTCCAGCAAGTAGTAAATTGGCAAAGTCCAGCTGGGCAATGGCCTGGGTATCAGCATAGTCCAGCTGGGCAGCAGGCTGCAGGTCACCCGCGGCAGGGTTGGCAGGAGACGGCAGGTCACCCGTGGCAGACTTGGCAAGAGACAGCAGGTCACCTGTGTCAGGCTTGGCAAGAGACGACATGTCACCTGCGGCAGGCTTGGCAACAGATGGCAGGTCATCAGCAGCAGGCTTGGCAACATACAGCAGGTCACCCATGGCAGCATAGAGGAGGGATGGACCCCATCAGCAGGTGGCAGCATGGAGGAGGGATGGACCCCATGGGCAGGCGGAAGCATGGAGGAGGGATTGACACCATCGGCAGTCGGCAGCATTGAAGAGGACTGGACACCATCGGCAGTCGGCAGAATGGAGGAGGACTGGATACTAGCACATTATGAAATACTCACCTTCGAACGAAGCCCTCCAGCATTGTGCAGCCACCGCTGAGAGGGCTGACATCTTCCCCTGGTTTTTCTTCCAGGGATTGGCCGGAGCCGCACAAACATCTGAAGGTCTGGCAAAGTATGCCGGACCTTTAGAGCGCATGTGCCGGTGACGTAACTGGCTGTATTCAGGGTGAATATTTCCTCAACGCTGCACGTTTAGGAGATATTCTTTTTACCTACAGGTAAGCCTTATTATAGAATTACCTGTAGGTAAAAATGACCAAGCAGGGTTTACAACATCCATAGCTGATACGCTTCAGGCAGAGGCTGCATACCACAATGGTGCTGTTTTGCAGCCTGGTCAAGTTCTCTTGTACTGTCATGATGCTAGCCAATTTCTACCTACCCATACCTGAAGTCTATATTTTGAATATTTTGGGAATACAGGGATGGGAGGGTTACAGGGAATGGGGGTTGTGGTTTTCAAGTGCTTCTGTGCACTCTGTTTTGAGATATTATTTAACACAAGCTCACAAACTTTTCTATTATATTGTATTCTATTGCATTTGTGACACTGGCCAACTTGCACGAGGTTGAAGACTTAAGCTTTAGCTTTTTAGAAAACCTTCCTATGGCTTTTTGATCTGTTGTGAGAGCGCAAAGAGGTTGAGACGGCGCTACCTGTAAGTGACAAAGTGTCAAATAATGACACTAATAATTAACAAATTTGTGTCAAATAATGACACAAATAATTATTTACATATAGAGGCAGCCAAAACGCCAATAATTTACTATTTGCCTAAAATACATAAGAATGAGGAAAAACCGCCAGGCCGCCCTATAGTAAGTGGCATAAACTCTGTCCACTCCCGTTTGGGAGAATATTTGGACAAATTTTTGCAACCTCTCATACCCAAAGGAAGATCATATCTTAGAGACAGCAAACAGTTATTGTCAGACATTCAAAATTTGGAAGTCACGAAGGAGGACATTTTGGTAACCATAGATGTCAACTCACTACATACCAATATAGTACAAAAAGATGGATTGGACAGTGTAGAGTGGGCACTTTTTAAACATACAGATTTAAAACACGCACAAGTGCACTTTATCCATGAATTCAAACTATTTTCTGGTACAAGGGACGATACTATGCACAAACAAAAGGAGTAGCTATGGGGGCTAAATATGCCCCCAGCGTCGCGAATATATTTATACAAAAATGGGAGGAGGAACAAGTTTTTAGTGTGGAAGGAGACATTCAATTATCCCGACATTGACTGGGAAGAGGGGACTGCACACTCACAGAAGGCCCGTCTATTCACGGAAACCTTACTGGATAATTACATGTCACAGTTGGTGGATTCCCCTACTAGAGAAAATGCAATCCTGGATCTATTGATCACTAATGACCCTAACATAATCTCGGAGGTAGGAGTCCAGGACAAGCTGGGCTCTAGCAATCACAGGATGATCACATTTAGCGTAAATAACAATATAAAAAGGCAAGTGGGGAACATAAGAACCCTAAACTTCAGACGGGCAAACTTTCCAAAATTGTACTCATTGATGGAAAGGGTAAACTGGGACCAAACCCTGGGATCACTGACCACAGAGGAAAAATGGGAATGCTTTAGGAACATATTAAGCAAAGGCATCTTGCAGTGCATTCCTATGGGAAATAAATTTAGAAGAGACAAAGCCAAACCTGGCTGGCTAAACCGTAGCGTTAAAAAACTTATTAGGGGAAAAAAATTGGCCTTCAAGAAATATAAATCAGAGGGCACAGTATCGGCCTTCCAGCAATACAAGGAGGCAAATAAGAAAAGTAAACAAGAAAGCAAGATGGCTAAAATCAACTTTGAGAGACAAATAGCGGAGGATAGTAAAAAAAACCCAAAGAAATTCTTTAAATATATCAACAGCAAAAAAACTAGGGCAGAGCATATTGCACACATAATTAACGATGATGGGAGGATGGTTACAGAGGACACTGAAAAAGCAACCGTGCTGAATGCTTTTTTCTCGTCAGTCTTTACACAGGAAACGGAGGGGTACACTGACCAGGACTGTATGGTTAGTAGTAATACACAGGACTTGCCACTATGGCTAACAGAGGGTGAAATCAGGGAAAGACTGGATAAACTTAACACTAACAAATCACCAGGCCCGGATGGCGTACATCCGAGAGTTCTCAAGGAACTCAGTAAGGTTATATCTAGACCAATGTTCCTGATCTTTGATGACAGTATTAGGACAGGAGATGTACCAGGGGATTGGAGGAAGGCTAACGTGATTCCGATATTCAAAAAGGGGTAGAGGCATATCCCGGGAAATTATAGGCCTGTCAGCTTGACATCAATAATATGTAAACTTTTGGAGGGGATGATAAGGGACTATATCGTAGAATATGCTAAAGACAACAACATCATCAGTAGTAACTAGTGTTGAGCGAACACGGACTGTATTATTCGTGTTCGTACCGAATAATTGGATTTTTTGTACCCGAACACGGACACGGACACTTTACTGTATGTTCGGGTAAAAATCCGTGTTCGTCGTTTTATTTCCGGGTTTTGCATGCTTTGGCGCTCTTTTCATGGCGGGCTTTCAACAGCCAATCAACAATCGTTTAACTGGTGTGCCTTAAGCCATCCCAGCCATGCCTGCAAATGTCTCAGTAGCTGTGATTGGCCGTCTGAAGCATGTGACCAAGTCTTTATAAGTTCCAGGCAGCCGCAGCGCCTTCATTCTGCTGCTTAGATCAGGGACAGAGCACACATCAACGTGCTGGCTGCTGATTAGGGAAAGACAGGCAGGAAAAAAACATTTGTGTCCGGATAGAATTGAGGGACAGGTCGGAGTGTTTAGGCAGGGCGAGTTGTAGGCATTTTAGGGATAGAGTCTGCTGAATTATAGGGTCAGTGTCTTCTACAAAGTACAATCGATATTGCTGTGTGGGGGGTGGGGTGACTCTGCACTCAATCCTGATCTACGATCTCTTCTCAATCCTGTTAGGGAGAGGCTGCTGCTGCTGAATTTTAGGGAAACTGTGTTCTACAAACTACAATCGATATTGCTGTGTGGTGTGGGATAGGAGATAGGCAGGTGTCAGTGATCCACATCCATTTTTCTGTGTGTGAGCTGCAGTGAACACAATCTTTTTGGGCTGCAGTGAACACAATCTTTTTGGGGTGCAGTGAACAACGTCCTTTTTGGGGTGCAGTGAACAAAATCTTTTTGGGGTGCAGTGAACAAAATCCTTTTTGGGGTGCAGTGAACAACATCCTTTTTGGGGTGCAGTGAACACAATCTTTTTGGGGTGCAGTGAACAAAATCCTTTGTGGGGTGCAGTGAACACAATCTTTGTGGGGTGCAGTGAACACAATATTTTTGGGGTGCAGTGAACAACATCCTTTTTGGGGTGCAGTGAACAAAATCCTTTTTGGGGTGCAGTGAACACAATCTTTTTGGGGTGCAGTGAACAAAATCCTTTGTGGGGTGCAGTGAACACAATCTTTGTGGGGTGCAGTGCACACAATCTTTTTGGGGCGCAGTGAACAAAATCCTTTTTGGGGTGCAGTGAACAACATCCTTTTTGGGGTGCAGTGAACAAAATCCTTTTTGGGGTGCAGTGAACAACATCCTTTTTGGGGTGCAGTGAACAAAATCCTTTTAGGGTGCAGTGAACAGAATCTTTGTGGGGTACAGTGAACAGAATCTTTGTGGGGTGCAGTGAACACAATCTTTGGGGGGTACAGTGAACACAATCTTTTTGGGGTGCAGTGAACAAAATCCTTTGTGGGGTGCAGTGAACACAATCTTTGTGGGGTGCAGTGAACACAATCTTTTTGGGGTGCAGTGAACAAAATCCTTTGTGGGGTGCAGTGAACACAATCTTTGTGGGGTGCAGTGAACACAATCTTTTTGGGGTGCAGTGAACAAAATCCTTTGTGGGGTGCAGTGAACAACATCCTTTTTGGGGTGCAGTGAACACAATCTTTTTGGGGTGCAGTGAACAAAATCCTTTGTGGGGTGCAGTGAACACAATCTTTGTGGGGTACAGGGAACAGAATCTTTGTGGGGTGCAGTGAACACAATCTTTGGGGGGTACAGTGAACACAATCTTTTTGGGGTGCAGTGAACAAAATCATTTTAGGGTGCAGTGAACACAATCTTTGTGGGGTGCAGTGAACAAAATCCTTTTTGAGGTGCAGTGAACACAATCTTTGTGGGGTGCAGTGAACACAATCTTTGTGGGGTACAGTGAACACAATCTCATACTTCTGAACATTTGAGGGTGCTGCCTGTTCCATACTCCTCCTCCTACTGCTCAACCATCCTTTTAGGGGTACAAACAATAGTAATTGGGGCCTAGTGTGGTGGTGTACGTGTGAGATACATACACTTTCTTTTTGATCATATTTTCTATTGCGCTATTCAATTAAATCCTTTGGGGATCAATTAAATTGCGTGATAGTCTGTGTCGGTACGTGTGAGATCCACCTTTCCAAGTTTTTGGGGTTCATCTCATACTTCTGAAGATTTGAGGGTGCTGCCTGTTCCATACTCCTCCTCCTACTGCTCAACCATCCTTTTAGGGGTACAAACAATAGTAATTGGGGCCTAGTGTGGTGGTGTACGTGTGAGATACATACACTTTCTTTTTGATCATATTTTCTATTCCGCTATTCAATTAAAACCTTTGGGGATCAATTAAATTGCGTGATAGTCTGTGTCGGTACGTGTGAGATCCACCTTTCCAAGTTTTTGGGGTTCATCTCATACTTCTGAAGATTTGAGGGTGCTGCCTGTTCCATACTCCTCCTCCTACTGCTCAACCATCCTTTTAGGGGTACAAACAATAGTAATTGGGGCCTAGTGTGGTGGTGTACGTGTGAGATACATACACTTTCTTTTTGATCATATTTTCTATTCCGCTATTCAATTAAAACCTTTGGGGATCAATTAAATTGCGTGATAGTCTGTGTCAGTACGTGTGAGATCCACCTTTCCAAGTTTTTGGGGTTCATCTCATACTTCTGAAGATTTGAGGGTGCTGCCTGTTCCATACTCCTCCTCCTACTCCTCAACCATCCTTTTAGGGGTATAAACAATAGTAATTGGGGCCTAGTGTGGTGGTGTACGTGTGAGATACATACACTTTCTTTTTGATCATATTTTCTATTCCGCTATTCAATTAAAACCTTTGGGGATCAATTAAATTGCGTGATAGTCTGTGTCGGTACGTGTGAGATCCACCTTTCCAAGTTTTTGGGGTTCATCTCATACTTCTGAAGATTTGAGGGTGCTGCCTGTTCCATACTCCTCCTCCTACTGCTCAACCATCCTTTTAGGGGTACAAACAATAGTAATTGGGGCCTAGTGTGGTGGTGTACGTGTGAGATACATACACTTTCTTTTTGATCATATTTTCTATTCCGCTATTCAATTAAAACCTTTGGGGATCAATTAAATTGCGTGATAGTCTGTGTCGGTACGTGTGAGATCCACCTTTCCAAGTTTTTGGGGTTCATCTCATACTTCTGAAGATTTGAGGGTGCTGCCTGTTCCATACTCCTCCTCCTACTGCTCAACCATCCTTTTAGGGGTACAAACAATAGTAATTGGGGCCTAGTGTGGTGGTGTACGTGTGAGATACATACACTTTCTTTTTGATCATATTTTCTATTCCGCTATTCAATTAAAACCTTTGGGGATCAATTAAATTGCGTGATAGTCTGTGTCAGTACGTGTGAGATCCACCTTTCCAAGTTTTTGGGGTTCATCTCATACTTCTGAAGATTTGAGGGTGCTGCCTGTTCCATACTCCTCCTCCTACTCCTCAACCATCCTTTTAGGGGTATAAACAATAGTAATTGGGGCCTAGTGTGGTGGTGTACGTGTGAGATACATACACTTTCTTTTTGATCATATTTTCTATTCCGCTATTCAATTAAAACCTTTGGAGATCAATTAAATTGCGTGATAGTCTGTGTCGGTACGTGTGAGATCCACCTTTCCAAGTTTTTGGGGTTCATCTCATACTTCTGAAGATTTGAGGGTGCTGCCTGTTCCATACTCCTCCTCCTACTGCTCAACCATCCTTTTAGGGGTACAAACAATAGTAATTGGGGCCTAGTGTGGTGGTGTACGTGTGAGATACATACACTTTCTTTTTGATCATATTTTCTATTCCGCTATTCAATTAAAACCTTTGGGGATCAATTAAATTGCGTGATAGTCTGTGTCGGTACGTGTGAGATCCACCTTTCCAAGTTTTTGGTGTTCATCTCATACTTCTGAAGATTTGAGGGTGCTGCCTGTTCCATACTCCTCCTCCTACTGCTCAACCATCCTTTTAGGGGTACAAACAATAGTAATTGGGGCCTAGTGTGGTGGTGTACGTGTGAGATACATACACTTTCTTTTTGATCATATTTTCTATTCCGCTATTCAATTAAAACCTTTGGGGATCAATTAAATTGCGTGATAGTCTGTGTCGGTACATGTGAGATCCACCTTTCCAAGTTTTTGGGGTTCATCTCATACTTCTGAAGATTTGAGGGTGCTGCCTGTTCCATACTCCTCCTCCTACTGCTCAACCATCCTTTTAGGGGTACAAACAATAGTAATTGGGGCCTAGTGTGGTGGTGTACGTGTGAGATACATACACTTCCTTTTTGATCATATTTTCTATTCCGCTATTCAATTAAATCCTTTGGGGATCAATTAAATTGCGTGATAGTCTGTGTCGGTACGTGTGAGATCCACCTTTCCAAGTTTTTGGGGTTCATCTCATACTTCTGAAGATTTGAGGGTGCTGCCTGTTCCATACTCCTCCTTCTACTGCTCAACCATCCTTTTAGGGGTACAAACAATAGTAATTGGGGCCTAGTGTGGTGGTGTACGTGTGAGATACATACACTTTCTTTTTGATCATATTTTCTATTCCGCTATTCAATTAAAACCTTTGGGGATCAATTAAATTGCGTGATAGTCTGTGTCGGTACGTGTGAGATCCACCTTTCCAAGTTTTTGGTGTTCATCTCATACTTCTGAAGATTTGAGGGTGCTGCCTGTTCCATACTCCTCCTCCTACTGCTCAACCATCCTTTTAGGGGTACAAACAATAGTAATTGGGGCCTAGTGTGGTGGTGTACGTGTGAGATACATACACTTTCTTTTTGATCATATTTTCTATTCCGCTATTCAATTAAAACCTTTGGGGATCAATTAAATTGCGTGATAGTCTGTGTCGGTACGTGTGAGATCCACCTTTCCAAGTTTTTGGGGTTCATCTCATACTTCTGAAGATTTGAGGGTGCTGCCTGTTCCATACTCCTCCTCCTACTGCTCAACCATCCTTTTAGGGGTACAAACAATAGTAATTGGGGCCTAGTGTGGTGGTGTACGTGTGAGATACATACACTTTCTTTTTGATCATATTTCCTATTCCGCTATTCAATAAAAACCTTTGAGGATCAATTGAATTGCGGGATAGTCTGTGTCGGTACGTGTGAGATCCACCTTTCCAAGTTTTTGAGGTTCATCTCATACTTCTGAAGATTTGAGGGTGCTGTCTGTTCCATACTCCTCCTACTCCTCATCCATCCTTTTAGGGGTAGAAACAATAGTAATTGGGGCCTAGTGTGGTTTTGTACGTGCGAGATACATACACTTTTTTGGATCATATTTCCTATTCCGCTATTCAATAAAAACCTTTCTAGGGCAAGATCTTAAATTACAGAAATATGAGGAGACCGTCAAATAAGGGCCGTGGCCTGGGTCGTGGTGCTGCTGGTAGAGCTCCTGTTGCAAGGAGAGGACGTGGTCGATCTGTGCCAGCTACATGCACAAGTGAAACACCTTCCTCAAGTGTGAGTAGGCGACAGAACCTGCATCAGTATTTGGTAGGGCATCATATGCCCCTAGAAGTGATGAGGCCAGAACAAGTGGAGGCGATAGTAGATTGGTTTGCTGCTGACAGTGCCTCCAGTTCCTTCACATTGTCTCCCACCCAGTCTACTGCAGAAAGGTCACAGTTGGCACCTGCAGCCGATGTCCAACCGTCTTTCACCTCACCCCCTTGCAAATCAGGCAAGCAGTCTGAGCCCCAAGCCATACAGCAGTCTCTTCTTCTTTTTGATGACTCTGTCAGCAGGGTTTCCCAGGGCCATCCACCTAGACCTGCCCCAGAAGTGGAAGAGATTGAGTGCAGCGATGCCCAACCACTTATTTCTCAAGATGAGTACATGCAAGGATCATCGCAGCACGTCTCCGATGATGACGAAACGCAGGTGCCAACTGCTGCGGCGTTCAGCATTGTGGAGACTGACAAGGAGGGCAGGGGTGAAGACTGGGTGGAAGATGATGTGGAGGACGATGAGGTCCTCGACCCCACATGGAATGAACGTCATGCAGGTGACCTGAGTAGTTTGGAGGAAGAGGCGGTGGTCGCACAGAGCCACCAGCACAGCAGAAGAGGGAGCAGGGTGCAGAAGCGGAGCGGCCGTGCCCTAGACACTACGCCCGCTACTGCCCAACGCAGCAAGGGAACGAGCGCACCAAAGTCAGCTCAAAGGAGTTCTCTAGCGTGGAAGTTCTTTAGAAAATGTGCTGATGACAGGACACGAGTGGTTTGCACCCTGTGCAATCAGAGCTTGAAGCGAGGCATAAACTTTCTCAACCTGAGCACAACCTGCATGATCAGGCATCTAAGTGCAAAGCACGAGCTGCAGTGGAGTACACACCTTCAAAACCAAGAAACGTCTCTGGCTCATCCTGCTTCCTCTTCTGCTGCAGTCTCGGCCGCTCCAGCCACATCTGTAGTGATACCGGCACCTGCCACCCCGCAAACAGACGATCTGTCAGCAACACCACCACCTGGGTCACCAACAACCATCTCCACAATGTCCCGTGGAAGCGTTCAGCTTTCCATCTCCCAAACACTTGAGAGGAAGAGGAAGTACCCCCCTACCCACCCGCGATCCCTGGCCCTGAATGCCAGCATTTCAAAATTATTGGCCTTTGAAATGCTGTCATTCCGTCTGGTGGAGACGCACAGTTTTAAAAACCTTATGTCGGTGGCTGTCCCACAGTACGTCGTGCCCAGCCGCCACTACTTTTCCAGGCAAGCCATCCCTTCCCTGCACAACCAAGTGGGGGAAAAAATCAGGTGTGCACTGCGCAACGCCATCTGTGCCAAGGTCCACCTAACTACCGATACGTGGACCAGTAAGCACGGCACACTGGGTAAATGCAGTGGCGGATGGGCCTGAGGCGGATAGCAATTTGGCGCATGTCCTTCCACCACCGAGGATTGCAGGGCGCTTCAGTTTGCCTCCTGTTCCTAACTCCTCCTACTCCGCTTCCTCATCCTCTACCGCCTCCTCATCCGGACAGCGTAACACCTTCACCACCAACTTCAGCACGGCCAGGGGTAAACGACAGCAGGCAGTTTTACAACTTGCCTTTTTGGGGGACAAACCACACACCGCGCAGGAGTTGTGGAGGAGCATGGAACAGCAGACAAATGAGTGGTTGCTGCCAGCGAGCCTCAAGCCCGGCCTGGGCGAAATCTCATAGCAGCTCTGGGCCTAGCCGGTTTGACGCACATCCCTTGCCTGGCGCATGTGCTGAATTTGGTGGTGCAGAGGTTCCTTAAAAACTACCCCGATATGTCAGAGCTGCTGCAGAAAGTGCGGGCCGTTTGTGCGCACTTTCGGCGTTCTCACCCTGCTGCTGCTCGCCTGGCAGCGCTGCAGCGTAACTTCGGCCTTCCCGCTCACCGCCTCATATGTGACGTGCCCACAAGGTGGAACTCCACCTTGCACATGCTGGAAAGACTGTGCGAGCAGCAGCAGGCCATAGTGGAGTTTCAGCTGCAGCACGCACGCGTGAGTCGCTCTGCGGAACAGCACCACTTCACCACCAATAACTGGGCCTCCATGCGAGACCTGTGTGCCTTGTTGCGCTGTTTTGAGTACTCCACCAACATGGCCAGTGGCAATGACGCCGTTCTCAGCTTAACTATCCCACTTCTATGCCTCCTTGAAAAAACAATTCGGGCGATGATGGAAGAGGATGTGGCACAGGATGAGGAGGAGGAGGAGGATGAAGAGGTAACATTTCCAAGGCTTTCAGGGCAGTCATTCGCAAGGGGCTCCGAGGGTGGGTTCCTGCACACACAAACGCCAGGGACACAATTGTCCAGCAGGGGCACAGTTCTGGAGGATGAGGAGGAGGAGGAGCTGGAGGAGGAGATGGAACCATGTTCACAGCAGGGTGGCACCCAGGCCAGCTCATGGCCATCACTGGTGCGTGGCTGGGGGGATACAGAGGACACGGACGATACACCTCCCACAGAGGACAGCCTTTCGTTGTCTCTGGGCAGCCTGGCACACATGAGCGATTACATGCTGCAGTGTCTCCACAACGACCGCCGAGTTGCCCACATTCTAACTTGTGCTGATTACTGGGTGGCCACGCTGCTGGATCCCCGTTACAAGGACAACGTACCGTCCTTAATTCACTCACTGGAGCGCGATTGCAAGATGCGCGAGTACAAGCGCACGCTGGTAGACGCCATGCTGCTGGCATTCCCATCTGACAGCGGGGCCGCAGTGGAAGCACAAGGCAGAGGAGGAGGAGGAGGAGGTCGCCAACGCAACCAGGGCACCGCCAGCACCTCAGAAGGCAGGGTTAGCATGGCCGAAATGTGGAAAAGCTTTGTCAGCACGCCACAACAAACAGCAGCACCAGCAGCTCAGATGGAACGTCTTAGCAGGAGGCAGCATTTTACCAACATGGTGGAGCAGTATGTGTGCACACGCCTACATGTAGCGAATGAGGGGTCTGCCCCCTTCAACTTCTGGGTCTCCAAATTGGGCACATGGCCTGAGCTTGCCCTTTACGCCTTGGAGGTGCTGGCGTGCCCTGCAGCCAGTGTATTATCTGAACGGGTATTTAGCACGGCTGGGGGCGTTATAACAGACAAGCGCAGCTGCCTGTCCAGAGACAATGTGGACAAGCTCACGTTTATTAAAATGAACCAGGCATGGATCCCACGGGACTTTTCCGTACCTTATGCAGAATAGCAATGGATACCGACCTTACCCACCCATTGTTCCATTTTTGCTCTTTCTCACTCTTTTGGGGTGTACCCTCATTTAAAATTTGTGAAAAGAAGCAGTGTTGGCTACCTCGTCCTCCTCCTCAGGGCCAGATTAACGTAGGGGCTATTGGAGCTGCAGCTCCAGGCCCCTACCTTTTATATAGGCCCCGGGTTGGCCATATTCACTGTTACCGCTCTTCTGTCACTTGTAAACACAGAAGTCTGGCTTCTATGCTCGCTTCCCCAGGCAGCACCCTCAGAACCTCCCCACACAGCGCGAAGGCCGGACAAGGAGGGACAGTTGCTGATGCATGGATGTGTTTATGGGCTTCAGAGACAGCATCCCATGTTGAATTAGGCATGCATGGCTGCACCCTTCCTCCTCTGGGTGCATGGCAAGGCACGGCCCTTAAGGCCCTTCAAAATCCTCAGCACCAAGCCCATGATGCTCTTAATCCGGCCCTGGTCCTCCTCCACCGCCGCTTCCACCTACACCGCCCATAGGTGTGCGCAGCCTATTACATTAAGGTGTGCACCCCAAAGTTGAAATACACATGCATGTGTTTGCCAGCAGGGAGAGTAATGTATCGGGGCCATGTACCTGTAGGCAAAGAGAAATAGAGCAGAGCAGGTCCGAGGGAGATCTTTCCCATCTCCTCACTGGCAATGCTATGTGCCCTAGGTGATTAGGGTGTGCCCAGGCACACCCGGCACACCCTGTGCGCATGCCTATGTCACCGCCACATCCACCACCACCTCAACCTCCCTCCTACTCCATATGGGCCTCGTCCTTCAGAGATGAAGAAGAACATTGTTTTATTTTTCTGTTTTTTTTTTTGTTGTTTTAAGTTATTTCCCTATCCACATTTGTTTGCAGAGCACTTGCCATGCTCTTAATTACGTTTTGCTGCCATTTGCAGCACTCTAGCCCTTTCCTTTGGTGTTTTAGAGCCATTTTAGTGCCTTAAAGTTCGGGTCCCCATTGACTTCAATGGGGTTCGGTGTCCGGGAAAAGTTCGGTAAAAGTCCGGGACACGGACCCGGACTTTTTTTTAAAGTTCGGCCGAACCCGTCGAACACGGTGTCCGCTCAACCCTAGTAGTAACCAGCATGGGTTTACAAATGGGCGTTCTTGTCAAACCAATCTCTTAGCATTCTACGAGGAGGTGAGCTGTGAGCTAGATAGGGGCAGACCAGTGGATGTGGTGTACTTGGATTTCGCTAAGGCGTTTGATACAGTTCCCCACAAGCGCTTAATTTATAAAATAAGGTCTGCAGGTATCGACAGCAGGGTTTGCTCTTGGATACGGAACTGGCTAAAAGGCCGTGTCCAAAGGGTGGTAATAAACAGCGCATACTCAGACTGGTCTGAGGTAGTAAGCGGGGTCCCCCAGGGCTCAGTCCTGGGACCAACCTTGTTCAATTTATTCATCAACAGCATTGAGGACGGGATCAGTAGTTCGTTATCAGTTTTTGCAGATGACACAAAATTGGCCAGGGCAATAACCACACAGCATGAAGCAGATATCCTACAGAATGACCTGGAAAAAATTACGGAGTGGGCAACGACATGGCAAATGAGGTTTAACGTGGAGAAGTGTAAGGTTTTGCGCTCGGGGACTAGAAACATAAAAGCACAATACACGTTAGGAGGGGAATCCTTGGGGGAATCAAAAATGGAGAAAGATCTGGGAGTCTTGGTTGATGATAGATTAGGCAACAGCATGCAATGTCAAGCGGCAGCTTCCAAAGCCAACAGAATATTAGCATGCATAAAGAAAGGGATGTATTCCAGAGATAAGACTATAATCCTTCCACTTTATAAAACTCTGGTCCGACCGCATCTGGAGTATTCTGTCCAGTTCTGGTCGCCAGTCCTCAGGAGGGATGTGTTGGAGCTGGAGAAAGTCCAGAGAAGGGCAACAAAACTGATTAGGGGGTTGGAGGACCTTAACTATGAAGAGCGGCTGCAATCGCTCAATTTATTTTCCCTGGAGAAGAGACGTCTGAGAGGGGACATGATAGCAATTTATAAATATCTTAATGGGGATCTCAGCTTAGAAAAAAAAGCTGTTCATTCGAAGGAATTGCATAAGGACTCGAGGACATACAATGCGATTAGAGGAGAAGCGTTTTAACCTCAGGCAACGAGGAGGGTTCTTTACTGTTAGGGCTACAAGATTGTGGAATTGTCTACCACAAGAGGTGGTTTCTGCGGGTAGTATGGTGACTTTCAAAAGACTCTTAGACTTACATCTCAAGGATCAGGAGATTAAGGGCTATGTTAGATGATTACAGTCACACACACCTACACAGGTTGAACTGGATGGACATTGTCTTTATTCAACCTCACCTACTATGTAACTATGTAATGTAACTATGTAACTATGAAAGACCAAATTTAATGTATTACCGAAGGTATGTAAATGACATCAATAAAGTATATATCTGGACACAAATTTGTCAAGCAGGATATCTCTGCGCTTGTTGGAGGAGTCAGTTCATTAACTGCTAAACTACAAACTGCTGCTACTTCACCAAATAACGATATATATTGGAAAACATAACTAAAAAGAATAGTAGCGCAAAAAGTCACTGGATGTGACTTTAGAAATGTAAAACAATAAAATCATACATAAAAAGGGTGTTACTAAAAACACTCTCATAAGGGTATAAAAGTCCTTTAAAGTCCATAGACCGTCCAGGAATGAGTGATGTTACTACTGGATCACCTTTTTTGACCACCACCAAGTGTCACACCAAGGGGTCAGCAGAAATGGCAACTCACCAGATAAAGTGGCTCAGGTGTTCTCACACAAGAGCAAAATGAGCAGATATCCAAGATACAGATGATGGGTGTAGACAAACGACCTGGATATGTCACCGCTGCACACACTTAATCAGACCTCCTTTCCACAAATTCCACTCAGCATAGTGATCACATGCAAGGCAAAATAACCCCAATAGTGAAGTATTGTAAAACTCAGCTTTATTGAAAGATAGATTGCACTTACATTTGTAGGAAAAATCAGGCTTCTAAGTAGTAACAAAGCGGCCAGGAAAGGATCCACACTCGTGTAATCGCCCGGGTTGACTCCACGCCAGCCCCGATACTTCCGGGTGGGTTCTCTTCCGTGCCACGTGATGTCGGATGCGTTGTCTGGTCATGCCCCGACGCGTTTCGTCATTTCCGACTTCAACTGGGGGCGTGACCAGACGTCGCCATCCACCATCTAAATACCTCCGCTGGAACGCACCGCGACCAATCGGCACAGCGGTGGGACGGCCGGAAGATAACCAGCGCTCACAACGGCAGAAGTAAACAAACACATCCCACTTCCGTGTATCCTCTGCATAGGGACAATCATCATGGCACCGCTGAGAAATTAAACAGCGCCAGAAATGTCCAACCTAATATACAGAGGACACAAAGATGCTCATATATAAATCAAGCTTGATAGTGACAATAAGCACAATTGAAGCATTCATTTAAGGGTCTCCCCTGTGCCGATCTTAGGTCTGCAGAGCATTGCCAGCCGCATAACACACATAACACAATATCAGCAATTGAGCACATAGCAAATAACATAAGAACATGCATAAAAACGAATCAGTATATGTTTATATGGAATGACCCATATCATATAAACCCCACATATACAAAGATAACACCCATATATAAAAAATATATATATAAAATATATTACTACAAAGTCACACCCATATAAAATTGTAGTAGAGCTAAATGAAAAATCACTAACACCAAACATTGGTAATAATGATGATAATCCACAACCCAATAGTAAACTGGGGCTCACACACATAGAGGGTGACCCCAAAAAAATAGTAAAAAGAATAAAAGAAAAGGATCTAGGCGAAAAGTCTCACGAATCACTAATATAGCAATTCAGATCCAATTCTATGTTTAACCCCATCGGGGCGAGGGCCTGGGTGAGGAAAATCCATTTGGTCTCACGCTTGTACAATTCCCTCACCCAATTCGCACTCCGCCACGACTGGGTAACACGCTCAATCCCCCAAAAGTACTACTTAGAAGCCTGATTTTTCCTACAAATGTAAGTGCAATCTATCTTTCAATAAAGCTGAGTTTTACAATACTTCACTATTGGGGTTATTTTGCCTTGCATGTGATCACTATGCTGAGTGGAATTTGTGGAAAGGAGGTCTGATTAAGTGTGTGCAGCGGTGACATATCCAGGTCGTTTGTCTACACCCATCATCTGTATCTTGGATATCTGCTCATTTTGCTCTTGTGTGAGAACACCTGAGCCACTTTATCTGGTGAGTTGCCATTTCTGCTGACCCCTTGGTGTGACACTTGGTGGTGGTCAAAAAAGGTGATCCAGTAGTAACATCACTCATTCCTGGACGGTCTATGGACTTTAAAGGACTTTTATACCCTTATGAGAGTGTTTTTAGTAACACCCTTTTTATGTATGATTTTATTGTTTTACATTTCGCCAACAGCTCCATTACTCACAGCCTCCATAGGTTCCTCTCTTACCGGGGCTTCTACAGGAATAGGTCCTGGTAACGTTGCTTGCCAGCAAAAAACCTGACCATTATTGAAATCCTGTCTGTCCCTCGTAAACTTTTTAACCTTTTTGAGGTGTGTTTCTTTATCTATTTTATCTAATTTAGATTTGGTGTTATTACTAAATTCTCTCACCTCAGGGGAATCACTTTTGGTTTCTATTTTAGTTTGTAGATCCTGGATCTTTTTATTCAAAAGGTCCATTTTCCTTTTCTTTCTTTTCAGAACCAAAGACTGTAGGTCGAGCCCCACTCGATGGAAAAAGTCATACCACTCTGTCACAGAGAGGTCATCGTTTAAACCATCTTGTGGTGCTACATCCCATCGGAGACCCCGACTAATGATCCCCTCTGCTATATATGCCTCCAGGGTGGTGATATCCCACCATGCTCTCACTTGTTTTTCCAAAGTGAGAGATAGTGTGCAGAAATATTCCACTTCAGTAGTCATGTAGAGAAACGCTGAGACACCAATCCCAACCCCGAAAGACTCATCATGAGTGGATGATCTCAATTCAGCAAGTAAATACACACACTCAATAAGAAGTTCCTGGAGTGATCTATGTATATAGTAGTATAGAGGTGATAGGCTGAAGAGACAGGTTGAGTTGAGACGATAGGTGACAGACACTTGAGAGGAATGTTCTTGAGAATGAGATAGTAACAGGTGGGATGCAGATAGGTTAGCAATTATGTATGGTAGTAGATGATAGGATAGCAGATGACATACAGGAGAGACTAACCAAGTGCAAGAGCAGATGATAGTAGGCTCAAGAGCTAGCAATCTAGATAGTGCAGATGTAGTAACAGTCCTTAGTATGCAGAGCTAGACAGTGTAAGCTTTAGTATGAAGGTTATTGAGGTTTCCCCTGTGGGGTACTTATCACTAGTAGCAATGTAGCAGAGGAGAGGTTCGACAAGAGCGGATGATCCGGTAGCGGGATACAGGGATCAGCGCAGCGTGGTTCCGACAGCGAGGTATGCTTGCAAGCATGAGAGCTTCAAGACAGGTTAGCATCAAGGCACATCTAGGCACACAGCAGGTTGAACGAACACATGTGAGTGAGAGCTGGTGATTTAAATAGCTGTTCAGTCCGGCGCTCAGTGATGATGTCAGCACTCTTAAAGGGAAACACACCTATATGTGCTTCATCTATCTAGGTAGATGGAAAGCACCCGGAAATGATGTGATAGGAGGCACTGAGAGTGCCAGAACCTTATAGTACCCCCCCCCCCCCGTAAGGCCGGCTCCGGAAGGTCTCTAAGGCTGGTTGTCGATATAAGAATCGGAAAAAGCTGGTTGCCGATGTTAGAATCGGAAAAGACTGGTTGCCGATACGAGAATCGGATAACACTGGTTGCCGATACGAGAATCGGATAATACTGGTTGCCGATACGAGAATCGGATAAGACTGGTTGCCGATACGAGAATCGGATAAGGCTGGTTGCCGATACGAGAATCGGATAAGACTGGTTGCCGATACGAGAATCGGATAAGACTGGTTGCCGATACGAGAATCGGATAAGACTGGTTGCCGATACGAGAATCGGATAAGACTAGTTGCCGATACGAGAATCGGATAATACTGGTTGCCGATACGAGAATCGGATAAGACTGGTTGCCGATACGAGAATCGGAAAAGACTGGTTGCCGATACGAGAATCGGATAAGACTAGTTGCCGATACGAGAATCGGATAATACTGGTTGTCGATACGAGAATCAGATAAGACTGGTTGTCGATACGAGAATCGGAAAAGACTGGTTGCCGATACGAGAATCGAATAAGACTGGTTGCCGATGTGAAAATCGGAGAAAAAAAAAAAAACTTGTTGCCGATGTGAGAATCGGATCAGGTTGGTAACCGATGTGAGAATCGGATCACTTGTTGCCGATATGAGAATCGGATCAGGTTGGTAACCGATGTGAGAATCGGATCACTTGTTGCCGATATGAAAATCGGATCAGGTTGGTAACCGATGTGAGAATCGGATCACTTGTTGCCGATACGAGAATCGGATCACTTGTTGCCGATACCAGAATCGGATCAGGTTGGTAACCGATGTGAGAATCAGATGACTTGTTGCCGATACGAGAATCGGGTCAGGTTGGTAACCGATGTGAGAATCGGATCACTTGTTGCCGATATGAAAATCGGATCAGGTTGGTAACCGATGTGAGAATCGGATCACTTGTTGCCGATATGAGAATCGGATCAGGTTGGTAACCGATGCGAGAATCGGATCACTTGTTGCCGATACGAGAATCGGATCAGGTTGGTAACCGATGTGAGAATCGGATCACTTGTTGCCGATATGAAAATCGGATCAGGTTGGTAACCGATGTGAGAATCGGATCACTTGTTGCCAATATGAAAATCGGATCAGGTTGGTAACCGATGTGAGAATCGGATCACTTGTTGCCGATATGAGAATCGGATCAGGTTGGTAACCGATCTGAGAATCGGATAGGACTTGTTGTTAGGGTATCTGCTACATGAACCCCTCACTAGAATCGGACGCATAACCATCCGAAGTAATCCTAGTAGTCCTAGCAACCAATGCTTCTTCAAACATCCTCAGATCCTTCCTACATACCACCGTGCCATTAGAAGCGCGTACGCAGTCAGGTGCAAGAATCTCAATGTTTTCATTGGAAGCTAAAAATGTGCTTGCAAAAATAAGAGTATCCTCAGGAGGTGGTACAGGAGGTTTTTTAGAACGTGGTATCGAGTTCACTGGAGTTGAAGGAATATCTATTCCAATATCTGCCAATTTCTGGGTGTCCTTTTCTGATATAGAACGGGGACAGGGCTGGCAACAGCCTTGGTAATTTCCAGGCTGTCTTTCAGGGAAGACAGTTCGGATTCGCCTGGCCTCCATTGGGAGAGCCTTAGGCCTATGGGGTCGGGTTGGGCAGGATGTAATGAAATGTCCCCCTTCTCCACAATAAAAACAAAGGCCACAGATTCTCCTGTGATCTTTTTTTTGTTTGTAAGGACAACTTAGTATGTACGGCACCAATCTCCATAGGCTCCTCATCCATCTCTGTAGGATCAGGGTTCAAATGAGATGTGTCAGAGTGACAAGGCTGACTGTTTAAGGCAGGCTTGGACCATGACCAGGCAGGATCACCATATTCATTTGGTTTCCTTTTTTCCCTAGGTAGCCGGGGTCTGCTGTTACCTGGAGCAGGTTTTTGGGAGGGGAGACACTGGGAGTGCATCGCAATTGCAAATGATTCCCAATTGTCTAGGATCGGACTTTTTTCTTGCAGTTTCTGGTATGCCCACGTTTTCATTTTGCCAGAAAGCAAATTAATGGCAGCATGCACTTTAATAAAGTCATTATGATAGGTCCTAGGCTTAAGGATAAATAGGAGCTTTACAATCCATACGAAAAAAAAGAAAAGAGGAACGGGAACCATCAAACCTGTCTGGTAGAAGGACAAGAGGTTCTGGGGGTTGAGCAGCAGTAGGCTGTGTCAGTCTGGCCACCTGCTGCGTCAGAGCCTGATTGTCTTCTTTTAATTCAGTAAGTGCGTGTATTAACGCAGTTACTTGTTGTGTTAACTGTGTCACCTGAGTGGTCATTTCTGCTGAATCCATTTTATCTGGTTCGTTCAATCTGTAACGCTCCTGCGTTTTATGTATGATGTGGATTTACAGCTGCAGAAATATTCCACTTCAGTAGTCATGTAGAGAAACGCTGAGACACCAATCCCAACTCCCAAAGACTCATCAGTAATAAACAGCGCATACTCAGACTGGTCTGAGGTAGTAAGCGGGGTGCCCCAGGGCTCAGTCCTGGGACCAACCTTGTTCAATTTATTCATAAACAGCATTGAGGACGGGATCAGTAGTTCGTTATCAGTTTTTGCAGATGACACAAAATTGGCCAGGGCAATAACTGCACAGCATGAAGCAGATATCCTACAGAATGACCTGGACAAAATTACGGAGTGGGCAACGACATGGCAAATGAGGTTTAATGTGGAGAAGTGTAAGGTTTTGCACTTGGGGACCAAAAACATAAAAACACAATACACGTTAGGAGGGGAACCCTTGGGGGAATCAAAAATGGAGAAGGATCTGGGAGTCTTAGTTGATGATAGATTAGGCAACAGCATGCAATGCCAAGCGGCAGCTTCCAAAGCCAACAGAATATTAGCATGCATAAAGAAAGGGATGTATTCCAGAGATAAGACTATAATCCTTCAACTTTATAAAACTCTGGTCCGACCGCATCTGGAGTATTCTGTCCAGTTCTGGTCGCCAGTCCTCAGGAGGGATGTGTTGGAGCTGGAGAAAGTCCAGAGAAGGGCAACTAAACTGATTAGGGGGTTGGAGGACCTTACCTATGAAGAGCGGCTGCAATCGCTCGATTTATTTTCCCTGGAGAAAAGACGTCTGAGAGGGGACATGATAGCAATTTATAAATATCTTAATGGGGATCTCAGCTTAGAAGAAAAGCTGTTCATTCGAAGGAATTGCATGAGGACTCGAGGACATACAATGCGATTAGAGGAGAAGCGTTTTAACCTCAGGCAACGTGGGGGGTTCTTTACTGTTAGGGCTACAAGATTGTGGAATTGTCTACCACAAGAGGTGGTTTCTGCGGGTAGTATGGTGACTTTCAAAAGACTCTTAGACTTACATCTCAAGGATCAGGAGATTGAGGGCTATGTTAGATGATTACAGTCACACACACCTACACAGGTTGAACTGGATGGACTATTGTCTTTATTCAACCTCACCTACTATGTAACACTATGTAACTATCATGTGTGGATGATCTCAATTCAGCAAGTAAATACACACACTCAATAAGAAGTTCCTGGAGTGATCTATGTATATAGTAGTATAGAGGTGATAGGCTGAAGAGACAGGTTGAGTTGAGACGATAGGTGACAGACACTTGAGAGGAATGTTCTTGAGAATGAGATAGTAACAGGTGGGATGCAGATAGGTTAGCAATTATGTATGGTAGTAGATGATAGGATAGCAGATGACATACAGGAGAGACTAACCCAGTGCAAGAGCAGATGATAGTAGGCTCAAGAGCTAGCAATCTAGATAGTGCAGATGTAGTAACAGTCCTTAGTATGCAGAGCTAGACAGTGTAAGCTTTAGTATGAAGGTTATTGAGGTTTCCCCTGTGGGGTACTTATCACTAGTAGCAATGTAGCAGAGGAGAGGTTCGACAAGAGCGGATGATCCGGTAGCGGGATACAGGGATCAGCGCAGCGTGGTTCCGACAGCGAGGTATGCTTGCAAGCATGAGAGCTTCAAGACAGGTTAGCATCAAGGCACATCTAGGCACACAGCAGGTTGAACGAACACATGTGAGTGAGAGCTGGTGATTTAAATAGCTGTTCAGTCCGGCGCTCAGTGATGATGTCAGCACTCTTAAAGGGAAACACACCTATATGTGCTTCATCTATCTAGGTAGATGGAAAGCACCCGGAAATGATGTGATAGGAGGCACTGAGAGTGCCAGAACCTTACAGGGATATGATGAATCTTGTCTGGATAGGGAGATTATCAAAATCAAGAATGCTCACAGACCTCTAAGGCCTTCAGTGAAACCTGTAAATGTTAATGATGATCCCAAACAATGGAGCTTTCTGTCAGATTTCTCCAATGACTATAAAAAGCTAGAGGAGATCTTTAGACAGCATTGGCCCATCTTACAAATGGATAGAACTTTAGGTCCAGTTCTTCCTGCTAAACCTTCATTTATTTATCGACGATCCCTGAATTTTGGTGATCAGATCGTCAAAAAGGTCTCTTTTTTCCCAGACATGAAGGGTTTCTTCACCTGTGGCAGATGTAGGGCCTGCTCTTTTACACCGACCAACTTCAGGAGAAGAGAATCCTTCACAGTTCCGGCAATTGACAAAACGTTCAAGATAAAAAGTTTGATCACATGTGATACTACACATGTGGTCTATGGATTGATGTGCCCCTGCAAGCTGGTGTACATAGGCCGCACTAAGCGGGCCTTAAAGGTGAGAATAGGTGAGCACATCACCAACATCTTGAAAGGTTTGCGAGAACACAATGTGTCCGCACATTTCCGAAAGTTTCATCAGAGGGACCCAAGGAGTCTTCACTTTTGGGGGATTGAGCGTGTTACCCCGTCGTGGCGGGGTGCGAATTGGGTGAGGGAATTGTCCAAGCGTGAGACCAAATGGATTTTCCTCACCCAGGCCCTCGCCCCGATGGGGTTTGTAGCGGAGTAGCCGTACGATCCACGATATCTCCACTGGTAGTCAGGCAGAGCATACAATAATCCTGGTAGCGTATAATATTAACAACCCTATAATAACCAGCAGACACATGGCTTGAAGGTCAACACTAGACTGCCTTGTTTATTGAAAAAACACAGGGATTACACTCAGCCAAAACCCCTCCCTCTTCGAGACATTCCACACACAAAACTGAACATCCCATAATACCTTACTCTGCCAGACAAACAATAGGACAATATCCAGTGGCTGTGTTTGCCACACGGGGTCTCCACAGAGGGACAGCAGGGGTTTCCAATACACATTCATGAGCCAGCAGCTAACACAATACAAAATCCTACAGGTACTGCTCGGGTTACGTTTACACATACAATGCACACATAATACAGTTGTACAATCATTCCTGACAGAATACTCTGTAAGTGGCGATGTTTGCCACAATGCTCCCCCCAGAACCAAGCCGGCATACACAGTCTGATCCATAACGGATCGGCTTGGGGATGTCCGGGGAATACTCAAAGATCATTTTTCCAGTTCAGTTTGTCGAGATAACCGTCAGCATTGCCATTCTGTTTTCCGGGGCGGTAGTGAATAGTAAAGTCATAAGGTTGTACCACCAAACTCCAGTGCAACAACCGGGCTCAATACTGTTCTTAATCCAAACATTGAAGCGTCTGGACCTCAGAAGGCCAGTAGGTCTCCAGGATATTGGCCGGGGATCTGGACTGGCAGGATCGCTGAGGGCAACTGGCCTAGATCGTTCTCCAGTAAGATGTCGGTGGGGAGCTCCCGTATCAACCCCACATCAATCAGACCTGACCCGGCACCCCAATTCAAGTGGACCCTCGCAGTGAGTAGTCGGTGTACTGCTCCCCCTGCCATCCGTACCACTGCTGAGCCTCCGGTTCGGGCGGCATCTGGAACCAGGTGTCGCTTGACCAAGGTGAGAGTGGCTCCCGTGTCTCGGAGACCTTGAGCGGGCATTCCATTTAACTGGACCGATTGTAGATGATGCTGTTGGTTCTCCGTGGTGGCTTGCACCGGGTTAGCTTCATGAAGGGTACCCCATTGCTCCTCTGTGTGTTTGAACCTGGGTAAAACTGGGGAAACCTCTGTGGGATAGTAGGGGACCGTTGTCCGTGCTGAAGGGGGTGACCCTGGTCGGATCCATGCAGCTTGGTTCCTGCTATGGGTACAGTCTCGTCGATAGTGCCCAAACTGCTTGCACCTGTGGCACTGTACCCCACTGCGGGACGGGTATCTGGGTGTCTGGTGTTTGGAGGAGTTTCGCCCCGTCTGTGGTAGTAGTGGTCCTGTGGTGTGAGCCTGCTGCTGGGTAACAACTGAATAAGCTTCGTGGATGGTAGATTGGGGAACAAAAGCTGAAGTCAGCTCCCCCAGGTCGTTGCCCAAAATAACATCTGCGGGTAAATCCTGCATCATGCCCACCTCCACATTCCCTGACCCAGCTCCCCAATTCAGGTGTACTTTCGCAGTGGGAACTTTGAAAATGGCTCCCCCAGCTACTCGCACAGCTACAGAATCCCCAGTGAGTTGTCTGGATGCAATAAGGTGATTCCGGACCAATGTGATGGTAGCCCCAGAGTCACGTAACCCTTCTAGTTGTCTCCCCTCCAGGTGAACAGCTTGCCGGTGGTTTTGTCGATTGTCCGATGCCGCTTGGATGGGGTTAACCTAGTGTAGGGTGCTCAGGGGTTCCTCCATTTGGAGTGCTGTGGGGGGTTGTAATGCAGCGGCTGCTTGGTAACAGTGTACAGCGGCTCGAGGTGCTGGTGCGTAGCCCTGATTCGGCCAGGGCTGACGAGGCCGATTTCGGGGACAGTCTTTCTGTATGTGCCCCATTTGGTTGCAGAGATGGCACCGGGTATGGGCTCCTGGTTGGTACCTGGGGTACTGACTGTTACCTCCTCCTGAATGTGGGCCTGCTGGTTCGGTAACTGCTGGTCGGTGATAGGGTTGCTGGCCAACTACCCTAGGCGGTGTTCGTTGTTCCCGTCTAGTGTCTTGGTGCTCATCTGCTAATTTAGCAGCCTCTGGAAGGGTGCAAGGTTTACGGTCCCTTATCCAGAGCTGCATTTCTTGAGGTAGTCTCCGGAAAAACTGCTCCAACAATAATAATTGCAAAACATCCTCTCGTGAAGTGGCTTGTGTTGCATCTAACCATCCGGTGGCCGCCCTGTGCAACCGATGGGCAAACTCAGTGTGGGAATCTTGGTCCTGCTTTTTAAGATCCCGGAATTGGAGTCGGTATGCCTCGGAGGTGATGGCATACCTGGTCAAAATCGCCTGCTTAACTTTCTGGTAGTCCCGGATGTCGGCATTAGGGACTGCCCGATACGCATCGGCCGCCCGGCCAGACAATTTACCAGCCAATATCTGTACCTGATCCTCTGGGTCAATGTTATGTAACTGGCACAGCCTCTCAAAGTCTTGCAAATATCCATCTATTTCTCCCTCCGTGTCCATGAAGTTTTTAAATGCCTGGTACGGTATTTTGGGTTTACCTTGCGGCATGCTGAGTGGAGTTGGGTGTACTTGGAGAGGTTGTGGCTGGGGCCCCCTTATGGCCATGATGTATTCATGTACGTCCGCTGCGACCCGTTCATGGGTTTCCATTGATGGGGTACTTGGATACAACGCTATCCTGCTGAGAAATTCCAGTTCAAATTCCCGGTCTGTTTCTGGCCTTGCATCCATGGCTGCTCTGTCTTCTTCCATGAGTTCTTTGATCAGTGTCGCCTTGTTCTTGTTGCTGGCTATCTTGCCTCTTGCCTCCAGCAATGCTTTCAATGTCTGCCGCTTTAGCCGTGTATAATCCGTTCCCATTCACCAGCCTTTCATGTAGTTTTACGTACTGCCGAACTCCGGTTTAATCTGAATGGTTTCTTTTCTCTTTGTTCGCATGAATACTAGTGCCGAACGCTGCTTCGCTGTGTGGATAAAGATCCCGTCGCTTGCCACCAATTGTAGCGGAGTAGCCGTACGATCCACGATATCTCCACTGGTAGTCAGGCAGAGCATACAATAATCCTGGTAGCGTATAATATTAACAACCCTATAATAACCAGCAGACACATGGCTTGAAGGTCAACACTAGACTGCCTTGTTTATTGAAAAAACACAGGGATTACACTCAGCCAAAACCCCTCCCTCTTCGAGACATTCCACACATAAAACTGAACATCCCATAATACCTTACTCTGCCAGACAAACAATAGGACAATATCCAGTGGCTGTGTTTGCCACACGGGGTCTCCACAGAGGGACAGCAGGGGTTTCCAATACACATTCATGAGCCAGCAGCTAACACAATACAAAATCCTACAGGTACTGCTCGGGTTACGTTTACACATACAATGCACACATAATACAGTTGTACAATCATTCCTGACAGAATACTCTGTAAGTGGCGATGTTTGCCACAGGGTTAAACATAGAATTGGATCTGAATTGCTATATTAGTGATTCGTGAGACTTTCACCTAGATCCTTTTCTTTTATTCTTTTTACTATTTTTTGGGGTCACCCTCTATGTGTGTGAGCCCCAGTTTACTATTGGGTTGTGGATTATCATCATTATTACCAATGTTTGGTGTTAGTGATTTTTCATTTAGCTCTACTACAATTTTATATGGGTGTGACTTTGTAGTAATATATTTTATATATATATTTTTTATATATGGGTGTTATCTTTGTATATGTGGGGTTTATATGATATGGGTCATTCCATATAAACATATACTGATTCGTTTTTATGCATGTTCTTATGTTATTTGCTATGTGCTCAATTGCTGATATTGTGTTATGTGTGTTATGCGGCTGGCAATGCTCTGCAGACCTAAGATCGGCACAGGGGAGACCCTTAAATGAATGCTTCAATTGTGCTTATTGTCACTATCAAGCTTGATTTATATATGAGCATCTTTGTGTCCTCTGTATATTAGGTTGGACATTTCTGGCGCTGTTTAATTTCTCAGCGGTGCCATGATGATTGTCCCTATGCAGAGGATACACGGAAGTGGGATGTGTTTGTTTACTTCCGCCGTCGTGAACGCTGGTTATCTTCCGGCTGTCCCACCGCTGTGCCGATTGGTCGCGGTGCGTTCCAGCGGAGGTATTTAGATGGTGGATGGCGACTTCTGGTCACGCCCCCAGTTGAAATCGGAAATGACGAAACGCGGCGGGGCGTGACCAGACGACGCATCCGATATCACGTGGCACGGAAGAGAACCCACCCGGAAATATCGGGGCTGGCGTGGAGTCAACCCGGGCGATTACACGAGTGTGGATCCTTTCCTGGCCGCTTTGTTACTACTTAGAAGCCTGATTTTTCCTACAAATGTAAGTGCAATCTATCTTTCAATAAAGCTGAGTTTTACAATACTTCACTATTGGGGTTATTTTGCCTTGCATGTGATCACTATGCTGAGTGGAATTTGTGGAAAGGAGGTCTGATTAAGTGTGTGCAGCGGTGACATATCCAGGTCGTTTGTCTACACCCATCATCTGTATCTTGGATATCTGCTCATTTTGCTCTTGTGTGAGAACACCTGAGCCACTTTATCTGGTGAGTTGCCATTTCTGCTGACCCCTTGGTGTGACACTTGGTGGTGGTCAAAAAAGGTGATCCAGTAGTAACATCACTCATTCCTGGACGGTCTATGGACTTTAAAGGACTTTTATACCCTTATGAGAGTGTTTTTAGTAACACCCTTTTTATGTATGATTTTATTGTTTTACATTTCTAAAGTCACATCCAGTGACTTTTTGCGCTACTATTCTTTTTATTTATATAAATGACATCATCCTAATATGGAGAGGAGGTATGGAAACATTACAATCTTTTTTTGGTGAAATCAGCAGCAACGCATACGGAATCACTTTCACAGGAAATTGGAATAACCAGAATGTGGCCTATTTGGATTTGGAACTATTTAACCACTTTACCACCGGAGGATTTTGCTGTCTTCCGTCCAGGCCACTTTTTGCGATTCGGCGCTGTGCGACTTCAACTGACAATTGCGCGGTCGTGCGACGCCGTACCTAAACAAAATTTACGTCCTTTTTTTCCCACAAACAGAGCTTTCTTTTGGTGGTATTTGATCACCTGTGCGATTTTTACTTTTTGCACTATAAACAAAAAAAGAGCGTTTATTTTGAAAAAATAACAATATTTTTAACATTTTTTTATATGAAATTCCCCCCAAAAAAGATGTAAAAACCAATTTTTTAAAAAATTTTTGGCCAATTTGTTTTCTGCTACCTATGTTTGGTAAAAAAAATCGCAATAAGCGTATTTTGATTGGTTTGCGCAAAAGTTATTGCGTTTACTAACAAAGGGAAAGATTTCTGTCATTTTTGGTGTTTTTTTTTTTAACGCGTAATGGCGGCGATCTGCGATTTTTCTTTGCGGTACTGCGACATTGCGGCGGACAGATCGGACCCTTGACTGACATTTTTGACACTTTTGGGGGTACCAGTGACATTACTGCAGTAATCAGTGCTATATATATGCACTGTTACTGTAAAAATGACACTGGCAGGGAAGGGGTTAATTTTATTGGAGAGGGAGGGGTTAATGTATGCCTGGTGCTTACTGACGTGTAGGGGGGGAGGTGACTGAGTGAGTCATGGACAGATCGGATGTCCAGCTATGCTGAACAGTCCGATCTGTCACTCCCTGTCACTATGGAGATCCGCCCGCTGTGTTTACACACAGCGGGCGGATCTCCAGACTCGATCCCCGACAATCGGGTAAGAGCAGCGGCGATCGCCGCTGCTCCTCCCCTGGCCCGACTCCCGCTGTGAATGAAAACAGCGGGAGCGAGCCTCCGGCGGCGCGCAAGCGCCGCCCAGAAGGGGGAGTGTCTGACGATAGACGATCAGACGATAACGAGCCACTTTGCCGCAGTAATATTACTGTGAGCGGTCTTAAAGTGGTTAAACAAGATGGAAAATTGGCCAGCAGAACCTTTTTCAAAAAAACAGACAAAAATGGGTATATCCCAATTAGGAGCTGTCATCACCCACAGTGGTTGGGAAATATTCCCAAGGGACAACTACTACGGATAAGGAGAAACTGTAGCCATATTCGAGACTTTGACGTCCAAGCAGATATACTTATCCAAAGATTTGTTGAAAAGGGTTACAAAAGGAAAGATTTGGAACACTTGAAGGATCTAGTAAGGAACGCCAAAAGAGAAGACCTCATAAAAGAAAATGGAAAAAGGGAAAAACAAAACAAACATGAGTTTGCTTTCATCACCGGTTTCAATAGGCAGCATAAGCAGTTAGAAAAGATAATAAAAAAACATTGGTCCATACTCACAGCTGACAGGACCCTAAAAAGGATTCTACCGAGTAAACCGTCCTTTGTTTACAGAAAAGCGCCAACACTAAAAGATAATGTGGTACACAATGTGGTAAACCCACCTAAAACCATTTCCTTTCCTACAAGCATAAATGGTTTTTTTAGATGTCAAAAATGTCTGCCCTGCAGAACCAATAGAAAGCAACCAAATAAAATTAAAAGCTTCAGATCCTACACTACCGGCGTTGAATACAAAATAAAAAATACCATCACTTGCACCAGCACGCATGTGACCTATGTCATTGAATGTCCATGTCGGCTTCAATACATTGGCAGAACCACCCGACCTTTGTATATATGAATCAGGGAACACATAAAAAACATCAAAAAGGGCTTTGAAAAACATAATCTCTCCAGACACTTCAAGGAAGTACACTCACAGGACCCCTCTGGATTAAATTTCTATGGAATAGATAGAATAAAAAGGGACTGGAGAGGAGGCAACAAGAAAAGAATGATTTCAAGAAATTAAACAAAATGGATTTTCCTGATGAAATCACTGCGCCCTGATGGGTTAACGCCGACATAGATCTGAATTGCTTTATTACAGACGTATAAAATTAAAACCATATAATTTTATCCCTCATTTTACAACTTTTTGAATTTTTATGAATTTCTCATGATTATTTTTTTATGACTCCACCCCCCTCTTTGTGATATATTTTATGATACTTTTTAGAGGTCTTTTATGTTTTTCTTTGAATTTTTTTATGGTTTATAACATTGGTGGTTCCTTTTAACCTTTTTAATATAAATATGATCTCGCTGTTTTTATGCTGCTCTTAATAAGCCCCCTTTCAAGGGGCCGTTTTTTTTTTTTTTAGAATTTTTCAGAATTTTTTTAGTTTTTTTTAGAATTTTTTTAGAAATTTTTCAGACATTTATATTTCAAATATTCTTAAAATCTTTTTTAGAATCTTTTTTATGTGGTTTTATGGTTCTCTTTTATATTTTTATATTTTATACTTTTTTTATGACCTTTTTATTTTTAAAAAATTGACTGTGGCTCACATGTAGAAACTCCTCCCGTCCTTTCAAAAGTGACACTTGTACCATGGGTTCCCATTATCAATAGCTACTATAAGATTGGTTAACATACCTTGAGCCTTCTCATCCAACATCAACCAAAGCGCCTTTTGTGTTACTAACCTTCATAAGTATGACACAACTCTCACTCATACATATTCAACTCCGAACATTTGATATAGAACTATCCTGTATTTGAAGTTTATCTTTTTATTTCATTATTTTGTTTTTTTTTTTACTCATTTCACATAATACCATCCCTCCTGGTACCATTAATTTTAAGATATGTTTTAAGTATGCTACTTGCATCCTCTATACTACTCACAAGTTTATTGGTGAATATTCAACATCCTTTTCATCCAACATAAAGTCAATGCCTAATGAAGGAGCACGGATGCTCCGAAAGCTAGCAACGCCCATTTTTCCCTCCGCCTCACAGGAAGTGATGTCGGGCTGACAGGAAGTAGGAAGTGGAGCCCCACTGAGAGTCCTCCACCACCACAGCACCATCAGACAGGCTGCCAGACAACAGCCTCCATGCACCACCGGCACCCTGCACCCCTCCTTTCTGCAACGGTATCCAGGACAAGAAGATGGATGATCCCATTCACCTACCCTACTGGCCTTTACTTACCTAAGAGTAAGTCACTATGGGCCTAATTCATAGTACCGCAATTTGGCTAACGCCGGGATTTTTGCAACCCGGCGAATCTTTATGTCTGAAATCGCTATTCAAAGTACGGCGGGCGGCCAATAACGCCTAGTGTTAGATTCATGAAGATGCTACAAGGTCAGAGCGCGCCTTAAAAACAGGTCAGCTAAAAGCTCGACTAATGTTTTGCCAAATTTTTCCCTGTACCCCCAAAAATCCCAAATCACTGTGGAAGGTGTGGAGATGAATTTGGAGATGACTAGCTTTTAAAAAATGTCAAAAACTGACCTAGAAAGAGAGATATCTGCAAAAGTGTAGAAAGTAAAAACAGTTCCTCAAGTCCCGAGCTGCAAGAGCGCGAATGTGCGCAACGCCAACTAGGCTCAAAAAGTTCCGCTTTCGCGAATTTGGGCACGCTATTTTTTGAATGCAAACTAAAAATCCGCTGTATCGCCCATATAAAATGGAAAGAACCGGCGGATTTGAAAAACATGCACAATTCTACCAAGGGATCCCTTAGTAAACACCATAACGTTCCATACACCTTTCCTGCTAACTCTGAAATAATAACAGTGAAATCTACAGTGTTTATATAGAACCTCCACATTATCTAGGTTATCCCACAAAATATTACATTGGGAAACATGTACTCAGATAGAAGAAAAATAGATGTAAAACATATTTCAAATAAAGATTATTAACATTTCACAAATATATAGGAAATGTCACAATTTTGCCCATATTCTATGTGTTTCAAAAGAATGTTTCTCTAAATATATTGCAAATACAGTTTCTTCCATATGGGTATGGCCAAGTGTTAGCATTTTAGTACACATTTAACTGCAGGTATATATCCCCATACTTGGCTAATTAGCAAAGTATGGCCAACAAACAAATATAGCTTTAGCTCTCAATATTGCTAGATATTGACTTTATGTGGCATCTTTTGTATTTAGTTAATGTCTTTATATTAAAGGTTTGGTGATACACATGCCTTTTTCAAACATGAGCAAAAGTATTGATGCTAACATTTGGAGAGTTGGAGACCTCCAATTGTTGCCCATACAGAGGGCTCATTCTGGATTCGAACTTACAAACCTACAGCAGGAAGGCAGACTCCCTAATTATTGTGCTATTTCTCAGTCCTTACTGGCATTAAAGAAGCTCATGTCCTCTTGTGAGCGTTGGGCGTTTTCCTCATGCCGTCAAAATGCTCACATGTGAACAGGGGCCATTGAACTGAATAGGATTTGACTTTTTGGCTGTTTTGTGAGTTGATCCTCGAGCTGTAAAAATCCCCCAAAACGCCCCAAAACGGGCTACGTTCACATGTAGGTGTTGTGGTCTGTTTTTGGGGCTTTTACATGTCATTCCATATAAAAATGCCTGCACAAAAAACGCATGTCAAAACGCCTGTGAAAACGCCAGCAAAAACGCCCATAAGAACGCCTGATATAATTGCCACGCCAAGATTATGGATGTTCATGAGTGATGAGTCAGATTGTTGGCTTAGATATCTGTTCAATCTTCATTCAAACAACAATCCCAACTCCCAAATAAAAAAAGGTGTGTTTCAATTGTTTCCCTAAATATATATTTCTCTCTCTCTCTCGCTCTCTCATGTAATTGTATATATATGTATGTATTCCTGTATCTAAACATTATAAATAATGAATAGCAAACGTGAAAAGAAAAATTTCTCAATTCACATATATACACACATACATACATACATGTATTTGGTTTGTTTAGGTCTCTCTCTCTCCTCTGTCTTTATTTCTATTTCCCTTTTTTTTGGAACTGAGCATGCTCCAAAACACACAGGACACACACAGTTAAATTTTTGCCTGGGAGTTACCATTACTGGGTGTGTGTTTTCCTTGATTATATATAGACCACTCAGACAGGAGCAAAGATTTGGCCTGGCACCAGGTCCAATATATTGTGTGTGACATGCTTTATGTTTAACATTTGGGGGCTTTTGTTATTTATGGAGGTGGGATTTGGCTGTGTTGTCTGTTATGTCCAAAGACACATAGCCCACTTGACTCTCTGTAAGTATTTAATGGTGTTAACATAATTGTGTATTGTTCTGTCAATCTGCACATGTATCCGAAGATTATTGGCTCTTTGTCGATGTATATGGTATAAATGTTGTACAAAGGTTGTTTTTGAAAAAAAAAAAACATTCTGTGGCTTCAGTGGGATACTGTGGAGACTGTGCCAAAAATATGTCATGTGAAATGTTTGAGCTGTGTATCCTGTTTGTAATAAACATTGATGGTGTTGGGCGGGCATGTTTCAAATGTCTTCTCAAAATGTCTTCATGTGTATAAATAAACAAGTTTTCTGGTGTCCACAAATGTATGTTATGTTTTTTTTTTTGCTATGTTTGTTAGACATGCTGAATGGTTGTGTAAGGTGACTATTTTTTGCGAATTCGCTAACATTAAAAACAGCGTTCTCACATTTGTAAATGCAACCGGAAACGACACTATTTGTGGGTGCACACGTTTCCGGAAACTGTACAGGTCCTCCCGCAATTCCGAGCAACATGGCGCCAGCTCTTTATACTGCCGAAGTTGTGGCATTCATCTGCAAGGTGAGGGGGGGGGGTGTGTGTGCCCGAATGTGCGAGATGTTAGTTAGCCAGTGGGGGGGGGGGGGTTGTCGCTTATCTAGCGGGTGTGCCAGTAACTTTTTGTCTAGTGATATGCGCATGCACTTCCTGCCTATTAGACATGAGATAGAAACTTCCTGTTATAGAAACTTCCTGTATGTGAACCTGTTCCCTACTATATATATATATATATATATATATATATATACATATATATATATATATATATATATATATATATATTTATATTTATATATATATTTATATATATATATATATATATATATATATATATATATATATATATATATATTTATATATATATTTATATATATTTATATATATATATATATATATATATATATATATATATATATATATATATATATATATATATATATATTTATATATATATATTTATATCTATTTATATATATTTATATATATATATATATTTATTTATAGATACCCTTCAATGTTTTAACATGGATGAGTTGTCAACACATTGTTTTGTTTTTCTCCATGTTTGAATCATGTTGCTAGTTACCTCATGTGATATCTGTATGTCATTTCTGTATTTTAACAATTTTCAATAAATTTATATAACTTTTTACTTGTTGCTCACCAATTGCTATACCAGCCCTTTAAAGTCCACCCCTCTCATTTGGGAATTCCACCTGGTTTTTGGTCCCATACCCGGTGGACATGCCACATTCCCGTCCAATACCTTTCCTTGTTACCATTCATTATTAGGATGTGGGCTTGGTCTAGTAGTTCCTCGATCTGACTGTATATAACTTTTTTCTTAAATTATTTATATATATATATATATATATATATATTTCTATTATATATATATATATATATATATATATATATATATATATATATATATATATGTATGTATAAATATATATATATATTTATATATATAAATATATATATATATATATATTAGTTTCTACTTTTGGACAAAATGATACACAATTATCTGTTACAGATTATCATGACGCTTTGGAATCTGTCTAGATAAAGACAAATGTATTGCCCCTTTTCATATATGCAAGATTAGAAACATTATATTCCCTAAATACATTGAGAAAATAATTTTTGGCTTAAATACATACATACACACTGCAAGCTCTGCAAGGTTTGTCTGAGAGTCACCATCATAAGATGGATGTGCAGACAGCAGCTAATTTGTTCACCTGAGATGGAATGAGTGATCACAAAAATCTGGACTGGTCAGTGGTCATGTCTTCAAAGGATTGCATTGGAGAAATCACCTCTAAAGGCAACACATGAGTGTATATTCACTTGATACTGATACTGATGTGATAACACTGTGATTTGCCAGCGTCTTAATGGATCACATTCCCAGCACACGCATCTTACACTGCCATATGTGAATCCATGGGGGTGTCCATTGCAAGTTAAATACACCCCCAGATCCCATTGCTTTGGGAATTTACAGATCTAACTGGAATCAGATGGCACTGCTGTGAACCACTATGCCATCAAATTCTGCTGGGGACCTTTAAAAAGGATTATGTGTGATTGGACTGTGATTGTGTGGATAATTCTGCCACATTAAATTGATCCAAATTTGTTAGGCCAATTAGATTAAAATTGTATTGTGTATGGTCAGCCTAAGTAATCACACAAGTCATCCCAGTGTGAAAAGGGTGTCAACACATCATTAGCTTGATCAAGAACGTATGTTTGTGTTGAGACTTCGATGTTAGCTCTAAGGGGGGGCAAAGAGTGAAAATACAAGAGTCCAATTGCCCCCCGAAACAATGCCAGAACAGGTCAGAAGCACAGAGGTTAAGAAATGATAAGCTCAGAGTCCTGTCTACAAATGCTCGCAGTTTAGGTAAAAAAATCAATGAACTTGGGTCAATAATGGCATCTGAGAATGTAGATTTAGTGGCTGTTACGGAGACATGGTTTAATGAAAGAAATGACTGGGACATAACCATACCAGGGTACTCTTTATACAGAAGAGACATAGAAGGCAAGAAAGGAGGAGGAGTGGCCCTGTATGTGAAAGATAGCATTAAATCTAACCTAATACAAGTTGATGAGGCCAACATAGAGTCAGTTTGGGTTACGTTGCAGTTTGCTAATCATGCAGTAACTCGTGTAGGTGTGATATATAGACAACCTGGTCAAGTTAAAGAACTAGATGATCTACTAGTTGAAGAAATAGCTAAAATGACAATGAAAGGAGAAGTTATCATTATGGGAGATTTCAATCTTCCAGATATAAACTGGAAAACCAAAATAGCAAGTTCTACCAGGAGTACAGATATTCTAAATTCCCTACTGGGGTTGTCTCTGCAACAAGTGGTTGAGGAGCCAACCTGGAGGGAGGCCATTTTGGATTTGGTATTCACAAATGGGGATTCGGTATATGATGTCATTGTAGGCGAAACCTTGGGATCTAGTGATCACCAGTCAGTGTGGTTTAATATAAGAACTGTGAAAGAGTCACACCACACAAAAACAAAAGTTTTAGATTTTAGAAAAACAGACTTTTCAAAAATGAAATTAGTCATAAATTAGTCCTTATCAGACTGGAACGGATTACATGGAGTCCAGGAGAAATGGGACTACTTAAAAGGTGCATTTTTGAAGGCAACAGAAAATTGCATTAGACTTGTCAGTAAAAGCAAAAAAAGTAAGAGACCACTGTGGTACTCAGCAGAAGTGGCCCAAATCATTAAAAATAAAAGGCTAGCATTTTGTAATTATAAAAAACCCAGAGCAATGAAGATAAGGAAATCTACAAGATTAGGCAGAAAGAGGCCAAGAACTTCTATAGTGCAGGCAGAAGAAAAACGAGCTCAGTCTATGAAAAAGGGGGATAAGACATTCTTCAGATATATAAATGAAAAAAGGAAATTAAAACAAGGAATAACTAAATTAAAAACAAAGGACGGAAGGTATGTAGAAGAGAATAAAGGGCTAGCCGACTGCCTTAATGAATACTTCTGTTCAGTTTTTACAGACGAAAAAGAAGGAGAAGGACCTCCACTTGAAAGGATGACTAATGAATCGTTTGATGCATGTGTCTTTACAGAGGAAGACGTTCTAAGATTGCTGTCTAAAGTGAAGACAAATAAGTCACAGGGTCCTGATGAGATACACCCAAAATGATTAAAAGAGCTTAGTGGTGAGCTGGCAAAACCATTAACAGATTTATTTAACCAATCATTAGTAACAGGAGTCGTCCCGGAAGATTGGAAATTAGCAAATGTCGTGCCCATTCACAAGAAAGGTAGTAGGGAGGAATCGAGCAACTATAGACCAGTGAGTCTGACATCAATAGTAGGCAAATTAATGGAAACCCTATTAAAGGATAGGATTGTGGAACATCTTAAATCCCATGGATTGCAAGATGAAAAACAACATGGGTTTACTTCAGGGAGATCATGTCAAACAAATCTTATAGATTTTTTTGACTGGGTGACTAAAATAATAGACGGTGGAGGTGCAGTAGACATTGCATATCTAGATTTTAGTAAGGCTTTTGACACTGTCCCACATAGAAGACTTATCAATAAACTGCAGTCATTGAGCATGGACTCCCATATTGTTGAGTGGATTAGGCAGTGGCTGAGTGACAGACAACAGAGGGTTGTAGTCAATGGAGAACATTCAGAACAAGGTCATGTTACCAGTGAGGTACCTCAGGGATCTGTACTGGGACCAATTTTGTTTAATATCTTCATAAGTGATATTGCAAAAGGCCTCGATGGTAAGGTTTGTCTTTTTGCTGATGACACTAAGATATGTAACAGGGTTGATGTTTCCAAATGGAAAAGGATTTAGGAAAACTAGAAGAATGGTCAGAACTCTGGCAACTGAAATTTAATGTGGATAAGTGCAAGATAATGCACCTGGGGCGTAAAAACCCAAGGGCAGAATATAGAATATTTGACACAGTCCTGACCTCAGTATCTGAGGAAAGGGATTTAGGAGTAATTATTTCAGAAGACTTAAAGGTGGGAAGACAATATAATAGAGCAGCACGAAATGCCAGCAGAATGCTTGGATGTATAGGGAGAGGTATAAGCAGTAGAAAGAGAGAAGTGCTTATGCCGCTGTACAGAACACTGGTGAGACCTCACTTGGAGTATTGTGCGCAGTACTGGAGGCCATATCTCCAGAAGGATATAGATGCTCTAGAGAGAGTTCAGATAAGAGCTACTAAACTAGTACATGGATTGCAGGAAAAAACTTACCAGGAAAGGTTAAAGGACCTTAACATGTATAGCTTGGAAGAAAGAAGAGACAGAGAGGATATGATAGCAACTTTTAAATACATAAAGGGAATCAACTCGGTAAAGGAGGAGAGCATATTTAAAAGAAGAAAAACTACCACAAGAGGACACAGTTTTAAATTAGAGGGGCAAAGGTTTAAAAGTAATATGAGGAAGTATTACTTTACTAAGAGAGTAGTGGATGCATGGAATAACCTTCCTGCAGAAGTGGTAGCTTCAAATACAGTGAAGGAGTTTAAGAATGCATGGGATAGGCATAAGGCTATCCTTCATATAAGATAGGGCCAGGGACTATTCATAGGATTCAGATATATTGGGCAAACTAGATGGGCCAATGGTTCTTATCTGCCGACACATTCTATGTTTCTATGTTTTGTTTGTGGGGGGTGGGGACAGGATCTGCTTGTCAGATTACTAATGTGGCTTCTGCCTATGTGCTACAACCCCCCCCCCCTCCCCAAACACTAGTCATGGTGATGTGTATAAGCCTCCACATGTTGTTATGATACTTTGAGGTGTGTATTGAATGGACAATTTAGACAATGCCAATATCATGTAGAGGTAATCACCAGTGTGGGTAAACCTATGTCATGGAGCTAGATTTGGACATCGATGTATATGTATCACCAGAAATGGGATTCTTTGTTCTACAATATCTAAAAGACGATCTAGCATGTTTTTGGAAGAATGTACTTTTTTGGACATAGTTTGACTCAAACATACACTGCTTTCCACAGCTCCTCCTCCTCTGGGGTTATGACAAGATAAACATGCATCTTCACCAAAAACACAACATCATGTGTCGTGTCCGGATGAGGCTGCGGCGGAGATTCCATTTCCGGCCCCTTGTGGTGGATCTGCAGCGGGCTTGGAGTGACGCCAAAAGGCTCTCACCCAGGCTCCTGCAAAAAGCTGTGGAGCAAATCTCCGGTAAGTAAATATATACATTACATGTGACCAGATAGGTTACTATTTTTTGGGTAGGTGGACATGTGTTTAGGTATGCAACAACACAACCACCCCCCTGCTCCCTCTCGCCCCTACCTTTCCTACCTCCATCAAGTGTATCTTCACAACCTTTATTACTACTATGTACATTAGTCTTTTTAATGTTTCTTTTTTATCTTCTGTTTCTAGCCAAAGCGAACACCCTGTTGTGTTTTTGGTGAAGAAGAGGAGGAGGAGGACTGCCACACTCCAGTATGTTGTCCCAGAGAGCGAGCCACTACAGCAGCTCCGAATTGTGGATGGTAAGTAGAAACATTTTAATTGTAGAAATGTCAAATCTCTAATCACATTTCACAGAGCCCCCTTTACTTCAGAGTCTCCAGACTCACTACACTGTAAGAGGGAAGTCTGAAGACTCTGATGTAAGGAGATTTCTGGGAACCCTGATTTGAGGTGGGAAGCTGGGGACTCTGGTGTAAAAGGGAACTCTGTGGTCACCAAAGCTCCCCCATGCATCAGAGCTTCCAGAGACCCCCTTACACTTCCCTTCCTCAGTCCACCACAGTCAAGGGCACGACAAGTCCCACTGCAGAAGGCTACCATACCTGAGTCACCACAGAGGTGACTGTAAATTCCAGTATAGTGCACTGCCATTCCTCCCTGAGGAATGGAAGCCTGCTATGATTGGACTTGTACTGCTCTCTGTAGGGGTCTGAGGAACTACTGCCTGCTATGCTAAGACTTGTAGTGCCCTCTGTGGGGACTAAGGCATGGCAGCCTGCTATTCTGGAACTTGTAGTGCCCTCTGTTAGGGACTGAGGATTCCTCAGTCCTCCACATTCTAGGGCACTATAAGTCCCAGCATAGTGGGCTGTCATTCCTCAGTCCCTCACAGCTCGGGGCAAAAACAACAGAGTTAAACATCTAAAGGACAACTCCAAACAAAACTACCAATAATGGACAGAGTCCATATGCTATATAATGTCAAAGACCCGCTACCCCTCACCTTCCACCTCGGGTGCTGTCATTGTGTAGGGCAAAGGGCTCCAGCTCTACCATGTTTGGCTTTGATGTCAGATATGCAGGACTTGCTCAGCTCCACTCTCTTCCCTGGCAAATGACTCTGGCGTCATGGGGGGCCTCTCCTCCTCTTGAAAACACCCAGGGGCCCTCTCCTTCTCCCCCAGCCACCCAGGGCCTTCTTCTCCTCCTCCTCCACCAACCATTTTCAGACTCTTCCAAATTCCCTGGGGCTACTCACCCCCTTTGCATAGTAGACACCACAAATCTATGACCAGCCTGCAAAATAACAAGTCTGGCCCTGGTTACCTGTATGTTCCTGGTCCAGGGCAGAGCTCTCCTCCCAGAGCAACAACCGATGATAGCAGAGTGAGTTGACCGGGCAGTCACTTCCTACTGCTGCAGGTACACGCCCACCGATTACTCCACATCTTAGGATTACATGATCAGACGGCCAATCCCCAGGCAGAGAAGGAGGGGTAAGTGTCAGCGGACAACAGACACCTGGCAGCCGCAGTGAAGGGACTGCAGCACACTGCTGCAACTTTGATATCCGAGGATTTTAAGCAATCTTTTACTTGGGAGATTTCCCTGACTGCGCCCTTCTAAATGTTGTTGCTCCGCCACTGGCCGCAAGGCCCCTGTAGGTGCGAGGCCTTAGGCGACCGCCTAATTTGCATGGTGGCCTCCTGTTTCTAAACATGGTCAATGCATCTCATTGGTGTAAGTGCACTTCTATGTTCTGAATTGTAGGGGCATTGAGTATGGTGCTAGCATGATGAGAGTTTGCTGCCTATTTGTGTCCATAAATAGTATATACATTTTATATTTATTTTCTTTTTTTAGAAACCAGTGACGAGGATCTGGAGGCTCAGCCTTCTCAGGCCCACTGTAAGTAATGTGGATGTGCTGGTGTGTTGTGTATTAGGTCTAACTTGGAGGAATGATTGTTTGTTTTGTTTTCTTTTGTGGTTGATGTAGCTTCAGCAAGAGATGAGCCTGAGCAGGCAGGGCCAAGTCGTTTGGACCTGGGGCAGGACCAGGAGGAAGTCGGTGGCCAGGAACAGGCCGATTTGTCCCTCAGTGAGGAGGACACCGGCTCTCCTCAAAATGGGAAGTAAGTATTCTACATGTGTTTGTGTGTTCAATGTGTCCTGGGAAATATAAGGGCTGTAATATATATATTTTGCCATTGGGGTTATGTAGCAGCTGACATTGAGGATGTTTGTTGTGGAGGACTGGGGAAGAGGGGCCGCTACTTACCTTCAATGTTTAGGGACTACTTTCTGTGTGCCTTTATCAGATAGCTGTTGTTCAAGGATTGTATTCTTGTCTTTGTGTTTCTAGGAGCTCAAACACCATCACCCCATGCAGGGTCTCCCCCATCCTCCCCCACTCAAGGGGTGGAGGCTGATTACTCCACCGTTGTGTGTGGCTCCCCTGAACTAGACTGTAAGTACATTAAATGTGATTATCACAAGTATTGTGTGTGCTAGGATGATGTGTATCTGTGATAATCTAAGTTGTAGTCAAAGCATGTGCAGTTTTGCTACATGTGACAGGAAGGTTGGTCATGAAACATTCTTGCTTAACCTTCATGTTTGGAAGGTGGCATTGGGGAGCATTACAGGACATGTTATTATTTTTAAGCTTTCTCAAGCCACCCTCTTCTAAATTTGTGTTAGTTTCCCTACATTGGAAATGGTATGCTTTGTACTTCTAAATTATTTGGGGCCATGTTAATTAACTCATGTCCTAATTTAGTCAACACTGAAAATGCGTGTGGCTTGGCTTGAACATTGTGTGTGTTTCACAACCTTTCAGAAATACTCTTCCCTGGTAATGTCCCACATTCCAGTTCACAATTTTTGTTATTTTTGTGCAGCTTCTCATGACCCAATGCCATCAGGCTCTGTGGGCCCACAAAACATTGTTGATGGTAAGTTATGTGTGCTTTTGCTGTAATGCGTCTACTTAGTAAGTGGAGAAATGCTACATGTGTATGTCCCCGATCAGGCTTCAAGTTGTTCTAAAGGCAGCAGGTTCTTTATGTGAATGCATTCTATGCATTAGTATTCCAAGTGATAGGTGTGCATATTCCCCCTTAGACTTACCGGGACCATTTTATTACTGGCCAAAATTTTGGCCAAATACTTGTCTGGTCCGGACTCCCCCTCCTCCTTAGCTGAGGTGACAGCATGCCAATATTGCCTCCTGATGCTGTCACTCCTAATCATTGAGACCATCGGAAGGGAGGGGGGCAAGGCTGGCTCACAGCCTAGTGCCTGAACAGGCACAGGGTGCTTGGCTTCATCTCATGTGCCTCCATAGCAAGCTGCCTGCTGTGGGGTCAACCAACAGGAGGGAGGTGCCTAGAGGGGTGTACAGGGGCCATTTTAAGAGGAGGATCGTGATTTCTCTCGTCCCAAAAAAGCTAGAGCGGGTAAGTCTAACCTGATTAGTTTTGCCCAGCCATCCAAAAAGGAGATGTTACCAACACTTTGAACAGGCAGGGCTGAGGCAGAAAAAACATCTGAGAAACACAATCAGCACAACAGCATGGAGTACGTATCCTTAACGCTACAAGCTTCACCCAGAAGAATGAAGCTTGCACTGTACAAATCAGCATCACCACCGTATCAATGTCTAAATGAAACTTGCAGGGAAGTGTAGGGGGAAGGAGTGGGTGTTAGAGTGTTTTCATGACTGCCTAACCTACAGTTAGCGTGAGTCTATTCCTTGAGTAAAATTTTATTCTCTCTTAACACAGCTGGGATGGAGCAAAGGGGATCTGAGGTGAAGAAGGATCAACCCCATTCCAGCAGTCGTGGTCAAAATTCCAAGTGGTGAGTCTCTACTATGTGTCTGTTTCAATCTATAGACAGTAAGAGGGAGAGAGAAATCTCCACAAATTCCAATGGTGATAGAGATAGATGTGTGCACATGATATGTGTTGACCCATTGAACACATTCTTCAAAATGATGGTTGTGTTGACATGTAAAGCCTTTTACTTAGCTTTGGTGGAACTGCTACTAACATTCCAAGCCATCTTGTGTAACCTTTTGAACAATTTGCTGTGGAAGTTTAAGGTCCAGGTTTACAACAGCAATTTATCATATTTGCTCCAGAGTGTTGAGAAAAGCCACCCAATAGACTAAAAAGCATATTTGTTGAGGCACATTAATTACAATCCTTGTTTGGGTCATTTTGCATCAAACTAATTTTCTTTTTTTTCTCTACCCAGGGCACACCCACCTCACCCTGGAGGTGGCCAGTAGGCATCTGAGGTGGTGTGCGGCTCGGATAGCCCTATTAGAGCGGCGGCACGGGGAAGATCCTGACCCCGAAGAGCCCTTTGTTAGAGATTGCACCCCATTGGAGTGATGTTTTGGGCATGTTTATTTTTTTATGTTGCACGTTGCAACCCACATTTATGGCATTTGTGATCTTAAAATAATATATTTTTTATTTAAAGATTTTATATTCCTACATTTTGGAGTAAAATATATATTTATGTTTTATGACAAAATTAGTTTGTTTGGTGTACACATCTAATCTCTTGTGTGTTGTATTTGTTTAGTTGCTTCTGAGTGGTGTGGTCTGTAATTGTTAGCATGTTTGGTTTATGTTATCTATGAGACTTGTTTTGTGGCTAAATGTGAAGGGAGACCTTTTCTTGGGTCATTATGTGAACAGTGAGTTTTGAAAATGGAAATGTAACCATATGTTTGGAGATAGAGAAGCACGTGTGTAGAAATGCCTACATTAACCAGGGCCCTTACTTGGCCACCAACACTCCCAAAAAACCAAAGATCAAACACAAACTAATCATTTTCAAGATAATTGTATTGCATCACCAAAAAATCACAATAAGAAATCATATCCTGCCACCCTCAAATTAAACAAAAAAATGCCCCCACAAATTGGCCAATGGTCACATGTATCAATCACTAACACAAATATCACAAATCAATAAAACAAAGATCAAATTAAGGTGGTGGTGGTTGATGCGGTGTGGTGGACCCTGGAAAAGTTCTGCTCCGGTGTCAGCCTCAGACTTTGGGTATAGTGTGCCATTAGAAGAAGGTGTTGTAGCTGAGGCTGCTGCTGCGGCTCTGGCTGTGGCTGCTGCTGTGGCTGCTGCACCGAGGCTACTTGATGCTGCTGGTGGTGCAAGGGTTGTGAAGATGTGTGGGGACTTGTGCTGGATTGTTTGATGTTGTGGGCCACGGTGCGGGGGGAAAGGAGATGTCGGAGTGGTGACAAATAAGGGGGGCCGCCTGGGGAGGAGTGAGTTGAGAAAGGTGTGGAGGGAGTGTAGTCTGTTGGAAGGGGTATTGTGGAACCAGTGCGCAATGAGGTTGTGCAGGAGGATTGCTCATTGAGGGGTGTGGGATTCCGAAGGGAGTGTGAAGTGCTGGGAGTGGCTACAGGAGGCATTGTCCCCTCCCCAGCTGCCTGCCAAGTGGCCAACACTGGCATCTCCCTCCCACTACCACAACCTGCAGTGGCAGGTGATTGTGATGTTTGGGACGGCTCTGCCAATGGGGCATCTTCAGCTCCAACCAGGCGTTGGCGTGTGGCCAGCACCTGAGTGTCAACACTTTGCCGATCCTGTTGATGCTGGTCTGCTAAACTTACCAAGCAGTCACGCATATCCTGTTGAACCTGTACCATGGTTGCTACAGATTCCTGTATGAGCCCTAGCAGCCGTACTACCTCACAAGATTGCTCAGTAGGCCTCCTTAACTCATTTTGGAGCCGATACTCGGCAAGCAGCATCTGGGCCACATCCAGCAGAGATGGACGAGGTGGGGTAGGTGACAATCCCGCTGCATCCAAGGCTGCCTGAAATGAGAAGAAATAGACCAAATCTTTATAAAACATCATTACTAAATAGTTCAGATTAGTTTGACAACTTAACACCCCAAGCAGAACTTAGAAAAGTTGGATGTGCTTCTAATAAGTACTTGTTCATTGTAATATTATCCAAGCTAGCAACACTTCTGATAATGGGTACATATTATGTTGGTATGACTAATATGACAAAGGCAAAACCGTTTCGACATGAAGCTGTTCCCAATTAACCCTGGTGTGGTAGGTTGTTTCTGGTTTTGGTAACTCTGTTACTACACCAATGACTTTCAACATCTACGTATGTTGTCTAAAATCTCGCCATCAATCGCCTACAGGACAACCCAACAAAACGACACACATGAATTTGGACCTGGAAAATCAAAGACTTGCCGGATTTTAAAGGTCCTGGATGTTTATAAAATAATTCCCTGACGTTCAAGATCTAACTCTTGTTGTGCTGGTGCATTGTCAGAATGTCATAGCACAAATTTAACACACACAATGTAAGCCACATCTAGCCCAAAAACATTACTACCATTGAAATGTTACATGTGCACCTTGTTCCCTTATATCACATACCCCAGCATTGGATGCAAAAAGTACAAAACAGGTTTAGTACATAACCTTAGGCAGTATTGATTAAGGCCAGATTTCCCTCCTAGCTTCAGGAATTAAGCATTGAGGCCAAACATTCAAAAGTGCTTTCCTGGGCTCATAGGACACTTGCTAAAACCCTCCCAAAGGTTAAGAAGGCATGGTCTGAATACTAATTACGGCACCCATTAATGCTGACAACGGTGTTTTGCAGGGTAAACATCTAAAAGGCAACACTCTTTCTAAAGAAAAGACATGTGCGTTAACTGGGTTAATAAGATTCCTAAAAAGATACATTTGCTATACGTACCAACACCTTCCTCTGGGCTTGCTGCACTGGGGGGGTTCCCTGCTGCTGATCTTCTGTAAAGAGGACATAGCAATATGAGCTATCTTGGAAAGGATAAAATATACATCTACATTGTTTGGCACAGTATGATATGGGACCTACCAGGAGGAGGGTCATCACTGATGTCAGCACCTGTGAGTCCGTCTGGGTCGCCAAGCTGTATGGGCTGTGGAGGGGCTGAGATCCGTGCTACAGATGAACAAATTGCAGGTTGGGGAAAAGAAAAAAGGACAATTGGAAGGCCAAGTATAAAAGTCTATTCATGTCACACATAGGATAGTAGTTCATCTTTTCACAACAACTCACACAATTGACATCCAAGTTAATATCCTACCTTGGCGAAAAGCATCCGAATCTACGTCCTCTCTGGAAAATATGGTATTGGGGCCTAGAATCCTCAAAAAAGGTACTTTGTAATTCCAGAGAGAAGCTTGTGCACTTGGATCCAGCCGACCTTGTCGGTCATAAAGACCCTCCGCAGCCCATGCAATTAGCTTATTCCGAACGGACCCACGGATGTCGTTGACCCTCTTCCGCACACTGTCAGTCGGGCGACGTTCACCACCCAGTGCATTTACAGCATCCCGGATTTCATCCCACAATCTTCGCCTCTCAGTGACAGAGGTAGCCGGGCCCTGGTCCCATGTATCGGATCATATCTGGCCATATAGGCCTGGACCAGGCCCCGGTTCTGATTGGGGGTGAAACGGGGAAGCCGGTGTAATGTGGACAAGCTGCCTCTGGTGGAATGACCCTCTCCAGGACTACTGGGAGAAGAGGCAGCTTGTCCACTTGGTGTGTTAACACCTCCCCCGGCTTCCTCCCTCCTGGATACAGCTGGAGCCTCCCTCACACCAGAGCCAGACGATCTGCCCACCCTGCCCCCCCTGGCCACCCTACTACTTCTCCTAGGCCTTCCAGTGGGTGGGGCCATGGGAGCACGAGGTGGGCAGAGAATCTGGCTGTCCAGCAGCAGCAAATAGCCCCAAACGCCTAAATCTGAAGTGACAAAAGAGAAAAAAGGAAAGAGAAAACAGAAAAAAACATGAGTTGCAGAATGCTCTAATATACAGTATAATTAGTGAACAGTTACAGAACACACTTACCAAAGCTAGCCACTGCTTGGTTTCAAAGCCGCGTTGGTGGTGGTGGCAAATCAGAGCCTAGGAGGCTGCAAAGAAATAAAAAAAAAAATTATAAAACGCATATGGTCAAACATCACACGAGGCCCTCCAAACACTTACCTAACGGCACAAACAGACTGTATTTGGTGGTGGTGGTGGAGGAGCCAAATCAGAGCCTAGGAGGCTGCAAAGAAATAAAAAAAAAAATTATAAAACGCATATAGTCAAACATCACATGAGGCCCTCCAAACACTTACCTAACGGCACAAGCAAACTGTATTTGGTGGTGGTGGTGGTGGAGGAGCCAAATCAGAGCCTAGGAGGCTGCAAAGAAATAAAAAAAAAAAAATTATAAAACGCATATGGTCAAACATCACACGAGGCCCTCCAAACACTTACCTAACGGCACAAACAGGAGGTATTTGGTGGTGGTGGTAGTGGTGGAGGAGCCAAATCAGAGCCTAGGGGGCTGCAAAGAAATAAAAAAAAATTTAGAAAACGCATATGGTCAAACATCACACGAGGCCCTCCAAACACTTACCTAACGGAACAAACAGACTGTATTTGGTGGTGGTGGTGGAGGAGCCAAATCAGAGCCTAGGAGGCTGCAAAGAAATAAAAAAAAAAATTATAAAACGCATATGGTCAAACATCACACGAGGCCCTCCAAACACTTACCTAATGGCACAAACAGACTGTATTTGGTGGTGGTGGTGGTGGTGGTGGAGGAGCCAAATCAGAGCCTAGGAGGCTGCAAATAAATAAAAAAAAATTTATAAAATGCATATGGTCAAACATCACACGAGGCCCTCCAAACACTTACTTAACGGCACAAACAGACTGTATTTGGTGGTGGTGGTGGTGGAGGAGCCAAATCAGAGCCCAGGAGGCTGCAAAGAAATAAAAAAAAAATTATAAAATGCATATGGTCAAACATCACATGAGGCCCTCCAAACACTTACCTAACGGCACAAACAGACTGTATTTGGTGGTGGTGGTGGTGGAGGAGCCAAATCAGAGCCTAGGAGGCTGCAAAGAAATAAAAAAAAAAAAAAAAAAAAGAAAACGCATATGGTCAAACATCACACGAGGCCCTCCAAACACTTACCTAACGGCACAAACAGACTGTATTTGGTGGTGGTGGAGGAGCTAAATCAGAGCCTAGGAGGCTGCAAAGAAATAAAAAAAAATTAGAAAACGCATATGGTCAAACATCACACGAGGCCCTCCAAACACTTACCTAACGGCACAAATGAGGTATATTTGGTGGTGGTAGTGGTGGAAGATTTTAGAAGCAAAAGGAGGCTGCAAACATTAAACATACATGAGAAATCGCATGACCTACATACGTGCACATAATAAATTACAGTTAGCAGGAAAGCAAAAAATGGGGTCTTTGGAAGCTGGGAAGGTAAGGGGGTAGGTTTAGATGCCAAATCTAGACTGCACACCTTTACCAAACATGAGAAAACACATGTCAAAACCACATGCACATGGGGCCAACTGACAATGATTAAAAGACACTTGAGGGGTTCCCACGGTATTGTGGGTTGGAGGGGATTCACCACAGACAACTAAAGCACACCCAAGATAAGTACAAATTATCTCCTTCAGGAAACAATAACGGTGAGCAAGACCACACAGACAGACATATCAGTATATATATATATATATATATATATATATATATATATTTTGAGAGAGCGATACAATTGTCTTACCTAAAGATAATGGACGTTGTGGGTCACAGGGTCTTGCTAGCAGATAACACTATCGATAACTCTATAACATCCATCAGCCATATTGGCCATGTGCTCATTTTATAGCAGACTCACAGGTGTGGCAATTACCGGCCGTTTCTATATATGTCTGCGCATGTGCGAATTTGCGCGCTCAAAATGGAGAACGTAACCCCAAGCGTTTTAGAAGGTGCGATGTTAGCCTTTATCGGTGCCCTGTTTGAGGAGGCCATAGCAAAGGAGGCAGCAGAAGGTGGGGAAACAGGTGCTGGGGAAGCAGCTGCAGCAGCACCTCCAGTCCGTGTGCCCTTACCTCGCCAGCCACGCATTTTTGCTCCAAGGATATATTTGGACAAGCTGCGGGATTCTGATGTCAGGAGGAAGTTCCGGCTTGAGTGAGGAACTATTCTACACCTCTACCAGCTGATAGAGAACAAAATTCAAGCGGACACACAGCGCGACCATGCGGTGCCCGGCATGGCCAGATTGCTGGCCACTTTGTATATCTTAGGGCGTGGCAGCTTCCAAGCCACTTCTGGAAGTATAATGGGCATTAGCCAGCCCACAGTTTCAAGGGTGTTCATGTTGGTCATTAATGCCATAGTGGATATAGTGCCCGATTTTATCCACTGGCCACAGAATGAAAATGAGTGGAATGAAGTGAAGTTGGGCTTCTACCTGCGGGCACACTAATGCCGCAAATCCTAGGGGCAATAGATGGCACCCACATAGCCATCAGGCCACCAAGGAGCCATGAAATGGAGTACCGGAACCGCAAGCAGTACCACTCCCTGAACGTCCAATTGGTGTGTGACGCCAAACAACGCATAATGAGTGCCAACACTGGTCACCCAGGGTCGTGCCATGATTCCAGGATGTTACGAAACAGTACTCTGTACCAGGAGTTTGAAAGTGGCCAAATGCCCGAAGGGTGGCTTATTGGTAAACTATTATTTTGTCACAACAACTTAAACTGTAAGATTACATAGACATAGGAATAAGCTACATCGGTGTACACCCTGATTTAAGCAAAGCCTACATAAAATGTATGTGCTATGAGTTGGCAGGCTGTTTGCACGCAACCAATAATAACAATAATAATAATAATTTCTTTTCTTCAGTCTTCACAAAGGAATCGGGGGGCTACACGAAACCCGCTTGTAAGGCCGAACTAAATAATACACCTCAGGAAGTGCCGCCATGGCTAACAGAGGATAGACTTAGAGCTAAACTAGAGAAACTTAACATAAATAAATCCCCGGGACCGGATGGCTTGCACCCGAGGGTTCTTAATGAGCTCAGCCAGGTGATTGCCAGACCATTATTCTTGATCTTTAAGGATAGTTTACAGACGGGTATGGTGCCAGCTGATTGGAAAAAAGCCAACGTGGTACCAATATTTAAAAAGGGGCCGAGATATATCCCGGGTAACTATAGGCCGGTCAGCCTAACATCAGTAGTCTGCAAAATTTTGGAGGGGATGATAAGGGACCACATACAAGACTTTAGTAATGAAAATGGTATTATAAGTAGAAATCAGCATGGATTCATGAAAAATCGTTCGTGCCAAACCAATCTGTTAACCTTCTACGATGAAGTGAGCTGCCACCTAGATAAAGGTAAGCCTGTGGATGTGGTGTATCTGGACTTCGCAAAGGCCTTTGACACCGTTCCTCACAAACGCTTACTGTACAAACTAAGGAAGGTAGGTATGGATCATAAGGTGAGTACCTGGATAGAGACCTGGCTCCAGGGGAGAGTCCAGAGGGTGGTGATTAATGGGGAGTACTCGGATTGGGCGGGTGTGGAAAGTGGGGTCCCCCAGGGTTCTGTCCTGGGACCAATCCTGTTTAATTTATTCATAAATGATCTAGAGGAGGGGATATCTAGTACAATCTCAGTATTTGCAGATGATACTAAATTAGGCATGCCAATATCTTCTATGCAGGATGTGGAAATCTTGCAAGCAGACCTGAACAAAATAACGGGGTGGGCAACCACATGGCAGATGAGGTTTAATGTAGAAAAATGTAAAGTAATGCACTTGGGTGCCAGAAACCAGAAAGCAAGCTATTCACTAGGGGGTGAACCTCTGGGTGAGTCTAGGATGGAAAAGGACTTGGGGGTACTGGTAGACAACAGGCTTGGCAGTGGCATGCAATGCCAAGCCGCCGCAAGCAAAGCCAACAGAATACTGGGATGTATAAAAAGGGGGATTCACTCCAGAAATAAAGAGATTATTCTCCCGCTCTACAAGACTCTGGTCCGGCCACATCTGGAGTATGCTGTCCAGTTCTGGGCACCGGTCCGCAGGAAGGATGTGCTGGAACTGGAGAAAGTCCAGAGGAGGGCAACAAAAATAATTAGGGGAATGGAGGACATCGGCTATGAGGAAAGACTACAAGCACTGAACCTATTCTCTCTGGAGAAGAGACGATTGAGGGGGGATATGATATCAATGTACAAATACTGTACTGGCGACCCTAGCATAAGGAACAAACTATTCAGAGAAAGGGAATACAATAAGACACGTGGCCACTCACTAAAACTTGAGGAAAGGCGGTTTAACCTTAAAGTGCGTAAGGGGTTCTTCACTGTAAGAGCGGTAAGGATGTGGAATTCTCTTCCACAAGCAGTCGTATCAGCGGGGAGCATAGATAGTTTCAAAAAACTATTAGATGTACACCTTAAAGACCACAACATACAGGGGTACACAATGTACGGTTAAAAGCAAACACACACGCATCATGGGTTGAACTGGATGGACTTGTGTCTTTTTTCAACCTCACTAACTATGTAACTATGTAACCAGATCATCAGCCTACCAGCTCACAACAGAAAGATTTCCAAAGTTAACTTTGAGTCAAATGAAGGTGGTTAACCAATGTGTAAATGGTGTCCTATAGCCACCCAAGCAAAACATAAAAGTGATTCCAATGGTATTGCCATATCCCAAAAGTACTTTGCATAAGTGAGTCAATATTGGTTTCCTCACTCTAGTTTAAGATATATTCCAGAAGTAATGCCTATGCTAATGTAATAGGAACAAAATACGGGACAAGTTGGAACTTGCAAGAAAAAACACACCACTTTGTGTGTCCTTTTTCCCATTTGTATTAGTGATTTAGGCAGTTAGACAGAGTTGAGGTGTTTCATATGAGTTTTTGCACACAGATGAGCAGGTTGTTTAGAAAAATGCATCATTGTCTCCCATTTTGAGGAGTCATCTAAAGTCACATGATATGAAGAACTAATGTATATATTTTTTTGTTTTCAGGGGATGCTGGTTACCCGCAGCTGACGTGGCTGATGGCTCCAATCAGGTACCCCCAGGGCCGAGCAGAACAGAACTACAACAGGGCCTTGCGGAAAAGCCGGAGTATCATTGAGTTGACCATAGGTCTTCTCAAATCCCGGTTTCTCTGCTTGGCCCGGCCTGGGGGTGAACTCCTGTACTCTCCTGCAAAGGCTTCCAAGATCATCCTGGCGTGCTGCGTGTTGCACAACATGTGCGTTGCCCGGGATGAATCCTGGGAGCTGACGGAGGAGAGGGAGCCAGAGGTCCGTCAGCTGGTGGCCCCCAGGCAGCGGAGCACCGCTGCAGGTATGGCCACCCGGAATAGCCTGGTTGCTAGCCACTTTACATGTAAGTACTGTAACCGGTCGAGATAGGGCATGTGTGTTAACTTGCTAGTTAGCAGAGGTGCCACTCACAGGGAGACAGATGGTAATTATAATCTGCCAATGACACTTGCCATTGTAGATAAAGTGTAGTCAACATTTGTAAACTGTGTTACTTGAGCAAGAACATGCACCTCTAACCATAAACATGTTGGTATTGTGAATAGTGTAAAGGGCTGAGAAGAGCTGGCAGGTGTTCAGTTGTGTCTATGCCACCTGTGTAGTTATTGATAACATGAACGGGTGCTTGGTATCTTATGGTGTCCTAATTTTTCAGAATCTGGACATCTTATATTGGAATCAGGGCACGTACCATGAGAAGCCTGTGGTGAGGGGCTGTCTGGCGTCACAGGTGTGTATTCAAATGTTTGCATTAATGATTTCTGGTTTGTGTAAGTTGTGAGAAAATGTGTTATTTCACTCGTGATGTGGAAATTAAATGAAGTTCAGAATGACGCAAACGGGCATTAAGATGTGATTTTCATGATGAAATGTCTTATCCCTTGCTTTATTTTTCCAGGAGTGGTACTGCTTGCGGTTGTAGCTGGTAGAAACCCACCTTCATGGACTCCACTCGTCTTCATTTGTGGTCAGTGTATATTTTGTGAGGCACATGGCCAGAACTGGCATCGATGACCAACATGAACACCCTGGAACTTCCGAAGTGGCTTGGAAGCTGAACAGCAACCTGGCCATGCCTGTCCTCTATGAGCTGGTAGAGGTGCAGAATTGCTTCTTGACTCTGCATGAAGTTGGTGAAGATATCAGAATCCCGTATCCTTGCCTAATGTAGCCATGGAGCAAAGATCGCGGGCTGGCGCTGTAAAGGCACACGGACTGGAGACTGTCAGTATTAGCTTGCTGCATCCCTCCTTATGCTGTAATTCCATGAACAATAAATACTTTTGAACGGAACATGTGTTTTTTTTTGGGTGGGTGGCTACAGACTAAAGGGGCATACACACTATAAGATTTTGAGAAGACTTTATCCTTCAGATTTACCTTTTCTATGTAGTGCAAGGGCCTGCCTGATTGCATACAAATTGAAAATGTTTAGGTTTGACCTCATATTATATGGTTTTGGTAAGTCTACAGGAAAAAGTCTTGAGAAAATCTTAAAGTGTATGGCCCATTAAGCTGCCAAGGCCGGAGCTTTGCACTTTGCATGCTGCTTGTACTGGTAATGTGAGGGGTTGGAATGTAGGGTAGGGATGTGACAGTGTTGTGTTGAGGTGTGAGGAGGCAAATGTAGTGTTGGACTATGAGGGTCTGTGTTGTTCAAATATGGAGAGAGTCCAATATTAGACACCTATGTTTATTGGTCCAGAAATTGTAAGAACCATGGTAAATGTGTAAAGAATTGCAGCTCCAGAAAACTAGGACCACACTCATAGAATAAAAATTGTGTTGGTTCCATTAATGTGCTGGAAATTTGGGTAGAACACACCCCCCCCCCCTCCACCCACCTCCAAAATTAGATATTCTTTACAAAATCTATAAAATAAATGAGAGTGAAAAAAGATCCCAAGTGTAGTGATTGTTGGGATTTGAAACCATGATGTTGTTAACTGCAGTGAAGTTGCAAAGCACTTAGCTATTGTGCAGAATAGAGCTGTTTGGTGAAAATAAAGGAGTGTGTTAAGGCTAAAAAGCACATATAGCTAAAGTACTAAACATTGTATGGAATCTCGGAAGAAGACCATGGGAAAATTGTGAGGTTTAATCTTGACCTGAAGTGGTGTAGTGGTTTGATGACTTGCTTTTGCTACTTGGAATCATAAGATCGATTCTACAGACAGACGAGATCATAAAATCACTTAAGATGTTGTAAGTTTGCAAGCGCTTCTGGGTGTAACATTATTTAGCAATATATATGATCCAATCCGTTACATTTAAAAAAAATAAATAAATAAGAATGAAAAATGAAGTTAGGTGGAGATGGTAAGCCTCGAACCTACAGCAGAGGGAGATGATGTGCGCACAGAGGATGTGTGCACGAACCCACTAGACCACATTGCTATGTGAAACTACTCTGTGCACAAAGACATAAGTATGCGAATTTGCGAAGCCGCGATCGTAACTGAATACCGCTGACGGTTTTCATTGTTGCTGTCCCGCTGTCCAAATCGCCAGTGCGCAAGTTAATTGATTTTAAACAGACTTAAACAAGCCAAAGGAGTCTGAAGCTGCAGTTTTTATGAATTCGGCTGCATGTGTTTTTTTTATTAATAAACCTTATGCTTCACTAAGCTGGCGCTGCTTTCTGCACTCTGTAGTAAAATATAGCTGAATTCTGCACACAACAGACTGATAAAAATATTTTTTTTTCTCCCTCCTCCTCCTCCTCCTCCTCAGTGGTCTCAAGTGAGGGCAAAAAGATCGTTCACTGCACCACCCCCCACACAGCAAAATTGATGTAGATCGCTAATGGACGATTGTTCTGTCCTGTGTCTCCTAATCTCTCCCTGCCTACTCTCTCCAGCCTGTCCCTAAAATGCTCAAATATCTTTCCCTGCCTACACTCCGACCTGTCCCTGCATTCTTTTCGGGCACAATGTTGTTTTTCCCTGTCTGTCCCTAATCAGCAGCAACCAGCACCGTTATGATGTGTGCTCTCTCCCTACACTACAGCAGACTGACGCACCGCGCTGTGTCTCTCGAGCTTATAAAGACCTGGGTCACATGCTTCAGCTGGCCAATCACAGCTACTAATACATTAGTAGGCATGGCTGGGATGGCTTAAGGCACAGCAGTTAAACGCTTGTTGATTGGCTGTTGAAAGCCCGCCATTAAAACCACGCCATTACATACAGGAAATAAAATTACCGAACACGGATTTTAAACCCGAACATACAGTAAAGTTTTTGGGTCCGTGTCCGGGTAACAAAAATCCAATTATCCGGTACGGACCCGAACAATACAGTCCGTGTTCGCTCAACACTAATTGATATACCTCCATGGGATCCAAACTTTGAATAAATTCCCCACGATCCTTCTTATCCAACATCAATTTGTTGGTTTGCTGTTTTTTGTTTTTTTGGTTTTAAAGGAAAGGAATTATTTCTTCTTCCTTTGTTAACATGACCAACATCACAGAAATATTCGATGTTTTTGCATTTGCTACCCTTCATTATATACAAGGCACAATTTGTTTTTATAGGGAAGATTCCCTCTGGCTCCCCTTTTTTTCACTTTTTGTAACATTTTTATAGAATTTTTCTTCCTTTTTTCAATAATAATAATTTTTTACATTTATTTATATTTTTCATTTTTTTGATTGGTGTAGGCTGCTCCGAAATGATGATATGTACCTGCCCTTCCATATACGCATTCAAACCGGCATTGCAGAGAGGAGCAATATGTCCTCTGACCGGCAGCATTGGCGAGCACCAATATGACGGCGGGAGAAGCCGTATGGTTGCTATGATACGGGCAGGCTATTTAATAGCCGGGAGTACACTATGGTGACGCCGCTCCAGCAGATGTCCTCTGACGAAACACGCAGGGCGGAGTCTATTGCGTCATACGTCACTTCCGGCTTGTGGATATCGGACCGTGGAACGCGGAAGCTTCCCGGCGAGACTTTTTGCTGATCGTGAGTCTTTACGCTTGCTCTCTTCTTGCCACATTTGTATACGGCATCATGGGGTTCCCTCTCTTTTCTTTGTGAAACTAGCCAGCTTGTGCCTGCTCGTTTTATTGGAAGAACCCCTGGGAACTATGTGATCTTTTCCATTACAACTGCTACAAACAGGTTGTATGCGAGGTGCGACACCTAGTGGCCACACAGGTGGATGCAACCTCCTTTTTCACTTATTGGTAATTCTCATCACCTTTTACCTATTTACACCCACAGTCTTTTATAAGAATTCCCATATCCATTTAACCTATTCTTAACACCACGTTATATAATCTTTATTTCTGGAAAACACTGTTGTTTTATAGATTTGCACTGTATTTTTATTTGGAATACATTATCACCTTCTCCAACCTTTGTTTATCTATTTGCACATAGCACTTTGCACTTGGTAACCGCACACTGTTGGATTCTTTTTTCTCCAAATAGCATAATAATAATTTGTGCACTTATTTCATTCACTATAATCTATTGATTTTGGACCTCACCACTCTGAGTCACAACATTCGTTATTTGACACTTTGTCACTTACAGGTAGCGCCGTCTCAACCTCTTTGCACTCTCATTTATTTCTAACCCCTTGGGGTTTGGTTGTTGGCAGCTTACACCTTAATATTTATACACTGTATTTACACAATTCCATAGTGCTGGTCACTTCTGTTTTTCATTTTGATCTGTTGTGGCTTCTCCTTTTGACAGTAAATGCTGGCCTATAATGAACGTTAAAAAAAGCAGGTGTTGCAGCCGAAACTACCTAAAAAAAGTATTTTTTCAAAATTGAAATTAATAAGATTGGGATGCTACTGCTGTATTTAAAGTAATATTAAACTTAGAAGCAAATATTTATTATATTCCATAATATTATACAGTTTCTACTATTTATATCTTGTGATTCGGCCAGTAAGTCTGTTGTTGTTAAAAAGAACACGCTCTTCAGCAGAATTTATCAGTTACAGAGATGAGACAAACCATTTAACACTATCAGGGGTGCTTAAAATGATCTGCTTTTATTTATTTATGAAAAACCTTTATTCCAATAGGAAAAAAAACTGTTGGTGTAACTGCTTTTTAAGTATTAGCTGGAGTTTGGCTTCAATGTGTTAGTGCATTTAAAAGAAAAAAAGTTCGACAACACATCTGAGCTTCCGCCAACCACTAGAGGCAGAGGAGAGTGCAACGAGGAGGAGAGAGGAGAGTGCAGGAGATGCCAAGAGGGGCTGAGGGGAAGGAGACTGAGCGACAGGACAGGCCAGGACTGGTGCCCGGGAAAAGTGACAGGCGACGGCGGCTGCAACAAGTGGAGGCTGAGGATGGACGGGCTCTGACAGGAGGGGACAGCAGTAAACAGTGAGTGGGTGCTGGGCTGATCAGCTGATCGGCTGTTCTGCTGATCGAGGGGGGCCAGAGGGGAGGGGAGTACCTTAGCCACTGGGAGTACCTTAGTACCTGGGAGTACCTTAGCAACTGGGAGTACCTTAGCGACTGCGGGAGTACCTTAGCGACTGGGAGTACCTTAGCAGGTGGGAGTACCTTAGCAGGCAGGAGTACCTTAGTACCTGGTGACTAGGACTAACCTGAGACTGGAAGCATTCTTGGACTGAAAGCCAGGTGAGGGGAGCGACTGTGAAGTAACTGGAGTAGGTTTAGTAGCAGGAAAACTAGTGTAGGGGAGGTAATAAATTTGCAGGATATTATTATCCCCATAGAATAGAGGGTAATAATGTCCAACAGGATTGGGGATGACACTCAGTGCACATCTTGTATGCGTTCCTTGATGAACCAATTGAGGGCGAATTCTGCTGTGCGAGATGTGAGCCACTTGTTTCTCTGGAAGCACTGATCCTAGATCTAGAAAACAAGGTCACAACACTGCGTAGTATTAACAACCTGGAAAGGAGCTTGGTCATTACCTAGCAGGTGCTGGTGGGGGCCAGCATAGAGGAGGTGGGAGATGTGGAGATGCAGGCACCAGAGTTAGGCAGTTGGGTGACAGTTAGAAGGAGGGGAAGAGGGAAGAGCGCTAGGGAGGCCAGGCCTGAGTTAGTACACCCCAACAAATATGCCAAGTTGCATGATGATGGGGATATCAGCTCAGGGGTGGCAGTGCTGGAGCAGGCGCCCTCCCCTAGATGCCAGGGGAGCGATGGCTCCAGGAAGGAGGGGGGCAGAGACTCAGGAAAGGTTAGACAGGTAATGGTAGTAGGGGACTCAATTATTAAGAGGACAGAAAGGGCTATCTGTCAAAATGACAGTGGTCGCCGAACAGTGTGTTGTTTACCGGGCGCTCGGGTTCGGCACATCACGGATCGGGTAGACAGATTATTAGGCGGGGCTGGGGAGGACCCAGTGGTCATGGTGCACGTAGGCACCAATGACAATGTAAGAGGAAGGTGGAGGATCCTAAAAAATGATTTCAGGGACTTAGGGAATAGATTGAGGAAAAGGATCTCCAAGGTGGTTTTCTCTGAAATACTACCTGTACCTTGAGCCACATCAGAGAGGCAGAAGGAGCTTAGGGAACTAAACAAGTGGCTGAGGAACTGGTGTAGGAAGGAGGGGTTAATTGGGGGTGTGGCCAAACCGGGCATGTGAGCGGATCATTCTCACGGAACTCCCGCACTTGATCCTGCTACTGATCCTTTCCCTGGCCGGAATCTACAACAACCAGAATATCACGCAGGAAGATCTCCTGATCACAGAGGTACCCCTCATGCTACGTTCCAGTGCTGCCATGACCCACGGTGACAAAAATAAGGATGACACAGCGGTGGCTCCAGGCCAAGATGGTGCCGGCACAGCAACTCCACAACGTGTCACACGAGGCACAGAGAGGCCTAAAGAAGCTTGAGGAAAAAGTAAAGCCCAGCGTCCTCAAGGTAAGGACAATTCTAGAGATATACTGCTGTATGCCAGGAAGCTCACTGACCTGCAGGGACAGGAGGATATGGAGGGTGAAAACCATGCCTGTATGAATGCATGTGCTGATACTGCACAGGGCTTTGGGACTGACCCCCTCCGGCTCCTATCACAGACTGACCTGGTGACAGAGACAGAAGAGGAGCTGGTGGAGGACGATCAGTTCACATTAAGTCAAATCCTGCATGATGTACATAAATGCACTGCATCTGTGAATACTGTGAAAGACAAACTGGGGGGACTCACTGAGGAGGTGGCACTTCTGAGACAGGACATACAAAAAATCAGTGAAAGAACTACTGCCACAGAGAGTCACATTAGCAACTTGGAGGACCAATTACCAGCCCTAATTACTGAATCTCGTTCCACTGCCAGACTAGCACATACAAATAAAGATAAAACTGACTATATTGAGCACAGATTAAGACGCAACAATGTCCGCATAGTGGGCCTGCCCGAGAAGGTGAAGGGCAAAGATCCTACAGACTTTGCTGAAACATAGGTATGTGAAACCTTTGGGAAAGAGACGTCCTCCCCCTTCTTTGTGGTGGAAAGCGCTAATCGAATCCCTGCCAGAGCTTTGCCGGGTAATGCCCACAGGCCCATGCCAGCCAGGATTCTTTACTACAGAGACAGGGAGAAGATGCTACGCCTGGCCACGAAGAAGTCTGATGTACGGTTTAATGGAGTGAGAGTGTCTTTCTACCCTGTCTGAATTAAGCTATAGTACCAGCAATATCTAAATATCTCAGCAATCATGCCTAATAAATACATTGCAATATGGTGGCAGGTTCTGGTGTAATTTTCCCTTTCTGCCTTCACAAAAATGTTGAGGAAAGAAAAAAAAAAAACATTTTACCTTTATGCAGAGTGCCATGTATGGGTTCTAGAGGGTAGAAGGTAGGTATGTGTCCCCATTATCTGGGTTGTGGTCCCTTTTAAGGGGGAAAACAAGAGGATTAACCCACCTGTGAGAGGGGCCTTAAACCGTTCATTACGAAGAAAATATAAATGAAATAAAAATGAAAATAAATACAAATAAAATAAAAATAAATGAATAAATAAAAAATCGAAATAAATCAAAATAAAATAAAAAAATAAATAATAAAAACAAAAATAAACACTTTAAGCATGTTTGCACACTGCATTGGACTATATTTGAGCAGCTATATTGGACTTTTTTTTATTAGCATTCTCTTTGCTTTTATGATTATCTATTGCACTAAGTATCACTGTACTTAGCACTATTGCACTTTGTATTTGTGATTATTTATTGCACCAACTATTTTTTGTACTTACTGTGTTTCCCTGAAAATAAGCCCTACCCTGAAAATAAGACCTACTATTATTTTCAGGGAGGGCTGCAATATAAGCCCTACCCCGAAAATAAGCCCTAGTTTAGTGTCTGAAAATCCTAGCATCCACTTTATTACTTTTTTTATATAATGTCCTGGGTGTTTCTGTAATATAATAGTTTTAAATACCTTCGGTACAGCACTGCTTGGCACTCAGCTGTTCCCCTGCTGTGATCTCTTTCTCTTCTCATAGCGGGGGATCTCAGCTCCCCTCTGCAGTGTTCAGAGCGGATCACGGAAGTGCAGAGTATTATAATTGTGTGAAATACCTTCAGTACAGCGCCACTCTGCGCTTTCGTGACCCCCAGCTGTCAGGGGGGGGAGAAGAGAAGGAAGAGCAGAGCGGGAGATCAGCTGAGCCAAAGGTATTTCACACGAATATAATATTCGGTGTTTCTGTGACCCCCAGCTGTCAGCAGGGGAGAAGAGAAGGAGAGCAGAGCGGGGGATCAGCTGAGCGCTGAGCGGCGCTGTACCAAACGTATTTCACACTATTATATTACAATACTCAGCGCTTCCATGACCCCCCCAGCTGTCAGCGGGGGAGAAGAGAGGACAGCAGCGCGGGATCAGCTGAGCATTATTATATTACAGAAACACACTGAACATTATATAAAACAGTAATAGAGTGGATGCTAGAATTTTACAACCACTTTTACTAGGTACAGGCAGGGAGGGAGAAGACAGCACATTACAGATAAGACCTATCCCGAAAATAAGCCCTACTGTGTCTTTTGGTGCTAAAATTAATATAAGACCCGGGCTTATTTTTGGGGAAACACGGTAGCATTATTGCACTTTGGATTTGTATAATTTATTGCTCTAAATATTATTGTATTCAGCACCATTGCACTTTAATTATCACCATCACACTGGTGACACTTATTTATGTTTGATTTTCATAACACAATTTTTGCAAGAGCTGTTTTTTTGCTTGTCAACAACATTTTTTAAATAAAGCACATACAGTGGAGACATTGTATTATCTAACACTGGTGATTGCCTGAAAATTATAAAGTGGGTTTACAACCACTTTAAAAGAGCAGGAAGGAGTCAGCAGAGTTTGTGAGATATTTTTGTGGAGCTGGAAATGATGTGCTGTGGACTGCCTTTTGCTGAGATTCTGCTTGACTTTTTCAGGATGCCATGAGATGGTGGGAACTGTAAACCCTGTTGCGGGACGAGCCTATACTAGTGGTGGGCAAAACTGTTGTTTTGTACCAGAATTGTATGTCCTAATTTGTTTTGCTGTTCAAACAATAAAATACTGTTTGCTTTTAAAAAGGCAGCTGGCTGGTTATCAAGGGCTCCCCATATCACACCTTTTACATTTTTGTATAAGTAGTTGCTTTATAAAAGTTGTATTTACCTGACAGTGCTTAGCAACACTATTTATTTTAGAATTTTACTGTCTTGCAGTAAATAGTACATTTACGCATTAATTCACTTTCCCTCTAACATTAATTAGTTACGTTTAATCAGTGTTGTGGGCACAGGTAATTAACTAAGTTCATTTATTAGACTTAAACACCATTTCCATGATGCCTTCATTTTCTCAATGCATTTTTGTAGATTTCCTGTTCGGGAGGAGAAGAATTTAACAATAATGTTATGCAATACTGTGTGCAATGTAATTACAATCGGGGATGGATAAAAGCCATGGTTCTGTCTATGTTATTCGACCCAACTCTAGAATCAAACAATTGCTTGTATCTGCATTTGAATGCAGCATATGTTATTCCAAGTCGGTTATGTGATATGTGTGCTGTGTTCCTGACTGTTGCCACCCCTTCCACCTCTCTTCTAGAATTACACTTATGCCTTTTGCCTGGCAAATGTTGCTTATTTTTTTGTCTCCAATAGTTTTACATTTTGGGAATTTTTAAAGAATTTTGAAACGTGGATGATACCCTGCCTTAATCTGCTGTCCTCCTTATCTGGTGAGTAATTTGTGACTGACAATTAAATGCCACATTATAGGGCAAAGAAATTATTGCACTGACTAGGAAATTTCCTTCTACTGTTTATTTAGCACAGTTCTATTAATGTTACTACCCTGTTGTAAATGTTATCTCTTGCTTTTATTATCTGAAAATGTTCTATTCTGTGACTTAGATAAAACCTAAATCCATGGCAGGGGGTTACCTCATTTCAGGGGCAGACTGGCAACTTTTGGCCCAGGGGGCCCCTCTCCCACTTTCCCTCATCCCCCCACCCACTCTCCCAATCCTCCTCCTGACCCCCATTACAAGCTGAAGCCCTGTTCCAGATACTCTCTACTTACCGGCTGAATACGGGTTCCCGACCTGGCCAGCAGGGGGGAGGTTGGCGGGAGCTGGGACAGCTCAGTCGGGGCTGGCCGGGGCAGAAGAGTCTCTAGTGGGGCATGCTCAGACACAGTTTACACCATCAATGCGGGGGGGGGGGGGGGGCTGCGCTTTGTCCTTGTCTTTAACCCGCACTCACTAGGTCAGCTGCAGGGACTCTACTTCTTTTCACCAGGAATCCTTTAGGCATGTCTGTGGCAGAAGTGGTGCAGCCTTTTTACGGGGAATCAGAGCAGCCCCCCTGCCCCCTGGCCCAGTCCTCCCCTGCCTCATTGGCTGTTGTTACATTTCAGTTTGAAGTAATATTTTGTGTATCTTATTCCCAGACTTGTATAAAGTACTCGAAATTTCTACTTGAGTAAAAGTACAAGTGCTCGATCAAAAAGTGACTTAAGTAGAAGTGGAAGTGCTCGCAGAAAAAGTTACTTAAGTAGAAGTACTAAAGTATTCAACATTTTTTTTACTTAAGTATTGCAAGTAGTTTTTTCAAAAAATTTGCTACTTAAGTACTAAAAGTAAAAAGTACCAGTAGTTTTGAAAAAAAAATTCTACTCAAGTACTGAAAGTAGAAGTACAAGTACTGTGTTATGTAGTTATTAAAGAAAGAAGTCAAAAGTTTGAACATCATATTGTTTTTTATTATTTCAAATGATTTATTCAAATGATTAACCTGTGTTTGTTAGTAGTTTCTTGATGCACTTTAAGCGCTGTAGCACCATTTATTTGTTTGTTTCATATTTTCTTTTTATTGGAAAGATTTTGTATAGCAGCTTTTATTATACACAGCCTTTATTTTCGTATGCGCTGATTTACAAATGACATTATACACATTTTTTTGAGCTTTATGCAACCTGCCATCTACTGTTCTGGCAGTGGTAATTTTTTTAAAAGTAACGAGTAACTATGCAGCACAAAAAAAAAATACTTGAGTAGAAGTATCGAAATCATCGAAAAAATGTAGTGAAGTAAAAGTAGAAGTAGGAGAAAAAAATTCTACTCTAGGAAAGTACAGATACCGCATTTCGGTACTTAAGTACAGTACTTAAGTAGTTCTACTTCGTTACTATACATCTCTGCTTATTCCTAACAGAAATAATGGTGCTTAACCAGTGGCGGCTGGCGTGTGGAGGGCGCAGGGGGCCGCCCCCCCCCCCCATCCATGCGTCTGGCCCCCTAATCTACATGCAGGGCACCAGACGCATGGAGTTCAATGGGGTTTTTTTTTTCTTCTGAAGCACCTGATTAGAGCCAGAGGCACTGCGCCCTAGCCCACCCATTTGTGTGACAATAGCGAATGAAAATTCGCAATTGTCAACCGGATCCTGCTCCTGGCCAATCAGGAAGCAGGTCCGAGACACGTTTCCTAATTGGCTGAAAGGCGAACCCGTGCCATTGGCCAAGGAGGAGGAGGAGGCGAGAGGACTCGAGGAGACAAAGGGAGACGCGGGGGACTGAGGAGAAGTCGCCGCTGCAAATCAGGTAAGTGCACTGGTCACTCTACATTGAAGAGGGCACGCTGGTCACTCTGAATTGAAGGGGGCACGCTGGTCTCTCTGCATTAAAGGGGGGACGCTGGTCACTCTGCATTGAAGGGGGCACGCTGGTCACTCTGCATTGAAGGGGGCACGCTGATCACTCTGCATTGAAGGGGGCATGCTGGTCTCTCTGCATTGAAGGGGGCACACTGGTCTCTCTGCATTGAAGGGGGCACGCTGGTCACTCTGCGTTGAAGGGGGCACGCTGGTCACTCTGCATTGAAGGGGGCACAATGGTCTATCTGCATTGAAGGGGGCACACTGATCACTGGTCACTCTGCATTGATGGGGGCACACTGGTCACTCTGCATTGAATGGGCCACACCTTGATTACTGAAGGCCCCTTTCACACTTTTATGACCTCAAAATCATGCAATTTTTTACTGCGTTTTTTGCCGCAAAGCAATGCCTATTGCATTTTTCTGTTTGCACCCCCCAAAAGTTTTGAGCACCAGCCGCTAACTGTGCTTAACCACTTAAGTACCATACACTTTTACCTTCCTGCCCAGGCCAACCTTCAGCTTACAGCGCTGTCACACTTTGAATGACAATTGCGGGGTCATGCAACACTGTACCCATATGACATTTTTATCTTTTTTTCACACAACTAGAGCTTTCCTTAGGTGGTATTTAATCACTGTTTTTTTTTTTTTTTTTTTTATTTGCAAAATAAACGAAAAAAGACTGAAAATTTTGAAAAAACATGTTTTTCTTTGCTTCTATTATAAACTTTTGCAAACAAGTAATTTTTTGTCATAAATGTACACCAAAATGTAAACTGCTACATTTCTTTGGTGAAAATAACTCAAATCAGTGTATATTATTTAGTCTGTAGGAAAGCTATAGAGTCCACAAACATTATATAAATACACTTTCTTGTCAAAAGTATTCTGACGCCTGCTTTTACAGGCACATGAACTTTAATAGCATCCCAATCCCAGTCCGCAGGGTTCAATATTGAGTTGGTCCCCCCTTTGCAGCTATAACAGCTTCAATTCTTCTGGGAAGGCTGCCTACAAGGTTTGGGAGTGTGTCTATGGGAGTGTTTGACCATTCTTCCAGGAGTGCATTTGTGAGGTCAGGCACTGATGCTGGACGAGAAGGCCTGGCTTACAGTCTCCACTCTAATTCACCCCAAAGATTTTATATCGGGTTGAGGTCAGGACTCTGTGCAGGCCAGTCAAGTTCCTCCACTCCAAACTCCCTCATCCATTTCTTTATGGACCTTGTTTGTGCACTGTGCCAAAGTGTAAATCTGAAAATCAATCAGTCCTGATGTACTGATTGCCTATCTAATTTCTTGAGGCCCTAAAATGCCAGGACATTACAAATATGCCCCAAAATGGCCGCTTTGAAATAAGTAGACAGTCCAAGATATTTAGTAAGAGGCATGGTGAGTTTTTTGAAGTTGTCATTTTTTGTCACAATTTTTTAGAAAAAGAAGAAATTAAAAAAATTATTTTTTTTTTCACATTTTTAAAAAATGTTTTACATATTGTCACCAGTGCAGTACAGCATCATAATATATAATTGGTGTGGCGGTGATCAGGGACACTGACCGGTGACAGTATGAAAAAGAGAAATATTTTTTGCAATTTTTTAAATGTTTCCTTTTTTTTTTTTTTACCATTTCTTATTTTTATTTTTTTACCATTTTTATTTATTTTTTTAACATATAGTGACCAGTCAGTCTCCCTGACCACCGCCACATCGGATATATGATGATGCTGTACTGCACTGGTGACAGTATGAAAAACATTTAAAAATTAGTTTAGAGTTGATCAGGATTTCTTCTTTACACACCATGATTGCTTTTAACATTTTACAGTTATAAGCAACCATTTTTTTCTGAATGAAAACTACTCTATTTGGCCACAGCTAATCACATGGTACAGATGGGCTTTGACCAACCACAGAGCTCATCACAATAGAAAGGCATGTAACAAAGCCTTTCATGGTGTTCAAATGTCATGTGATTTGCTGTAATTGGCACAGCGATCACATGGTAGCGGGAGCACGCCAGTACAGTGAACTGTCATCGCGCTGGAGTGCAGCCCATGGGATGCGCACAAGGCGTGATCCTGGGAGGACATCATACCATTCCAAGACAGGCCTTGTGGTTCCAGATAGGCAGACAAAACATTAACCACTTAACCCCCGGGGATTTTCCCCCCATTCCGACCAGGGGTTTTTTTGCGATTCGGCACTGCGTGACTTTAACGGACAATTGCGCGGTCGTGCGACGCTGTACCTAAACGAATTTGACATCCTTTTTTTACCACAAACAGAGCTTTCTTGGTGGTATTTGATCACCTGTGCGATTTTTACTTTTTTGCGCTATAAACAAAAAAAGAGCGTCAATTTTAAAAAAAGTAACAATATTTTTCAAATTTCTTTATATGAAATTCCCCAAAAAAAATGTAAAAATCTAAATTTTTTTAAATTTTAGGCCAATTTGTTTTATGCTACATATGTTTGGTAAAAAAAATCGCAAAAAGCGTATTTTGATTGGTTTGCGCAAAAGTTATTGCGTTTACTAACTAAGGGAAAGATTTTTGTCATTTTTGGTGTTTTTTTTAACGCGTAATGGCGGCGATCTGCGATTTTTTTTGCGGTACTGCGACATTGCGGCGGACAGATCGGACCCTTGACTGACATTTTTGACACTTTTGGGGTTACCAGTGACATTACTGCAGTAATCAGTGCTATATATATGCACTGTTACTGCAAAATGACACTGGCAGGGAAGGGGTTAACTTTATTGGGGAAGGAGGGGGTTAAGTGTGTCCCTAGGGGCGTGCTTCTAACTGTGATTGGACATGGCTACTGGTGTAGGAACAGGGATCAACAATCCTACATAGTTGAACCTTATGATCACCATTCCTATACAGGGGAGAATGACAGGCGGCTTGTTTACATCAGCCGCCTGCCTTTCTCCCTCTCCACCGACAATCGCCGAGTGACACACACAGTCACACGGACTTCCTAGGGAACAAGCCGGGGCGGGCGCGCGACTCCGCGGGCGCGCGCTCGCCCGCTATTGGCTCACAAGCAAGTGACAGGCAAGTAACGTATATATACGTCACTTTGCCTGGCAGGGGGCTGACCACCGCAGTATATGTACTTGCGGCGGTCGGCAACCGGTTAAATACATTTTGACCCTTGCTCGTCTCAAGCAGCTCTTTGCAGCAGAAAAAGTTTTCTTGAATTTCACTACTATTTTCAAATCGTACAAATGCTACAAGGTGGCATGCATTGGTGATATTAGTGGACTCATCAACCTAGATAGAGAAGCAGTTTTTTTTAAGGCTATCACACAAGGCCTCTTCAACATCATGTGACATGTCATCAATACGCTGACTTATTGTACTGTCTTAGAGGGGAACCTTTTCAATTTCCTTTACTGCAGCTGCTCCTAGCATGTGATTTACAATAATTTTACATCCTGGCATTATTATATTCTCACCAACAGTGTGACTTTTTCTTTTCTGGGCAATAATTTCTGCCACCAAAAAGGCTTGCTTCCGGTGCCTTTTTACTAATGGAGACGTTTTTAACAAAAGTTGTACTTTGCTTGTTTTGAGATTCCAATAGCCGTTTGAAATAATTGGCACCTTTAGATACCAAATGGCCATGGTTTGTAGTAAAGTGTCTTTTCAGTTTTGCTGGAGCCATTGCTGTATTTATAAGCTGTTTGCCAAAGATTAGGCACAATGGAATGGGACAATGGGGATCACCTGTCCATAAAAAACCCACAGTTAGGTAACTTTCACTATAAAGGTGGACTTTTTTGATGTCAAGCACTGTGCTGGTGCATGCAAAGGACTCAGAATTAGAGTTGAGCGGACACCTGGATGTCCGTGTTCGGCGGGTTCGGCCGAACTTGAAAAAAAAGTCCGGGTCCGTGTCCCGGACTTTTTCCGAACTTTACCCGGACACCGAACCCCATTGAAGTCAATCGGGACCCGAACTTTCAGGCACTAAAATGGCTCTAAAAAAACAATGGAAAGGGCTAGTGTGCTGCAAATGGCAGCAAAATGTAGTTAAGAGCATGGCAAGTACTCTGCAAACAAATGTGGATAGGGAAATAACTTAAAACAACAAAAAAAAAAACAGAAAAATAAAACAATTTTCTTCATCTGTGAACGACGAGGCCCATATGGAGTAGGAGGGAGGTTGAGGTGGCGGCGGATGTGGCGGTGTAGGTGAAAACGGCGGTGGAGGGGGACGAGGTAGCCAACACTGCTTTTTTTTAGTCATTTTCAATTAGGGTACACCCCAAAAGAGTGAGAAAGATCAAAAATATAACAATGGCTGGGTAAGGTCGGTATCCATCTCTATTCTGCACAAGGTACGGAAAAGTCCTGTGGGATCCATGCCTGGTTCATTTTAATGAATGTGAGCTTGTCCACATTGGCTCTGGACAGGCGGCTGCGCTTGTCTGTGATAACGTCCCCAGCCGTGCTAAATACACGTTCAGATAATACACTGGCTGCAGAGCACACCAGCACCTCCAAGGCATAAAGGGCAAGCTCAGGCCATGTGCCCAATTTGGAGACCCAGAAGTTGAAGGGGGCAGACCCGTCATTCACTACATGTAGGCGTGTGCACACATACTGCTCCACCATGTTGGTGAAATGCTGCCTCCTGCTAAGACGTTCCATATGAGCTGCTGGTGCTGCTGTTTGTTGTGGCGTGCTGACAAAGCTTTTCCACATTTCGGCTATGCTAACCATGCCTTCTGAGGTGCTGGCGGTGCCCTGGTTGCATTGGCGACCTCTTCCTCCTCCTCCTCTGCCTTGGCCTTGTGCGTCCACTGTGGCCCCGCTGTCAGGTGGGAATGCCAGCAGCATCGCGTCTACCAGCGTGCGCTTGTACTCACGCATCTTGCGATCACGTTCCAGTGAGTGAATTAAGGATGGTACGTTGTCCTTGTAACGGGGATTCAGCAGCGTGGCCACCCAGTAAAGTTAGAATGTGGGCAACTTGGCGGTCGTTGTGGAGACACTGCAGCATGTAATCGCTCATGTGTGCCAGGCTGCCCAGAGGCAACGAAAGGCTGTCCTCTGTGGTAGGTGTATCGTCTGCGTCCTCTGTATCCCCCCAGCCACGCACCAGTGATGGCCATGAGCTGTCCTCGGTGCCACCCTGCTGTGAACATGGTTCCATCTCCTCCTCCATCTCCTCCTCCTCATCCTCCTCATCCTTCAGAACTGTGCCCCTGCTGGATGATTGTGTACCTGGCGTTTGTGGGTGCAGGAACCCACCCTTGGAGCCACTTGTGAATGACTGCCCTGAAAGCCTTGGAAATGATCCCTCTTCCTCCTCCTCCTCCTCCTCCTGTGCCACATCCTCTTCCATCATCACCGAATCGTTTTTTGAAGGAGGCATAGAAGTGGGATAGTTAAGTTGACAACGGCGTCATCGGCACTGGCCATGTTGGTGGAGTACTCAAAACAGCGCAACAAGGCACACAGGTCTCGCATGGAGGCCCAGTTATTGGTGGTGAAATGGTGCTGTTCCGCAGAGCGACTCACGCGTGCGTGCTGCAGCTCCACTATGGCCTGCTGCTGCTCGCACAGTCTTTCCAGCATGTGCAAGGTGGAGTTCCACCTTGTGGGCACGTCACATATGAGGCGGTGAGGGGGAAGGCCGAACTTACGCTGCAGCGCTGACAGGCGAGCAGCAGCAGGGTGAGAACGCCGAAAGTGCGCACAGACGGCCCGCACATTCTGCAGCAGCTCTGACATATCGGGGTAATTTTTAAGGAACCTCTGCACCACCAAATTCAGAACATGCGCCAGGCAAGGGATGTGCGTCAAACCGGCTAGGCCCAGAGCTGCTATGAGATTTTGCCCGTTATCGCACACCACCAGGCCGGGCTTGAGGCTCGCTGGCAGCAACCACTCATCTGTCTGCTGTTCCATGCTCCTCCACAACTCCTGCATGGTGTGTGGTTTTTCCCCCAAACAGGCAAGTTTTAAAACTGCCTGCTGTCATTTTCCCCTGGCTGTGCTGAAGTTGGTGGTGAAGGTGTTACGCTGACGGGATGAGGAGGCGGTAGAGGATGAGGAAGCGGAGTAGGAGGAGTTAGGAACAGGAGGCAAACTGAAGCGCCCTGCAATCCTCGGTGGTGGAAGGACATGCGCCAAATTGCTATCCGCCTCAGGCCCATCCGCCACTGCATTTACCCAGTGTGCCGTTAGGGAGATATAACGCCCCTGACCATGCTTACTGGTCCACGTATCGGTAGTTAGGTGGACCTTGCCACAGATGGCGTTAAGGCGTTGTGCCGGGAAGGGATGGCTTGCCTGAAAAAGTAGTGGCGGCTGGGCATGACGTTCTGTGGGACAGCCATCGACATAAGGCTTTTAAAACTGTGCGTCTCCACCAGACGGAATGACAGCATTTCAAAGGCCAAGAATTTTGAAATGCTGGCATTCAGGGCCAGGGATTGCGGGTGGGTAGGGGGGTACTTCCTCTTCCTCTGAAGTGTTTGGGAGATGGAAAGCTGAACGCTTCCACGGGACATTGTGGAGATGGTTGGTGACCCAGGTGGTGGTGTTGCTGACAGATCCTCTGTTTGCGGGGTGGCAGGTGCCGGTACCACTACAGAGGTGGATGAAGAGGCCGAGACTGCATCAGAAGAGGAAGCAGGAGGAGCCAGAGACCTTTCTTGGTTTTGAAGGTGTCTACTCCACTGCAGCTCGTGCTTTGCACTTAGATGCCTGATCATGCAGGTTGTGCTCAGGTTGAGAAGGTTTATGCCTTGCTTCAGGCTCTGATTGCACAGGGGGCAAACCACTCGTGTCCTGTCATCAGCACATTGTCTGAAGAACTTTCACGCTAGAGAACTCCTTTGCGCTGGCTTTGGTGCGCTCGGTCCCTTGCTGCGTTGGGCAGTAGCAGGCGTATGTCTAGGGCACGCCTGCTCTGCTTCTGCACCCTGCTCCCTCTTCTGCTCTGCTGGTGGCTCTGTGCGACCACCGCCTCTTCCTCCAAACTACTCAGGTCACCTGCTTGACCTTCATTCCATGTGGGGTCGAGGACCTCATCGTCCTCCACATCATCTTCCACCCAATCTTCACCCCTGCCCTCCTTGTCAGTCTCCACAATTCTGAGTGCAGCAGCAGTTGGCACCTGTGTTTCGTCATCATCGGAGACGTGCTGCGATAGTCCTTCCATGTACTCATCTTGAGAAATAAGTGGTTGGGCATTGCTGCACTCAATCTCTTCCACTTCTGGGGCAGGGCTAGGTGGATGGCCCTGGGAAACCCTGCTGACAGAGTCATCAAAAAGAAGAAGAGACTGCTGCATGACTTGGGGCTCAGACTGCTTGCCTGATTTGCAAGGGGGTGAGGTGAAAGACGGTTGGACATCTGCTGCAGGTGCCAACTCTGACCTTTCTGCAGTAGACTGGGTGGGAGACAATGTGAAGGAACTGGAGGCACTGTCAGCAACCCAATCTACTATCGCCTGTACTTGTTCTTGCCTCAACACTTGTAGAGGCGCATGATGCCCTACCAAATACTGCTGCAGGTTCTGTCGCCTACTCACACTTGAGGAAGGTGCTTCACTTGTGCGTGTAGCTGGCACAGAACGACCACGTCCTCTCCTTGCAACAGGAGCTCTACCAGCAGCACCACGACCCAGGCGACGGCCCCTATTTGACGTTCTCCTCATATTTTTATGTAATTTATGATCTTGCCCTAGAAAGGTGTTTATTGAATAACGGAACAAAACAGCAACAGTATCGCACGGGTGTATCTCACAGTCAAATATGCAAACTATGCCGCAATTTAATTTTTTTTACCCCAAAAGGGTGTTTATTAAATAGCGGAATAGAAAAACAGTATACAAATACAACGGGTGTATCTCACAGTCAAATATGCAAAGTGTGCCGCAATTTAATTTTTTTCACCCCAAAAGGGTGTATATTGAATAGCGGAATAGAAAAAAGGATATAAAACGGTGTATCTCACATGTACAAACACAGACTAGGCCCCGATTACAATTTTTTGTACCCTAAAGGCAGGATGAGGATGAGGAGTAGGAGGAGTTCGGAACAGGAGGCAAACTGAAGCGCCCTGCAATCCTCGGCGGTGGAAGGAGATGCGCCAAACAAATTTAAAAGGTGTATCTCACAGGTACCAATACAGACTATGCCGTAATTACATTTTTTTCACCCAAAAGGGTGTATATTGAATAGCGGAATAGAAAAAAGTATATAAAACGGTGTATCTCACACGTACAAACACAGACTAGGCCCCGATTAAAATTTTTTGTACCCTAAAGGGAGGATGAGGATGAGGAGGAGTTCGGAACAGGAGACAAACTGAAGCCTCCTGAAATCCTCGGCAGTGGAAGGAGATGCACCAAACTAATTTAAAAGGTGTATCTCACACGTACCGATACAGACTATGCCGCAATTTAATTTTTTTCACCCCAAAATTGAGTATATTGAATAGCGGAATAGAAAAAAGTATATAAAACGGTGTATCTCACACGTACAAACACAGACTAGGCCCTGATTACAATTTTTTGTACCCTAAAGGGAGGATGAGGAGTAGGAGGAGTTCGGAACAGGAGACAAACTGAAGCCTCCTGCAATCCTCGGCAGTGGAAGGAGATGCGCCAAACTAATTTAAAAGGTGTATCTCACACGTACCGATACAGACTATGCCGCAATAAAATTTTTTTCAGCCCAAAAGGGTGTATATTGAATAGCGGAATAGAAAAAAGTATATAAAACGGTGTATCTCACACGTACAAACACAGACTAGGCCACGATTACAGTTTTTTGTACCCTAAAGGGAGGATGAGGATAAGGAAGAGGAGTAGGAGGAGCTCGGAACAGGAGGCAAACAAAAGCGCCCTGCAATCCTCAGCGGTGGAAGGAGATGCGCCAAACAAATTTAAAAGGTGTATCTCACACGTAACGATACAGACTAAGCCGTAATTAAAATTTTTTCACACCAAAAGGGTGTATATTGAATAGCGGAATAGAAAATATGATATAAAAAGGTGTATCTCACATGTACAAACCCAGACTAGGCCCCGATTACAATTTTTTGTACCCTAAAGGCAGGATGAGGATGAGGAGTAGGAGGAGTTCGGAACAGGAGGCAAACTGAAGCACCCTGCAATCCTCGGCGGTGTAAGATGCGCCCAAAAAATTGGAAAGGTGTATCTCACACGTACCGATACAGACTATGCCGCAATTTAATTCTTTTTACCCCAAAAGGGTGTAGATTGAATAGCGGAATAGAAAATATGATATAAAAAGGTGTATCTCACACGTACAAACCCAGACTAGGCCCCGATTACAATTTTTTGTACCCTAAAGGCAGGATGAGGATGAGGAGTAGGAGGAGTTCGGAACAGGAGGCAAACTGAAGCACCCTGCAATCCTCGGCGGTGGAAGATGCGCCCCAAAAATTTGGAAGGTGTATCTCACACGTACCGATACAGACTATGCCGCAATTTAATTTTTTTTACCCCAAAAGGGTGTATATTGAATAGCGGAATAGAAAATATGATATAAAAAGGTGTATCTCACACGTACAAACCCAGACAAAGCCCCAATTACAATTTTTTGTACCCTAAAGGCAGGATGAGGATGAGGAGTAGGAGGAGTTCGGAACAGGAAGCAAACTGAAGCACCCTGCAATCCTCAGCGGTGGAAGATGCGCCCCAAAAATTGGAAAGGTGTATCTCACACGTACCGATACAGACTATGCCGCAATTTAATTATTTTTACCCCAAAAGGGTGTAGATTGAATAGCGGAATAGAAAATATGATATAAAAAGGTGTATCTCACACGTACAAACCCAGACTAGGCCCCGATTACAATTTTTTGTACCCTAAAGGCAGGATGAGGAGTAGGAGGAGTTCGGAACAGGAGGCAAACTGAAGCACCCTGCAATCCTCGGCGGTGGAAGATGCGCCCAAAAAATTGGAAAGGTGTATCTCACACGTATCGATACAGACTAAGCCTCAATTTCATTTTTTTTACCCCAAAAGGGTGTAGATTGAATAGCGAAATAGAAAATATGGTATAAAAAAGTGTATCTCACACGTACAAATCCAGACTAGGCCCTGATTACAATTTTTTGTACTCTAAAGGCAGGATGAGGATGAGGAGTAGGAGGAGTTCGGAACAGGAGGCAAACTGAAGCACCCTGCAATCCTCGGCGGTGTAAGATGCGCCCAAAAATTTGAAAGGTGTATCTCACACGTACTGATTCAGACTATGCCGCAATTTAATTCTTTTTACCCCAAAAGGGTGTAGATTGAATAGCGGAATAGAAAATATGGTATAAAAAGGTGTATCTCACACATACAACCTAGACTAGGCCCCGATTACAATTTTTTGTACCCTAAAGGCAGGATGAGGATGAGGAGTAGGAGCAGTTCGGAACAGGAGGCAAACTGAAGCACCCTGCAATCCTCGGCGGTGTAAGATGCGCCCAAAAATTTGAAAGGTGTATCTCACACGTACTGATTCAGACTATGCCGCAATTTAATTCTTTTTACCCCAAAAGGGTGTAGATTGAATAGCGGAATAGAAAATATGGTATAAAAAGGTGTATCTCACACATACAAACCTAGACTAGGCCCCGATTACAATTTTTTGTACCCTAAAGGCAGGATGAGGATGAGGAGTAGGAGCAGTTCGGAACAGGAGGCAAACTGAAGCACCCTGCAATCCTTGGCGGTGTAAGATGCGCCCAAAAAATTGGAAAGGTGTACCGATACAGACTATGCCGCAATTTTATTTTTTTTACCCCAAAAGGGTGTAGATTGAATAGCGGAATAGAAAAAAGTATATAAAATTGGTGATTTTTCAATAGCACATGTGAACACAGCAGTGTCTTATGTATTATGTCACGGTGAGCAGCAGGCTATGAAGGGAAAAAAAAAAATTCCCCTTTAAATTTGTAATTTTTAAATAGCAGATTAGTACAGACTATGCCACAATTAAATTTTTTTTAACCCAAAAGTGTGTATATTGAATAGTGGAATAGAAAAATGTATATAAAATTGGTGATTTTTCAATAGCACATGTGAACACAGCAGTGTCTTATGTTTTATGTCACTGTCAGCAGCAGGCTATGAAGGGGAAAAAAAAAAAATTCCCCTTTAACTTTGTAATTTTTAAATAGCAGATTAGAACAGCAATCTGTAGTAAAATATAGCTGAACGCTGCACACAACAGACTGATAAAAATATATTTTTTTCTCCCTCCTCCTCCTCCTCCTCAGTGGGCTCAAGTGAGGGCAAAAAGATCGTTCACTGCACCACCCCCCACACAGCAAAATCGATGTAGATCGCTAACGGACGATTGTTCTATCCTGTGTCTCATATCTGTCCCTGCCTAATCTCTCCAGCCTGTCCCTAAAATGCTCAAATATCTTTCCCTGCCTACACTCCGACCTGTCCCTGCATTCTTTTCGGGCACAATGTTGTTTTTCCCTGTCTGTCCCTAATCAGCAGCAGCCAGCACCATTATGTGTGCTCTCTCCCTACACTACAGCAGACTGACGCACTGCGCTGTGTCTCTCGAGCTTATAAAGACATGGGTCACATGCTTCAGATGGCCAATCACAGCAACTAATACATTAGTAGGCATGGCTGGGATGGCTTAAGGCACATCAGTTAAACGCTTGTTGATTGGCTGTTGAAAGCCCGCCATTAAAAGCGCGCCATTACATACAAAACAAGAAATAAAATTACCGAACACGGATTTTAAACCCGAACATACAGTAAAGTTTTCGGGTCCGTGTCCGGGTAGCAAAAATCCAATTATCCGGTACGGACCCGATTAATACAGTCCATGTTCGCTCAACACTACTCAGAATGTAATTCCTCCTCACTAGCCTTATCAGAATTTTCTGTAGTAGAAGATGAAGGTGTACTATCCTTTTGTACCTCACTCCTTCTCCTCGCAAAACACCACATTGGACCTTGAGCCATTTTGTTTTTAAAACAACTAATAAAAAAAAAACACAATGGTATACTTCTGTAAATCAACCACACTATCACTAATAACTGTGCATTATATAGCAAATGTCTTTCTGCAATGCAATTATTTCACAGATCTGTCTCTCAGTGCTAAAACTACACTGCATTGCTGCTCAGTGCAAAAATATACTCTGCGATGCAAAATATCAACGTATCTGCACCTAACTCTGCAAGGGCATAAAGACAAGTTTTTTTCTGTGTGCACAGGCACAGTACAATCCTGGAGGTTACCGGGGCACAGTGCAATGTTGAGGTCCTCGGGGAAAAGGGCAAAGTACAATGTGGAGGTCACCAGGGCACAAAGAAAACTCTTTTTCTGTGTGTCCTATTGACAGCACAGCACTTATATCATGTATGTACACATTTTTCTGCATAGTAATCACACACTGAGTGTAACATAGTACCTACAAGAGTTGTTGCTGTTCCGTCAACTGTGTGCACTTCTGCCTTGGAAGCACCGCTTCCTGCAGGTAGGTTTCAGCCAAGTCCTGAAGCTGTAGCATCGTCCCCTGATTTGTAACACTATCAGCCCTGCAGAAAGTGGGAAATTGGTCATGTCAGTAAAGGGACAGAGAGCAAAGCACAGGGGGTCAGTACAGTGCAGAAGAGGTTGACATCCACATAATACTTACATGAGCTGTTGCTGTTCAGTCCACAACATGTACTCCTGCTTTGGAACTACTGCTTCCTGTAGGTAGGTTTCAGTCAAGTCCTGAAGCTGCAGTGTTGTCCCCTGTTTTGTAACAGAATCAGTGCTGCAGAAAGTGGTACATTGGTCATGTTAGTAAAGGGAAGAGAGCAAAGAACAGGGGGTCACCAGGGCAGAGCACAAGGGGTCAGTATAGGGCAGAAGAGGTTGACATCAACATAGTACTTACAAGAGTTGTTGCTGTTCCATCAACTGTGTGCACTTCTGCCTTGGAAGTACTGCTTCCTGTAGGTAGGTTTCAGCCAAGTCCTGAAGTTGCAGTGTTGTCCCCTGTTTTGTAACACAATCAGCCCTGCAGAAAGTGGGAAATTGGTCATGTTAGTAAAGGGACAGAGATCAGAGCACAGGGGGTCAGTACAGTGCAGAAGAGGTTGACATCAACATAGTACTTAGTTGTACTAGAGTTGTTGCTGTTCTGTCCACAATGTGTACTCCTGCTTTGGAACTAATGCTTCCTGTAGGTAGGCTTCAGCCAACACTTCTTCAAACAAAGGACTGGAAATTTAGATCCTGAAGCTACAGTTTAGTCTCTGGCTTTGTAACACAATCTGCCTGACAGAAAGTGATAAATTGGTCATTTTCATAAGAGGACAGAGTCAAGCATGGTGGTGGGAGTGTCATGGTCTGGTGCTGCATGAGTGCCTCCTGCACTGGGAGCTACAGTTTATTGAGGAAACCATGAATGTCAACATGTACTCTAACACACCGAAGCAAAGCATGATCCCCTGCCTTCAGAGACTGGGCCGCAGAGCAGTATTCCAACATGATAACAACCCCAAACACACCTCCAAGATGACCACTGCCTTGCTAAAGAAGCTGAGGGTAAAGATGATGGACTGTCCAAGCATGTCTCTAGACCTAAACCCTATTGAGCATCTGTGGGGCATCCTCAAACTGAAGGTGGAGAAGCACAAGCTCTCTAACATCCACCAGCTCCGTGATGTCGTTATGGAGCAGTGGAAGAGGACTCCAGTGACAACCTGTAAAGCTCTGGTGAACTCCATGCCCAAGAGGGTTAAGGCAGTGCTGGAAAATAATGGTGGCCACACTTTGGGCACAATTTTGACATTTTAACTTAGGGGTGTACTCACTTTTGTTGCCAGCGGTTTAGACGTTAATGGCTTTGTTGAGTAGTTATGAGCCTGAACACCCCCCTGTTCGGTTCGCACCAGAACACCGCGAACAGGGGAAATATTTGTTCGAACAAACTAACTCCATTGAAGTCTATGGGACTCAAACGTCAAAAATCAAATGTCCTAATTTTGAAGGCTTAAATGCAAGTTATTACCCCAAAAAAGTGTAGGGGGGTCTGGGTACTGACCTGGGGAACATGTAGCAATGCAAACATTTTTTTTAAAAACAATAGTTTTTAAAGGAGCAGTGATTTACTGATTTTAATGAGGCTTAAAGTGAAACTATAAAAATGAAAAATTCCTTCAAATATCGTGCCTGGGGGGTCCCCTTAATGTGTCTGTAATGTAACGCATATGTACGATGTGTGTAGCCTGCTGCAGCAATACTGACATTTCTAAAGGAAAAAATGTCATATACAAATATACATATAAATTTCAAATCGCATGTACTTGTCATACAGGTGCAGAAAAATTGGGCCTTGGTTATTGGTGGTGCCTGAACACCGTAACCCCTCGCAGTTACTCTTGCTGGGCACAGGAACGGGCCCTGCTGCTAAAAATTCCATACAAATTTTGAAATCGCATGTACTTGTCATACAGGTGTAGAAAAATTGGGCCCTGGTTGTTGGTGGTGCCTGAACACCGCAACCCCTCGCAGTTACTTTGGCTGGGCGCATGAACGAGCTCTGCTGCTAAAAATTCCATACAAATTTAAAATCGCATGTACTTGTCATACCTGTGCAGAAAAATTGAGCCTTGGTTGTTGGTGGCGCCTGAACACCGCAACCCACGGCAGTTACTTTTGCTGGGCGCAGGAACGGGCCCTGCTGGTAAAAATTCCTTACCAATTAGAAATTGGCAAAGATCAAGTGCTGTATGTGTTCTTATCAGTGATCTAGTGGGGGCGCTGTGCTGTCATCTGACCTGGCCAAGATTGGGTGTCGGCTATGCAAACCTGCTGGAGTGATGGGGACCTGAAAGGTTAGTATTGGCAGGAAAGGAAACTGAAATTGGGCCTTTGGTGTTGGGGGTGCCTGAACACCGTAACACCTCACAGTTACTCTTGCTGGGCATAGGAATGGGACCTGCTGGTAAGAATTTCATACAAATTTGAAATTGCCTGTACTTGTCATACAGGGGCCAAAAACTGGGCCTTTGGTGTTGATGGTGCCTGAACACCGTAACCCCTCACAGTTACTCTTGCTGGGCGCAGGGCACAGGGATAGGGCCTTCTGTTAAAAATTACATGCAAACTCACAGTCTGCATTTACTCACTAGAACACGCTAATAAACGCACTCTTGCTTCGCAAACATTGACAGAACTCACGCAGGCTCGCCAGGACCTCTTGGAGGAACTAGGTTTCGTCACTAAACGCAAGTTCGCTTTGCAACAATTACTTTTTTACGATTGTGGCAATAAATCTGGCAAACTCTTGGCCAAGGCGCTTCAAGCCCGATGTGCGGCCAGGACAATCCACTCGATCACGGACCCGCAGGGTAATAAGGTCACTTCCACCACTGATATTGCCCAACAGTTTTTGACCTATTACCGCTCGCTATGCAACCTGGACCCCACCCGCACCCACCCATCCTCGCCGGATAGGGCTGACTGTATCAAAGCTTTCTTGCTCGAATATTCCCCCTCGCCCCTCTAGCCTGAAATTTTGATGGATTTGGATGTCCCCATCTCCTTTACTGAAGTCCAGATGGCTCTTAAACAACTTAAGCCAGGGAAATACCCGGGTCCCGACGGTCTGACCGTGGGCTAGTACAAAACCTTTGTAGACACCATAATATCTCCTATGCTGAATGCCTTTAACTCCTTCCCTGACCTACCTGCCCTGAATCCTGAATACCTCGAGGCCCACATTACAGTTATCCCTAAGCCTGGTAAGGACCCCTCTCTAGTCCCTAATTACAGACCATTCTCCCTCCTCAACCTCGACACAATTTTATGCCAAGGTACTGGCGAACCGGCTACTACCCCATATACCTGGCTACTACCCCATATATATATATCAAGTGGGCTTTGGCCAGGGACAACACCCTCAAGGCCCTAAATATACACCATTGGCTCACCTCCTCCCACACGCCCGGGTTCTTTCTTTCACTCGACGCGGAGAAGGCATTGGACAGAGTTGCCTGGGACTACATGACGGCAGCATTGGAGTCGCTGGGCATCTCTAGTCGTATGTTGCACTTAATTTCGGCCCTCTACTCGTCACCTTCAGCGAGGGTGTGTGTTAATGGGGGTCTGTTGGAAGCCTTCTCTGTGTCGAACGGAACCCGGCAGGGTTGTCCCCTTTCTCCCCTGATCTATATTATTACACTTGAACCCCTTCTTCGTCGTCTTAACTCTAACCCTGATGTCAAAGGTGTAACTATAGCCCACAAAACGTACAAATTAGCGGCTAACGCCGATGATATCCTGCTTTTTCTGACTAACCCAGCCATTTCCCTGCCTAACCTTCTCCGTGATCTCGACGTTTTCCAACTTATATACAACCTGAAGATTAATTACGCTAAGTCCGAAGCCCTTATCATATCCCTCCCGACGCATGTTATGAAATTCTGCCAAGACAACTTTCCCTTTCGCTGGGAACCTTCCGCGATCACATACCTGGGCATACAAATCCCCTCTGTCCTTACCGAACTATACATGCGTAATTATCTGCCACTTTTACGGACCCTCAAGCACGACCTCTCGAAGTGGGAGATGGGCCCCTTTTCATGGTTTGGTAGGCTGGCGGTCATAAAAATGAACATCCTCCCCAGACTACTTTATGTGCTAAAGGCTGTCCCCCTCAGAATTCCCCCGGCGTTTTTTTGCTCCTATCAACGTACCTGTACCTCCTTCATCTGGCGCTCACAACGTCCCCGATTATCCTGGGACGTTCTTACCACCCCGAAAGAGGTGGGTGGTCTAGGTCTACCACACTTGCAGAAGTATTACTGGTCTTGTCATTTGTTGAGAGTCGTAGATTGGCATAAACATCGCCTCCTTAAGGACTGGGTCGCTTTAGAAGAATCTTTTTCCTCCATCCCCATCCACCACCTTCCTTGGATTTCGCCCTCTTAGTTTCCGGCTACTTGCTACAAACACCCCTTAATCAACCCCACGATCAACGTCTTTTGGCGTCTATGCACAAAATTACACCTAGCCTCTACGCCAGGCCCCTTAGTCCCACTGGCCCAGAACCCAGATTTCCCACCTGGCCTCACTTACCCTTTCCTAGCGTGATCTTTGACTAACGCACCCCGAAGGGCTGAGCACTGTTTTTACAGGGGCAATTTACTTTCCTATACGGATCTCACCCGGAGATACCCGGACCTTCAACTTCGGTTTTTCAACTATCTGCAATTGGGAGACTTCCTACTCTGTACCCCGGACGTCTCTTGTTGGCATAGGGACCTTACCCCCTTTGAAACCCTTTGTAACACTCCCGGCCCCCAACGCCAACTTGTCTCCTTTCTATACTCCCTTCTTTCGCTGCAACAACCCCCCCCCCCCCCCCCGGATTGCTAAATTACGTAGTCAATGGGAGGGAGATCTGTCCGTTACATTGTTGGAAGACGATTGGGATCGCATATACTCCCACATTCACAAGGGTTCCAGGAACGTTTTGACCCAAGAGAATGGCTTTAAAATCTTCGCGCACTGGTATAGGACACCTGACGTTCTCCATAAAATCTCAGCCAAACTCTCTCCTTTGTGCTGGCATTGTCGCCACCAGACTGGATCCCTCCTGCATATATGGTGGGATTGCCCACTGATCCAACCTTTTTGGAAGACTATACATGCCCTCATCATCCGCATCACTACCTTTACGCTGGATTTTACCCCGGCTCAATATCTTCTTCACCACACCTCCCTCTCCCAACGGATTTACAGAAAATTCTTGATGTTTCACTTGATCTCTGCAGCCAAAATGTGTATCCCCTGCCGCTGGCTTTCCCCCTCCCCTCCCACTGTAGCAGACTGGCTGCGGTGGGTGGACAAGTTTTCCCGCATGGAGGATCTAACCCTTCAGGCTCTCGATACTCCATCCAAGTTTTATGACACTTGGGCCCTGTGGATCGACTTTTCCTTCTCGGATGATTACCGCCGTCTACTGACCAGTTAGATATGGTATCTGGTTGCAGCTTGTCTCCCTCATCCGGTCCATGCCTGGGGGAGTGCACCCACACTCCTCTCCACTTGCTGGCATTCTGTTGTTCCCCCCCTTCTTTTTTTCTTTTTTTGTTTTCCCCCCCTTCCCTCATTCTCCCCCCCCCCCCCCTCATTCCTTGTTTCTCTTATTTTCCCTTCTTCCTTGCCTCTCTTTCCTCCACATCCTCTGTCGTAGGTTGGTCCTTGCGTCTGTCTTCTTATGCTGCTCGTCCCAACCCCCCTTCCTATTTTCCACTGTCCCTACGTTCCCTCATTCATTGGGGAGTCGTTTGCTAACACTATCGGATGGCCATCCCATGGAATCGGACACAGCTAGTTCCCCTTGGGGGTGCCCATTCCTGGGGCGCCTCATCTACATATAACTTTTTGCTGCCCCCCCACTCCCCCCTTCACATGTCTACAGGTAGTTGGGACAGGGGACAAGGAACTCCCCTCCCCCTTCCTCGTTACATTTTTTCTCTACATCCCACTTAAGAGTGCTTCTTCCTTGCATTAAAGCCCTCTTAGACTTACCACTCACTCGTTTTGTCTATTATAGCTAGGGCAGGTGCCCGTGATACATTTGCACACTTGTGTACTGTACCTATGAGTTGTTACAATGTAGTTTGCTACATTACTGCGTTCACGTAAGCGGCGATCAATCTGAATTGAAAGAGTGATTAACCCTTCCAGGGAACTTGGCACTCCAACCCGGGCAAGCTCATCCTTAAGACTTTCTGAGAGACCCAAACGAAACTGGTGACGCAGGGCTGCATCGTTCCAATCGGTATCTGTGCTCCAGCATCGAAAATCAGTGACGTAGCCTTCAACTGCTCTGCGGCCTTGCTGGAGAGCATGTAGAGCTGCCTCAGCGGTGGTGGTCCGCTGTGGGTCATCATATAGCCGTGACATGGCATCAAAGAATAATTGCATGGTATTGAGTTGTGCGTTATTCTCTTCTAACAACTGGTGGCCCAGGACTGTGGTTCATCTTGAAGCATAGAGATGATGAATCCTACCTTAGTGGATTCCAGGAAAAAAGTCAGTGGCTGCAGAGTAAAGTAAAGTTGACATGCGTTTCGGAACGCTCTAAACTTACCCCGGTCACCAGAGAACCTCTCAGGGGTTGGTACTTGAGGTTCAGGGGATAACATCATTACCGTAGGATTGGTTACAGTCCCAGCTTGAATAGCAGATGCGGCAGAGGTGGGAACTGAAGCAGGGATAGTTGTTGGTGTAGTCCAGGACAGAACACGTTCCTCCAGATTGTAATGTTCTGGTACCTCTGGTACCCTTATTTCCACATTTCTCTCTTAATATTGCGTCCCATCTTGCTATCCAAATGGAACGCATACACCTTTAAGGGCAATGACGTCATCGCCGGGCGCCGCTATGAGCGGCTATTTCAATCGCCGGCTTTCTCTCACTCATTGCTCGTTCAAACCGCATGTTGCCTTGTCTTGTCCAATGCTGCCGGAGCTTCAAGCTATTGCCCTTGCCTGAACAAGACCGGAACCTCGCTACCGATCCAGTATCTCGCTACCGGATTACTCCATTACTCTTGGACCTTGCTACTACTAACCCATCTAGTGATAAGTACCCCGCAGGGGATTCCTTCCTCAACCTAACTTTCACTATCTACTACTGCATACTAAAGGGACTATTACTATCTAAGCTATTTCTATCATCTGCATAGATTGCTAGCTCTTGGGACTACCATCACCTATCATTGCACTAGGTTACTCTCTCTTGCATACTTCATCTGCTGTCCCCTACCACCTGTTACTATACATGATTGCTAGAACCTATCTGCATACTATCATCACCTACCACTCTCCTGAATACTACTACTAAGTGCTCACCATTCTATTGCCTGTCTCTCACCTCTATTCTATCATATACATTCTATCACTCCAGGAACATCATATTGAGTGTATGTATATTTGCATAACAGGCTGTACACAGTGATGAAGTCCTGAGAGTTGGATATGTTGTTCAACACATTCTCTACATGACTACTGAGTGTAATAATTCTGCAGCTGCAAATCCATTCACTAACAAAAAACGCATGAGCGTTACACAGATGAACATATCCTTCCCGTAGCATCTTAACTGCTTGAGAAAGCGCAGCGAGGTGCTGACAGATTTCATCCACTGGAGAGGGTCCTCTTGCAGGCTCAGTCATGGCTGTTTGGTACTGTCACGTACCTACTACCTGGTAGGTGAGCCTGACATGTAGAGGAGGGCCTCTCGTACAACTCTGGCTCGTGGGCCTCTGATAGTGAGACAGCGGCCACAGGAGCACGGTGACGTAGGAGTGCCTGTAATCAGTCCAGTAGTAGCGTGGCGGCAGTGAGCGGGCTGGTATGAGACTGCTGGGAGCGAGCTTGCTGGCCTGGAGTTGTAGCAGGCCGGATGAGCAGGGTGCAGGATCAAACAAGCCGGGTAGGTAATGGTCGGGCAGGAAGGACATAGATGATAGGCAGCAGAGTAATCGGGTCACAAGCCGAGTCGGTACCAGGAGAGCAGCAATGCAGGATAAACAGGCAGGAGCGAAATCCAGAAGACAAGCCAGGGTCAGGTTAGGAAGCAGACAAGTAGAGGTTAGGGACAACAAGCCGGATCAAGATCAGAGGTCACACAGAGTCAGGAACAGTACACAGGAAGCTGCAGACCAAACAGCAATGAATCCATGCAGAGAGTCAGTTTAAATAGCCAGCTTGGCGCCATCTAATGGCGGGAAGTTCTAACTACCTTATGGACCAGACTTCTCTGACAGGACCCCTTATGTATTTATACATGTTGATCACATCACCCCTTAATCTCCTCTTCTCAAGAGAGAATAAAGTTGCACAAATATCATATGAAACAAAAATTTGCAGCTATCACCTTTTTTTTTCTACAGGGCCTCTGCTTTCAGAAAATATATAATGTTCTGGGTGTTTTGGTAATTTTATTGCCAAAAATTAAGATTTTTACATGTATGTGAAAAATAAAAAAAATTGTTCTGGAGCCCAACTGGTTAAGGATATTTGTGCTAGGCCTCACACAGACTGTGGCCTACACAGCACAAATCACTGCACTCACCCCCCAGGCTGCAGGCAGGGTGGGGGGGGGGGAGAGCTTAGCAGGCCACTTTCCAAATATTTAAAATAGAAGTCCAATCAAATACTAAGCTTTAACCTACTCCCACCCCTAATCTAAGCTGTATTCAAACTATCCTGTAATAGAAACATGTGTCTACTGTGCCTACCTATTCTGAGGATGCCCCATTCCGGTCACATGATTGGCTGCCAGCGTTGACTTCAGTGTAGAGGAGGGACAGCTGACAATGAATGTCCTATAGTAAGCCTGTTGATGACATCACCACAAAGCCATTGCAGTAGTTGTCGGCGATTTCTCTTTTTCACTAAAGCTGGGGAGATCATGTGACCTGTCTGGAGCTCCTTCAGAATAGGTAAGTATAGACATCCTTCCTTTACAGGGTAGTTAGTATAGGGCTTAAAATGGGAGCGAGAGTAGATGTAGCTTAGTTTTTAAACAATAAAGCGTTATTGAATTTTCAAACAGAAGAAAAAGACATTAATACAGTGTGCCAAGGAAGTCCTAAAACCTCATTCATAGTGTGAATAATACAGAACATGTTCCATGGTTTGGAACACAGCAAACAGATTACCATAATTTTACTCCCACGCACAAAAAAGAAGAAATATAATTAGCAAAAGAAACCCAAGCTGACCATGTGATTAAGGAGTTACATTTTACAATGTAAGGACCCAACTTAGAAACCGAGACCATAACAACTTTTAAAAAAACTCTTTCATCAGGTAGAACTATATTATGACTTGAGTCAACCATAACAACAAACACACACCATAAGGAGTACAGAAAAAAAAGGAAAAGGATCCAGGAGCAAAATAAATAAAGCCAGTAGAGTAGTAGTGAAAGGGGGGATACCACCCGGCTGGCAAATCAATCGCACTTCTTGCCAAATATTCTAAAGATGATGATATTTGTGACAGAAATGGTTGTATGTTAGGTGATAAGGAAAAGGAGAAGGATAGGGAGCAGTTGATCCAAACATACCACCAATGTAGCGCCATAAACTTTGCATAAATGTCATGAATGCAAGCAGTAGATTCCTCTAGCGTTATGATAGTGTTCAGCTCTGCCAAACACTCTCTAGTGGTGGGGAGATTGGTTAATTTTTTTCAAAGCCTAGGTATCAGCCCACAAGCCGCCAACAGTAAAAATCGCAATAAGTCTTTTTTGATCTTGGAAACCAATCCTGGAATGATGGCAACCTCTGGAGTTGACAGCCAGGAATGACCGTTGATGAAGTGGCAGAGCAAAAACACAAAGCACCAGAAGGGTCAAATGTGGGGCCTACCAGATGTGAAAAAGGGTCCCTTTCTTAGCACCCAAGCGCCAACAATAATCATGGATCTACGGAATAAATTTATGAGCTTCTATACCACTTTGTCAAAAGCTTATAATTCCGCTCTTGGGTATGAGAAGCAATACTGGATTTAAAAGTGAGAAGGAAGGCTTTATCCCAATCTGTGTCAGAGATGTGTGACCCAGGTCTCTCACCCAGTCTTTAGTGTTGAATGGTAGCTGGGGGAAAGCCCCTGAAAGGAGAATATTTAAAAGCTTAGATACAGCATGCAGTCCAGGTTGTTCAGGCACAAAGCCTCGCAAGGCTTCAGGGTTCTATTTAGCGACCCTAATCTCCCACAATTAGAAAGAAGGTGGTGTATTTTTCAATGTATTTCAGCTGGGTAGGGGAGTGAGTTCTGCCAACGCAAAAAACGGGAGCAATTCATACCAGGACGTTTCCCAGGAGAGGCATGAGAAGGCTAGTGTACAATAATATGTTGCTGGTTTTGATTGCGGAGTCCCGCACTTGTAATGTAGCTGCTTCAACGTGGGGGGGGGGGGGGGATAGTGAGTGCCAGGATGGGCTGAAGGTTGGCCTAATCCATAGCAAGGATGTTAAGGGCAATGGGGAAGTGTGACATTCAATTTCTACCCAGAATTTGGTCAACTACATAATATGGCTGCTTGATATTACCATTCCAAATGTGGTAGACCCGCTCCGCCTTCTGTTTTCTGCATTACCAAAATGTTATGGCGGCCTCAAGCCTGAGTGCGGGGCCAGAGATATTGATGTAAGGCCCAAAAAGATTGAAAAGATTGCCTAGGGACAATAAACAGCACCGTCAGATGTATAAGGAACAGGGTGTTTAGTGCCTATGAAAGCCATATGAACTGATAATGGGGTACCATCATTCCAAAATAACAACTAAAAAATCAGTTTTCGGCAGCACTTATGTATGTTCGCAACTATTTTCAAGGATGAAGCACATGAAGGATAAAATTAGTACTAAATCCTTTATAATAAAAAATATTATAAAAAAAACAAAGTTTTATTACTCAGATAGCTACATTCTCTATACCAGTGATCATTAACTTATTATCTGCCCAAAGTTTTCTGCTCATCAGCTATCCATATTGTTTTTCAAAGGGTAAGCTATCCTTATTGTTAGTGTATTTTATGTGTGGCCCAAGACGATTCCTCTTTTTCTAATGTGGCCCAGGAAGGTCAGAAGATTGGACACCCCTTCTTTTAAAGCCTTCCCCAGCATGCACCACTGACCACGGACCTTCTAGTGGTTGCCAAATGAAAATAAATTAATAGCCCAAGATTGTCAAGGCCCCTATACACCCAGTGGCAGCAGCAGGGAACAGCAGCAATCTTGATCTTAGTGGAGAAACCAAGTGAAGAAAATGACATATTAGTTTGGGCAAAACTACTACCCAGGAGAGCTTAATTTACTAGACCCCTCTGACGAGAGGCTGGCTACATTTGGCACAATAAAAGCCTGGATATTCAGTATAGTTTATATCAATTAAAGCATCTATATAAAAAAAACCTTAAGGCTGGGTTCACACTGCTGTTTTCCGTTTCAGGGACGAATCAGTCCCCAAATTTTGGTTGGATACGGACCTGAAATGGCCAAGAAGATGCACAGGACTCATCTGCAAACCGCTCTGCAGCCATCTGGGAGCTGTGTGAACCGGCTCCATTAAGAGCCGGTCACTGTCTCCTGACATGCAAATTCGATGCGGAGAAAGCCGCCCGCATCCAATTCGCACAAGTGTGAACCCAGCCTTAGGGGTTTTATACTGAACTAAGCTTGCTCTTTATAGACATAGAAGTATTTTCAATAATATGTATATAGCTAGTAAACACCAGGGAATATGTAGATAAAGAAAGGGTATGTACTGTATATACAATCAAAGGAGAGATAATAGGCTCTGCACCATAACTCCTTATTTTCCACATCAGTATATGGTTGCTGTCTGGAATTATCATTTTTCCATCGAACTCTTTTTTTGTGTGCTCCTTCAATGTTGCTCTGACAACACAGAGACCGTTCCCATAAGATTTCGTTTTTTCCGTTGACCAGGAACAAAGGGTCAGCTTCCAAAGCTCACAGCCATTTGAAGTGTTAAAAGAATGCAAATTCCCACTACGGTTTTCTTACAACAAAACTCAATAGATGTTCATTTACAGATATTCACTTCCAGTTTGTGTTTATCATTGTATGAAGGTGGGAGGAGGTGGGAGGAGGTTCCTATAGGGAATCCCAGCGAAACGATGGCTTTAAATTATATTCATGAGTGACAATTTTAATTTCTCTGCGTTTTTGGCCCTTCCCCTTCTAGCCATATGTTCAGAACACTGATTAGCATAATATTCCGCCAGCAAAATCCCAGACACCTATCCTGTTCACGAATGTGGGATCCTTTAAGAGAAAGAGAGCAGGGAGAATGATCACTGCCCATTAATGTATCATGAGAGACTGAGCTCTTCCTGTTTTGTTCCCCTGCACATCATCACACACTTGCACACCCTCTCTCCATCTCCTTCTCCCTCTCTCACATTCACACACCTCCCACCTCAATGCTCGCCAGGGCCTGATCGAGTCGCTAGGAGGAAGCTTGAAAGGAAGGGAGCAACATGGGCAACACACCTTCTCAAGGCATGTCACCCCCCCCCCCCTAAAAAAAATTGTGCATCTGTTCTTAAGTAGCAGGTATTTCTTTAGTTGTGTGTTAAGCAGATAGATGGGTGCTGGCAGTGAAAGAGGTAGCTGATGCTGCTGCAGATGCTCACCTCTGCACAGATTTGCTGGAGAAGATGGGGATGCTGAGATGCTTGCAGGAAAGGGGCTGCTTTTCAGAAAAATAATGTGGGGAAGGTAGCATTTGTTTGCTGTTACGATGTCTTTCCCTTTACAAAGGAGACCATAGCCAAGGCAAGAATGGAAAAGCAGCTGTCAGCATAAGGAACGAGAAAGGTTTTCAAGGCTCTTGGGACTTGAAAGCTCTCTGCCCTAGAAACCGTATGCAGGCAACATTGTTGTACGTAAATGCAAGCTATAGAGATGTGCCTGCAAGCTTGTGGCCAGAGTGTGTGTATGCTATTGTTATGCCAATATGCCTAATTAACCCAAGCCATTAGGACTCCGAAGGGTAGCATAATAAGTGGTGGTCATTGACTACCGCCCAGCAGTGTGTCTTCTATATATGCTTTGTAAATGCCTAAAATGACTATTGTTATATACTCCTCACTGACACAAATTCGCTGCACTGACGTTTTTCCTTGATTACTGCATGATGAAATCACCTGCAATGTAAATGTATTTTTCTAATGTGTGGTTAGATTAAGTGAATAATGGTCTTGGATCTTTCACCATTAATCTGGAGCAAATCAGCTGCATTTTTAACCCATTTAAAGGTTTTTTAATATTCAGTGATAAAAACAAAGAAGCCTCGGAGGTGTGTACAAAGGGTATTAAGATTGCAAGAGATTTTCTTGCAGAGCAGATATCCCACCCTCCCCCCCCCCCCAGGAATCAACTTCATTGTGTCTGATTTAGGCAGCTTCATGACCCATATCGGAGAGTCACCTTGAAATAGACTGCGAGCTCTTAAGACCGTTACTAATGACTGTATTCATTATTTATGTGTAACCCTTTTTGTTTTTGGAAGGAAAACATATTAACATAGACAGAAGAGTATTTTTTTTTAAAATTACATTCACACTCATTTTAGATGTACTCCCTATGCAAAGCAGCATGGGGACCTCCTCTTTGATGCTGGTAAGTTTGTGTGATTCATTCTTTAAGTTTTCATAGGATCAAAGAGGGCCTCAGATGTGTCTGAACCGAAAGCATCTGTGGCCCTTAGCAACCAGCAAAAGTCTAGCTGGGATTTTTCCTATTATTGAACAGTAGAAAAAGAGAAGGTTGCTACACACAGCAGTGACATTTTCGGACATATTCAGACTTTCTTTATGCAGGATACCCAAAATAGGTTTCTTCTTTGGTAATTGGCAAGATAATGTAAAATCTGGAGGAAGGGAACAGTGAAATTCTGATTGTTGACATTGTTGACATAGAGACAAGTGTATTATTTAGGCTGCTGGTGTTGCTCAAGAACATTACAAACCAAATATTGCATGCAAAATAATATTGCTAAATGTAATAATAATAATAATAACAACAATATTAATACACTCTATAAACAGTAGTACATTACATTTTTTTTGAGTGGATATAAATAGAAGCCTCTCATTTGTTACAGTTGCGACTTTTTTTTTTATATAAGGGACGAGACTGGACACAGCTGAGAAACCATCTAAAAAAAATTGTCTAGAGCCATGGTTGTCAACTTAGAAGATAGAGGGCCTCAAATAAATAATATTTATCATATGTAATGCAACAGGAAATGGTCATAAACTGACGATGAGGGGTTCTTTCAGACGGGCAGCGGTAAAAAACAGACTGTGGAGGCCAATGTCCTTTGCCACCCCTCATCCCCCCACCCACCCACTCACCCACTCACCCACCCAAATTGTAACAATACAGCCTGACAGGGCTGCACAGAGGACATGGCCACAATGCTTTGCTTACAGTATCGAGGGATAAGGTAAGTACATCAGCATGTTCTCCCAGGAAAAGTGACCATTAAAACACGTGGTGTGGAGAAAGCTCTACTGCAAGGGTCACATTTATTTTCCAGAGTTCAGCTTTAAAGCATAAGTTCATTAGTTTTTAAGAAGCCTGCAGAGCATTGCACCTGCAATCAGCAGATCAATGGGCAGAACATGTAACATGTTCCAATGGTTAACTTATTCTTTAACTTGGTTATCCATGAATCCCTCCTATACGTACCTCCTTGAAACTCGTTTCAGGTTCTTGCTTGGTCCTGATTTTGCTGAGCTAAGAACTAAGCCCTACCAGTTAACTTTCCCCAGTCCAATGAGAGTGGCCAAGAAAAGCACTTTTACTGCACAGAAAAATGTTTTTTTATCAAGAAATTCAAGAATTTAGTGAAATGTTCAAATGGGGCACAAGAGACAGGGTTTATGGCTTCAAAGGTATTAGCAGGCACTTTAAGATAAAGACTTTTATTTCTAAAGCCCAACTTCTGTCACAAATCCATTTTGACTGACTCTGCTTGCTCAGCGGGGATCGCTCCACTGATCCTCGCTGAGCAGGTGGATGACAGGTCCGTCTCCACTCACTGTGCAGAGACAGACCTGTCAGAGTCCCGCTCTCCTCTATGGGGAGATCAGATGAAAATGGACAGCCTTTCCGTTTTCATCTGATCCGACCCACTGGATGGATGGAGAACGTATCACCATATGTCTGTTTTCAGCGGATCTTGTTGGATCAGATGCCAGGCGGGTGTCAGCGGACACATGTCCCACCTCCTCATAGAGAACAATGGGTGGCCCGATCAGGTCCGCCTGAAAAGGCTGACCCAATCGGTTCTATCGCGTGAAAGAGGCCTTACTCCTCAGACTTGATTCCTGACACCTCTTCCTAACCCATCCTGCAGTGCAGGGATTGCCATACATGGATTGAAATTTGGCTGGCTAAGCAGGGACTGGCTGAATTTTGATCCATGTGTGGGAAAGCTAGTTGTCCACAAGTCATTCTGGGGAAGTCTCCTTGCTGTCAAAACACAATAGCAAAGTGGGAGTGATTCCCCCATTCACCTTGAATGTGTGGATGGAGGAATCGGGTAATTTTATTCGCTGGTTGAAAGGAAAAAAATGATTGTTTGGCAAGCTTATGTCAGTGTAAGTCAAAGCTTGAAACTGTCAAATCGCATGACAAGTTGCACCGGTGTGAATGGGGGCTAATGGACAGAGCGATTGGGTTTCTTTTGCTGCTTTGAGATGAAAATGTAAAAAATAAGGTTGAACAGAAAGATATACAGTACTTCCAAGACAAAAACATACCTTAAATATATAAATTGATAATGAAAACTATATTTTGGACAATGATGTAATCAGCTTTAGCTGACTATTAAAAAAAAAACAAAAAAAAAACTTTTAGGGCTTGTTCACACGTGTGGCCAAAGGGCAGCAAAACCAGGTGGTTGACTTGCGGTTTTACCACCCCCTGCCTGCCTGAACATTAACATACACCTGAATATCAAACAGATTTACTTCGTGCAATTGTGAAAAAATTAGGCTGCTGGCACTATACCTGTAGATTGTTATTGGTGGACTATATCAGTAGATTGTTATAAATATATGCGGCGCTGTATTAAAACCTAAAGCACATACAAGTACAATACTATTTGTGATGGGAGTCACTTTGGTTGGGGAGCCCGTAGAATACAGCTTACCTTAGAGAGGTTGGGAAATCCCTGTCTCAGCTCCCTAGGCCCCTCTTATGTATAAGTCACCCTGTGTCTATAAGGGGCACAGGGTGACCAAGAAAATGATGGACAGATACTTTTTTTTTTTTTTAATTTCTTTCTTATTGGAAAATTGAGATGTATAGGTACAAAATATAGCCTTTGAGCATTCCCCAGCTAATACATAAAACATAGAACTACTAATACAACCTCCTATTATAGACCCAAATAAAATAATTTCAAGGGTTGATGAATTATAAGGAGATTCCTGTTCCCTCTCAACCATCAGGATAATGTATTGGAAGAATATTAACTCGTGTTTAGAATCCTACAAATGTAATGTGAGTCCCTACAGAGGAATACATTTGTTCATATCATAAACTAAACCTTATCAGGGGGGAAGGAATTCAGTCTGTGGACTGCTGATCATCTGTTGTACACTCCAAATCTGTCCTCAAGTGCCAGACCTTCTCAAATTTCCTAGGACAACCCCGGGACAAAAAAGTAGCTTTTTATAGGGGTACAACCTTATTGATTAAACGCTTCCAGAAGGGCAGATTAAGGGCTGTGTCTGATTTCCACTTGAGCACTATCGCCTTCCTGGCATAAAATAAAAAGAGACCCAAGAGAGTACGTATCGCCCTACTAACAGCCAGAGAGTCAACTAACCCCAGGAAGCAAACACCAACTTTTACAGGGACCTGTATAGTAGTTAGGGTAGATCTAAACTGGGTCACTTCCTGCCGGTAGCTACTAATCTGAGGGCACTCCCAAAAGATATGGGCAAACCCAGCAGGGTCACTGGAGCATCTCCAACAGCAAGAAGAGGAATTTGGGTATATATACGATGTAGTCGTTGTGGTGTAAAATAAATTCTGTGCACTATTTTAAATTGGATCAGCCGGTCTATAGTCAATATTAGTTCTTGAAATGGGCTGTCCCAGAGATCTTCCCAATCTTCATTGTCCAAGTCCTGCTCCTCTGAACATCACACAGTTAGCAGGGCATCTAGTCCCACACGAATGGAGGGAAGTAGTGACTTGTAGATCACAGAAAGTGTTTTTTTTTTTTTTTTAGAGCGTCATATCGGAGGAGAACCTCCCAACTGTCCTACTCTAATCTAAACAGGGAGGACCCAAATTGCACTGTATAGGCGTGTCAGAGTTGCAGGAATCAGAAGAAGAATGCATTAGGCAGTGTAAATTTATCTTTCAACCTATCAAACCTAAATAGTGCCCTCCCAAATATCTGAAAGGTATCTGATTCCTTTAGCAGCCGAAAGACCGGCGTCTGGCAAGGAATTAAGTTCTGGAAGCAAGGGATTGAACCAGTGAGTTGATGGGGACCTTTTACCCCTCACTATATTGGGCTTAGTAATGACTGCATGCCAAACCTTAATAACTGGCTTCATAGTGGCTGCAAGGGGCGGGTAAGAGACTCTCAGACCCCTGTAGACGAGATTACGGAGGGTCTCATAGGATCCTGAATGCGCAGCTTCTAATACTACTAAAGCATTTGTGTCATCAGGGATAAGCCAGTTATGAGTAAGCATGGCCGCCAAATAGTAGGTATGAAAGTCTGGGCCAGTCAAGCCCCCCTGCATCCAAGGTCTGCATAGAATGTTCCTGCTAAATCTAGCTGGTTGGGATTGCCATAAGAAGGAGCCTATAAGTGATTCTAATTGTTTAAAAAAGGATTTCGGTAGCCACTCTGGGGCGTGCCTAAGGCTGAATAATAGAACTAGAAGGATTTTTAATCTAATCAAATGAATTCTCCCGATAAGGGATAAAGGGAGATGTGACCAGGCTTTCAATCTCTGTTTACACCATCGAAGAGCTGGGGACATATTAAAATGTCTAAATTCCTTAGTGTTGTGAGAAATATCGATCCCTAATTATTTAATAGTCCTTTCCCATTGCAAAGGAGAATTGGGGTCAGCCAACCTTTCAGCCCCTTGATCATTCGGTAACACAAGGGATTTACCACAATTAGTATGTAGACCCAAAAGGGCTGCAAAGTGATGCAGGATCCATAGTGCTTCCGAAAGCAAAGGGCCAGGGTCCCGTAGAAAGAGAATTAAATCATTTGCATAGAGCAATACCTTGTCTACAATGGAGCCCACAAGAATCCCAGCTACCTTTTCGGATGCCCTCAATGCCTCCGCCAATGGTTTCATGGCCAGCACCAACAAGGCAGGAGAAGTAGGGCACCCTGCCTTGTCCCCTTCTGGATATGAAAGGGAGACGACAACTTGCCATTCAGCCTAATGCTAGCTACAGGGACATTGTATAATATCTCAATCCACGTCCGAAAGACCGGGCCGAAACCAAAGAGCTCTAACACCTACATCACGTAACCCCATCGGACTGTGTCAAAAGCCTTTTCAATATCAAAGGCTACCAAGACTCTTGAAGCAGTCTCTTCAGGCTGAGGCTAGAGATGTGTGAAAACCTTTGCGGATATTAACATCAGTGGACTTGCCAGGCATAAAGCCAGTTTGGTCAATGTTGATAAGTGATGGTAACCCCAGCATTATCCTGTTGGCTAGGGTTTTAATTCAGGAGTAATATAGGTCTATAGCAGTAGTTCTCAGCTCCGGGCCTAGAGACCCACTAACAGGCCAGGTTTGCAAGATAACTGAAATATATCACAGGTGATATATTTTGCTGCTCAGTGATTGCAGTATTCTACTCTGCATCTCCCCAAGGTGACACTTAAAATCTGGCCTGTTAGTGGGTCCTGAGGTTTGGAGGTTAAAAACCACTGGTCTATAGGAAGAGCATTGAATTAAATATTTGCCAGACTTGGACAATAGCACAATATGTGCCTGATACATACTATCTGGTAATTGTCCAACCTCCAAACAATGAGCAAAAGGTTTTTGTAACCTAGGGCCCAATAGGGCCATATGGGCTTTGTACCACTCTCCCAGCAGACCATCGGGCCCTGAGGATTTATGATTGGGGATGGATTGGATAGCAGCCGCAATCTCCAAGAGTTAAAGGGATTTGTCAAGTATCTATCCTCAGCAATTGTACATCTCCCAGATAATCCAGCAGGGACCTATTCGGGCCCAGAGGGGAATCCTGACACAGCATATTGTAGAATTGATGGAATTCCCTTAGGATGCCCTCTGGGTCTGTAACATAGCCACCAGCGGGAGGCTGTATCCCAGGAATCACAGTTTGATTGGACGGTTCTGCTATTAACTTGGCTTGCGTTTTTCCATTTTTATCGCCTAATTCAAACACTTTGGTAGCCAGGCGTTGTACATCAGACTGGACCAATGAGGTGTAATGGAGCCTAGGCTCCCTCCCAATCTGCGACAGGCCTGAGAATGATTCAGGAGTTGGATCCTCTGCAAAAGCCACAGAGACCTCTGACTCATGCTGTTCCAGTTGAGTGGTCTGCAAGGCAAAATCGGAGCGCAGGGCCTTAATAGAGGAAATGTATTCACCTCTAGCATGAGCCTTGCACGCCTCCCACACCACATCAAGGGAGGTGAAATCCTTATTGTTCTGCCAAAATTCAGACATTTAAGGGAATACCATTTCCTGAACCTTGGGGTCATCAATCCAATGTGGCACCAGTCTCCAACATCCCGGTCCCAGCACTTAGCTGAAGATAACAATATTTTGAGAGGGAGTGGTCTGAAAGACCTGCCAGGAGGTAGAAGATCATGTGAACACAGGAGAGGGCTGGGGTAGGTCCAAACATTAAGTTGATATGAGAACCTGATTTATGGATTCTCAAGTCATGAGAATAAAACTTGACCCCCGGATGCTTCCACCGCCACATTTCTTGCAAATTGAGAACATCTGCCCAAACAGGCAGATCCGGAGGCACAGCTCCGAGTGGGTTTGATGTGACTAGTAGGGATGATCGAACGGTTCGGACTGTTCGAAATTCGGCCTAATTCCAAACTTTTTGCGGAAAAAGTTCGGAATTCGGCAACCAGAACCGACCAAAATGCAATGGGACAGGAACTGGGCTTTAAAAGCCCGTGATTGGACCAGAACCATCAGTAAAAGCCAATTGAGGGGGCAGGAGGATGCTAGGAATGTGATTGGAGTGACTAGGGGGTCCAGAGGCCAATCAGTAGTGAATACGCCCCCCAGTATATAACATAGCCCCACCAAATCTCTAGCACTGTAATACAGGGACTGTGGAAGAGAGTGGAAGCAGTTCTGTTACTCCTGCTTCAAAAGTGTCATTTAGCAATTATTAGTGTGAGGAAAGGGATATCTAGTGTAGTTAGGGTACTATATACCACTATAGTTAGATTCAATAATCTAGTTTCTGAAGGGAAAGTGTTAAGTGTCAGGGTGACCGTAGTGTAGTGTAGGGTGAACTGACTCTGACTGCTATGGCAGGGTGACCAAACTCTTCCATGTCAGGGTGACCGCCATAGAAAAAAATATTGACAGTGGGCTGAAGCAGGAGATATGAGAGAACAGGTAGGATAGGTAAGCAGGCTTAGCAGCCAGATTCCAGCAAGGATGGCAGAGGATTGGGACCAGCTGCCTCAAGATGGCAGCAGGCAGCCGGAGTCTGAAGACAGCTGTTGCCGGATTACTGTGGCTGAATCTGCCATCCAGGCACAGAAATATTGATAGGGGGCTGAAGCAGGAGATGTGAGGGAACTGGTAGGGTGGCAATGCAGGCTCACCAGGCTGATTCTAACAAGGATTATACCGTTATGGTACATGTTCCTGGTTCTAGGAGGGTGCATGGAATTCTGGAAATTCTAGGATTTTGAGTCATTAGCCGTACACACATCGCTTTGATAAGTTTACGCCTTTCTTACCTGCCCATGACACAGCATTGGATCAGAAGCTAACAGGACAATAGTGGTCATATGGTCACAACTTTGGAAAATTTTTAGGGTTTGTTAACCTTTTCCTGTCTATATACAGTATATTAACTTTTCCAGACATGTTAATTTAGTGTTAATTCAGTGGCGAGAACGTGTTATTCTCCTCTATAATATATCTCCATGATATTTGGCGCAGCTACTGGCTCTTAATCCCACTCACACCTCATTGATGATCAGGAACCAATCAGAGTAGTTGCCGATCATGTTAGCTCTGATACAGTTATAACATGCGGCTGTGGTTTTTATTGACAAAAATTAAAGCTTCAAGCCTGCAGAACACAGCCACCTTCAATGCAACAGTTCAGTTCACATAGTTTAGATACAGTTGCAATAATAAAACTATAAATAAATAAAAAGTAAACAATTTTTTTGTTCTACATTTTTGTACTTTTGTTGGCCTGTAACACAGCAGTGTAGCAGCCTTGGACTTTTGTCATGCCATGCACATCTAAAAAAACGTTTTCTAAATGATTTGGGATATGTCTGGTGGGGATGTGCTTTATGTTCGAATGGAACATCAGCTGTTCATGTGTTCTCTGAACACACAAACAGATGGGGCGCTCTGTGGGAAGTTTGCCCACCGATGAGCGCCCCATAATGCACTGCACTGTTGCAGTGCATTGATTGCTGATGATTGGCCAAATCATGCACCTGACCTGTATGCTTTGGCCAATCACAGTACAATGTCCTGTCAGAGCCCTGATTGGCCAAAGGCAGGGTGCCTTTAGCCAATCATGGCTCCAGGCTAAGTCCACACCCCACACTATATAAGGCTGCTGCTGATATGGCAGCCATGTATAGTGTGTTATAATAGAGATTAGGCAGGTAGTTAGTGGATAGTGTGTTGAGTTAGTTTAGTGCAGTCAGTGTAGTGTACTAGCATACCCCACTTTTAAAATGTATAGATATGTTGTAGTCCTGGGTCCCCTCTCGGTGCTCCCCAAGTTTTGTGTCCGTTACTTATAGTTCATGAGCAGTGCCATGCCAAGCTGACCAAGATTTCCCATAGATACCAATGTTAAAGATGGGGAGCAGTGCCATGCCAAGCTGACCAATATTTCCCATAGATACTAATGAGCACTGAAAGCTGAAAATTGGACTAGGCAGTAAGGGGGTGAAGGTGCCCTGCATTTAAGTGTTTAAGGGGAACACTATGACAGAATTAAAATTTAAAACAGCATGTGGTCCCCCCAAAATCCATAGCAGGCCCTTTGGGTCTGGTACAGATTTAAAGAGGAACTCCATGCCAAAAATTGTATGGTGGCAGGTTAGGGGAGTATGGTGGCAGGTTAGGGGAGTATGGTGGCAGGTTAGGGCAGTATGGTGGCAGGTTAGGACAGTATGGTGGAAGGTTAGGGCAGTATAGTGGCAGGTTAGGGCAGTATAGTTGCAGGTTAGGGTAGTATATTCGCAGGTTAGGGTAGTATATTGGCAGGTTAGGTTAGTATATTGGCAGGTTAGGTTAGTACAGTATAGTGGCAGGTTAGGGTAGTATATTGTCAGGTTAGGGTAGTATAGTGGCAGGTTAGGGTAGTATAGTGGCAGGTTAGGATAGTATGTGGCAGGTTAGGGTTGACAGTGACAGAGTGATAGTAACAGTGACAGTTTGCACAGTCACTTACCCCATGGCTGCAGATGAAGTTCCCCCAGCTGCTGTGTCCACTCCTTCCTTTCCCCTTCTTCAACTTTGGGACCCTGCAGAGTGAAGGAGTCTGTGGGCAGAGTAGAGGAGGAAACCACACCCCCATCTCTGCCCACCAACTCAGGAGATATTTAAAATCCTGAAGGAACAATTTAACGAGACACTGACCGCCCCACGTACATTTACTGCGGCAGGGCAGCCGCTCTGGGCAGAATCACATACGTGTATGTGATTTTGCACTCTAGGGTCTGGGGCCTGCTGCCGGCGATCCGTTCCTGCTGTGATTGGACACAGTGGGAGCCAATCTGTGGGTCTGCTGGGACCTGCTGATGCCGTTCTGTGACAAGGGAAGGCTGTGATCCTGCGTTCCTGCTAAGCAGGAACACGGATCTCTGCCTTCCAACAGTATAAGTAACCCCTGCACAGTTAGCAAGCACTAGGAACACATTTAACCCTTTGATCACCCCTAATATTAACATTAGTACAGTGGCAGTGCATACATTTTAGCACTGATCATTGTAATAGTGTCACTGGTCCCCAAAAAGTGTCAGTTAGGTATCTGATAGGTCTGCCGCAATATCGCAGTCCCACTATAAGTTCCAAACAAATTCCAAAAATATATTCCGTAGTATGTAGACGCTATAACTTGTGGGCAAACCAATCAACATACACTTATTGCAAATTTTGTTTACCAAAAACAAGTAGTAGAATACATATTGGCCTAAATTGATGAAAAAAATTAGATTTTTTACATGTTTTTTATTGGATATGTTTTATAGCAGAAAGTAAAAAATATTGTTTTGTTTTTTTTTCAAAATTGTCAACTTTTTTTGTCTATAGCGCAAAAAATAAAAACCGCAGAGGTAATCAAATACCGCCAAAAGAAAGCTCTATTTGTGGGAAAAAAGGGACATACAGTTTATTCTAGTACAGTGTCGCACGACCGCGCATATGTTAGTTAAAATAACACAGTGCCGTATCGCAAAAAATGTCATAAAGCAAGATAAACATTCTGGAGCTGAAACGGCTAAGCTAATTAGATAACAGGAGAGTGGTACAGACAGCCACCCCCACCTCAATGGGCACTCTGCTGATCTGATCATTGATGTGGATGGGTAGTACATTTACGCAGCTGCAAGGAGAGGGAAAGTGCAGCTGTAAGCCAAGCCTTCATGGTGGAGGGAGGGGGGGGGCGATTGTCTTTGGGGGGGGGGGGGTGCACAACTAAAATCTAAGGGGGTAGCCCACCCCAGCACCCACTAGATCAGGCCATGCATGTTGAAAAATTTTCCTCAATGAGCGGCTACAGCCAATCAACGGCAGCTGCTGATTAGTGTATATTCTGACTGCAGCTGGTGCCGCTGTTGGAATAATGGAAAATTGATATCAAATACTTACCGTAATTTTCCTTTCCTGATGGACTCCATGGCAGCATACGTTCGGGTAGGCCCCGCCTCCTCTCCTACCTCATAGGACCCCACTCCCATAAATCTTTGCTCCCTTTCAGCATCAGTGTTATGTAACTAGCCTACTCAGGAATTAAGAGGGGACTCCTGCTGCCATGGAGTCCATCAGGAAAGGAAAATTACGGTAAGTATTTGATATCAATTTTCCGTTTTCCTGACAGACTCCATGGCAGCATACGTTTGGGAAATAACTCGCTATACACTCCCGGGTGGGAAGATGCTGAACAAAGAAAAACTTTAATTGGCACTGTCAACTGACAAGACTTGAACGCCAAAATTAACGGAAGATAAAGCAGCAGGTTCAATACAATAATGGGAAAGGAAGGTATTGACAGATGACCAGGATGCTGCTTTGCAGATCACGTCAGGCGCAGCTGCAGGCGCAGGCACAGTCGAAGCTGCCCAAGACGTAGCAACGCTTCTTGTAGAGTGAGCTGTAATCGCCTCTGGAGGAGCCAAGCCCTTTGCTCTATACGCCCATTGGATAGCCTGAACGATCCACGCAGCCACTGCTCTAGAAGAGGCACGCATTCCTTTCTTTTTGCCATGGAGAAGAACAAAAAGGAAATCCGATTGGCGGAAAGAGGATGTGGCCTCCAAATATTGACTTAGAGTGTTGCCCACGTCTAGAGGATGGACTGAAGATTCCTCATCAGTTCTAAAGTTGGGAAGAACTATCTCAGCATTTTCGTGGAAGACAGAGGTCACTTTTGGATTTGACCCCAGCATAGGGATTAGGACCACTCTGTCTTGAAAGAAGGTCAGAAAAGGCTCTTTGTGACCTAAATTGTGTATCTCAGAGACCCTCTCAGCGGAGGTAATAGCCACCAAAAATGCTGCCTTCAACGTAAGCTCCTTGATTGACATGGAGGCAGCTTCCTTTGAAGAGAAAAAGTCCAAAACTAATGGAAGATCCCATTTTGGAAATCTCGGCCTTCTCTGAGGCCTGAGCCTGACTGCGCCCTTGAAAAATTGTTGAATCAGATGATGACTTGCCCACTGAATTCCGGTGAAGGCTGAAATGGCGGAGACTTGCATCCGGAGGGAACTAACCGAGAGGGACAGATCCAGACCAGATTGCAAAAAACTTAGAATTTGCTGAATAGTAGGTGTACCTACTGGACCTGACCTCTGGGCTTGATGACTCATGAACCTAGCCCAGATCCTTTCATATACCCTGTTGGTGCTAGCTTTTCTTGAACTCATGAGAGTCGGGATCACCTCTTCCGGACATCCGAGAGCCTCCAACCTCCCCCTCTCAAGAACCAAGCCCTAAGGTGTAGACGCGCAGGGCATGGGTGCAGAGTAGGACCCTGAGATAAAAGGTCCGACCTGATAGGTAGAGGGATTGGATCCCTGAAGCTGAGAAGGGACAGCAGGGGGAACCAGGGCCTGTTGGGCCAGAAGGGAATTATTGCTACAATCTCTACTTCCTCCATCTTCAGTCTCCGCAGGAATTGGAGTACTATTGGTACTGGTGGAAAAGCATAGGCAGACTGGAAGTTCCATCTGTCCGTGAGGGCATCCACTCCGAAGGCTCGAGGATCTCTGAACCTCGTGTAGTACTTCCGAAGCTTCTTGTTGCGTGGACTCGCAAACAGATCCACTTCTGGCGATATCCCCAGGGACAGGACCCAGTTGAACACCTCCTGATGGAGGGACCACTCGTTGTTGTCTAGTTGGAAACAGGATAGGAAGTCTGCTTCCACATTCAACACTCCCGGAACAAAGACCGCTGAAAGATTGGTCAGATGATGCTGAGCCCATGTCATAATCGGCTCTGTTTCTTGGAGGAGAGACATGCTGCGCGTTCCTCCCTGCCTCTTGACATAAGCCACTGCCGTGGTGTTGTCCCTCCTTAGCAGCACCGAGGCCCCTTGCGTTAGATGGTGAAAAGCCTGAAGGGCTTTGAGGGCAGCTCGAAGTTCTAGAATGTTGGACACCACTCGGTGACCGGGAAAGCTCCATCTGCCTTGTGCCACTTCTGACAGACAGTGGGCTCCCCAACCGGTACTGCTGGCATCGGAGGTTATCGTAATCCAGGAAATTGGAGCGATTGAGTGGCAGTTGGCCAGATTTGTACGGCGTAACCACCAGGGAAGGCACCCCTTCATGAATGGGGTCAGGTGAATAACTTGTGACAAGTTCTCCGTCGTCCATTGTTGGAGAAACCCCTTCTGGAAGGGTCTCAGTTTCCACATAGCCCACTTCACCATGGGTGAGGTGGCTACGAGCGTCCCTACTACCTTTAGACACTGACGAGCAGTGAGACGAGAGGCAGCAAGAGCGAGAGCCACCCTGCTCTGGACTACTGGAATTTTCTCTTCTGGCAGGGAAATGGTGCACTTCACCGTGTTGAACAGTGCCCCGAGAAACACCAGCGACTGCGTAGGCACCAGATGGCTCTTTTCTAGATTCAGAATCCAGCCAAATTCCTGAAGCGTAGAGATCACCTGCTCCAGATGCGAGAGTAACTGAAGTCTGTCCTGAGACAGAAGGAGGAGATCGTCCAGATAATGATGCAATCTGACACCTCTGGTCCTGATGAGAGCCACAACCGCCAGCAAGGTCTTGGAGAATGTGCGAGGCGAATTTGAGAGCCCGAAGGGAAGACACGTAAATTGCATGTGAGCATGACCTACAGCAAATCGGAGGAACTGATGGTACTCTTTTGCCACAGGAACATGGAAGTACGCATCTTTTAGATCTATCGATGCCAACCAGTCTCCTGGGAGAATCGAATGCTGTATTGTGACTAGGGACTCCATTTTGAACCTTTCTTGATGGATAGACCTGTTGAGATATGTAAGGTCTATTACCGGGCACCAGGTGCCGTTCTTTTTCTGGACGAGGAACAGAGGTGAATAGACTCCCAAACCTTGTTCTGCATCGGGAACTGGCACAACGGCTCGCTGAGCCAGTAAGGTGTCCACATAAGCGAGAAGAACCTTCTTTTTTTCTGCCGAAGGAGGAAGTGAGGTTGCGACAAACCTGGGTTTGGGAACGTTGTCGAACGCCCACGCATGCCCCTGGGACACGATATTTAACACCCAGGGATCCTGGATCGAGGCCGCCCAGACATCCCGAAATTGGAGCAACCTGGCCCCTACCGGGAAGGCCTGGACGGGCCCAACCTCAAAAGGATTTGGTGGCCTCCCGGTCACCAGACGAAGAGCCTTTTGAGCCTTTCTGGAAGGTGGATTGCCTTGACTTCCAACCTCTTCCGTAGGACTTGCCTGGTCTGTAGCTGCGCGCTTCCCTGGAACGATTAGTGGTTTGTCTTCTCGGGAAAGAGCGCTTCTGAGCGCCTGGGTGTTTATCCTGAGGGAGGAACCCAGATTTTCCGCCCGTGGCCCGAGTTATGGCTGCATCCAATTTGTTCCCAAAGAGGGAAGAACCCTCAAAGGGAATCCGACACCATGCCGGTTTGGAAGCAGCATCGGCAACCCAAGGACGAAGCCACAGGGCACGTTTAGCCGTAACAGAAGACAGCATAATTCGGGCCAAAAGGCGAATAGTGTCTAAAGACGCCTCCCCCAAGAAGCCCGCGGCCATCTTCAGCTCCTGGATCGGGGAGCTCCTGAGCACTTCCTCCGATACTCCTCCAAGAGTACCCTCCAAGGAGTTGATCCAGACTTCCATGGCTTTCGAAATTGTAGCCAAAGCCAATGCTGGCTTGCAGGCCATACCGGCTGAAAGGTATGCTCGTTTAAGATCAGCATCAATCCTCCTATCCAACGGATCCTTAAACGAGGCTGTATCCTCCTTTGGAAGGGTGACATGCTTCACAAGGCGCATTACAGCCGCATCCACACTGGGAGAAGATTCCAGGTGTTTCACCTCTTCTTGTTTAAATGGATACAACTTCGCCATTTTTGTGGTCATGGAATTTTTCCTTTCCACTTTGCTCCACTCTTCGGAAATTATATCTCCTAACTCCCCCAGGAATGGAAAGTTCAAGCGTTCCTTACATAACTGCTTGAAAAATTTTCGCTGCTTCGGGGAGGAGACAGCCGGATCTTCCCAGTCAAGGGCTTACCTCACCGCCTTTACAAGAGGGGAGACGAGGTTAAACTCAAACCCTGTACCGGAGTCCTCTGAATCGGACTCAGAATCTGACAGAAGAACAGAAGGATGGCTGGGCTGGGAAGATTCAAAAGGATCTTGAACCAGAAGATCTCTCTCAGGAGAGTGAGCTGGCCTTGCAGAAGTACTTGGTCCATGTATATCCGTCAGGGAATCTTTAAGGACTCTGCGTACTACCTCTTCAATATGTTGATCCGACCTCTCCCGTTCACCCGTAGCTTGGGCATAACACGGTTTGCACAGAGAGGAGCCGTCTGACACAAGGGTACCACACCCCCAGCACTTCTTCCCGTGCGGACGCTCCGAGTGATCTGGGCGTTTGGATGAGGAAGACTGGCCCTCGCGTCCCCTACTATGGGGGGAACTGCATCTGGATTTAGAAGAGGAGTGTCGGTGATGCGATTTTGAGCGACTGTCTTCACTGCGTGTGCTGGGCTGTTTATCAGACCTAGAAGAGCTGGAGACAGACAAAATAGCATAGAAAGACAAGAAGCTAATAACACACCAGGACACCCCACCCCCAGAACTACCCAGCACATACCTTGTATGAGCGGGCTGGCCACTAGGGGGGCGGCGATGCATCCATAGCTACAATAAAAGCAGCAACTCTATACAGGCTGGATAAGAAACAAAAATGCAGCAGGCTAAGAAACATACCAATAAATGGGAATTAGCCAAATTATCATAAAGTACAGCGCAGGATCCCTTACCTTCAATACTGAGACCAGAACTGGGGGAGGTTGTCAGACGCCGACCTTCCCACCAGATCTGGCAACGCTGATCGTTTAAATAAGCCGCCTTGCGGCAGTGGAGCGATACCGCGCATGCGCTAGTGACGTCACGCGTCCCTCCTGCGCACGCGCACCGATTCCGATCCTCCGGCTGCTACTGCGCAGGCGCACGGAGGAACCCAGAAGCGGCGGCCAGGAATTGCGGCCGTGAACAGGAACCGAACAGTAAGTCCTACGGACCCGGAGGATACACCGGAGAACCAGAGGTATCCTAATATCCCCAAAATGACTAAGAATACCATGAGGGGCAGATAGGAAACTTACACCACAGGAAAAAACACTAAGGAACCTAACAAAAAACAGCACTGAAAAAACACTGATGGAAACACAGGTAGAACATAATAGAAATAAAAGGGTCCCATAACAGGGCTTACCACCCTGACCGGTGCAGGAACAGGTCCAGAGACGCATCACCAGATCACATCTTCGGGCAATGATGGGCCACCCGCAGCAGCTGGGCTCTCTTGGCCGGACCGCCAAGCTCCTGCAAGGGGTCTCTTCTATTGCCCCCTCCATACCCTGCTAAGAGCCAGGGCTTAGCGGAGGCTCTGCAACCCATACCCGCATCCAGTATATATAGGACCGAAATCGTAGGAACATACACCGTATGACTGAGGAGGACGAAAAAGGAACACTGATGCTGAAAGGGAGCAAAGATTTATGGGAGTGGGGTCCTATGAGGTAGGAGAGGAGGCGGGCCTACCCGAACGTATGCTGCCATGGAGTCTGTCAGGAAACAAAGTCTGGCATGGGGGAAGGAAATTCTTACATCTACCTCATATGTGTGGATGGAGGAATAAATCATTTTTTTGTGTTCAGCATGCTGGCTGAACAGAAAAAAAGCTAACAATGTATGTTAAAGAGAAGTACTGCTTTGGGCTGCTTTGGTTGTTGTTACTCCACTGTTCAGCAGTATATATATTTAAAGTTTTGTGGTGTAAATTATTCATTATCTATAGGTAGTATTACAGTATATGCCGACTAGATTGGCTTGTTTTATCTGTACTTACTCTCCCCTCTGCTTTTGGGAATGTTCACAGGAAGGTTCTATGTCACATATTTGATGGTCATGCCCAAAGGCATGCAGGTTATGGGACAGTGTTGTTACCCTTCTCTGGAACCTATTTCATATTAACCTGAAAAGGGACCCCTATGAAGCCCTTCTTGGCGAACCAATTGTTGGATTGCTTCGCCCGGAATGACAATTGGCTCTACATCTCTTTAAAGAAATTAAACTAAACATTGCAAGGGCATGGAAAACCCATGCGCTTAGCTTCGAGGTCAAAAACCGTATGAACGATGTCATGGTGAATGAGAAGTTGATGGCCATCCTCTTGGATACACTCAACAAATGTCTTAGAGTTTGGCAACCCTGAATTATATAAACCCAGCCTTCTCGGTCTGACAGCACGCTTCTCTCGATTTAATGCTCCTTCGGCGCACACCCGTGGATTATTCCCCTCTTTTCCCTTTTCTCCTCGTTCTCTTTTCTCCCATCAGGTTTCCTTTCCTTTTCCTTATTTTCCTTTCTTTTCTTTCTTCTGTTCTGCTCTATGCATTACATTTATGTGTCTGTCAGGCCCCTTAGGTATTGTCCTGGCCGGGATAGTTATATTGATAACATTTTGTTTTCTATATTATTTTTTATTTCTTTTTTTCTCTCACATTGCATTCTCTCTGATAGAGAGGCTCTCAAATACAAACACTTTTACTTAGATATGCTAGGTTCTATGCATGGACATTCTTGCTACTTTTGGACTTCCTTTTTTTCTTTGTTACCTTGGATGTCCCACTTGGAACCTGCATAATCTTACTGCATATGTTTCCTTTTTACTATTATTTATTATTTTTTTTTTTGCTTTATGTTTACTCATTATACAATGCAACCACCTAACTGCTGACCTGATATGTTGGATTACATATTAATAAATCCTTTTGTAAAATAATTATTCATTATCTGAAAGATTAGAATTATACAAAAACATGAGGAAAATACAGTTCACAAGGATGAGGAAAGAAATAGAAGGTTCATTCCAAAGGTTTTCAGGATCGTGAGGTAAATCTCTCAGTATATGTCTTATTACTAAGCGTCATAGCTCGAAACGCATCAAGGCAATTTTGATCGATGTTGTGTGCGTTCTTCATCAAAATCTTGCCATTTTCATTGCTGGGCTCCATCTGTGTGCATGTGTCACTTATTGACAGCTGGGCAGCTGCTGAGTCAGAGGAGGAAGAAGAGCCTGGTTACAAACCAATTCCCCTAGCGGCAGCGGTGTCTGGAAATATCATCTTCGTGAACTTTGTTTTCTTCGTTTTCTGACGTTTCAGCTGGCAAAGGTGTGGAGTTGGAGGAGTTGGGAAGGGGTGGATACTTACTGTGTCCCTAAGTGGCAGTAGTTTTTTTCATGTATACAACTTTGATTTACCAAACCTTGTGACAGGTCTACAGTGCATCCGGAAAGTATTGACAACGCTTCACTTTTTCCACATTTTGTTATGTTACAGCCTTATTCCAACATGGATTACATTTATTATTTTCCTCAAAACCCTACAAACAATACCCCATAATGACAACGTGAAAGAAGTTAGTTTGCAATCTTTGAAAATTTATTAAAAATAAAAAAAATACAAAAATCACATGTACATAAGTATTCCCAGCCTTTGCTCAATACTTTGTTGGAGCACCTTTGGCACCAGTTACAGCCTGAAGTCTTTTTGAGTATAATGCTACAAGCTTGGCACACCTATTTTTGGTCAGTTTTTCTCATTCTTCTTTGCAGGACCTCTCAAGCTCCATCAGGTTGGATGGGGAGCATCAGTGCACAGTCATTTTCAGATCTCTCCATAGATGTTCAATCGGGTTCAAGTCTGGGCTCTGGCTGGGCCACTCAAGGACATTCACAGAGTTATCCCATAGCCACTCCTTTGTTATCTTGCCTGTGCGCTTTGGGTCATTGTCCTGTTGGAAGATGAACCTTCACCCCAGTCTGAGGTCCAGAGCACTCTGGAGCAGGTTTTCAGTAAAAGGATGTCTCTGTACATTGCTGCATTCATCTTTCCCTCAGTCCTGACTAGTCTTCTCCCTACTTCTGAAAAACCTCCCCACAGCATGATGCTGCCACCACCATGCTTCACTGTAGGGATGGTATTGGTCAGGGGATGAGCGGTGCCTGGTTTCCATTCAGGCCAAAAAGTTCAATCCTTGTTTCATCAGACCAGAGCATTTTGTTTCTCATGGTCTGAGAGTCCTTAATGTGCCTTTTGGTAAACTCCAGGCGGGCTGTCGTGTGCCTTTTACTGAGGAGTGTCTTCCGTCTGGCCACTTTACCATACAGGCCTGATTGGTGGAGTGTTGCAGAGATGGTTGTTCTTCTGGAAGATTCTCCTCTCTCCACAGAGAAATGCTGGAGCTCTGTCAGAATGACCATCAGGCTCTTGGTCACCTCCCTACTAAGGCCCTTCTCCCCCAATCCCTCAGTTTGGCCAGGCAGCCTGCTTTAGAAGAGTCTTTGTGGTTCCAAACTTCTTCCATTTCCAAATGATGGAGGCCACCAAGCTCATTGGGACATTCAATGCTGCAGAGATACAATCCTGTCTCGGAGGTCTACAGACATTTCCTTAGACTTCATGGCTTGGTTTGTGCTCTGACATGCAATGTTAACTGTGGGACCTTATATAGACAAGTGTCTGCCTTTCCAAATCATGTCTAGTCAACTGAATTTACCACATGTGGACTCCAATCAAGTTGTAGAAACATCTCAAGGATGATCGGTGGAAACAGGATGCACCTGAACTAAATTGCAAAGGCTGTGAATACTTACCTACATGTGCATTTTTTTTTTTTTTTAACAAATTTGCAAAGATTTCAAACAAAACTTCTTTTATTTTGTAAATATGGGGTATTGTTTGTAGAATTTTGAGGAAAACAATGAATTTAACGCATTTTGGAATAATGCTGTAACATAACAAAATGTGTAAAAAGTGAAGTGCTGTGAATACTTTCCGGATGCACTGTTTATTAAAGTCTTGTGACATGAGCATCATGGAAACAGTATATAAATTAGTACTAGTGGATTCTAGCTTATCAGAAAATAAGTATATGGGGTACATTCAATAAACTGTATGTGCTATTTTTAAGCTCTTTTATCTCAAAATAATCTGTCATCAAAATGTAAAGTTCATATACATACAGCAAATATCATGTAGGTGTGGATTTTTTTTCACATTACATATTTACTTGTTAAGAATCTTAATTTCTCATGGATCAGTCATTTACCATAAAATATTATTTTAGTTCCACTTCCGATTTTTTCATTGTCTGCTCAACAGACACATCCTAGAACTTCACAATTAACACCTGTCAGAAGTGAGCAATATTTTCATGAATGAAAACCCATGATATAATTTAATGAACTAACTAGGTTAACACTACTGCAATCTGATTTTGATTTTCAGCGTGATTATGTAATGCAACTTGGATTCTACTTTAGAGCCGGTTGACACTACCACCACCAGAAGGTCGCCCCATGAAGGAGCGACTTTTTAGCATAGACTTGCAAGAGACTTAAATGATAGGCGACTTTGTCTGTGGGGAATGCCTGGCTAATCTTTTTCTTCTTCCTGGAAAGTCTGATCACAGTCGCTTGAAAATAGATAAGGATCCGACTTAGACGCGACTCCCATTGAAGTCTATGTGCACAAGTCGGATAGAGGTCGCCTTGAAGTAGTACAGGAACCTTTTCTGAAGTCGGAGCGACTTCAATAGTGCATATTAAGACGGCTCTCATTCATTTACATTGAATTTGTAATGACAAGAGACTTGGAGCGACTTGAGGGCACACAAGTCGCGTCCCAAGTCAGAGTAGTGTGAACCGGCTCTTAAAGTGATATTAAAGGTTTGTTTTCCTTTTAAATAACAAACATGTCATACTTACTGCTCTGTGCAGTGGTTTTGCACAGAGCAGCCCCAATTCTTTTTTTCTCAGGTCCCCCACTGGCGCTCCTGGCATAGGCTTGCAGGCACCCAGAATCCTCTTTTTAGAATATTTAAACCCCCCTACTGGGACTAAATCATAGAGCTGGCACACAAAAGCACACACTAGTTCAGGTACACACTACACACTAAGGTTTCTAGCACACACAGAATCCCACTGGGGTTCCTAGCAAAAACATACAGTATACTCTCTCACAAAGAGACACATACAAACACTGAAGAACTTACAATTTTGATTGTCAGACATTTTTCTTTCAGATGTCACCTAGTAGTGACTGATGAAGTTGCAGTCAATGAAAATGCAAAGAGGAACATTCAATGGCTAGGTCACCAGACAGCATTTTTTTAGTTGCCATAGTGATGTGGTGACCAGGATTTCCTATGTTAATGAATATCTTTAATTTCTCAGTTGGGTCCTTCATTTAATCAGATTATGTCCCAGTCCCCTTATAAATTTAAACTGACAATTTAAGGGCCCCCAATTACTTTGGAGGGTTAAACTCCCCAGTTCTAGCTAATTAGTTGCACAAAATCTGTTTTAGAGCTAAAATATAAAACTACTTTTCGACAAACAGTTCTAATGCAATAGATATTTTTTCCTTGTGGAATACTCCAGAAATAATGGAATAAAGAATTATCAAAATTCACCAAGTATATCTGAAGCCCAGAACAACAATTTTGTATATTTAAGTTTATTAGCCCTTGGGTGTAGTAGCTGGAAGGTATGCGCCAGAACCTTAAAAATAAACTTCCTTTCTATCCGGATGGCAATTAGTCACAGCCTGGATAAACACTTTAAAAAACCTTTTGACAAACATGGTGGCATATTTTTTTTTTCTATGCCCTATTTTCAAAGCTAAACCAGTTTATAAAGCCAGCCAATCTACTTAACTGATATAAAACATAAAAACATTTATGGAGGAACAATGGATGAATGAAATAAATTGTCCATAAGAGACTTTCACTGTATTGTGAAAGACGGCCCTAAGATGACTCTCCGAATGTACCATACACCATGTAGATCATCCAACATCATTGCCAATTACTTACCTATGCACAGGACAGAATAGAGCAAAATAGGTGCTTTACTTTATACTTGGTGGTCTTGTGGTAGACAAGACCAGTACAGTACAGTATCTCACAAAAGTAAGTACACTCCTCACATTTTTGTAAATATTTTATTATATCTTTTCAACACTGAAGAAATGACACTTTGCTACAATGCAAAGTAGTAAGTGTACAGCTTGCATAACAGTGTCAATTTACTGTCCCCTCAAAATAACTCAACACACAGCCATTAATTGTCTAAACCACTGGCAACAAAAGTGAGTACACCCCTAAGTGAAAATGTCCAAATTGGGCCCAAAGTGTCAATATTTTGTGTGGCCATCATTTTCTTCCAGCACTGCCTTAACCCTCTTGGGCATGGAGTTCACCAGAGCCTCACAGGTTGCCACTGGAGTCCGCTTTCACTCCTCCATGATGACATCACGGAGCTGGTGGATGTTAGAGACCTTGCACTCCTCCACCTTCCAGTTGAGAATGCCCCACAGATGCTTAGGTCTGGAGACATGCTTGGTCAGTCCATCACCTTTACCCTCAGCTTCTTTAGAAGGCAGTGGTCATCTTGGAGATGTGTTTGGGGTCGTTATCATGTTGGAATACCCAGTCTCAGAAGGGCTGGGATCATGCTCTGCTTCAGTATGTCACAGTACATGTTGGCATTCATGGTTCCCTCAATGAACTGTAGCTCCCCAGTGCTGGCAGCACTCATGCAGCCCCAGACCTTGATACTGCCACCACCATGCTTCACTGTAGGCAAGACACACTTGTCTTTGTACTCCTCACCTGGTTGCTGTCACATACGTTTGACACCTTCTGAACCAAAAAACTTTATCTTGACCTCATCAGACCACAGGACATGGTTGCAGTAATCCATGTCCTTTGTCTGCTTGTCTTCAGCAAACTGTTTGCGGGCTTTCTTGTGCATCATCTTTAGAAGAGGCTTCCTTCTGGGATGACAGTCATGCAGACCAATTTGATGCAGTGTGTAGCGTTTGGTCTAAGCACTGACAGGCTGACCCCCCACCCCTTCAACCTCTGCAGCAATGCTGGCAGCACTTATATGTCTATTTTCCAAAGACAACCTCTGTATATGACGCTGAGCAGGTGACCTCAACTTCTTTGGTTGACCATGGCGAAGCCTGTTCTGAGAGGAACCTGCCCTATTAAACCACTGTATGGTCTTGGCCACCATGCTGAAGCTCAGTTTCAGGGTCTTTGCAATCTTCTTATAGCCTAGGCCATCTTTATGTAGAGCAACAATTCTTTTTTTCAGGTCCTAAGAGAGTTTTTTGCCATGAGGTGGCCTGTTGAACTTCCAGTGACCAGTGTGAGAGAGTGGCAGCGATAACATCAAATTTACCACACCTGCTCCCCATTCACACCTGAGACCTTGTAGCTCAAAAACAAGTGACATGACAATGGGGAGGGAAAATGGCTAATTAAGCTCAATTTGGACATTTTCACTTAGGGGTTTACTCACTTTTGTTGCCAGCGGTTTAGACATTAATGGCTGTGTGTTGAGTTATTTTGAGGGGACAGCAAATTTACACTGTTATACAGCCTGTACACTCACTACTTTACATTGTAGCAAAGTGTCATTTGTTCAGTGTTGTCACATGAAAAGATATAATAAAATATGTATAAAAATGTAAGGGGTGTTCCCACTTTTGTGAGATACTGTAAATGCAGAAATTCTTAGACATTTGGGTTATACTGCTGCAAGAGGTTGGGGCATTGGCAAACAAAACAATTGGAGGAACTTCCCTTCTTATCATAAAAAGTATGTAGCACCCTCACTGTTGCTAGTGTAGGTACATTTAGTTTGGCTCCCCTATAGGCAGAAGAGGATGTGCTCATTGTGTTTAGAATGCTGTGCCGTGTTTCAAAAGCTGTGGCTCTATTACCTTCCCCTGTTATTTGGAACTCTCTGGATATTTCCAGAACATAGGCTCCTTTTCCCATAAGATCACTGGTCTCCAGACACTCAGAGGTTGGCGGCTTGCAAACTTCCAGGTGTGTGGCTTGACATCATCAGCCTCGCCCAAAAGCCTATTAACTCTAGTGCATCAGTTATGCCCTTTTTAATGTGTATTTTAATGCTATTTAATAAATATTGATGGAAAACAGTTTTTTTGCTATGAAAGTTGTTTTGTTAGAGCCATGGAAGAAAGAATGTAGAACGATTAAGGATAGGGGTACCCCTGTTTCACCCCTGATTTTTGTATTGGTCTTAGAGCATCTTTATTGCAGACTCAGGGCCTATCCGGATATAAGAGGCCTTCAGGGCAGAGCCACACATCACAAGGTGGTGGCTTATACTGATGACCTCCTCTTTTTTATTACATTCCTAACCTTCTTCTGGACTTACAAAACTATGCAGAACCATCAAACTATAAAATCAACATCCATAAGTCAGAGGCCCTAAATAATAATTTTACCCCTGAAACTCTTAGCTGAATTCAAGCTAATTTTCCCTTTTTTTGGGGGCAAATAGAACATTTTAAATTTGGGCATATACCTTACCCTTCCCTGTCTGAGATATTTACAGTAAACCCCCCTCCATTGCGGGGGTTACGTTCCGGATCCAGCCGCGAAAAGTGAAATTCCGCGAAATAGAAAAACCCTATTAAAATGCATTGTAGGCATGTTTATTTTACTGTCACTGTACGTGTAGAAGCATTTTAAGGTCTTTAAACACTCTTTTAAAACAATAGAAACTCATTTAAACACATACAAGATACTAAGAGACATAGCAAGAGCTATGGAAAACACAAAAATATTTCATTTTTAATGATCTGTATAGTAAAATAACATTACAAAAAAAAACGCGAATTACCGGGACCGCAAAAACTGAACCGCGATGGAGCGGGGGATTACTGTAAAGAAATTTTTCCTCTGTGGCTAACATCAACCAGGATAGATCTGAAATGTTGGTGCCTGCAAATGTTCACCTGGTTTGGTCGTAACAGCATTCTATAAACGACAGTTCTACCAAGACTTTTATATCATTCAGAAAACCTCTCAGTAACCATTTCCCATTCTTTCCTTGCGACAAAAGCAAAATTTATGAACTTTTTATGGGGTCACAAAATGCATCTCATACCAGCTTCTTTCCCTGCCCAAGGAGAAATCCCGATTGGCTTCCCAGACCCCTCTAAATATTATTATGCAGTCCATATGTCCCACACATTAGACTGGATCAAACATACATCGGAAAAGGGATGGGTAGGCCTGGAACAAGATATGTCACCACTCTATGCTAGGTACCACAGTGGCAGTACTTGCCAAAATGGACTGCCTAATGTCTCATGTAATAGGTGCTCAGGAATTTATTTCAGGCTTAGAGGGTACAAGATTCAGGCTGGGTTCACACTGCTGTGCGGAGCGGCTCACAGCAGGGGTCCAGTGGGTCCCTGTTCTCTGTTTCAGGGATGAATCAGGCCCGAGTTTTTGCCTCAATTGAGACCTGAAATGGAGACAAAGACCCCTGTGCAATCCTCTCCACAACAGCTCCGGAGATGTGTGAACTGGATCCATTGAGATTTCCTGTCATGCAAATTAAATGCGGAGAAACCTGCATACAATTCGCATAAGTGTGAACCCAGTCTTTTTTGACCAACCAATTTCTAGTTCAGGATTTTCTGACGGGAGGCAGGTGGCGGTCCATTTCAGAGATCCAGACCATGGTACACCCCCCATTTTGGGTTTGTGGAGGGCCATGCAATTGCGCCATTTCTTAACTACCATCAGATTGAGTTGAGTGAACCACAGTAAGAATTCTCAGTTCCAATAGCTTTGTTCACAGACTTCCCGTATGCATCACACGCTCTCAACATCCTATGCTCTGATTTACAAACCACGTGACAACTTTGTTCCTGCCTTCCTTCAGAAATGGGAGGGAGATTTAGACATGACCTTGACTCCCACGCAGAGAGACCAGGCCCTCTACTTTGTTAATGCAATATATGTTTTAGAAATACCGTACACAAAGGAAGTGCATAAATTGATCGACTACCAGAAGTATAATCGCCTGAAAAATAAGGAGATTGAAATAGTGATTACGGTGTATTGAATTAACGTATTGCTATTACTGCACGAGGACACTGTCTCTTAATATATACAAGAAGTAAGAATAATTGTTCAAAACATTAGGACACTTTTTGGTTGCATTACACAAATTTTATGTTTTATTTTTGTGTACTATTATGTATGGTGGAGTTCACATTGAATTACGGTATATTAATAGTAGGGGACAGCACTGCACTTAGATATTGTTTTTAGTCAGATGCATATGTAGGAACGCATATAGTGTTGGCTGCAGTCCAATCTTTATTATTTTACACACACACTTAGGAGGGCTAGACAAAACTGTGCTTAAGTTTATATATTTAAACAAATAAATAATTGCAGTAATTTTATTCTCTGCATACAGTGCCTTGCGAAAGTATTCACCCCCTTGAACTTTGCGACCTTTTGCCACATTTCAGGCTTCAAACATAAAGATATAAAACTGTAATTTTTTGTGAAGAATCAACAACAAGTGGGACACAATCATGAAGTGGAACGAAATTTATTGGATATTTTAAACTTTTTTAACAAATAAAAAACTGAAAAATTGGGGCGTGCAAAATTATTCAGCCCCCTTAAGTTAATACTTTGTAGCGCCACCTTTTGCTGCGATTACAGCTGTAAGGCGCTTGGGGTATGTCTCTATCAGTTTTTCACATCGAGAGACTGAGATTTTTGCCCATTACTCCTTGCAAAACAGCTCGAGCTCAGTGAGGTTGGATGGAGAGCGTTTGTGAACAGCAGTTTTCAGTTCTTTCCACAGATTCTCGATTGGATTCAGGTCTGGACTTTGACCTGGCCATTCTAACACCTGGATATGTTTATTTGTGAACCATTCCATTGTAGATTTTGCTTTATGTTTTGGATCATTGTCTTGTTGGAAGACAAATCTCCGTCCCAGTCTCAGGTCTTTTGCAGACTCCATCAGGTTTTCTTCGAGAATGGTCCTGTATTTGGCTCCATCCATCTTCCCATCAATTTTAACCATCTTCCCTGTCCCTGCTGAAGAAAAGCAGGCCCAAACCATGATGCTGCCACCACCATGTTTGACAGTGGGGATGGTGTGTTCAGGGTGATGAGCTGTGTTGCTTTTACACCAAACATAAAGTTTTGCATTGTTGTCAAAAAGTTCGATTTTGGTTTCATCTGACCAGAGCACCTTCTTCCACATGTTTGGTGTGTCTCCCAGCTGGCTTGTGGCAAACTTTAAACTACACTTTTTATGGATATCTTTAAGAAATGGCTTTCTTCTTGCCACTCTTCCATATTTGTGCAGTATACGACTGATTGTTGTCCTATGGACAAAGTCTCCCACCTCAGCTGTAGATCTCTGCAGTTCATCCAGAATGATCATGGGCCTCTTGGCTGCATCTCTGATCAGTCTTCCCCTTGTATGAGCTGAAAGTTTAGAGGGACGGCCAGGTCTTCGTATATTTGCAGTGGTCTGATACTCCTTCCATTTCAATATTATCGCTTGCACAGTGCTCCTTGGGATGTTTAAAGCTTGGGAAATCTTTTTGTATCCAAATCCGGCTTTAAACTTCTCCACAACAGTATCTCGGACCTGCCTGGTGTGTTCCTTGTTCTTCATGATGCTCTCTGCGCTTTAAACGGACCTCTGAGACTATCACAGTGCAGGTGCATTTATACGAAGACTTGATTACACACAGGTGGATTCTATTTATCATCATTAGTCATTTAGGTCAACATTGGATCATTCAGAGATCCTCACTGAACTTCTGGAGAGAGTTTGCTGCACTGAAAGTAAAGGGGCTGAATAATTTTGCACGCCCAATTTTTCAGTTTTTTATTTGTTAACAAAGTTTGAAATATCCAATAAATTTTGTTCCACTTCATGATTGTGTCCCACTTGTTGTTGATTCTTCACAAAAAATTACAGTTCTATATCTTTATGTTTGAAGCCTGAAATGTGGCAAAAGGTCGCAAAGTTCAAGGGGGCCGAATACTTTCGCAAGGCACTGTACTTATGGTAATTTTTTTTCCTTCCCATTATTCTTATGGTGGACATTTTGACTAAGGGTGGATGAATCCATCTTCCTTTACTTCCTAAAACTCTTCCTAGAACTCCGGGTCTGCCTTCTGGAACATGTGACAGGAACTTCCTAGGATGCAGCTGTAAGGTCAAAGTGACATCACCAGTGCTTTCAATGGACTGCGCTACACGTGGCAAAATAGCTCATGGCACATTTTGGCGTGTTATGGGTTGCACCTTATTTTTTTCCTGTATATTTTGCTGCGTTAGTCACTCTTCATGTGGGAAAATGTATGTTTGCTTCTGTGTTTGGTGTGCTGTTAGCAATAAATGGCACCGGAAGCGCAACTAGGTAATTGTAGGTGTATAAAGGTGGCCAAACAATCTGATTGTACAATCTCCATACGATCGCCTTTAGATTTACCAAATTTACCATATAATAGCAGGACACACCATCTATCCAGTCATTCTGTATCCAATCAGGCAGGACCTTGTACTACATAGCTGATGGTAGATCTAAAGGAGATTGCATAGTGTATGGTGAGTTTTAAAGAACCCTAGACATACATCTCCTGTTTTCAGTACTACAGCTCCGATCCACATAGGTTGTTATTTGATCATTCTGCTCCTGCACACTTTGCCAAATGAATGATCTATACAAGCTGAAAGTAAGATAGAAAAAAAAGAATTCCTGTGTGTTTAGTGCGAACGATGACCACTGATTGTATTGGAAAAATGTGCACCAACAGAGGTAGGTGGGAGTGATCTCCTGGAGTAGGGGCAGATGCAAAGTGTGTGTTAAGGAGGTCAGCTGGTGAACTCCTTCCTGTGTCTTAACATTTTTCACGGAGATTCATCCAGCAAGTAATGAAGACATTTTTTATACAAGGGCCGTGTAGGATAAATGGAAAGCTTGTTTTCTGCAAACGAAGTATATTAATGCTATATTGGTACATAGGGGTGCTGGAATTTTTAAAAAAAGTCAAAATTGGCCTTTAACCACTTCAGCTCCGGTAGGTTTTACCCCCTTAATAACCAGGCCATTTTTTGCAATTCAGCACTGCATTACTTTAACGAAAAATTGCGTGGTCATGCAACGCTGTACCCAAATACAATTGATGTCCTTTTTCCCACAAATAAAGCTTTCTTTTGGTGGTATTTGATCACCTCTGCCGTTTTTAGATTTTGCGCTATAAACAAAAAAAGAATGACAATTTTGAAAACACAATATCTTTTACTTTATAGAAACATAGAATGTGTCGGCAGATAAGAACCATTTGGCCCATCTAGTCTGCCCAATATATCTGAATCCTATGAATAGTCTCTGGCCCTATCTTATATGAAGGATAGCCTTATGCCTATCCCATGCATGCTTAAACTCCTTCACTGTATTTGCAGCTACCACTTCTGCAGGAAGGTTATTCCATGCATCCACTACTCTCTCAGTAAAGTAATACTTCCTCATATTACTTTTAAACCTTTGCCCCTCTAGTTTAAAACTGTGTCCTCTTGTGGTAGTTTTTCTTCTTTTAAATATGCTCTCCTCCTTTACCGAGTTGATTCCCTTTATGTATTTAAAAGTTTCTATCATATCCCCTCTGTCTCTTCTTTCTTCCAAGCTATACATGTTAAGGTCCTTTAACCTTTCCTGGTAAGTTTTTTCCTGCAATCCATGTACTAGTTTAGTAGCTCTTCTCTGAACTCTCTCTAGAGTATCTATATCCTTCTGGAGATACTTTCTCCTATAAAACATTGCCAATAAAAAATTTTTTAGAAAATCAAATTTTTTTTTATCGGTTTAGGCCAATTTGTATTCTGCTACATATTTTTGGTAAAAAAAATCCCAAAAAGCGTATTTTAATTGGTTTGCGCAAAAGTTATAGCGTTTGCTAACTAAGGGATAGATTTTTGACTTTTTATTTTTTATATTATTTCTTTTTGTTTTTATTAGTAATGCTGGAGATCTGAGATTTTTAGTGGGACTGCGACATTGCGGCGAGCTGATCGGACCCCTAACTGACATTTTTGACACTTTCTGGGGACCAGTGACATTAATACAGTAATCAGGGCTAAATATTATGCACTGTTACTGTATAAATGACACTGGCAGGGAAGGGGTTAACACTTGGGGTGATCAAAGGGTTAAATCTATGCCTGTTTGTGCTTACTGACTGTGAGGGGAGGGGGGGGGGGCTGCCTGCTTTGTTTACATCCTTAAAAAAAAGTTAAATGTAAAATTGTATTTAATTTCTCTCCTACTGTTGATACTTTTTGGTAACATTGGTGACTGATAATATAATGCACATGCAGTGAATTCAGCAGATCAATAATTATAACTTTTATTGAGCTAAAAACAAATTTCATTTGTAAAATTATGTAGATACAGGGTATTGAAAGTGCTGCGTAAATGTGTAAAAATGCTCAAAAGAACCCCATTAACCACTTAAGCCCCGGAGGATTTGGCTGCTAAAGGACCAGGGTTTTTTTTGCGCTTTTTTACTGCGTGACTTTAACGGACAATTGCGCGGTCGTGCGACGCTGTACCTAAAGGAATTTGACGTCCTTTTTTTCCCACAAACAGAGCTTTCTTTTGGTGGTATTTGATCACCTGTGCGATTTTTTGATCACGCGCTATAAACAAAAAAAGAGCGTAAATTTTGCAAAAATAACAATATTTTTCACATGTTTTTTATATGAAATTCCCCAAAAAAAAAGTAAAAATCAAAATTTTTTAACATTTTTCGGCCAATTTGTTTTATGCTACCTATGTTTGGTAAAAAAAATCGCAAAAAGCGTATTTTGATTGGTTTGCGCAAAAGTTATCGCGTTTACTAACAAAGGGAAAGATTTTTGTCATTTTTGGTTTTTTTTTTTAACGCGTAATGGCGGCGATCTGCGATTTTTTTTTCGGTACTGCGACATTGCGGCGGACAGATCGGACCCTTGACTGACATTTTTGACACTTTTGGGGTTACCAGTGACATTACTGCAGTAATCAGTGCTATACATATGCACTGTTACTGCAAAAATGACACTGGCAGGGAAGGGGTTAACTTTATTGGACAGGGAGGGGTTAAGTGTGTCCTAGGAGCGTGATTCTAACTGTGTAGGGACATTCCTATTGGTGTAAAAGCAAAGATCAACCGTTCTACATAGTAGAACGGACAGATCTTCACTTTTACACAGGGAGAACTGACAGGCAGCTTGTTTACACAAGCTGCTCTGTCTTTCTCCCTTCACAGGAGCGATCGCAGTGTGACTGGCGGACATCGAGTCCGCCGGTCACACGCACTGACTTGCCTGTGAACGAGCCGCGGCGGGCGCGCGCCTCGGCAGGCGCGCGCCCGCCCGCGATAGGCTCGCAAGTCAGTGACAGGCGAGTGACGTACCGATACGTCACTCTGCCTGGCCGGGGCTGACCGCCGCAGTATATAGTCGTGCGGCGGTCGGCAACCGGTTAAAGTAGTGCTAAATTTACCTAGAGTGCTATAGGAATGCATGAGCAGAAAAAAAAAGTCAAAATAATCAAAGCACACATACAATAAAAATATAATTCTTATATAGTAAAGTGCCTCAAATTATGAACCATATATATATATATATATATATATATATCTATATATATCTATATATATATATATATATATATATATATATATATATATATATATAGATATAGATATAGATATACAGTGGGTACGGAAAGTATTCAGACCCCCTTAAATTTTTCACTCTTTGTTATATTGCAGCCATTTGCTAAAATCATTTAAGTTCATTCTTCTTCCTCATGAATGTACACATAGCACCCCATACTGACAGAAAAACACAGAATTGTTGACATTGTTGCAGATTTATTAAAAAAGAAAAACTGAAATATCACATGGTCCTAAGTATTCAGACCCTTTGCTCAGTATTTAGTAGAAGCCCCCTTTTGATCTAATACAGCCAGAAGTCTTTTTGGGAAAGATGCAACAAGTCTTTCACACCTGGATTTGGGGATCCTCTGCCATTCCTCCTTGCAGATCCTCTCCAGTTCTGTCAGGTTGGATGGTAAACGTTGGTGGACAGCCATTTTTAGGTCTCTCCAGATGCTCAATTGGGTTTAAGTCAGGGCTCTGGCTGGGCCATTCAAGAACAGTCCCGGAGTTGTTGTGAAGCCACTCCTTCGTTATTTTAGCTGTGTGCTTAGGGTCATTGTCTTGTTGGAAGGTAAACCTTCGGCCCAGTCTGAGGTCCAGAGCACTCTGGAGAATGTTTTTGTCCAGGATATCCCTGTACTTGGCCGCATTCATCTTTCCCTCGATTGCAACCAGTCGTCCTGTCCCTGCAGCTGAAAAACACCCCCACAGCATGATGCTGCCACCACCATGCTTCACTGTTGGGACTGTATTGGACAGGTGATGAGCAGTGCCTGGTTTTCTCCACACATACCGCTTAGAATTAAGGCCAAAAAGTTCTATTTTGGTCTCATCAGACCAGAGAATCTTATTTCTCACCATCTTGGAGTCCTTCAGGTGTTTTTTTAGCAAACTCCATGCGGGCTTTCATGTGTCTTACACTGAGGAGAGGCTTCCGTAGGGCCACTCTGCCATAAAGCCCCGACTGGTGGAGGGCTGCAGTGATGGTTGACTTTCTACAACTTTCTCCCATCTCCTGACTGCATCTCTGGAGCTCAGCCACAGTGATCTTTGGGTTCTTCTTTACCTCTCTCACCAAGGCTCTTCTCCCCCGATAGCTCAGTTTGGCCAGATGGCCAGCTCTAGGAAGGGTTCTGGTCGTCCCAAACGTCTTCCATTTGAGGATTATGGAGGCCACTGTGCTCTTAGGAACCTTAAGTGCAGCAGAAATCTTTTTGTAACCTTGGCCAGATCTGTGCCTTGCCACAATTCTGTCTCTGAGCTCTTCAGGCAGTTCCTTTGACCTCATGATTCTCATTTGCTCTGACATGCATTGTGATCTGGAAGGTCTTATATAGACAGGTGTGTGGCTTTCCTAATCAAGTCCAATCAGTATAATCAAACACAGCTGGACTCAAATGAAGGTGTAGAACCATCTCAAGGATGGTCAGAAGGAATGGAAAGCACATGAGTTAAATATATGAGTGTCACAGCAAAGGGTCTGAATACTTAGGACCATGTGATATTTCAGTTTTTCTTTTTTAATAAATCTGCAACAATGTCAACAATTCTGTGTTTTTCCGTCAATATGGGGAGCTGTGTGTACATTCATGAGGAAGAAGAATGAACTTAAATGATTTTAGCAAATGGCTGCAATATAACAAAGAGTGAAAAATTTAAGGGGGTCTGAATACTTTCTGTACCCACTGTATATATATAGATATATATATATATATTAGTGCATAGTGTAACAAACCAATCATAAATCAAGTCCAAAAAAGACCACCAAGTGAGTTTAAGCTTTTATTACCCCAGCACTTCATATTCCTGATATGTGCCTGCTGTACCATGTACTTGTTTAAGAAAGTATCCTGTTCTCTTTGTATTGCTTCCTTTGTGTGAAATTCCTGGTGTTCCTGCTAGTCCTCTTGCGTTCCTTTTAAAAACTGACCACACTAAGCAGGAGAGTTTGCCGTGGTCAGTTCCCTAGCTATGCTGGGAACTCAGTGTACTCTTTTCTCCAATGATCAGACTCGTCCTGGCATGCCCCCCGCTGCACAGCTATTTACTGGGAAGCTCATTGTGCTGCTGCTTCTCCTCTCCCAGCTCTTATACAGCTGAGAACAGAAGGAATGTGATCACTTACAAAAAAGGGGAAAAAAGTATTATAATATTTTTTTTCTATCTATTCAAAAAGGATTTGCCTTTCATTTCTATTTTAAACTGTTTTACAAGGTGATCGTTTACAATCACTTTAAGACAAAAGATTAAAAGGGGAAAAACAGAACATGTGTTGACTCAATTTAAATCCACACTTTATTTTAAAGGTGTAAATTCAGTGTCTCCACCATCATGCACCATAATTTAAAAATGTCTCTTACCAAACAATGTGGACCATTAAATTATAAATGGTCAGAACCGCTCAAATTCAATGACCTCTTAATGGCCTCCAAGGGTACAAATTCCATCTTAGATTGAACCAGCAGCGTTACCATCAAAGAGATAAAAAGGTGCAGAGCATAGTGAAGTATGTCAAAATTGTGCCTTTTTTAAAAATCCCAATATGCACTTACATCTTGTGACATCAAAAAGTGCATTGCTAAAATTATGTGATGCAGTAAAGCAGGCTGATCCTTAACACCAGACTCTGGCATAATAATCTCATGTTGTTGCCATGCCCTATGCATTTTGTCCGGAATTGAGGTCATTAGGGGATGTGAAGTCATCACGCATGTGAGCCTTTGATAGTAACGTTGGTGGTTCAATCTGAGACGGAGGTTGTACACTTGGAGACCATTAGGAGATCACGGAGTTTGTGCACTTGTGACCATTTATAGTTACATAGTTACATAGTTCCATAGTTAGTCAGGTTGAAAAAAGAAACAAGTCCATCCGGTTCAACGATGAAAAAAAAAAAAAAAAAGTGTTGAAAATCCTACCATACAATCCCATATACACAATCCTATACCCGCTGTTGATCCAGAGGAAGGCGAAAATAAACCCCAGGAAAGCATGATCCAATTTGCTACAGCAGGGGAAAAAATCCCTTCCTGATCCCCCGAGAGGCAATTGGATATTCCCTGGATCAACTTTACCTATAAATATTAGTACCCATTTATATTATGTACACCCAGGAAAGAATCCAAGCCTTTTTTAAAGCAATCTAGTGAGCTAGCCAGAACCACCTCTGGAGGGAGTCTATTCCACATTTTCACAGCTCTTACGGTGAAGAAACCTTTCTGTATTTGGAGACGAAATCTGTTTTGCTCTAGACGTAATGAGTGCCCCCTTGTCCTCTGTGTTGACCTTAAAGTTAACAACTCAAACCCAAGTTCACTATATGGACCCCCTATGTATTTATACATGTTGATCATATCCCCCCTTAATCTCCTCTTCTCAAGAGAGAATAAATTCAGTTCCTCTAATCTTTTCTCATAGCTGAGGTCCTCCATGCTTCTTATCAGTTTGGTTGCCCTTCTCTGCATTTCTCCAGTTCCCCGATATCCTTTTTAGGAACTGGTGCCCAAAACTGAACTGCATATTCCAGATGAGGTCTTACTAATGATTTGTACAGGGGCTAAATTACATCTCTCTCTCTCTCTCTCTCTGGAGTCCATGCCTCTGTTAATACAAGAAAGAACTTTGCTTGCTTTGGAAACAGCAGCTTTGCATTGCATGCTATTATTAAGCTTAGGATCTACCAGAACACCCAGATCCTTCTCCGCTATGGATTCTCCCAGTTCTACTCCCCCTAGTATGTATGATGCATGCATATTCTTAGCCCCCAAGTGCATAACTTTACATTTATCAACATGAAACCTCATTTGCCGCATTGTTGCCCAATGAAACAGTGCATTGAGGTCAGATTGTAAGTTGGAGACGTCCTGTAAGGAAGTTATTCCACTGCAAAGCTTGGTGTCATCTGCAAAGACTGAAATGCTACTTTTAATCCCAGACCCTATATCATTTATAAAGATATTAAAAAGTAAGGGTCCCTACACTGAACCTTGTGGTACACCACTGATAACCTTAGACCATTCAGAGTAAGAATCATTAACCACTACTCTCTGAATTCTATCTTTTAGCCAATTTTCTATCCAATTACAAACCGATCTTTCCAAGCCTGTAGACTTTACCTTACACATTAGCCGCGTGTGGGGAACTGTGTCAAACGCTTTTGCAAAATTATTCTATGTCCACAGCCACCCCTCTGTCCAAGGTTTTACTTACCTCCTCATAAAAAGAAATCAGGTTATAATTTAATGGTCCACATTGTTTGGTAAGAGACCTTTTTTAATTGTGGTGTATGGTGGTGGAGGCACTGATTTAAAACTTGGGAATAAAGTGTGGATTTATATCAAGTCAACACATGAACTGTTTTTCTCCTTCAAATCCGTGGCCTTAACTCATTTGGATGCCTTTTATGGACTTGATTTATGATTGGTTTGTTGCACTATGCACTTTAATATATATACTGTATATCAGCCCTCAAAAATTCCACTCGCCTGCTCGCATTTTGTGAGTGGAATTTTGAGGATGGCGAGCTGTGCCTGCCGCCGCCGCCGTTCACAGCAGCCTGCGATTACTTTCTTCTTTAGAAAAGGATGGGCTCTGGGAGCAGAGCACTGCGCTCTGAGCCCACCCATTGTGTGACAATAGCGAATGAATATTCGCTATTGTCACAGGGATCCTCCTCCTGATCCTCCTACTGGCCAATCAGGAGGCAGGTGTTTCCTGATTGGCCGAAAGGTGAACGATTGTAACTGGCCGAGGAGGAGGAGGACTCGGGAGACACGGAGGACGTGCAGGATTGATGAGAAGCCGCCTGCTGCATGCTGGTCTCTCTGCACACTGTGATCGCTCTGCAATTCAAGGGGACACTTTGTGGGCGCTCTGCAATGAAAGGGGACACGCTGTGAGCGCTCTGCAATGAAAGGGGACATGCTGCGGGCGCTCTGCAATGAAAGGGGACATGCTGTGGGCGCTCTGCAATGAAAGGGGACATGCTTTGATCGCTCTGCAATTAAAGGGGACATGCTGTGATCGCTCTGCAATGAAAGGGGACATGCTGTGATCGCTCTGCGATGAAAGGGGACATGCTGTGGGCGCTCTGCAATGAAAGGGGACATGCTGTGGGCGCTCTGCATTGAAAGGGGACATGCTGTGGGTGCTCTGCAATGAAAGGGGACATGCTGTGGGCGCTCTGCAATTTAAGGGGACATGCTGTGGGAGCTCTGCAATTTAAGGGGACATGCTGTGGGTGCTCTGCAATGAAAGGAGACATGCTGTGATCACTCTGCAATGAAAGGGGACATGCTGTGGGTGCTCTGCAATGAAAGGGGACATGCTGTGGGCGCTCTGCAATTTAAGGGGACATGCTGTGGGAGCTCTGCAATTTAAGGGGACATGCTGTGGGTGCTCTGCAATGAAAGGAGACATGCTGTGATCACTCTGCAATGAAAGGGGACATGCTGTGGGCGCTCTGCAATTTAAGGGGACATGCTAAAGCATTTAACAGTGTAATTTTATGAGATATTTTACGAGGGCGTGTTTAGGGGCGAAGCAGGGTAGCGTTTGGGTGGGGCAACAAGTGGCGAGTAACTCTTAAGGCCTGGCTAGTAGCTCATGACTTGAGATTTTGAGCCCTGCTGTATATGGTTCATAATTTGATACACATTCCCTTACCAGGAAAAAATCAAGATGTACATTTTTTTTTTTTCTGACATTGTGAGATCATACATCACAAAAGACTATGATATACTCATTATTTCTACTCCTTGGTGATATACTCATTATTGCCACTTCTTGGAGACTACTATTCATTTTGGTACACTGATCAGCATTGTGTGCTTCAAAGAACATAGATAACAATGACACTAGAGGGCCTCCCCATGACAATATATATATTGAATTAGGGAGGAGAGGGTTTGGGAGGATAGGCATAAGAAACAGCAGGGAATCAGACTCAGAAGCAAGTTAAATCCAGTAGGCTTTTAGACAATTTTAGGAGAAAGGGGCTTTTGTTTGATGTCTGCTTAAGTTACTTTCAATTTTTTTGGTACTCCATTAGTAAAAAATCAAACACTGATTTCCAGACTCTTTCAAGCAACTTCAAAACTTGTGTACACAAGCTAGAGGTTTTGTAAGAGATCAGATTGGTAGCATTATGGAGGATGGCATGGCACAAGTAACAATATCGGTGGCCTTAGTTATATAACCATTGCTTTGTGTTCCATGAAGCATTAGCAATCCTATTCAGAGGTTAGTCAGTTTAAAATATGTTTTTTGCACGTGTAAAACCCATTGCTCCACACAGCTGTAAGTGGCCTAGGCGTTTTTAAGCTGCAACAAGAACCCACGACCTGCGCGTTCTGAGGACCAGCGTTAGAGCGTTAAAAACGCCTGACGCTGCTAAAGGCTGAATAACGTTGCTATAACGTTGCTTAACGTGCGTTTAGCCACGTTATATGTTTTTTTTTCTTCCATTCAAAATCAATGGTTCCCTATGGGAGCCTATTGATTTGAATGAAAGTCGCACCGCAAGTGAAACTTGCAAGGAACTTTCACTATGCTTCACTGATGCTGGTAGACACTCAGAATTGTGCTGCTCTTTAGCCCTTCAGCAAACAAAATGCCTTCTGTTACAGCCAAATTTTGACTCATTAGTGTAGAGCACTGATTGCCTTTTTTCTGCACCTCAGTTCATATGTTTTTGTGCATAGTTGAGTTGCTTACACAACAAAGTATGCAGGAGTAAGAACTGGTGCCAAAGGGTAGTGCAAAAATCCCCCCTAACAGGGTTTGAGATTAAAACAATGTATTTGGTTTAGAAGATAATTGGACGTTTAACCATTTCAATACTGAGCCTTTTCACCTCCTCTCTGCCCAGGTCAATTCTCAGCTGTTATTGCTATTGCGTTTTGAGTGAATTGTGCGGTCATGCAACATTGTACCCATATGAAATTGTTATGATTTTTTTTGAGAAAGAAAGAGCTTTCTTTTGGTGGTATTTAATCACCACTGGGTTTTGTATTTTTTGCTAATCAAACTAAAAAAGGAACATTTTGAAAAAAAAATTTCTTAGTTTCTTTTATAAAATTTTGCAAATAAGTAATTTTTCTTCTTCACTGATGTGTGCTGATGAGGCTGCACTGATGGGAACTGATGAGGCAGCACTGATGGGAACTGATATGCGGCACTGTTGGACACTGATGGGTGGCACTGATTGGCTGCACTGCTTGGCACTGATGGGGCTGCCCTGTTTGGCACTGATAGGTCTGCACTGATAAGCAGGGCAGTGATGAGGGAAAAATAAGTTTTTCTTAGTTTCTGTTATAACATTTTGGAAATAAGTAATTTTTCTGTTTCACTGATGTGTGCTGAGGAGGCTCCAATAATGGGCACTGATTAGGCAGCACTGATGAGGCGGCACTGATGAGGAGGCACTGATGTGCACTTATAGGCTGCCATGATGGGCACTTATAGGCTGCACTGGTTGGCACTGATTGGGCTGCACTGATAATCAGTGTAAATGACGTGCTGACAGGGTTGCCAGTTAACGACTCTCCTTTCCTCACAAGGACACAGCGTGGGAGGAAAGGACTGCCAATAACCGGCAAGTCTGTTTACATGTGATCAGCTGTGATTGGACACAGCTGATCATATGGTAAAGGGCTGCTGTAATTGGCCCTTCAACCCAATCTCTGATCAGCTGTGTCTGAAAGACACAACAGTCACAGTGCGCGCCTGATGCATGACATAGGAGGTTGAAGGGGGCAAAGTTCTAGGTGGACATCTATGGACACCCTCCCAGAACTGATATAGAGGCACCCTCCCAGAACTGGAGGACTATGCTTTAGCTGGCTATAGTGTGGTCTCAAACTGGTTAATGGTATTTTTTCCAGTGTGATTATTTGCCCAGGTCTTGTACTCACATACATTTACTTCCAATATATGAGGAAGCAGCATCATTAAAGCATTTAAAGAAAAAATATTGCCTAAAGTGACATTAAACCCAGATCAGTAAAACCTATCAATAAATGCTCTATTGCATGCTGATCATACTTAGTCGGCCACTATAGGATTTGTCTTCTGTTTTCTGCAGAACATCTGGGTAATTCTGCTGTTCTCTGTCCCTCCCTCCTATCTGTGTCCCTGCTGCAGCTGTAGATTCTACAGAGCAGCTGTTGCCACCTTTAGTGAGCACTGAGCATGCTCAGTATTCAATGTGTTTCTATGCTGAGCATTTCCTCCCTGAGCAACCCATGTGACTATGGAGTCACAAATTTGGGCGTATACACAGGGATAAATAACAGCCCACTCCCTCTCCCCTCCTCCACACCCACTAAACAGGTCTACACTATGGGAATAGGATATTACATCTTGATTGACGAAGGCACCACCTCCCTGTGATTTTAGGTACATAAACACAATAGAAATAGACTGGAGGGGTGTGGAGCAGGCTGTGACTGTCAGAACCTCCCCCTAGTTATTATTACAGTGTATCTTTATTAACTCAATCGAAGCTCCCCTCGCCAATGTTTCCCTGAAGAGCTGGGGAAGCTGGGGAAAGTCACGTGGCTGCTGCTTATTGATTATGAGAAAAGGTATTTAATTATTCGTTTATAAATTTTTTCATGAATACAGTGGCATCATTCAAATAAGTAAATAGAAGGGCTAATGCATATAAAACTGTCTGTGTTTAATATCACTGTAAAGCTCTTTCCAGTCTATCATGTTTACAGGTGTTCATATGAGTAAGTGGACCCTATTTGACAGCTAAATGAGGTGGTCCCACATTCCTCAATGAACAACCATAACTTTTTTACATTTTAAAAAATGTTTTTTTAAAGGCTCCCCAAATGGCACTAAAACACCAATTTAAAAAAAAATTCAGAATTGTATTAACCACTTAAGCCCCGGAAGATTTTAACCCCTTCCTGACCAGGGCCTATTTTGCACTGCGTGACTTTAACGGACAATTGCGCGGTCGTGCGACGCTGTACCTAAACGAATTTGGCTTCCTTTTTTTCCCACAAGCTTTCTTTTGGTGGTATTTGATCACCTGTGCGATTTTTTGATCATGCACTATAAACAAAAAAAGAGCGTCAATTTTTCAAAAATATCAATATTTTTCACTTTTTTTTATATATGAAATTCCCCAAAAAAATGTAAAAATCAAAATTTTTTAACATTTTAGGCCAATTTTTTTTACCATATGTTTGGTAAAAAAAATCGCAAAAAGCATATTTTGACTGGTTTGCGCAAAATTTATTGCGTTTACTAACAAAGGGAAAGATTTTTGTCATTTTTGTCGTTTTTTTTTTTTAACGCGTAATGGCGGCGATCTGCGATTTTTTTTGCGGGACTGCGACATTGGGGCGTACAGATCGGACCCTTGACTGACATTTTTGACACTTTTGGGGTTACCAGTGACATTACTACAGTAATCAGTGCTATACATATGCACTGTTACTGTAAAAATGACACTGGCAGTGAAGGAGTTAACTGTATTGGAGAGGGAGGGGTTAAGTGTGTCCTAGGGGCGTGTTTCTAACTGTGATTGGCTGTGGCTTGATGTGTAAGAACAGTGATCAACTGTCCTACATAGTAGAACTGTTTGATCACCATTCTTACACAGGGAGAACTGACAGGCGGCTTTGTTTACACTAGCCGCCTGCCTTTCTCCCGCTGTCACGGACGATCGTGAGTGCCCAGCGGACATCGGGTCCGCCGGGCACACGCGCGGGGGGGGGTCCGTGACCGAGCAGGAGCAGGAGCGCGCCTCCGGCGGCGCTTGCTTGCTCCCAAAACCCTTACAGGCTAGCGACGTAGCCCTACGTCGCTCTGCCTGTGAGGAGCTGACTGCCGACGTAAATAGTCGTGCGGCAGTCGGCACGTGGTTAAATTTTGATAAAATATACACCCTTAAAAACAATAATAGCTTACAACGCTACTAGCTATGCATCAATCATCTGTCTGGTGTCGGTGAAGCCGTTTGGTGTTCTCTTTCTATCAGCAAGTTCTTGGTGTCGTTATAAGGCCTGTCTATTGTGTATTATCTACTGTATTCACACCACATTTGGGATTGAAATTTCTTTCTTGGCCAATGCTATGATAGCAGTTAGTTATTTCCATACTGGTAAAACCCTAGGCCTTATACACACCCCTGATAATTTATGCTTTATAGTGGCAAATCTGTCATTTTTTGTGACTTCAATATTCGGGGATTCATGGATGTGAATTGTGACACTCTGAAGGGCTCTCTGATGGTACAGCTCATGATGATCATCGGTTTTTGACTTGTTGGATTGAGCCATCTATAACTCCTATGTACACCTGACACCCATTACATTACTGTGCAGATTATGATTTACCCCTGAAGAAGATCTAAAATTGATCGAAACACACATTAGGTTGTATACGGGCAGCACAGTGGCTAAGTGGTTAGCGCTTCTGCCCAGCAGCACTAGGGTTGTCGGTTTGAATTCCAACTACAGCACTACCTACCTGGAGTCTGCATGTTCTCCCTGTACCTGTGTAGGATTTCCCGAGATACTCCAGGTTCCTCTCACACTCAAAGACATGCTGGTAGGTTAATTAGCTCCTTTCTAAATTGGCACTAGTATGTGTATGTATGAATGTGAGTTAGGGACCTTAGATTGTAAGCTCCTTGAGGACAGGGACTGATGTGAATGTCCAAATTATATGTAAAGCTTTGCATAAATTGACAGCGCTATATAAGTACATATAATAAATAAAAATAAAAACATAAATATTGTGTCTATTGGAGTTGGATACTTTGGATAAATTAAACAAGTATTATGTAAATTGAGTGATAGAGAGCTGATTAATGTATAGCTTTTAGAGTGGTCTACCTCTATATAGGGGTTAGCTCTTATTGGTTTTAAGGGTGTATATTTTATCTAAATTAAATAAAATTAAGAATTTTTTAGTTATGTGTTTTGTGCCATTCACGGTGCCTTAAAAATCTCATTCTGTTTTGTAAAAAAGTTATGTAGAGGTTTTTGTTGCGTACATTTGCAAATACCTGTGAAGCCATATTAGGTTTACTGTAATGAAATTAATGTGATGTTGATGAGTTGATTGTTTAACCTTTATGTCAGAGGATTATTTTAGTGCTCCAGTATTATTGAAAATGTTCATTACCGGGGCGGAGCCGGCTAGCAAGGCAGATGGCAGCGTGAGCTAACAGCTCCTTGCTCAGCAGATCGTTCGGAGCAATTTCCACGGAGAGGGTCACTCCAAAATAGTTCATCTGCACTCCTGTCAACCCCGGGCATCACTGGAACATGCCACCCAAGCGGAAAGATCGACACAACCCGGGTAAGATGATCGACTTCTTCTCCCCCAACACCAGGCCGCGCAGCCAAGATGGCGCCGGCCCGCCACACTCCTCTCATAAGCAACCCCATCTGTCACACCGGACTGATTTGCATCAGCCGAGACATCTCTCGGGCACCCAAGCTGACCCCACGGGACTCTCCCCACAGGCGGCTGCAGAATCACAGCCTTCCAGCCCTGCCAAATCCAAGCAAAAGACTTTCCATGATAGGCCGCTCTCCAGCCCCGGCATCACAGTAGATGACACCCTGGAGTTTCAAGACTCTATTGCAGCCATCCCTGCAGGGGACCATCCCGTGATGGCATCCATGTTTAAGGAGATGATGCTATCCCTACGGTCTGCAATTCACTCTGATATGCTGCAACTGGTGTCCCGCTGCAACACAGCTGTCGCTGCTGTCGCTGATCGAGTCTCCACCATTGAGAACAAAATGGGTGAATTTGCGGACACATTCAATAGCATGGTGGATGCTCACAATGACCATGACGATGACTTGGAGTGGCTAAAATCAAAAGTGGCGGATCTCGAGGATCGCTCCAGGAGAAACAATGTGAAAATCAGGGGGATCCCTGAATCTATTAAACCTCCCGACCTGGCAGCGTTCCTCACCACCCTTATGCAGGAAATCCTTCCTGATGCAACCTTGGGAGACTTGGCCATTGATAGGATACACAGGCTTCCGAAGCCTAAGCATATCCCCGCCGCATACCCACGGGACGCCATTGCAAGAATTCACTTTTATACTGTGAAAGAACAACTGATGGCGAGAGTAAGAAAGGCGGTAGACCTCCCAGCTAGCATGCAAGGCCTGTCCTTTTACGCAGATTTATCGGCCCACACCATGAACCGCAGGAGAAACCTTGTGACTATCACTAAACCTCTCAGGAATCACCACATCCAGTATCGCTGGAATTATCCTGCCACCCTCATTGTTACAAGAGGGGACAAGGAATTCAAGATCTCTTCTCTTGAACGTGGAATTGAGCTCCTGCGCCAGTGGGGGATTTTGGAGGATGATACCCCCCCTGGAGATCATTCTCCTGACAGGGTTCCGACAACCTCCCCACCAAGATGAGACGCCGGGCTGACAGGGCCCTTCCAGCTATATGTCAGATGACCCTCTGATGTTCTAACTGCCTGATCTACAGTCTCCGAGTGTTCTGTTCGGCTACGAATGGTGTTTTGTTTTTTTTTTTCTTTTTCCCTTTTTTACCAGTTTCCCCGTGTTAGCAGTTGGATAACTGCTCAGATTTCCACTTGGTTATCGTCCTTTTTTAAACACAGTTTGGCGCAGTTAGAGTTCCTGCGCCCAGTGCCATATCCATATTGTTTTGCTTAGAGAACTTGGCATTGCAGTAATACCTACTTGATTGTCACGACTGTCATTGGTAGATTGTTTTTGTTACCTTTTTTATTATTGTTTCTCTTTTTGTACATTACCTGTGACACACAGCAACGAGTGCTTCATCAGCCATACCCTCTCAAGTTCCAACCGTTAACTTCTCAGCACACGCGGACCCCTCCAGTCGGCCACGACCTTGCACTGTCCTGGACTCTGCGATCTCGGGTAAGGTTTTATACACTTTCTTTTTGCCCTTCCTTGGTGGTGACATAGTCCCTACAACTGGACTCCTACCAACGAACTCTACTATACCACTTCACCATGGCCTTCAAACTAACCTCCCTGAACGTGCATGGATTGAATAGCCCTGGTAAACGTCATATGTTATGGAGGGAGATCAAGTCCCAGGGATGTGATGTTATGCTCATCCAAGAGACCCATTTTTGTGCTGCAGCTCCTCCTAGACTCACAAACAAACAGTTCCCTCATGCATACTTTGCTAATGGCCCCAAGAAAAAGGGGGGAGTGGCCATTCTTATAAAGGACTCTGTGGCCTACAAGTATCTCTCCCATATATCGGATCCAGATGGCCGTTTCATTCTTTTACACTGTGAACTCAACAATATTGAGTACTCCATCCTTAATGTGTACGCCCCAAATGTGAAACAACTTACCTATCTGCGTAAACTTTGGAAACGTCTCAAGGTGGATATCAGGGGCCACGTGATCTTTGGGGGGGACATGAACATGGTCGCAAACCTGCGTCAAGACGTTTCTGGGGGACCCCGGAAGTGTCCCCGCAGACCAGATCTTGCGGGCTTCCTGTCAGCCACAGGCTTACAGGATGTATGGCGCTGTTACCATTCTACAGAGAAGGACTATTCGTTCTTTTCAAAGGTCCACTGCTCTTACTCCCGCATAGACATGTTCTTCACCGACAAATTCTTACTACAAAAATTGTGGACTCTTCTATAGGCCAAATAACGTGGTCGGGCCACGCTCCTGTTTCCATAACTGTCGGTCCTCGGGCTTTTACAACGAGGGCCAACAGATGGAAAAATTATGTTCATATTTTTTGTGACCCGGGGACTTCCTCTGAGGTCCATGCGGCCCTGGAGGAATTCTTCAAGTTTAATGACAGCGGAGAGGTGTGTCCTTTCAATATCTGGAATGCCCATAAAGCATTTATGCGAGGTATCTTGATGTCTAAGAGTGCCGCTATACGGAGGCAGAGGAGGCAGCGTATGGAGGATCTGTTGAACCTGATCCGAACCCTAGAACAGACCAATAAAACTAACCCACTCCCAGACGTTAGTAACCAGTTGACTCAAGCTCAAAATGACCTACGTTCTCTCTTGATTGGACAACATCAAGCTAATGTTCGTAGGCTTAAGGCAAATTTTTATGCGCATGGCAACAAAGCCGGTAAATTATTGGCTACCCATGTGAAGGACGTTCATGCTCGTCAACGTATCTCTAAATTGACGCATCATTCTACCGGACTGTCTTTAACGAATCCTAAAGACATTGCCGACGCCTTCAGCCACTATTATGGCTCGCTTTATAAGTTAAAGGATGACCAGTCCACACCCCAACCATCTCCTGAGATCATTGACAGTTTCTTGGATTCGGTCTCCCTTCCTGCATTACGACCGGCAGAAGTGGCGGAATTAAATCTCCCGATCACTGACTTAGAAGTCACTAGGGCGATCCAGTCCTTGCCCCTTAACAAGGCTCCGGGCCCGGACGGGTTCTCTTCGGAGTACTACAAAAAATACATGCATCTTCTGGCCCCTAGATTGCGAAGGGTGTTTCACGGGGCTGCCTCCTCTGCTTCCTTTCCTCCAGAGATGCTGGAGGCTACAGTAGTAACACTACCCAAACCGGGGAAACACCCGGATTGTGCGAAGAATTTCAGGCCCATATCTTTACTCAATGTGGACCTGAAGGTCTACGCGAAAATATTGGCTACCCGCATTTCTAAGTTTCTACCAAACCTCATTCGGCAAGACCAGGTGGGGTTTGTCACGGGCCGCCAAGCGACCGATGCCACAAGAAGGATATTGAATCTCATCCACCATGCCGAATCTACTCATACTCCTACAGTGTTCCTGTCCCTTGACGCCGAGAAGGCCTTTGACAGGATACACTGGGGATATCTGCGAAAAGTTCTACAACGTTTCGGCATGGTGGGTGAGATACTGAATGCTGTGTTGGCCTTGTACACGGCTCCTTCGGCATATGTCTATACAGAGGGTCTGTTCTCCACAAAATTTGCAATAACAAACGGTACCCGCCAAGGGTGCCCATTGTCACCTTTGGTGTTTGTTCTCCTAATGGAGCCATTTGCGGAACGCATCAGAACTCATCCAGGTATTCGGGGCATAGACATTAGAGGTTCCTCCAACAAGATATCGTTGTTTGCGGACGATGTTATTTTGTCTCTGACCTCTCCCTTATCATCATTACCAGCGGCCCAGGAGGTTCTCAGGGAATTTAGTTCTGTCTCATACTACAAGGTTAATGAAACCAAATCGAACATGTTAGGCGTTCACATATCAGCTGATCTCACACAACATATTCAGAGTGTAGTTCCATTTCAGTGGGGTAGTGGTCACATTGACTATCTAGGTATCAAGCTCACAAACAGGATTGGGGATCTCTTCAAGGCCAATTTTGCTCCTTTCCTTGACACTTTAACGCACGAACTGACTAGATTGGGCAAATACTATCTTTCATGGTCAGGAAGGAATGCAGCGTTCAAAATGCTGACGTTTCCAAAACTTTTATACCTGCTAAGAGCTCTCCCCATTAAAATCCCCTTATCGTTTTACCGTACGGTTCAATCTTTGGTATCTAAATTCATATGGGACGGGAAGAAGCCTCGTTGCGCCCATAGATATTTGGTCCAGCACCCCACGGTGGGAGGTATGGGGATTCCGGATGTACGGGACTACCATATGGCTGCTATCCTTTCCCAGTCCCTCTATTGGCTGCATCCGACTCAGGCACCCAATTGGAGACAGATTGAGCAGTCGGAGGTGATACAGGGCTCTCTTGCTGATCTCATACTCAGTATCCCCTTTTCTAAATGTAGTTTCCGTACGGGCCATCCCACCATCTCAGCTACAGTACTGGCGTGGCAATACTTTTACACACATAGCACCGCGCAAGCTGGGAGGGTGGAAGTTCCTGTGCCTCTGACTGCTCTCTCCTTCCTCTCCCCAGACTTAAACGTGGCGCATTGGTCCTCTTTTGGACTTAGGACAATCCGAGACATCGCACAGGGTCCCCAGGGTTTTTCCTTTTCCTTATGGTGCGACAAATTTCCGTCATTTGCCAAGGAATACCTCACACTTATCCGGGTATCACACTTGATTTCATCTATGTCATCGACACACATTCCTTTCCTTTCCTGGAACAGATCTATGCCCTCTGTTTTGGAACTAATGCACGGCAGAAAGGTATAGGCAAATTCTACATCTCCCTGCACAACAAGAAAACCTTCCAAAAAAACACATACCACATAAAATGGGAGGGCGAAATTGGTCAGGTTTTTACGGAGGAGCAATGGTTGAGAGCCTATAAACATACGCTTACCCATACCAAATGCTCCAACTTTAGGGAGGGATTGCTGAAAATTCACCTTAGGCAGGGCCGGCGCTACCTGTAAGGCGGCCCAGGCAGTCGCCTAGGGCGCTACTCAGCAGGGGGCGCCAGCATCCTACATGTTGCACTGTCCGCAATGACTGTATGCCGGCCGGGCGGCGCGGCGCCCCTCTTGATGTGCTGCTAACCACTGTAAACCACCTTGTGTTGTGTATCGGCGGGCGGCGGCGCCCTCGGCTCAGCTCGGCTCGCTCGGCTCAATCATCATGTCTGTGTCACACAGACTGTGTGTGTGACAGGCAGCGCGTGACGTAGTAGGTCTCCTGGCTGGCTCCAGCCTTCAGCGCCTGAAGGCTTTGCATCAGTGGCCGCACATGCGCACAACGAGGTTCCCCCTGCCTTGCCGATGACGTCACCCGGGGGAGGAGACCGGGCGGGCGCATCGCATCCAGGAGCGGGAAGGAACATTTTGAATCAGCGCTGGCACTGCGCAAGAAGGACCTGGCCGTCCCCAGACCGACACCAGTCCCCAGACCCCAGATCCATCCAGGAAGAAGATCCAGCCAGGAGAAGAGGACCTGTCCAGGTCCGACCTGGTGCTGCCATGCTGGTGCCATTTGGAACACATAAAAACAAGTTTTATGGTGAGTGAAAATGGGCATTTGTAATTGGTATATTTAGTGAGGGGTAACATTACATAAGATTTATCCTTGGGATGGAGTATAATTGTTTTATTGTGGCTGTTTGTTTTTAAATCTTCTCTACTTCTCTTGCGCTCCCTATTTGTATTCTGCAATTTCATGTGCGGATGTGAATTCAGCCATACACTTTGTATGGCTGAATTCGCACCGCATCCGCACCCAACTCGCACAGGACCCTTTTTTTCAGCCGCATCAGGATCGGATCGCACAGTGGTTCACACTTGTGCGATCTGATCCTGTGCGAACTGTCAGATCGCACTGCGATATGCGATCAAACTGGGGATGTCGTTACCATTTAATTGACACCCCCTGCGTATCGCATATGCCAGTGTGAACTGCCAGATGTGCGGATGCGATGCGGGAACAGGCTGCGAATTCGCAGCCTTCCCGCATCGCACAAGTGTGAACCGAGCCTCACACTGCCATATGCGATACACAGGGGGTGTCAATTAAATGTTAACGACACCCCCAGTTTGATCGCATATCACAGTGCGATCTGACAGTTCGCACAGGATCGGATCGCACAAGTGTGAACCACTATGTGATCCGATCCTGATGCGGCTGAAAAAAGGGTCCTGTGCCAGGGCCGGTTCACATTTGTGCAATCACAGAGATCGCATGTAATTCACAGCGCACTGCTCCTAAATTACATGCGATCTCTGTGCGGTGCAAATTTCAGCCATACAGTTTGTATGGCTGAATTCGCACCGCATCCGCACCAAACACGCACAGGACCCTTTTTTTTTATCCACAGCAGAATCGGATCGCATGGTGGTTCATACTAGTGCGATCTGATTCTGTGCGAACTTGCAGATCACACTGCGATATGTGATCTGATCTGGGGGTGTCGTTAACTTTTAATTGACACCCCCAGCGTATCGCATATGGCAGTGTATGTTTATGTATTAATCTATTAAAATTTGCACTTTATTTTACATTATGGCTTTTTGTGCTTTTGTGGGGGGGGCGGCAATTTTTATTTTGCCTAGGGCGCCAAAAATCCTTGCACCGGCCCTGACCTTAGGTGGTACAAGACACCAGGGGCGGGCTGGGCCAGGGGGCAAAGTGGCAATTTCCCCCCAGGCCGCTCTGATTCCCTGTAAAATGGGCCGCTGTACAGGCAGCTCAGGACTGTGCATGTGCCGGAGCTGACCGGGTGCTGCTGCTCGGGCGGCTCTGGCAGGGGTTACAGAGTGGAGGAGCAGTGAAAGAATGTCTCTATCTTCCACTGCAGCTGCGAGCCGGCGATATGTCCTGTGACAGGGATGTTAGCTGTACCTGTCACACAGGACTGAGAGTGTTTGTGTTCCATTCTTACGGAGCAAAGCCCTCCCCCACCTCCTCTGTAGAAATGAGAGAACAGATCTGCTCTGCCTCCTCCCGCCCCTCTCTTCCTGTGCCCGCCCACACATTCTGTTCACATCACACGGGCAGTCTCCAGTGTGGGCGGGTAAGTTTAAAGTTGTCTAGTCGGGAGTGCACAGTGCTTTTCTAATCCTGCATATGCATGCTTTTGGATGAGTTTGTGTTAGGCAGTCTGCAACTGAGAGTTGTTTTCCTGGCTTTGAGTGGTGTTTCTAAGTCTTAGTACCCAGCTCACAAAGAACTGTTCTTGTTGGCCATAGAAACCAGTCAGACTTTCCTGCTCCTCTTTGGCCCCATGTCAAATGAGTGTTTCTGCTACTGATGATAAATCCCAAGACAAACCACTGATAGAAGTGCTCCTTTGCTGGGTCTAAATGCTGTAGAAGTTCACTCACTTACTTGGAAGCAAAGAGCGACATTTCACTGATCCAGTGAGGGAGCCACTCCATAGGAAAAGGTAAGTGGTTTGTTACTGGTGAGTTTTAGAGGATTGCTGGTCTAACATGGCCTTCATTCTCCTGGACTTCTACAATGGACACTCTGATTACTATGGGACATGTGCTGTTTTTTCCTTTTCACTTTTATGTATGGAGCCCAGTATTTAGATCTCCACTGGATGTACGGTCCTCGCTGTATGTCCTTTAAAACCACTTCTGGACCGGAAGGATTCCCCCCCTTAATGACCAGGCCATTTTTTGCGATTCGGCACTGCGTTATTTTAACTGACAATTGCGCGGTTGGGGCGACACTGTACCCAAATACAATTGATGTCCTTTTTCCCCACAAACAGAGCTTTCTGTTGGTGGTATTTGATCACCTCTGCGATTTTTATTTTTTTGCACTATAAACAAACAAAAGAGCGACAATTCTGAAAAAAAAAAAAAAAAAACATTTTTCACTTTTTGCTATATAACTTTCACAATAATAATAAAAAAAATTAAAAATCAAACTTTTTTATAATTTTAGGCCAATTTGTATTCTGCTACATATTTTTGGTAAATAATAAATCCCAATAAGCGTATTTTGATTGGTTTGCGCAAAAGTTATCGTGTCTACAATGTCAGTTAGGTGTCCGATCTGTCCGCCGCAATGTTGCAGTCCTGCAAAAAATCGCTTATCGCTGCCAAATTGCCAATACTAGTAAAAAATAAACATGGCATAAATCTTTCCCCTAGTTTGTAGACACGATAACTTTTGCGCAAACCAATCAATATACACTTATTGGGATTTATTTTTTACCAAAAATATGTAGCAGAATACAAATTGGCCTAAAATTATAAAAATTTGATTTTTAATTTTTTTTATTATTATTGTGAATGTTATATAGCAGAATGTGAAAAATATTGTTTTTTTCAGAATTGTCACTATTTTTGTTTATAGCACAAAAAAAAAGAATCGCACAGGTGATCATATACCACCAAAAGAAAGCTCTATTTGTGAGGAAAAAAAAGGATATCAATTTTATTTGGTTACAGCATCGCACGACCGCGCAATTGTCCATTAAAATAACGCAGTGCCGAATCACAAAAAATGGCCTGGTCATTAAGGGGGAAAATCGTCCACTCCAGAAGTGGTTAAAACATTTTTCTAGGTGGCACTGATGTGGAGACACTAATATGGGGCACTAATAGGTGGCACTGATGCAATGATGGGCTGCACTGATGAGCAAGCACTGAAAGGTAGCACTGATTGGCGTCACTTGCTGGGCATTGCTGAGGCTGCACTGTAATGCTGTGCTCTGATTATCTGTACAGGTCTCCCCTGCGAGGAGATGCCACTGATCTGGCTCTCCACATTTTACACATGATCCACTGTGATTGGACACAGCCAATCACATGTGCAATGAGCTGCGGCATCGGCTCTTTAACGAGATCGGGGTCATATTGGTCTTGTTTCATAACAACATCAATACCTGCTATAAAAACCAGATGGGCATGGATGGTGAGCTGATTCGGTGGTTCAACGGGCCACTTGACGAGACTTGCCCCCCAGGCCTAAGGCTGCCAGCCCTCCCCTGCAAGACACCTTACACCATTGCTAAATTCTATCCAGAAACATCTAATTTATGCTGGAGACAGTGCGGGCAGGTTGGCACTCTACTTCATGTTTTGTGGACGTGCATTTCCCTGAGAAGCTTCTGGGCCTCCATTTCCACATTGATAGCAGAAGTCACCGGGATACTTAACAAAATTTCAGTTGAACAGGCGATTTTGGGTGTGAATATGGACAAATACCCACCCCAATATAGGACGGTGGTCCAGAATATCTTGTTCGCTGCTAGGTTGTCCATAGCACGTAAGTGGAAGTGTGCCGACCCCCCAACTCGGAGGGAGGTCATCCAAATAGTAGGGGAGTCTTGTGTGTATGAGAAGACCCTGGCCTTACAGGCCTTCAAGCTACAACAATTTCACTCCAGGTGGTCCATATGGACCACTTATGTAGGGTATCATGGCCCCCAATGATTTCTGATGATTGTCTGCAGTATTGTTAAAGTTGCTGGGGTCCTGGGGGGGGGGGGGGGGGGGAGAGGGAGTGGGCGTTTGAAGGGAGGACGCAGTATGTTCCCTTATGGGGCGTCCTTTCCCGGTGGCGTTGACCACTATAGAGGTTGCAAATGACAGATACGTGCCCCCTCTCCTCCTTCCCTGGACAAACAGGTTCATATGGTTTCAATGTGTTATTGTTCAAGATACGAAAGTTCATCCTATATTGTGGGTCCTTGCAATCACTGTGATACTAACAGTGCTTATAGACATTTATCTTTATACTTCAATGTACGTCAATCGCATTGCAAATATGGTTTTCATATGTTTATGTACGCTGCTTATTTACTGTATTTGAAAAACTCAATAAAAATACTTTCAAAAAAAAGAAAATGTTCATTACCCTTAACTAGCTCTTTCCTTGGCTTTGTCTCAGAGTGATTGATTCACCAAAGCAGTACATATTAATCTTACCTTGGTGACCCTCTTTTCACTTTGGAACACCCGCTTGTGTGCAACACAGTTTAGGAGAAACAGAGATTTGTTTTGCACATAATGGAATTGTTGAATACAATTACAGTACACTGAAAATATATTTCTTTAGTAAATCAACCCCAGCTTGTTGTTTTTGGAGTTTTTGCATATTGCATGTGGCAGGGCCTGTTCATTCTAAAGTTTAGCCTGGCTTTGTTTCATTTTCCACCCTAATAATAGATTCAGGGGCGTACCAAGAGCATTTGGCACACGGGGCGGATCCTATATCTGGCACCCCCCCCAGGCGACGAACTGCCCATTGACGTGTCACGTGTAAAATGTATGGAGACCCCCTTTTACATTACACAGCCCTCTTACCCCTGGACACCTTTACATTACACAGCCCCCTTACCCCTGGACACCTTTACATTACACAGCCCCCTTACCCCTGGACACCTTTACATTACACAGCCCCCTTACCCCTGGACCCCTTTACATTACACAGCCCCCTTACCCCTGGACACCTTTACATTACACAGCCCCCGTACCCCTGGACCCCTTTACATTACACAGCCCCCTTACCCCTGGACCCCTTTACATTACACAGCCCCCCCATTGGAACCCTTTACATTACACAGCCCCCATCCCCCCATGGAACCCTTTACATTACACAGCTCCCACCCCCCCATGGAACCCTTTACATTACACAGCCCCCCAATAGAACCCATTACATTACACAGCCCCATCCCCCATACAACCCTTGACATTACACAGCCCCCCAATATAACCCCTTTACAATACAAAGCCCCCACCAATAGAACCCCTCTACAATAAATCCCCCCATAGAACCCCTATACAATACAAAGCCCCCCCAAGGAACCCCTATACAATACAAAGCCACCCCCCAAAAAAGAACCCCTTTACAATACAAAGCCCCCCCCAAAGAACCCCTTTACAATACAAAGCCACCCTCCCCTGAAGAACCCCTTTACAATACAAAGCCACCCCCCCAAAGAACCCCTTTACAATACAAAGCCACCCCCCCAAAGAACCCCTTTACAATACAAAGCCCCCCCCCAAAGAACCCCTTTACAATACAAAGCCCCCCCCCCCTCCAAAGAACCCCTTTACAATACAAAGCCCCCCCCCCTGCAAAGAACCCCTTTACAATACAAAGCCCCCCTCCAAAGAACCCCTTTACAATACAAAGCCACCCCCCAAAGAACCCCTTTACAATACAAAGCCCCCCCTGCAAAGAACCCCTTTACAATACAAAGCCCCCCCTCCAAAGAACCCCTTTACAATACAAAGCCCCCCCCTCCAAAGAACCCCCTTTACAATACAACCCCCGCCCCCTCAAAATAACCCCTTTACAATACAAAGCCCCCCCCCTCAAAAGAACCCCTTTACAATACAACCCCCGCCCCCCCCCCCACCTCTTTAGGAGGAGAGCGGAGGAGGAAGAACTGTTTAAAGCAGAGGATGTGAGAGAGACTCACTGTCACTCCCGAGCCCTGAATACACAGCGGTCGGCGCCTCGGCAGGAACTGCAGAAGTTACTGTGCTAGTTAATAAGCAGGTGATTGGTTGATAGGCGGTCCTAGCAACCAATCGCCTTCTCATTAACCAGCACAGTTAACTCCGGCAGCGCCCGCCGATCGCTGTGTATTCAGGGCTCGGGAGTGACAGTGAGTCTCTCTCACATCCTCTGCTTCAAACAGTTCCTCCTCCTCCGCGGCGGAAGCAGTCTGGCGGCCGGCCCCGGGTGTCACCCTGGTCTTCCCTGACACCCCCCTAATGTGTGGCACCCGGGGTGGACCGCCCCCCCCCCCGCCCCCCCTATTGGTACGCCACTGAATAGATTACAGAACAGAACAATTTTTTTGTTTACAAACATTAAAAAGAAACAGAGAGAAGTGCTAACCCATTCCCACTCAAGCCTAAAAAAAATACTTGGGTTGGGCCTTCATATCTACGAATTAGGTAAGTAAGCAGTAAAAATGTGCCAATTTATTTATTGCCCGTTTATACCTCTGTGTACTAACATATATGCAGTGATTAGCCATTGTTTCTAATGTTACTAGTTCACATGTATGCATCACATTGACATGCTTTGGCCAAAAATAGGCCGCATCTATTTTTTCCTTTACCACTGATAGGAATAGTTACATAGCTAGTCAGGTTAGTCTGGCTCAACCAATAAAAAAAACATAAAAAAAAAACAGTAATGAAAACCATACAATCCCATATACTGTACACAATCCTATACAGTTGATCAAGAGGAAGGCAAAAAAAAAAAGGCAAAGCATGATCCAATTTGCTAAAGCAGGGGAAAAAAAATCCTTCTTGATCCCCTGAGAGGCAATCGGATATTCCCTGGATCAACTTTACCTATAAATATTAGTACCCATTTATATTATGTACACCCAGGAAAGAATCCAAGCCTTTTTTAAAGCAATCTAGTGAGCTAGCCAGAACCACCTCTGGAGGGAGTCTATTCCACATTTTCACAGCTCTTACGGTGAAGAAGCCTTTCCGTATTTGGAGACAAAATCTTTTTTCCTCTAGATGTAAAGAGTGCCCCCTTGTCCTCTGTGTTGAACTTAAAGTGAATAACTCAACACCAAGTTCACTATATGGACCCCTTATGTATTTATACATGTTGATCATATCCCCCCTTAATCTCCTCTTCTCAAGAGAGAATAAATTCAGTTCCTCTAATCTTTCCTCATAGCTGAGCTCCTCCATGCCTCTTATCAGTTTGGTTGCCCTTCTCTGCACTTTCCCAAGTTCCCCGATATCCTTTTTAAGAACTGGTGCCCAAAACTCAACTGCATATTCCAGATGAGGTCTTACTAATGATTCGTACAGGGGTAAAATGATATCTCTCTCTCTGGAGTCCATGCCTCTGTTAATACAAGTGAATCTGTGAATAGAAGAACCTTTCAATGCATGACAACACATCTGCCTAAGCAATACAAAAAAGAAAATATCCCTGTATATTGCGTTTGCTTAGATGCCCATCTAAAAGTTTTTTAAATATTGACACTCCTCGCTGACAGCCCCAACACATTCAACACATTTTTATTGAACATTTTTTGAAATTTTTTTCACAAACAATGCACGGGGTAATTTCAAAGATACAGACGTACACAACATCATTGTATAGTATACCAAGGCAAAACGCAGGTGAAAGTACATTGAATTACCACCTGTAGTATTAGTGTTCAAGTCCCCTATCGATGAATTGATGAAAAATACAGTGGTTATGATAGGCATGCATTGCATAGCAAACCATATTTGGGGTCCAACAACAGATGACCTAGGGCACCTGCAAAGAATCACTGAGCTGCAGTATAAGGAATCCTAAATCAAGGGACCACCCTGTGTCTCTGTTTCTATGGCAAACAGAATATGGATTGCAGAAAAAAAAAAGACTTGAGCAATAGAAGTGAGCAGAGTGAGGAAGATGTACAGAAAGGACTATAGGACGTGAGGAGGAGGGGGAGTAAGGAAGGATGGGGAGAGGAAGGAGGAGTTGGAGTCAGACCATCACAGACATCGCAACACAAAACTGCACATCAATTCTCAGTAAAAGTTATGGCCAAATTATTTTAGCCTTTTTTCTTTTTTAGTTTTACAAGCTCTCCAGCGGAATGTATCAGTTTACATGGATAAGACAAACCACTTAAAGTGGTACTAAACCAAGGACCCTACATTCACTATATCTGGTATCCCACAGTACACAGCACATGGAAATGCAATTATGTGACCCCTATCAGTGTCTGACTGCTTGTAGTTTTCATTCTCCTTTGACTTTCCTATGAAGCTAGTGCAATACCATAAAATATTTATTGGAAAATTGTTAAAACCACATCATGCATTATACTCACAAGAGTACGCTATGTAAAAGCAAAAACCAAAAGAATTCCTGCGGCTGTCCAGAGACCACAGGACCATGATCCTTAGTAATGACAGGTGAACTTGAAGGTGTCCATAGGGCTAACACGTTTCAAGGGAGAACCCTCTTCCGCAGATGGCTGGACAGCCGAAGGAACTCCTTTGGTTTTTGCTTTTACAATAAATATTTTATAGTATTGCACTAGGTCGGTCCGCCCTTCTCTTGTTTTTTGCTTTCAGTTTGTGTGGATACCCATCATCCTGAGAGGGCAGCAAGACTTCAGATGCCAATGATATTGCCATTACCTCTCTGGCCTTTATGCAACATTTGAGTGCAGGAGACATTTACTTGTCTTTTTTGTCCTATGAAGCTGCAAGACCCCTGGCCCTCTGTCTGGACAGCGATGATTGGCCCTGTGCTGATCATATGCAACCTCCTAAGAAAAAAAAAATCTCTAGCAATACACATCAAACTAAGCATGTGCAGAGTGCCCCCAAGGATTTGTTCTATCAGAAAAGACAGGATCACACAGCCTTTTTACAAAGTGCTGAGGATTAACCCCTTAGATTCCACAGTGAGTATAACAAGCATACTTTTACTGTATATACGCACTGATTTTACCTTTGTGGGTTTAGTAACACTTTAACACTGGCAGGGGTGATTAAAATGATCAGCTTTTATTTATTCACGCAAAACCTTTATCCCAAAAGTAAAAAATTGACTGTAAATTGCGAAGTGGAGTTTGGCCTCAATTTGTTAGTGGTTCTGAATCTGCTAATATATTTACCACTCCCCTTCCACCCAAACAATTAATGCTGCTTTCTGCTGTACCTCCTATGCTCATTCCTTAAAGTGGTTGTAAACCTTTCTTTTTTTTAAATAAAAATAACAAACATGCCTATACTTACCTGCTCTGTGCAAGGATTTTGCACAGAGTGGCTCTAAACCTCTTCTTCTGGGGCCCCCCGCCGGCGCTCTAGGCCCCTCCTCTTTATCGGGTGCCCCTACAGAAAGCCGCTTTCCCTGAGGGCACCTGTGCGAGCTCGTTCCCGAGTACTGCTGCCCCGTCCCCGTTAATGTATCACAGAATTTGATTGACAGCAGCAGGAGCCAATGGCTCCCACTGCTACCCTCCTGTCCAATGAGGAGAGAGACAGCAGCTGGAGCCGCTGCGCTCGTGCACATTGCTGGATCAGATTGGGCTCAGGTAAGGAAAAGGGGGGTCTGGGGGGGCATCTACAGCACAGGGGATTTTTCACCTTAATGCATAAAATGCATTAAGGTGAAAACCTTAAGGCTTTAGAACCACTTTAACCACATCCCTCCCTCCCACCCACCGTGAAATGATAGCGGAGCAGAGTGGTGCGGCTATTATTCTGGGACGCCGTCATATGACGGCCCACCAGAACAGCCTCTCTTGTGCGCCCATGTGGTGATCGTGGCCGCGCCGTGTCCCGTGACCCCGATCTTGGTAAAGAGCCAATGACTTAGCTCTTTACCCATGTGATCGGCTGTGTCCAATCACAGCTGGTCACATGTAAATGAGGAAGTGCCGTTTATCGGCTCTCCTTGCCTCACACTGTCAGAGTGTGTGGCGAGGAGAGCTGATCAGTGGCTCCTCCTCAAAGGGGAGGGGCCACTGATTGGCTAGAAAAGGTAATCAGGGCACTGATCATCAAAAATGCTCAAAAATAGTGCCCACAGTGCCCACCATCAGTGCTCACTATCAGTGCCCACAGTGCCCACCATCAGTGCCCACCATCAGTGTCCACAGTGCCCACAATCAGTGCCCATAGTGTTGCCAGTCAGTGCCTGCTCATCTGTGCTGCCCATCAGTGTCCATCAGTGCCGCCCATCAGTGGTTGGGAGGTAAGAGGTTAACATAAGGGGCAATCAAAGGGTTAAATGTGTCCTTAGGGGGTGCTAACTGTCTGTAGGGGAGGTGCTCTGACTGGGGGAAGACAGAGATCCGTGTTCCTGCTTGGACCGCTGATTGGCTCCGCCTCTGTCCTATTAGCCTGCGAATGGGTCTCTGGCGGCGCGCCCCCTAGGGGCTATTGCACGAAATGACGTACAGGTACGTGATTTCGCACAATAAAGCCAAGCCAAGTAAATTGTGTATTAAATAAGTGATTAGTCCAGACACTGCCATCTCATTTTGTACCATGCTTTGTTTGTTATCAGTCTGAGTGTAACTGAGGGCCACAACTTAGGAGCCATCTGCAGCATAGCAAATCATCCCTGCTTTGCTAAACACTGTTTCTTAAAGCAGGAATACACAGAAAATTGACTGATCGCTCGACCAAGAAACAGTGCATTTTTCCAGAAGTGCATTTGTGAGGTCAGGCACTGATGTTGGAGAAAAGGCCTGGCTTGCATTCTGCCCTCTTATTTATCCCAAATGTGTTTTATCTGGTTGAGGTCAGGACTCTGTGCTGGCCAGTCAAGTTCCTCCACCCCAAACACACACATCCATGTCTTTATGGACCTTGCTCTGTACATTGGTCCAAATCATTTGGTGGAGGGGGGATTATGGTGTGGGGTTGTTTTTCAGGGGTTGGGCTTGGCCCCTTAGTTCAAGTAAAGGGAATTTTAAAGGCACCAGCATGCCAAGACAATTTGGACAATTTCATGCTCCCAACTTTGTAGGAACAGTTTGGGGATGGCCCCTTCCTGTTCCAACATGACTGCGCACCAGTGCAAAGTAAGGTCCATAAAGACATGGGTGAGCAAGTTTAGGGTGGAGGAACTTGACTGGCCTGTACAGGGTCCTGACCTCAACCCAATAGAACACCTTTGGAATGAATTAGAGCGTAGACTGCGAGCCAGGCTCTTTCTCCAACATCACCTGACCTCACAAATGCGCTTCTGGAAGAATGGTCAAACGTACCCATAGACACACTCCTAAACCTTGTGGACAGCCTTCCCAGAAGAGTTGAAGCTGTTATGGCTGCAAAGAGTGGGCCAACTTAATATTGAACCCTACGGACTAAGACTGGGATGCTATTCCCTATGCACCTCTGAACTACCTCATGTGATTTTTGCAATTTTAGCTACTTTACCAGTGCCAGTATATCCCCTCCCCCCCCCTTTTCCCTCTCCTTTCCCTTCTCCTCACCCCCTGTTTCCCTCTCCCCCATGGCCCTTTGTTATACTATACTAACAACCATGCATTTCATTATAGACACGCATATATTTACATACTCCGCATCTGCTCCTGATGATTGGTCATAACCATGAAACGCGTAGAGCTGTCTAGGATGCCACGTCATGACTATATTGTGCCTACTATCTTTTTATGCATTGTAATGAATTTTAACCCCAATCTATTAATTTATTTATATGATCTATGCTGGTGCTAGTCCGCAATATCCAATAGGACACCATTGACATCATTATGTGCAATCGTATCATGCTTGCTGCAATGGGCTGACTTATATGCATTTCTTAATGTCATCTACCAGTAATGATGTATCTATGTCATTTTGGTTTGATGTGAGATGTATGTACATATTTATTGATCAATATGATGTTATGATTTTTATGTATTTATCTATGTTATCAACCAGTAATGATTACCATTGTCAATATGTTGTAATATTAACGTATAAAATTATCTATTAAAATGTGATATATATTTATGTTGTTGTGGATTTCATATACACATATGAAATACCTATGCCAGCCAATTGATACATTTATATTTAATTTCCTTGATTGTTGCCATATGTTTCATTTAAAGTCCCAACTTCCTCTTGTTTTATTTATGCATAGGGATGGAGGAATATGACCCTACCCCGTCATTTCCTCATTTAAAGTCCCAAATTCCCCCCCCCCTTTTTTTTAATAAGACTGGGATGCCATTAAAGTTCATGTGTGTTTAAAGGCAGGGTTCCCAATACTTTTGGTAATATAGTGTATTTGGAAGTAGATATGAGGTTTGGGTTTGCTGCTACCATAGTTTTGAAGAGTGTCCTGTATGTTTGAGAATTGTGGTCTCACAAATTGTTTTGCAAATTTGTTCAGGAAATTTTCTTTACGCAGTAGTGCACCGCATGGCCTTTGAGATATGGTCAGCTGGCTTTGGAGGGTGAATAAGGGAGCTTTTAACTGCTGTTACATCCATAACATTTTTTTTATTTATTTGCCGCAAGGCTTCCTTTAAATCAGGGGGTGGTATTTTGGGGTTGTCATTAACTTTGGAGGTATATTGATTAATATTCTATGTTTATTTGGCCTAGGGATAGGTTGAACTGTTTTTCAGCAATGCTTAGTTTTATAAAAAGTTTTGTTTCAGAGTTGGTATTTTGGGGGTCATATTTAATTAGTTTTTTTTAATATATATATTTTCATTTTACATCGACTGGGCTTTTTAAAGTTTGGAGTGCTCAAGGCGGCGCAATTTACTTACTGAACATCTGTTCTTGGAGCTGCCTTTTATTTGCAAGACTCCATTGCATCATTTGAAAGATAAAAATAAAACTAAGTGTAAAAACGGTGTGCAACTTAACCACTTCCCGACCAGCCACCGTACATATACTCAGGGCCGTCTTTAAGGCAGGGCAAAAGGGGAAGCTGCCCTGGGCCCCATCATTGTTGTGGGGCCCAAAGCAGCTGCCTCATACTTGCCAACTATCCCTGTTTAAATTCCCTTAAAGTTTTAGTCCCATAGCTGCCCAGCTCTTCCCTATTGCCATGTACAGATGACTCAACTGCAGACCATGTGTTTACCTGTAAATAACCTGCAATGATTTGTAAATTGCGCGGCATTAATATGTAAATAGCCATGGACCAGCTGAATTGATATGTAAATAGAGGCAGCATTAATATGTATATCATGACACCCTGAGGTCATATCCACCTTCACTTCTGTTGAATGCTGAGTTAATTAAGCCTACCATCAGCCTGTTCTGCAGAGGTAAGCAAATTGGAGGGGGAACCTTTTTTCAAAATACCATGGTGGCACAGCACCCTGAATTTTGGTGGATGTGAATACGCACATCTCAGCAGATGCGTGAAGGTGTCATTAACAATTAATACCACTGCTGTGTACCAGGCGAAGGGCAGCAGGCTAAATGTCTGAGTTACATTGGTGGTCAGTGTAAATCTTCTCATTACATTGGGCTTGGTGAAAAATCCTTTCATTCACACTAGTGGTCAGTGTAAATGTCCCCCTTACTTTGGTTGTCAGTGTAACTTTTCATTAAATTGGTGAGCAGTGTACATTTCCCTTTACAGTGGTGGTAAGTGCAGAATTGCCCTTACATTGGTGGTCAGTGTAAATCCCCCCTAACATTGGTGGTCAGTGTAGAAGTGTCACCTTACATTGGTGGTCAGTACAAATCTCCTCAACAATGGTTGTCAGTGTAAACTCCCCCTTACATGGAGGTCATTGTATATTCCCCCTTACACTGGTGGTTGGTAAAAATGCTCCTATTACATTGGTGTCAGTGTAGAAATCCCTCTTCATATTGGCGGGGGGCGTAAAATCACCCGTTGCATTGTGATCAGTGCAAATTGCCCCTCACATTGGTGGTCAGTGTAGAATATCCCCTCACATTGGTGGTCAGTGTAGAATCCCCCACTATATACTTGCCAAAGATTTCCTGCTTTGCTCTACATGATTCAGAATTTGCCACAGTGTACTGCCTCCTGACTAATCCCATTCCCCCACCACTGCGACTGATCCCATCTACCCCTCAGCATTGCCACTGATCACCCCTCTTCCCCAGCATTGCCACTGATCCCAGGAGTCCTAGTATCCCTAGGAGTTTTCTATCTATTGATGGGTCCCCTCACCTCCCCAGTCTATGGTGTGCAGGCAAGCAACCAATCAGTGGGCAGTAATGATGTGCACTAACCTCTTACAACCAATTATTGATCGGTAAGGATGTGCAATAACCTCTAGCAACCAATCAGTGAGCAGTAATAATGTGCAGTAACCTCTAATAACCAATTAGTGAGTGGTAAGGATGTTCAGTTACCTCTAGCAACCAATCAGTGAGCAGTGTTTTTGTACAGTAATCGCTAGAAACCAATCAACAAGCAGTAGTCATGTGCTGTAACCTCGAGCAAATAAACAGTGAGCCATAGTGTGTGCTGTAACCTCTAGCAGTCAGTCAGTGAGCAGTAATGATACACTGTAACCTCTGGCAACCAATCGCAATTTCTGCCTGATTTGATTAAGTAAACTGATTTTGAGTCTAGCTGCTGTTTATTGTATGTCTCAGAGAAGGTGGAGTTCGAAATTGCATGGGGGGCCCAAGAAAATGTTTGCCCAGGGTCCAATCAATATTAAAGACGGCCCTGCATATACTGCTGCAGGTCGGCTCGTTCCCGCAAAAGACGTACCTAATTTCTTGAGGCCCTTAAAATGCCAGTTCAGTACTATTACCCCCTCTCACAAGGAGAAATAGGAAGAGTAAATCTCTCTTTCAGAGACACAGACAGCAATAAAATCCTAAGATAGATTTTTACCCTTTCCTATTCTATTCAAAACTTTAGGCACGACAGAATGTTATTTTGCATTGTTATGGGCATTAAGACACTTAATGATAGGACTTTTTGAATGAATTAACCACTTCAATACCAGGCACTTTTACCCCTTTCCCGCTCATAAAAATAGATTTTTAACATTTTGTTCACACAACTTTCTTTTGTTGGTATTTAATCACCACTGGGTTACAATTTTTTTGCCAAATAAACTAAAAAAAGACAGAAAATTTAGAAAAAAAAGCACGCTTTTCTTTGTTTCTGTTAACATTTTTTGTAAATAATAACCTTTCTTCATAAATTTAGTCAACAATGTATTCTGCTACATTTCTTTGGTGAAAATAACCCAAATCCCTGTATATTATTTAGTCTGTAGTAAAGTTATAGAGTCCACAAACTATGGTATTGTGGACTCTATAAAACTATGGTATATACTGTATCAGCAAAATTAATCAGTCCTGATGAACTGACAGCCTATCTAAATCCTTGAGGCCCTAAAATGCCAGGACAGTACAGATATCCCCCAAATGACCCATTTTTGGAAAGCAGACAGTCCAATGTATTTAGTAGGAGGCATGGCAGGTTTTTTTTTTTTAAGGTGTACATTTTTTGTCATCATTTTTAGGAAAATGAAGAAATAAAAAAAAAATGTCACAGTTTTATATATATATATATATATATATATATATATATATATATATATATATATTGTCACAAGTGTCACAAGTGTCACTGACTGGTTACAGTACAGAATAAAATTAAAAAAAAAAAATGTCCCCCAATTTTATTTACACACTAACACCAGTGCAATATAATGTCAAACATATCTTTGTGTCATCAGCAAAAAGACAAACCTTACCATCGAGGCCTTTTGCAAATTTGGAAGATTTTCTTTACTTGCTGTCACGTAGGCACAAGAAGAGGTAACAGGAAATCTCCCTAAAGTTAAAAAATCTCCATCAGTTGTTTCCAGAATATATGTCCCCATTGGAAAATTTGTATTCTGGCAACCGTTTAAAGTTTTAAATTTAGATTCAATTTAAAATGTTTAGTTTTAGGCAGGATGGAAAATTATTCTCAAACAAATTTCTAACAGTGAATGTGGGTTTTGTTCTGGAAATCTCATTCATTCTAAAATCAATTGTTAAAAGCAAACTAGTTTTAACCACTTGCCAACTGCGGCCGAATAATGGCTACAGTGTGGTCGTCCAGTTCATATGACGTCCTCTCTCTTGATGGCGTGTGCCCACTGCTGGGCGCTGGCAGTGCGCTCTGTGTTTGCAGTGTCCTCCAGACACTGCCGAACACAGATTTAGGTAAAGAGCCAATCAGTGGTTCTTTACCACGTGATCAGCTGTGTCTGTGTCACAGCTGATCACATTGTCAACAGAAGCCAGTTACCAGCTCCTTCACCATTTCGTCTCATGCTGTCAGTGTGAGGAGGGGGAGAGAGAAAAGAGCCGATAATCATCTTCAGCAAAAATGCTGCCAATCTATGCCCACCACTGCTGCCAATCAGTGCCCACTGCTGCTAATCAGTGCCCACCACTGCTGCCAATCAATGCCTTCTCATCAATGTCACCTATGAGTGCTACCTGCCAGTGCCCATCAGTGTTGCCTACCAGTGCCCATCAGTGTCCTCTATCAGTACCCATCAGTGCCACATATCAATGCCCATCAGTGCCACCTATCAGTGTCCATCATTGCTGCATATTAGTGCAGCCTCATCAGTGCCCTCCAGTGCCACCTCATAAGTGCAGCCTATCAGTGCCTAGCAGTGCTGCCTCATCAGTGCAGCCTATCAGTGCCCATCAGTGCTTCCTCATCAGCGCACATCATTGAAAGTGAAAAATTACTTGTTTGCAAAATTTTATAACAAAAACTATGAAAACGTTTTTTTTTCTAGATTTTCAGTCTTTATTTATTTAGCAAAAAAAAAAAAAAAACCATTGATGAATAAATACCACCAAAGGCTCTATTTGTGTAAAAAATAAAATTATACAAATTTAGTTTGGGGACAGTGTTGCATGCCTGCGCAATTGTCATTCAAAGTGTGACAGCACGAAAGCTGAAAATTGGCCTGGACAGGAAGGGGGTACAAGTGCCCAGTAGGCAAATGATTAAAGTACATTCGAAAGACATTTGTCAATTCTTCAAATACTGTGAATTTTTGTACAAATTTTCATACAAATATTTTTTCTAAAATCTACCAGTGTATGGCCAACTTTGCTTTTAGTTCCAGTGGTACCCAGGACGAATAGAGACAGTAAATATGTCTGGCAAAGACACACCAATACAGCTCTGACATGTCTTCTAGCCTCTCACCAATTTCTTCAAACCTAAAAAAATGTTGCCTTTAAACACACTTTATTATCTTTTCTGTGGGTGTCTGATGTGGGTGTCAGACAATTGTATGTCTCTACATATTGATCTAATGTATACTTAAGGCTACATTCACACCTGAGCGTAGCGTTTTTGCGCGGTTTTTACCACGATTTTACTGCGATTTTTACCGCGATTTACAGGCATTTTTACAGGCGTTTTTTGTGCAGGCGTTTTTAGATTGAATAGAAACCAATGGAAAACGCCTGTAATCTGCCCGAAAAAGAAGCTCATGTACTTTTTTGAGCGTTGGGCGTTTTGCTTACAGCGTCAAAACGCTCAGATGTGAACAGGGGCCATTGAAATTAATAGGATTTGTCTTGTTGGGCATTTTGAGAGCTGATCCTAGAGCAGAAAAACTCCCCAAAAACGCCCCAAAACGCCTAGATGTGAACGGAGCCTTAAGGATATCTATGGTCATAGCATATATTTTCATTTTAGCACATCATTGTTGTAATAGGAATACAAACAATAGTTTTATTATTGACAATTAAAAAAAAACTTGCCTGAAAAATCACCTTTCATGTTGTGAGTGCTTAATAAACAATAGTGCAGTGCTAGGAAGCTAGAAAACATGTGCAAATAGTTCATATAAGGTAGAACACACAGGCTCTGAAAAGTCAAGATGTGCATCTAGATGACCTTTCATGGGTACATCCATGCATAACTTCCACCACAGATATTGCTAGCAGCTCACCTCAACACGGGGACTCCTGAATTAACATGTAGGTCAATCTCGCAATCCTATCAGGGTAACAATCTTTGCAATGCCGCCTGGTTATTCTTACATTGTGGGTGAATGGTCCAATAGGGTGGCATCTTACATAAGGCAGAGTGGACTTATGATGATAAGATACAAAGGCCAGTGCTTTCCTGGATAATATCCCAAAATTGATCTCCAAACCACACGGTACATGTTAACGCATAAAAAATATATAGTGCTCTCTGCTATAGCTAACTTTATTAGGATAAAAGAAAAAACAAACATGGCACCTAAACCAAGTGGCAGGTATGGACACGTTGCGTACACATAAAACCAGAGATGGCTGCGAGTGACGTCACATGGCTCCTTCCCGTACGCGTTACGTCCCAGGGACGGGACTTCATCAGCTGACCAAGGCGACATTGTAGAGATTGTTACCCCGATGGGAATGTACGAATTACCTTCCTGTTAATCCAGGGGTTCCCGTGTTGAGGTGAGCTTCTAGCAATATCTGTGGTGGAAGTTATGCACGGATATACCCACGATAAATCATCTAGATGCACATCTTGACACTTTTCGGACCCTGTGTGTTCTGTCTTATACAAAGTTTTGCATATTTTTTTCTATATATAATAACTGCATTATTGTTTATGTTAAGCTGCTTGGTTTTGTAAAATTGGCCTTTAGTGTTCAGCTACTTATGTACTTAGAATTGTTTTGTGCCTGTCTGCTGGTAATCTCTTTCCACAATTTTCTGGTTGTATTTGATTATCTCTACGTTTTTATCTTTTGCGCTATAAAAAAGAAAACAAAAAAAACATACATTTAAAAAAATAAAAAAAACAATATTTTTAACTTTCTGCTATGAAACATATCCAATAAAAAAAATGTAAAAAAACATATTTCTTCATAAATTTAGGCCAATATGTATTCTGCTATATATTTTTGGTAAAAAAAAAAAAAATCCCAATACGCGTATATTGATTGTTTTTTGCGAAAAGGTATAGCGTCTACAAACTATGCGATATTTTTAGTTATTTTATTTTGATTTTTTTTCTAGTAATGGCTGTGATTAGTTACTTATAGCAGGACTGCAATATTGCGGTGGACATTCTGACACTAACTGACACTTTTGTTGCTTTTTGGGGACCAGTGACAAATATGCTAAAAAATATGCACTGTCACTGTACTAATTATACTTGCTGGGAACGGGTTAAAATCAGGGGCAATCAAAGGGTTACCTGTTTGCCTAGCCAGTATTTTACTACACTGTGTGAGGGGCTTTTACTAGGGGAAGAGATGAAATGTATTCCCTGCTTTACAGGAACACAAATTCCATCCCTTCCCTCCTGTCAGAACGGCGATCTGCCTTGTTTACATCGCCGTTCTGCCTAACAGTCAGCAGGTGCCGGAGGATATCAGGTACCCATAGCACGCATGCACGCCCCTTACCCGGAATTGCCAGATCATGTGTATATATACGTGATCTGCAGCCCTGTAGCAGTAAACCTGCTATTGGGCGGACCTGAGCTAGTTAAGTATGTATGTGTATATAGAGATAATAGACTGAAGTAGAGAAAGATTTCATCAGACTTCTTGGTAAATCAAATCTAAAATCTTATGCCTCATTTCCAATGAGCGGTACGGCGGTCCAGTTCGGTACGGTACGCAATTTTTGCCGTTTCCATTGTCAAAAGTTGTGAGTGGTACCCCAATTCCGAACCATACCGTACCACTTTTTTGGGACCCTTTTGTTGGGGTACCAAGCACAATCGTACCATACCAACAGGGTGGGGATACACTGTTAAAGTACTGTTGAGCTGAGGTACTGTTGGTGGTGGAAACGCAAGCCTGATCAAGGTGTACCTTTCTGAACCGTACTGAACTGTACCGAAATGAACCGTACTGCTCAGTTGAAATGAGGCAATAGTTGTTTCTGTTTCCAATGTTGCAAATGGTATTCCATTTTATTTTGCAGGATATCCTGCTTACCAAGTAGAACAACTGTTCTACTTGACTGCATCAATCAAAGGCCAGCCTTCATCCTACCAGTCTGTGCCCTGCTATTACTCTACTTTGTACTCTTTCTTGCATCTAAGTACACAAAAATGTGTGTGCACAGCCTGGTTTGCATATAAAGATGTTTGTCTTCATTAAGAAACCTAAACAACTTCAGGTCTTATTGGTGCATGTAAGAACTTTATTGAATTAGGTGTGTGTACACACACAAAATCGAGCAAATATTTTTAAACAAGCAAACATTTGCAGTTTTAGTTTTAGAGAATTATGCTGATTGCCTCCATGAAAATCGTAAATGTTTTTTGGGGTGAGATCATTCCTTAGCTGTCAGCACTCTTTCTGTGCGCATTTTTTAAAGGTTACCACATAAAAAAAGAGTGTATTCAGGTACTATTCATGTATTTATGTAGGCGACATTTAATGGTGGTGGCTTAGACAAAGCTGCATGCTCAGTCAATAACACTAAATGATATGTCTACTGTTAGTCATTATTGGCTGCCCACACAACCTTAAAATGTGCAATTGCCAAAGATTGGCATTTTACGTTTGTTTTCAGACTGGCAAATGATAACACATTGGAAAACATTTATCTTCGCATTTTATGCTACATCTGTTATACTGGTTTTGTTAACCCTCCCAACATCTCTCTCTCCATGCTGCCATGCCTATGTGTTGGCACTTTCTGGACATGATCCTTTGCAAAAAATATTAAGCTACACAATTTTACATTGGGGCAATGGTGGCCACAATCTTCTATTTTTTTATGCGTGCAACCACGTGCAATGCCTCCTCACCACCTGCCTAACACCTCTAAAAAGCATTTTGAATGTGGATTGCTTTTCAGTGGCACAGCAGTATAGATGCAGGTCTAATCTTAGCTTTAGAGTTATACAGGAACTGGGAGTCTACACTTGTGCAAAAAAACTCTATTCATTTCTTTTCTTTTTTTCAATTTTTCATTTATCACAATACACTGGTGCAGAGGTCACATATAACAATAATATCAATATGAGCAATCTGAGGGTACCATAAACAGTGGCCAAGACTGAAGCATAGTCCATGATAAAACCGGCAATACAGAACAAGTAACCGAAGCAATGGTGTACATTTTTAAGCTTGGGAAAACCTATTGCCCAGGAGTTAAGTAACCTATTCACCATGGCATCCAGGAACACCTGTACCATTTAAATTTTTTTCTTTTTTTTTTTTTTGAGGGGAAGAGGGAGGGGGAATGAGTAGGAGAAAGAGATAAAAAAGTAAAAAAACTTAGACTTAGGGATAGAGAAGTGGAGGGGGCTAGAAAGGAGGGGAACAGCTCTACTCCTCCAAAACTTTGGGTCCCCCATGGTCAGGAGTCCTCCACCGTCAATACTGGGAGGGGTCTAATGTACCTAAGATGAGTACTCAGCAGAGTATACAAAGTCTTACCAGTAGAATCACTTTCTCAGGAATGTCTTCCTCAGGCCCCTCTCTGTTGCATGCAAGTCCTCCATTGATTTCTGTAACTTTCTTCAGCCAGATGGTAAACGAGAGTGCTTGTTTTTGGAATACAGCTTCCTGCTCTTGTCACTAATAATGGTTATGAGAGAGCATCTGGAGGTCTTTCCTGGGAAAGTGTGGTGGTGAAGTAGAAAGAATGCTGGATCCCAGGGAAGCTCATAATCTGTGAATTTCTGAGTAATACACCGTACCATGGCCCAGGAGTCATGAAGCAGGCGGCATGACCAGAAGACATGAAGCAGTGTTTCAGGCACTTCTCCGCATCTCCAACACACATCTAAACAGCCGGGGGACATCTTGTTAACCTGATTGGGTGTATGGTGCCTTTGTGTAGGAAGTTTAAAACCAGGATTCTTGATACTTGGAGCATATGCAGGTTTCGTAAGTGAAAAGGAGGATCCTTTCAATCTGTTTGTTAGAGAGCGTATTCCCAAGATCAGGTTCCCATTTGGAAATATAAGGTCATTGGAAGTCTGCAGGAGAGAGAAGCAGACAGTAGAACTGTGATACCACATGTCGCAGCAGCGATCTTTTGGAGCAGAGGAGTTCAAATAGAGTTAGTCAGTGAGTAAAAGGCAAGGCTGGTGGTAAAGATGTTAGAGAGATGGAGTTTGTGCCAGAAGAAGAGAGCAGCATACGCCAGGTCAGCAAATAGCTTAGATCTCAAAATCCATTGTTCAGCCTTCACAAGTTGCACTTGAAAAAATCTGTTATGTTATGGTGTATGGATCCTGAGGTGAGAAAGGTCAGGACTAAAGTCGGGATTTCCCACTATGAGAAAAAGTGGAGAAGGATCAAGAAATCACCATACACCAGAAAACCTAAGCACAAATACTCCAAGTTTCTACCATGTTTAAATGGGACTTGGAGCAAGTAGGGACTCCATCTTGCCATCAAAACAGAGTCTCCAGAAGTAGGGCTACAGTGGCCTGTTCTATAGATACTCATTGTTTTGTAGATGCATGACGGCATAAGTCTATTACCCTGCTCAATTGACAGACAGTCTGATATAGGGCAACATTTGGAAATGCCATTCCTCTGAGCAACTTCAGAAGCTGCAAAATGGTCGCAGGGAGGCATGGTGGGTTTTGAGACCAGAGGAAAGTTAGGAACGTCCTGTTTACGGCTTTTAAAAAAAGCATGGAATGTAGACTGGTAGAGCCTGCAGGAGATACAGCAGATGAGGCATGACATTCATCTCGATTATGTTGCATCTACCAAACCAAGAGAACTTGCCTTTGTTCTAAGACAAAAGATATTTTCTGACCACCAATAGAAAGGGTGGTAAATTCAATGCAAAAACATCCTCTGTAAATCTAGGAAGATTGCTACTCAAATATTTAATGAGTCCTGGGAAGTCCTGATAGGTGTTGCCAAAGAGTCAGGCAAGGATATTTTCAGGGCTTCAGACTTCTGAAAATGAATAAGGAAGTACAACATGCCCTTTATATTTGATTAACTCGGATAAGAGGTTTGGCAAAAAGATTAATGGGTTAGAGAGAAAATATAAAAGATCGTCTACATATGCTGAAACTTTGGGGGACGGGCATTCCCATAGATGGACCGGTTATGTCTAGGTGATTTTTAAGCTTACGCATAAAAGATTCTAGTGGCAGTATGAAGATCAAAGGTGAGAGGGGATATCCCTGTCAGGTAACATTCTTGATCTGAAATGGGGCAAATGTGTTCATTTGCTTTCACTTGTTCAGCATATAGTGTTGATCCAAAGCATCAGCCGTTGACACATGCAATCTCTATTTATTTCCATGGAAGAGCTGTCTATTATGCATCCCAATGATGGAAAATGAATAGAGATTCTTATGCAAACCCAAACAAAGGATTTTACAGTGGTGGCTGTGCGACTCCCAGTGGACTACACAAAGAAGAACTTGGAGGAGTGAGAACAGGTAATTATAAGACAATAGTTCTGAATATAACTGGATGTAATTTTTTTATTTCACCACCCCTTTAATGTTTACCTGGAAAGCTCATTGAATTTAATTATTGTTGTTATTATTATTTGTTCAGTGTTCATCAATAACTAAAGAAATGTAGAATTCTTCATAGAGCACAATCTAATAAAAGCATCTGTAACTGCATGTCTTCCGCACCGTTTCCTGACATCTCTGTTCAGCCTGCAGGTGCACAAGGACAATTAAACTCCCGTGATGAGATAAAAATTTGGTATAATGAGGCATTTGTTGCTATACTTACTGCACAGTTAATGTATTTTTACCATCAGCTGGTTATGCTGTACATTAGACTTTGAAACATGCAAATTGAACTCTGATTTTGATTTAAAAATAGAAGGAGAGAAAATATCTTTGTTAGCAGCCTAGCATATCGATTTGTGTAAAAATGTAATGTTTTAAAACCTTCTGAGAAATAAACATATGTGTCACTTCAGATATATCTTGAATTAGACATACGGTGTGACAGTATCATTAAAAACTGTAATTTAACAAGACTCTTGTTGCAATTGCAATATGACAGGTTGAAATCAAATGCCGTCAAATTCAAGTCTGTCCATTTTTTTTTTTCGGCGCATTGCTTTCTAGGTAACAGTTTTTATTATCGGTATTCTTTAGAGAGGATTCAGAGGTTGCACTCTGGGAATTGCTTTAAGTACCTTGGTTTGTTGTATTTATTTTAGGCTTCCATTGAAATGAAAAGTATTTGAATATTTCAATATTTCTAATGTAGCAATTTTATGAGGGTTTTCCATATTTAAAGCAAATCTAACTTAGTATTTCTTTCTGCATTAATTTTATTTCTCAGGATGAGGACATTTCAGCAAGTACAGAAAGTACCTGTTGTTCTTGCTAGAAAAGCAGTGTCCTTGTCACTACCTGTTAGTTCAAAAGACAGTAAAACCATGTTATCTTTCTTGTGTAAACCAATAATCCCCTCAACTACTAGGTAATAGAAAAAAAAAAAACAATAGAAACCATGGCTCTTTTCATAGATACAGTGAAAAATTGAGTGTAACCACATCGGGACAGGACATATATTATTTGCAAGATTCCCAGGTGAAAAAAAAGAAAGGAAGCCTAAAAAAAGAAAAAGAATGCAGCAAAAAACATCTAAGGATGGGTAAGCTGCAATATATTACATTTTTGTTTTTGAGTTTAGATACAGTAGACTTTAACTTCCCTCCACATTAACATTATTTAATGTGCACATTAGCAATACTCAAGTAGCAGTCCTCTCTCCTTTTTGTCGGTTTCTATTGCTCAGTTAATTTAAAGCCCAGCTTCAGCTAAAACTGAATAGAGCAAAGAAGGGTTAAAGCAGGCTTTCACAAACTTTTTACCCCAGAGGAAACCTTTAAATAATTTTCTGGTCTAGGGGAATCCCAGGTAAGATTAGTCCATTGGGGGTCATTGGGGACTGTCTGTGATGTTGCTTCAGGCACTGGATCCCGCATGGGTGCTCACCTTGACATTTGGTGCAACAAGTTGAGTTAGCCAGAGGGTGATATACAGGTCCAGGGTCATTGTTCATCATTATGGAACCCGTTCCCTTAAAGGGTATGACCACTGTGATGGGTGAAGCCTAGACTTTTATATAAAGTCCAGCTTCATGGACAGGTAAGACAGGTTTGCGCTATATCTTTGACCAATGCTGTAAAAACGGGGCTATGTTTGGAATGTATTCACTTAAGAGTGCAGTTTCAAACTTAGCTCCAAAATTCAACCACTCAGAGCTCAGTATTTGGTGGATACTCAGGTGTTACATCACACCACTAGTGGTGCACTTTAATGCCACTACTGCTTAGAGGCTTTATAAGATACTCAGGAACATCCTCCCACTCTTTCTCCATAATGATCCTTTGTAGGACAGTCTACCACATACCCCTTATGGACACACTTACACTATACTCAACACCCCTTGCATCAGAGCAAGAACCAGCTCTAATCCCAATCTCAGAATCTGATCATAGGTATATTTCAGGCACTTAAAAAGCACCCTATTTGACTAAAACGGAACTCTCTGCACCTATGTCAACATTTTCTCAGACAGATTACAGCTTTAATACAACCATCTTTATCCAGGGTCCAGTAAGGCCACACCTCTTCTTCTACTCCTGTTTCTCAACTGTAGTTGAATCCCATTATGCAAGTCCTAGAGGACATAGATACAGATGGGAATGAAGAGGAGATTGAGGCATTATTGGAGGAAGCTGTGGAAGCTGTGGAAGATTCATACAACATGCTTGGCATTGTGCAAACTGACTCTCCTCTGTCTCGATATGCCGCCTTGGGTATAAGAGATCTGCAAATTGTTGAAAAAGATTCTCTGTTTAACAGATAGAGCAGTCTATGATGACTGGGTCACCCCTTAAAGAAATTTCAACCCCCAAAATTTTTACTGAACTCTATCCAGTGAAAAAAGTTCACAAAGCAGTGAGTTATTCTTGTATTTGATCCTGTCACCTTTGTCCTAAACAAACATCTCACTTTTCCTATTGAAGTTGTTCCTTCTGCAGATAAAAAAACATTTTAGACACTCTATAAAGGTTCTCTTTAATCTTGCAGGCCCAGCCCTGCAACTAGCACTTGCTGCAATTTCAGTATGTCAAACTTCAGATACCTGAACTGGAACAATGACCAACCAACATAACCAGTATTTCATTGTCGTGCTGTTATACTGAAATTACAACACTTGCCTTCGACTCTGTTTTTCTGTGTAGATGCCCTAGAACATGTCATGAACCAAATTTCCAGAATGGCTTTAATTTTCATTCACATGCACAGAATCTTGGAAAACTGAAGCTGCCTGCAAATAACACCTCACACATATCCTTTCCAAGGAGGACATTTGTTTGGTGAGACTTTTGACCAATTGATCAAAGAGGTTACAAGTGAGAAGGTTTTATTTACACAGCAGAAGGCCCCAAGCCCTCACAAGCCCCTAGCTCCTCTAAATGCAGAGCGTCTGTCTGCTAATAAACAGGCTTCAACTTAAAAACCTAAGTCCAGTCATTCCTTTTGGAGCAAGGCTTGGCCCACCAAGGCCACCAAGCCATCCCCAAAGCCCTCTTTGCAATGAAAGGATGCCCTCACTTCTAAAACTGTGGAGACATCTGTTACAATTTGCATCTCTCTGGGTCACAGACATCCCAGATCTGTGGGTTAAATTGGTGGTTTCAAAATAGAGTTCAAAGTTCCACTACCTTACTCCTTTCTTCTTTCATATCAACCAAAAGCTGCCCAAGGACAGTTTTTCAGATCCACCTCTTCTCCCAGAGAGTCATTGTACAAGTACTACCACAAGACGGGTTCAAAGGGTCGCTTCTTTAAAAGAAGGGGAATCTGTGGACATCCAAGATTCCTATCTCCATATTCCCATTTACGCACTTAACCAGACCTTTTATCAGTTCCCATTGGCAAACAACCACTTCCAGTTGGTTGCACTGTCCTTTGGCCTATCCTCTACTCTCAGAGTAATCACAAAGGTTTTAGCACCTCTGCTTGCACTTCTCATAACTCAGGGTACCCAGGTCTGGCTATCAAAAAATGCCCACAGGACAATTCAAATGCTCCAGGCCTTCAGCTGGGTAATCAATTTCAGCAAATCTGCTCTCCAGCCTTCCCTTCTCCTGCAATATTTGAGTCTGATCCAGACACATCCCAAGCAAATTCTTTTTTCCTCCCAGAACAGAAAATTATTTTTCTAAGAGCACATGCTTGAGATTTAAGAACTAGGAAACATCTCTCTTTGAGAGATTGAGACTTCGCAGTCTAATGGCAGCTTCCTTCAAAGCAGTACCATTCGACCATATCCATTTAGGAGGTCTCTAACAAAACATGTTGACCTGGAAAAAGCAGGCTTCTTCTCTCAATTTGCCCATAGTTCTCTGCAGCCAAGCAAGGAATTCCCTGTCTTTGTGGATCACCATCCTGGCACTAACAGTGGGGAACTCTTTCCCTCCATAACACTGAAAAGATATCACAATAGACACAAATCTCTCAGGCTCGGTAACAGTGTTCTGATTCCTAATAGTCCAAGAAACATGGTCACTGAGGGAAGCCAAGTTTGCCATCAACATCTTGGACCTCAGAGCAGTCAGGTTGGTACTTCAGCACTGCACCCTGATCAAGGTGCAATCAGACAATACCATGGCACTGGCCTACATAAACCATCAAGAGGGCTTGAGGTGTCTAGCTGCCTTAAAGGAAGCACTCTCTGCAGTCCACATCTCTGGAGTGGACAACTAGAAAGAGAATTACCTCAGCTGCCATCGCTTCGATCAAGGAGAATGGGCCCTTCATCCAGATATCTTCAATCTTATATGCCAAAAATGGGGGATTCAGGCTGTAGACATCCTAGTCTCCAGATTCAACAACTAACTACCTCTGTTTGTTGCCACAACTAGGGATCCTCTAGCTCTAGCCTCAGATACCTTTATGATCCCCTAGTCTAAGGCTGGCCATACACTATACAATTTTCTTGTTCAACTTTCCTTTAGATTTACCAAAACCATGTAATATAGGGTCAAACCTAAACACTTTCAATTTGTATGCAGTCAAGCAGGCCCTTGCACTACATAGTTTAAGGTAAATCTAAAGGAAGTTGAATAAGAAAATTGTGTAAAGGAACCTTTCTTGCTTCAAAAACTAAATCAAATCAATCTATCTTTAATGTATCTTTGAGCATATTGAACCCAAAACTTGCTTTACTGACAAGTTTCTGCTCTGCTAAATGCAAATTTGGACAGCATTACATGTTTTATGGATTTTTTTTTTTTGTGGTATGGAGATATTAGCACCCTTTATGAACATGGAAATATTTTGTAGAATGATTAGCCTTCAACTCCTCACCTGTACTGTATTCAGCACTGCGATTGAACACCCGACTTTAACCAGTAAAGCTTAAAGAATAAGTTCACCTTTTAACAAAAAATAATACATTATTTTTTTGTGTCTGGAGCCTCTAAAGGATTTTACCAGCGGCCATGCAGGTCTCCTGTAGATCTGTTAGTGTATCTGTGTGCCCATACATTCCTTATGGGCAAGCAGATACATTCTGACAGGAAGAGAGAATGAACTATCACAGTGCTCCACAGTGCTGTGGTAGTTCATTGAAAATTAAGGACCCTTTCACACGAGCAGTCCAATTGAGTCCACCTTTTCCCTTTTCAGGCGGACCCCATCGGACCCCCTTTTCTTCTCTATGGAATCGCGAGTGTAAGTGTGCAGCAAAAATAAACAGGAAGGATCCGTCCATCCCCCCCCCCCCCCCATCTGGCCGGATCAGGAGGCAGTCAGTTTTTAGCTCTGAGGAAGGGGGTATGTCTCCCGAAATGCATTTAGTCTTCCAACCGCAGCACACATGGCTAGATGACATCTCTTATGACTAGAGTTATGTTTGTTGCACTTGTTCAATCTCTTGTTTGTGAGTATGTTTTTAGCTTTTGAATTTAGTAATTCACTAGGTGTTTGTGCTCTCCTGTGTAATTTTACAGTTTGGTTGAGATACCATCAGGTGTACAATGGTTTAAACACAGGAGTGTTAGAACTTTCTGTGATCAACTGGGCAGACCAAGGATTGGCTGGTCCCTGGTCAATATTTAGGCTTGTCACTTGAATTCTCCCTCTCTCTAAGCTCTAGAAAATTCCTGTAGAGGTAGGGGGAAGCTCTCAGCCTGTGAAGCCCTGTATAGGTCAGACCAAGCAAATAATGCTCCTCTGGTTACAGCAGAAGCCCAAAACTACATTTATCTAGCAGCCTAACTAGGAGGGTGCTACATTTGCTAAATCCTTAAACACCATACATTATATACCCTTAATCCCTGTGCCACATACACTATATTGTACATTACATAACACATGCACGCTGTATAGTACATATTTTTGACCCCTACACTATGTTCAACTTTTCATTCTGCTGAACCCTTCACTCTGCACACTATATTGTATGCTGCATACTCCTGACCCCTACAATTTTTGACCTGTTATATGATGCATACTCCTGTCCTCCACACTATGTTTACTGTTTTGCATATTACATTCTTCTCAGCCCTGCACTTTGCACCAAGGATGAGCAAATCTGCCTGGGTACGACTCACTGAGAGTTTAGCAAATCCTTTTTGAAGTAAAACCTTTTAGTAAAATCTGGTCATTTTAGGGACTAATAGGTAAACTGTAAAAAAGACATGGGGATCTGGACACTGGAAAAAAAAATACCAACATTTTAAAAAGACAGTGAAGTGGAAGAGGATCTTTTCATAGACAACATTGGCAACAGCCTACTCTGGCATCACATATTTGGCTGTGAAATTGATTTTTTCCTTTTACAATTAGCTTGGCTTGCATACAGCAGCAGACTCATCTGATTACTTTCAGCTTGAAAAAAAAATGCTCTTTTCAGGTTGCTCTAACAGCGACACATGATTTTCCTGTTTAACTAGTTCAGGGGTCTTGAAACTATGGCCCTCCAGTTGTTCAGGAACTACAATTCCCATCATGCCTAGTCATGTCTGTGAATGTCAGAGTTTTACAATGCCTCATGGGATGTGTAGTTCCGCAACAGCTGGAGGGCCGTAGTCTGAGGATCCCTGAACTAGTTGATAGACATTCAGGTGAGTTACTGAGGCAATGTTTGTTCTTTGCTGATGCAAAACTGTCCTGCTCCCAGCCAATTCATATCAAACTTTAGAATTAGGGCCCTACAGACAATCGAGCAGTGTAACTTGGCTAACAGCAGGACAGTTGTAATAAAGAAGACACTGAAGAAACTGTAGACGACACAGCTGTTTAAAATTGTCCATTACGAAGACAGCTTTAAATTAAAACGAATTAGCAGAAATGTACTAGAGACACAGACATTTTTTTAGTGCAAGAGTTAGAAGGCACATATGATACAGTAGTTTCATATTTGACAGCAGCAAGACAATTTTAAAAAGCATGACTAGGCCAAAATAAACTTGAGACAAAAAGCACAGCAGAGTTTTTCTTTCTGCATAAATGGATATCAAAGAGGATACTGCAGTGTAAAACTGGCAAGCAGAATATGAGATATAGGTTGACACTAGTTGTGAGAAAATTGCTAAACATACAGTATTTAGGGTTTAGCAAAGTCAAACTTTGTGTCAAATTTCATTGAAGTCAATTGTCAAAAGTGGTGAATTTTGATGCTCAGTTCTAGCCATTTGAAGGGCTAATAGCCAAGTTGTTGAAGCCAAATGCACGGGAAGGAGGACATTGCTATGAGGGGCCTGTGGCAATACAAAATATTTAGAACTGAGAGAGGTGCTTTTTCATGCAGCTTTAAGGGAAAGTCTTTAGGTCTTAAAAAATACAAAAATTTGGAGTTGACAGAAAATCATTTAAAGAGAAATAATGCTCCTGTGACAACTGTGACAAGATATGAATTCTCTTTACTTTGAATATATGTCCTTTGATTTCCTGTTGTGTTCACAGAACAGAAGGTAAGGGGAAATATCAATGCATGAGCTAAAAGAAGCTCTAACTGACCTTTGTAGCTGCAGGCACTATGGGTCAATACATCTTTAAATATCACAGCAGTGAAGTCATCAAAGTTGTTCTCTTAGGCAGCTCAGCTCACCCTGGTTCCTGTTATATTTGTTTCATATGTAGCAGGTTTTCCAGGACTGTGGCCTGATGTGGGTCTGCCATCGGTACCGGTTACCCCTCCAGCCCTTGTGAGCTGCGGCCCTCGGTGTGAGCACTGAGACATTGACAACTCAGGCATCTTTGTTTTGTGGTTTTATTGTATTTTAGGGGATGGGAGAAGGGAATGAGTGGGATACTCCTTTAGGCTCAACTAAATACAATTGTGGGACTTTTCTGGCAAAAATGCCTGTTAGCACTGTCTTGACGCCAGCCGACACTAGTCACCACTTCCTGACGCTTGAACACTGTGTAATTACTGAAACTGTGCTGGATCCTCGACTTTAGTCCAGAAGATCCAGGACTGTAGAACTGCTTGACTTGTAACACTGCAATAGCTCAGAGTCACTGAATGGCCCCCTCCAGCACTGCACTGGCTGAGAAAACTCCTTGTAAGTTCCTGTACTGCTGCAACTCTGAACTGGCACACTTCACACTGTGCACTAGCACTTCAGGGCCCAAATCACAGGCGCCCCCTTTACACTTTAAGCTCTTAAGGGTCCACTGATTATGTGCCCCCTCTGTCACTTCAGGGTCCTCCAACCTAGGTACCCCCTTTCACCACTAGCTGGCACTGGATCCCCGAACCTCTTCCGGAGTGTTCCCCTCTAACTTCAGGCAGACCCCCAGGGGCAATGCTCAGTACTCACGACCTGTGTAGGCTTTCCTGGAACTGGACCCCTCTGAATCTCCGCAGGTTCTCGGCACACCGGATCCCCTCAGCTTAGCTCAGCACTCTCCGGATCTTGAGGCAGCACCCCGAGATCCTCCTCCTCAGACAGGAGGGGAGACAGCCAGTCTCTCCCTCCTGGGACTCTGCTCCCGCCAAAGATATTGTGTCATGTGCCACCCCCAAACTTATACCCACTCCCAGAATCCTTTGCAGCACAATCTGCCTTCTAGGGTATTTACAAGCATGTGTCCCCTGATTGGGTTTCCTCCACCGCCCTCTCACAGTAGCCAGTGGGGAGACTCCCCCTTTAGCAGGCACACCTGGAAACCATGACACCCTGACTAATAAATCACAGCCCTGCTGTTAGGCAGACAAGGCCCACTATACCTTTACCTAGCAACTACCTGTAGGGTGCTACATATATAATATAACAAATGAATTTTTACTGTAGTAAATAAGCATAAAAAGGGTAGCAAGCATAGAAGAAACTTTGAAGTAAAAAAATTTGACATTGTCAAAAACATATGAGTAATGCTAGTTTAAAATGGCCATTCACATAGTTACATAGTTAATCTGGTTGAAAAAAGAGTCCATCCAGTTCAAGCAACAGAAAAAAAACACACATACAAATAGAAAACCTCCATATACACTATCCAATACCCAAAGTTGATCCAAAGTAAGGCAAAAAACCCAATAAAGCATGATCCAATTTGCTCCAGACGGGGAAAAATTCCTTCCTGATTCCCCAAGAAACAACAGTAAAACATTTAGATTCCATAAAAAACAAAAGTATCCTTAAAAAGAAGATGTTAATAACTTTTTTTTACAGCAGGGATGAGTCAAAATTTTGATCTCTTAAAACACTAACTCTGTTGGTTTCTGACACTTATGGTTATGCCTAAAACCTGGTCCCTCCTTCCTGTTGGGCTATGTGGTTCTTATTGCAGATAGCCATGTTACTACATGACACACACTGTAGTGATGTAGCAAGCAGTGGGAGGAATCTCAGTGATGATTAAAGTACCAGGTATTTGAAACACCCATAGCTCTCCAAGGGCACATGAATTTGACTCGCCATCTGTTGGATAGGTTTTAAACATCTTTTACAGGGTGCTTGTGAATTCGATTTTTACTATAATGAAGGGTCACTTTTTTGTTTCCTGCTGACATTAATTGTCTCCTTCTCAGTAATGGAATATAAATAAATCTTCTTGTGGAGGTACAGTACATAGAAGGAATGAAATCACATCAAAGCACACATACTGTAGATGTCCATTGATGTCTATTAAAAACTCATCCGAAACATTTTAAATGGGCCTTAAAACTTAGTGACCCCCAACAATTAATTGTTTGCCTAACCTTTCCCTAACCTTGCCTTGAAAATTAACATCTTAGAGCAGAGCTGGAATATTTATATATACACATATATATATATATATATATATATATATATACAGTAGATATATATATATATACAGTCAGGTCCATAAATATTGGGACATCGACACAATTCTAATCTTTTTGGCTCTATACACCACCACAATGGATTTGAAATGAAACAAACAAGATGTGCTTTAACTGCAGACTTTCAGCTTTAATTTGAGGGTATTTACATCCAAATCAGGTGAACGGTGTAGGAATTACAACAGTTTGTATATGTGCCTCCCACTTTTTAAGGGACCAACAGTAATGGGACAATTGGCTGCTCAGCTGTTCCATGGCCAGGTGTGTGTTATTCCCTCGTCATCCCCTTTACAAGGAGCAGATAAAAGGTCCAGAGTTCATTTCAAGTGTGCTATTTGCATTTGGAATCTGTTGCTGTCAACTCTCAATATGAGATCCAAAGAGCTGTCACTATCAGTGAAGCAAGCTATCATTAGGCTGAAAAAAACAAAACAACCCCATCAGAGAGATAGCAAAAACATTAAGTGTGGCCAAATCAACTGCTTGGAACATCCTTAAAAAGAAAGAATGCACCAGTGAGCTCAGCAACACCAAAAGACCCGGAAGACCACGGAAAACAACTGTGGTGGATGACCAAAGAATTATTTCCCTGGTGAAGAAAACACTCTTCACAACAGTTGGCCAGATCAAGAACGCTCTCCAGGAGGTAGGTGTATGTGTGTCAAAGTCAACAATTAAGAGAAGACTTCACCAGAGTGAATACAGAGGGTTCACCACAAGATGTAAACCATTGCTGAGCCTCAAAAACAGGAAGGCCAGATTAGAGTTTGCCAAACAACATCTAAAAAAGCCTTCACAGTTCTGGGACAACATCCTATGGACAGATGAGACCAAGATCAACTTGTACCAGAGTGATGGGAAGTGAAGAGTATGGAGAAGGAAAGGAACTGCTCATAATCCAAAGCATACCACCTCATCAGTGAAGCAAGGTGGTGGTAGTGTCATGGCGTGGGCATGTATGGCTACCAATGGAATTGGTTCTCTTGTATTTATTGATGATGTGACTGCTGACAAAAGCAGCAGGATGAATTCTGAAGTGTTTCGGGCAATATTATCTGCTCATATTCAGCCAAATGCTTCAGAACTCATTGGACGGCGCTTCACAGTGCAGATGGACAATGACGCGAAGCATACTGCGAAAGCAACCAAATAGTTTTTTAAGGAAAAGAATTGAAATGTTATGCAATGGCCAAGTCAATCACCTGACCTGAATCCGATTGAGCATGCATTTCACTTGCTGAAGACAAAACTGAAGGGAAAATGCCCCAAGAACAAGCAGGAACTGAAGACAGTTGCAATAGAGGCCTGGCAGAGCATCACCAGGGATGAACCCCAGCGTCTGGTGATGTCTAGACTTTATTCAGGAAATCGTGAGTACCAGCCTTCTGGAACTAGAAACTTTATTTGCCCTCTTTTGAGAGAGATTATCTTTGTACATTCGAGGCTTCTGTTGAGGAGTTCCTGTTTTAATTCTAGTTCACCTTCCCTTTAAAGGGGGTGCCTTTACCCTGAAGCAATAGTTCAAATTTAATGTCCTCTACTGCAAGTTGGTAAAGTTTACTAGAGTATCCTTAACTGGATGTGCCTTTTTTTCAACCAGACTAACTATATAACTATGTAGGCTCACCTTCACCCTATCCCAGTTCTCTAACAAAGAAAAAAACACAAAAAGACATGTGCTGCCTGTTCTCTGACTCAAGTGACTGTGTAATACCATGTCCCTGGCTGCTGTGTGCCTATCAGGGAATGGAATTAGAGACCAAACAATCAGACCAGTCCTGGGTTTGCACAACATTTACATCTAGAACATCTTGTATATCTATATGGTATTTAAAACCAAAACTTCTTTTATATCTTGGAAGGAACGCCTATCAGGTTTTCATTACTTTTTGAGTCCCAGCTAGGAAAATTTAAGCTCACTTTTTCTTAATGGTGACCATTATCTTTGGAACTGAAAATTAAGGAAAACCCTAAATTCTGAACTGTCACTGGAACAAGAATAGAGGGCAAATGTTCCGAAGGTATAACTGTTATATTGATAACTGTATAAGTGGGAATTTCTTTTACTTTGAAGAGATTTCTTCTCATTCTCTCTTATCTTTAAGAGACAGAAGAAAGTGAAAGGAAATCTCCCTAATGGAGGACCAATGTCGAAAAGACCTGATTGGTATTTTAACACGCCCATAGTCTGTTCAAAATGTTAAAAAAAGATTTACTTTATACTCTTACCTTAGGCCTGACATTAAGGGGTTGATTTATTAAAGGCAAATAGACTGTGCACTTCACAAAGTGCAGTTGCTCCAGAGCTTAGTAAATGAGGTAAACCTTCACTTTGCAAAGAATACCCAATTTACGTGCAAGAAAAAAAAAACAGCATTTTTGCTTGCACATGATTGGATGATGGAAGTCAGCAGAGCTTCTGCTCATTTACTAAACTCTGGAGCAACTGCACTTTGCAAAGTGCAGTCTATTTGCCTTTAGTAAATCCATACCTAAATGTAACTTCAACATAACCCCTAACCTAAAATTAGCAGTTAGATAGCTCTAGTTACCCTGTTATATAGTTACATTGTTAGTCTGGTTGACAAAAGACACAAGTCCATCTAGTTCAACCAATTATCCCTAAAGTATCAGACCACTTTGTGCCAGGATCTGCATCAAAAACCATTTGGTCTCTGTGCCAAAACAACCCATCACTGAGCTCTCTGAGATTTGAGTAGTTGTAAAGCCAGAAGGTTTTTTACCTTCATGCATTTAAGTAAGGTAAAAAAACCTGCAGTATGCAGCTCCCCCCGCAGCCCCACCCCTAATACTTACCTGAACCTGATCCTGAACCAGCAATGTGCACGAGAACAGCTGCTCTGTGCTTCCTCATTGGCTCAAAGACAGCAGTGGAAACCATTGGCTCCCCTGCTGTCACTCACAGTCAATGATGAGGGAATTGGGGTGGGGCCAAGCCCCGTTCTGTGTGTCTTATGGTCAGACAGAGCAGGACTCAGCAGTAAGCACACATGAGTGCCCTCATAACAAGCGGCTTGCTATTTGGGAATTTGGCAGGGGGGGGGGTGAGCACAGAGCACTGGCGGGGGGACCTCAGAAAAGGAGGATGAGGGCTGCTTTGTGCAAAACCTTTGCATAGAGCACGTATGTATAACATGTTTGTTATTTAAAACAATTATATATTTAAGCCTTTAGTTTCACTTTAGAGTAACTGATCCAACAAAGATTTCACAAGAGGCTTAATACCTGGTCTTTGAGTGACTGATCCAGATAACCTTAAGGGGCTTTTCAACCCCTTTGATTTTTAATGCATTGACTCAGATTGGGTTGCATTTGCTCATTAATTTCCTATAGGTCGCCAATGAGCATACATGCAGAAAGATAAACCTCCCTAACCCTTTTGATTCAACACAACAACATTTGTGCATTATGGTGCAATAAAGGGTCAGGTGCATTGTTTACTACATTCATGAGAATTGGGGGTCTATGAGCGATCAGTGGTATCACCCCCAAAACACATACACAACTTGTGTAGCAAATACGCATCAACACACATTAAAATGTTTGTGAACACACTTTGTAATGCATATGTCTAAGTATGAAGCCACCCAGTGGAAGCCATTGGCTCACCTGCTGTCACTCACAGTCAGTGAGGAGGGAATTGGGGTTGGGCCAAGCCTCGTTCTGTGTGTCTTATGGTCAGACAGAGCAGGACTCAGGAGTAAGCACACATGAGTGCCCTCATAACAAGCGGCTTGCTATGGGGGCATTTGGCAGGGGGGATGAGCCCAGAGCACCGGGGGGGGGGACCCCAGAAAAGGAGGATCTGGGCTGCTTTGTGCAAAACCTTTGCACAGAGCACATACTTATAACATGTTTTTTATTTAAAAAATATATATATTTAAGCATTTAGTATCACTTTAGAGTAACTGATCCAACAAAGATTTCATAAGAGGCCTAATACCTGGATATAGAGGGCTGTTGTCAGCCCTCAACAAATCCTGTTGAGGGCTGACAACACACAGCATTTCTTGACGCCTGAGTAGCGTCAAAACTGGGCAGGGAAAATCTCTGCCCAGTTTTCTTATGCTAAACTACTTAAACCCTTCCACTTCACTCCAGACCTTTACAACATGAACACAAATTTCTCTATAGTCCAAGATAATAACGAGGAGGGCTAAGTGTGCACAGGACAGCTCTGAATTTCTGACACGATCAGAAGATATTTTTTGCACTTAAATAGATATAACAAGCAATAAAGGCCAACAGACTATTAATATGCATTAAAAATGGGTATTTTTTTCAAGAGATAAAACTATAATTCTGCTATTTTACAAAACTCTGGTTTGACCATATATTGAGTATGCCGGCAAATTCTGGTCACCAAGGCTCAGGAAGGATGTGCTTGAACTGGAGAAAGTCCAGAGAAGGGCAACAAAGCTAATAAGGGTTGGAGGACTCATTCTCCCTAGGGAAGAAATATTTAAGAGTGGATATAACATTATACAAATATTTGATTGGTGACTCCAGCATTGGGAGAAAACAATTTAATCTTAGGTATCTAAAGAAGACATTCGGCCACACAATGAATTTGGACATGAAACGGTTCAATTTTAAACTGCATAAGGGGTTCTTTAATGATAGAACAGTAAAGATGTGGAACTCCCTTCCACAGCTGGCTGTGTCAGTGAAAGTATAGTTAATTTAAAAAAAACTTCTGGATGTGTTTCTTAGCAAACAAAATGTACAGGGATATGGAAAACAGTAGTTACATACACACACTCAGGTTAAACAGGATAGACTGGTGTCTTTATTCAATCTTACCAGCTATGTGACTACAGTATATGTAACTTTTATTGATATATGTAACAGACTAAAATCTCAGACAATCTTTAAACTGCTGATACAGTTCCAAAAGTAATTTTCAAACTTTTAAAATCTACAGTTTTCAATAAAATTGTACCTTCATTCTTGTTCAATCACTTCTGTAACATTGCTCTTTTCCTGTCTCCTGATTGCTCTCCTGTATTGCCACCCAGTCATAAGCGATACCAGTGAAGTCATGCAAACATTTATTTTGCAGGCATGTCCCATCATTGCTACCATCAATGATGAATGAACAATGAACAATGACAGGCAGCAGTTGCTGGAGTATATGCATGTAGACAGGATGTGGCTTTTTTGAAGGAGATCAGCAGTTCTTAGCTGGAAAATAAAAGTGAAAGCAGTGTTTTATGGAATAAAAAACCACGATGAATGCTTATGAGATGACATTAATTGAGCTAACTAAATGTCATCCAGTAAGGGTTTAGATCTAATTTAAAGGCATAATTCACCTTTACTAAAAAAAACTGCCTATGCAGCAAAGGGGCCCCGCTAGATAAAAACAAACTGTGCAGCTTTGACCAAAGCCAATTGATGCCCTTTCTATAGGTGTGGACCAAGTATATACTTCCTTAAGCCTTGCCAATGTTAGCCAATGTGTCCATGCACACTATGGATTTTTCAGTTTACAGGCATATGCTCTTACAGGCAGTAAAAAACCCCATCAAACTCACGTTTATGCTCAAAAAAGCTCAAATGAGCTCAATAAAAATGCACAAAAGAGCACAAAAAAGCACAAGCTTCTTCAAGCTTTTAGGCAGAGTAATAAAAGCTGAAATACCTGTAAAAGCAGCTTTTTATTTTGAGCTGAAGTGTGCATGAGCCCTATCTCATCTTGTCTCGTTGCTAAAACAACTCTAAGATACTCCCAGCAGATTTAACTCCCCTTGTGTGCCCTCTTTCTACCCTTTCAAAGTAGCTCTGAACTCACTTTGAGGGGATAGTGGACCAAACATGTGCTGGGGTTAGAGAACTCGCTTTTGTGATGATGGTGGTGAGCAGTAATTGCTTGGAGTAGCTTAGCAATGTCCTAGAAACAAGGCAGTACAGGATGATGCCATCTGAGTTTTCCAGCTAACCCTTTAATGTTGAACTCCAGGCACAAATCTTTCATGTAAATATATTACAAATGAAAATGGCAGCCCCTGTATTTCTCTTAGAAAGTACTGGCTCAACATTTTGCAGCACGACTTCGCTTTTAGGTACGTGGCCTTAAACACTGCACGTAGCTTTCTGGAGATCATGCAATTCTCTTGAATATTTGCATACATTTGTTTCTGTTCTAGAGGAGTTTCAAACTTCTTGAATTATAATTGTTAATGAGCTGAATGAATATTTATTGGTTTGCTTGACATTGTATCTTTAATTGGTGGTAAACCTTACTGAGGAAGGAAAATAGTAAATTCTATAAGAAGGATATTTAGAGGGTTGGTAGATAATGCATTCTCAGGAGGTATTGCCAAATAATATACCAACCCTTGACACCGACTCTGCATAGGAATGTTGTCATGTATGAGGAGCTTGAGAAGATGAAGTTGACCTCTTACACAATTCCCTTCCGAGCACCCCTTTGATTTAGACTGCTAGGGTAAGCAGAGGCACAGCGATGATGGCACCCTGACTTCACCCAGACCCAACAGCAGAGCCGGGTTACAAGGTGAGCTCATTAACCACTTAAGCCCCGGAAGATTTTACCCCCTTCCTGACCAGGGCCTATTTTGCGATTTGGCACTGCGTGACTTTAACGGGCAATTGCGCGGTCGTGCGACGCTATACCTAAACGAATTTGACGTCCTTTTTTTCCCACAAACAGAGCTTTCTTTTGGTGGTATTTGATCACCTGTGCGATTTTTTGATCATGCGTTATAAACAAAAAAAATACATAAATTTTGCGAAAATAACAATATTTTTCACATTTTATATATGAAATTCCCCAAAAAAAATGTAAAAATCAGAATTTTTTAACATTTTAGGCCAATTTGTTTTATGCTACATATTTTTGGTAAAAAAAATCGCAAAAAGCGGTTTGCGCAAAAGTTATTGCGTTTACTAACTAAGGGAAAGATTTTTGTCATTTTTGTTGTTTTTTTTTTAACGCGTAATGGCGGCGATCTGCGATTTTTTTTCGGGACTGCGACATTGCGACGGACAGATCGGACCCTTGACTTGACACTTTTGGGGTTACCAGTGACATTACTACAGTAATCAGTGCTATACATATGCACTGTTACTCTAAAATGACACTGGCAGTGAAGGGGTTAACTTTTTTTGAGAGGGAGGGGTTGTGTGTGTCCCTAGGGGCATGTTTCTAACTGTAATTGGCTGTGGCTTGAGGTGTAGGAACAGTGATCAACGGTCCTACATAGTAGAACCGTATGATCACTATTCTTACACAGGGAAGAATGACAGGCGGCTTGCTTACATCAGCCGCCTGCCTTTCTCCCGCTCTAACGGACGATCGTGGACATCGGGACATCGGATCCGCCGGGCACACGCGCGGGGGGTCCGAGACCGAGCGGGAGCGCGCCACCGGCGGCGCGCGCTCGCTCCCCGGAGCCTCACAGGCTAGCGACGTACCCATACGTCACTTTGGCAAGTGGTTAACAGCCAGACATGAAGGCACCAAATCATAAGTAGGATCAAGGTCAGAGATGAGTGGAGACTGGCAACATGCAGACAATGACGTAGAGAATCAATAGACAGAATATTGGTCAAGAGTAGGGTTGAGCGGACACCTAGATGTCCGTGTTCGACGGGTTCGGCCGAACTTTAAAAAAAAGTCCGGGTCCGTGTCCCGGACTTTTACCGAACTTTTCCCGGACACCGAACCCCATTGAAGTCAATGGGGACCCGAACTTTAAGGCACTAAAATGGCTCTAAAACACCAAAGGAAAGGGCTAGAGTGCTGCAAATGGCAGCAAAACGTAATTAAGAGCATGGCAAGTGCTCTGCAAACAAATGTGGATAGGGAAATAACTTAAAACAACAAAAAAAAACAGAAAAATAAAACAATGTTCTTCTTCATCTCTGAAGGACGAGGCCCATATGGAGTAGGAGGGAGGTTGAGGTGGTGGTGGATGTGGCGGTGACATAGGCGTGCGCACAGGGTGTGCTGGGTGTGCCTGGGCACACCCTAATCACCTAGGGCACATAGCATTGCCAGTGAGGAGATGGGAAAGATCTCCCTGGGACCTGCTCTGCTCTATTTCTCCTTGCCTACAGGTACATGGCCCCGATACATTACTCTCCCTGCTGGCAAACACATGCATGTGTATTTCAACTTTGGGGTGCACACCTTAATGCAATAGGCTGCGCACACCTATGGGCGGTGTAGGTGGAAGCGGCGGTGGAGGAGGACCAGGGCCGGATTAACAGCATCATGGGCTTGGTGCTGAGGATTTTGAAGGGCCTTAGGGCCGTGCCTTGCCATGCACCCAGAGGAGGAAGGGTGCAGCCATGCATGCCTAATTCAACATGGGATGCTGTCTCTGAAGCCCATAAACACATCCATGCATCGCCAACTGTCCCTCCTTGTCCAGCCTTCACGCTGTGTGGGGAGGTTCTGAGGGTGCTGCCTGGGGAAGCGAGCATAGAAGCCAGACTTCTGTGTTTACAAGTGACAGAAGAGCGGTAACAGTGAATATGGCCAACCCGGGGCCTATATAAAAGGTAGGGGCCTGGAGCTGCAGCTCCAATAGACCCTACATTAATCTGGCCCTGAGGAGGAGGACGAGGTAGCCAACACTGCTTCTTTTCACAAATTTTAAATGAGGGTACACCCCAAAAGAGTGAGAAAGAGCAAAAATGGAACAATGGGTGGGTAAGGTCGGTATCCATTGCTATTCTGCATAAGGTACGGAAAAGTCCCGTGGGATCCATGCCTGGTTCATTTTAATGAACGTGAGCTTGTCCACATTGTCTCTGGACAGGCGGCTGCGCTTGTCTGTTATAACGCCCCCAGCCGTGCTAAATACCCGTTCAGATAATACACTGGCTGCAGGGCACGCCAGCACCTCCAAGGCGTAAAGGGCAAGCTCAGGCCATGTGCCCAATTTGGAGACCCAGAAGTTGAAGGGGGCAGACCCGTCATTCACTACATGTAGGCGTGTGCACACATACTGCTCCACCATGTTGGTAAAATGCTGCCTCCTGCTAAGACGTTCCATCTGAGCTGCTGGTGCTGCTGTTTGTTGTGGCGTGCTGACAAAGCTTTTCCACATTTCGGCCATGCTAACCCTGCCTTCTGAGGTGCTGGCGGTGCCCTGGTTGCGTTGGCGACCTCCTCCTCCTCCTCCTCTGCCTTGTGCTTCCACTGTGGCCCCGCTGTCAGATGGGAATGCCAGCAGCATGGCGTCTACCAGCGTGCGCTTGTACTCGCGCATCTTGCGATCGCGCTCCAGTGAGTGAATTAAGGACGGTACGTTGTCCTTGTAACGGGGATCCAGCAGCGTGGCCACCCAGTAATCAGCACAAGTTAGAATGTGGGCAACTCGGCGGTCGTTGTGGAGACACTGCAGCATGTAATCGCTCATGTGTGCCAGGCTGCCCAGAGGCGACGAAAGGCTGTCCTCTGTGGGAGGTGTATGGTCCGTGTCCTCTGTATCCCCCCAGCCACGCACCAGTGATGGCCATGAGCTGGCCTGGGTGCCACCCTGCTGTGAACATGGTTCCATCTCCTCCTCCAGCTCCTCCTCCTCCTCATCCTCCTCATCCTCCAGAACTGTGCCCCTGCTGGACAATTGCGTCCCTGGCGTTTGCGTGTGCAGGAACCCACCCTCGGAGCCCCTTGCGAATGACTGCCCTGAAAGCCTTGGAAATGTTACCTCTTCATCCTCCTCCTCCTCCTCATCCTGTGCCACATCCTCTTCCATCATCGCCCGAATTGTTTTTTCAAGGAGGCATAGAAGTGGGATAGTTAAGCTGAGAACGGCGTCATTGCCACTGGCCATGTTGGTGGAGTACTCAAAACAGCGCAACAAGGCACACAGGTCTCGCATGGAGGCCCAGTTATTGGTGGTGAAGTGGTGCTGTTCCGCAGAGCGACTCACGCGTGCGTGCTGCAGCTGAAACTCCACTATGGCCTGCTGCTGCTCGCACAGTCTTTCCAGCATGTGCAAGGTGGAGTTCCACCTTGTGGGCACGTCACATATGAGGCGGTGAGCGGGAAGGCCGAAGTTACGCTGCAGCGCTGCCAGGCGAGCAGCAGCAGGGTGAGAACGCCGAAAGTGCGCACAAACGGCCCGCACTTTCTGCAGCAGCTCTGACATATCGGGGTAGTTTTTAAGGAACCTCTGCACCACCAAATTCAGCACATGCGCCAGGCAAGGGATGTGCGTCAAACCGGCTAGGCCCAGAGCTGCTATGAGATTTCGCCCGTTATCGCACACCACCAGGCCGGGCTTGAGGCTCGCTGGCAGCAACCACTCATTTGTCTGCTGTTCCATGCTCCTCCACAACTCCTGCGCGGTGTGTGGTTTGTCCCCCAAACAGGCAAGTTGTAAAACTGCCTGCTGTCGTTTACCCCTGGCCGTGCTGAAGTTGGTGGTGAAGGTGTTACGCTGTCCGGATGAGGAGGCGGTAGAGGATGAGGAAGCGGAGTAGGAGGAGTTAGGAACAGGAGGCAAACTGAAGCGCCCTGCAATCCTCGGTGGTGGAAGGACATGCGCCAAATTGCTATCCGCCTCAGGCCCATCCGCCACTGCATTTACCCAGTGTGCCGTTAGGGAGATATAACGCCCCTGACCGTGCTTACTGGTCCACGTATCCGTAGTTAGGTGGACCTTGGCACAGATGGCGTTGCGCAGTGCACACCTGATTTTTTCCCCCACTTGGTTGTGCAGGGAAGGGATGGCTTGCCTGGAAAAGTAGTGGCGGCTGGGCACGACGTACTGTGGGACAGCCACCGACATAAGGTTTTTAAAACTGTGCGTCTCCACCAGACGGAATGACAGCATTTCAAAGGCCAATAATTTTGAAATGCTGGCATTCAGGGCCAGGGATCGCGGGTGGGTAGGGGGGTACTTCCTCTTCCTCTCAAGTGTTTGGGAGATGGAAAGCTGAACGCTTCCACGGGACATTGTGGAGATGGTTGTTGGTGACCCAGGTGGTGGTGTTGCTGACAGATCGTCTGTTTGCGGGGTGGCAGGTGCCGGTATCACTACAGATGTGGCTGGAGCGGCCGAGACTGCAGCAGAAGAGGAAGCAGGATGAGCCAGAGACGTTTCTTGGTTTTGAAGGTGTGTACTCCACTGCAGCTCGTGCTTTGCACTTAGATGCCTGATCATGCAGGTTGTGCTCAGGTTGAGAAGGTTCATGCCTCGCTTCAAGCTCTGATTGCACAGGGTGCAAACCACTCGTGTCCTGTCATCAGCACATTTTCTAAAGAACTTCCACGCTAGAGAACTCCTTTGAGCTGACTTTGGTGCGCTCGTTCCCTTGCTGCGTTGGGCAGTAGCGGGCGTAGTGTCTAGGGCACGGCCGCTCCGCTTCTGCACCCTGCTCCCTCTTCTGCTGTGCTGGTGGCTCTGTGCGACCACCGCCTCTTCCTCCAAACTACTCAGTTCACCTGCATGACGTTCATTCCATGTGGGGTCGAGGACCTCATCGTCCTCCACATCATCTTCCACCCAGTCTTCACCCCTGCCCTCCTTGTCGGTCTCCACAATGCTGAACGCCGCAGCAGTTGGCACCTGCGTTTCGTCATCATCGGAGACGTGCTGCGATGATCCTTGCATGTACTCATCTTGAGGAATAAGTGGTTGGGCATCGCTGCACTCAATCTCTTCCACTTCTGGGGCAGGGCTAGGTGGATGGCCCTGGGAAACCCTGCTGACAGAGTCCTCAAAAAGAATAAGAGACTGCTGTATGGCTTGGGGCTCAGACTGCTGGCCTGATTTGCAAGGGGGTGAGGTGAAAGACGGTTGGACATTGGCTGCAGGTGCCAACTCTGACCTTTCTGCAGTAGACTGGGTGGGAGACAATGTGAAGGAACTGGAGGCACTGTCAGCAGCAAACCAATCTACTATCGCCTCAACTTGTTCTGGCCTCATCACTTCTAGGGGCGTTTGATGCCCTACCAAATACTGATGCAGGTTCTGTCGCCTACTCACACTTGAGGAAGGTGTTTCACTTGTGCGTGTAGCTGGCACAGATCGACCATGTCCTCTCCTTGCAACAGGAGCTCTACCAGCAGCACCACGACCCAGGCCACGGCCCTTATTTGACGGTCTCCTCATATTTCTGTAATTTAAGATCTTGCCCTAGAAAGGTTTTTATTGAATAGCGGAATAGAAAATATGATCCAAAAAAAGTGTATGTATATCACACGTACACAACCACACTAGGCCCCAATTACTATTGTTTGTACCCATAAAAGGCTAGATGAGGAGTAGGGGGAGTATGGAACAGGCAGCACCCTCAAACCTTCAGAAGTATGAGATGAACCCCAACAACTTGGAAAGGTGGATCTCTCTCACACGTACCGACACAGACTATCCCGCAATTCAATTGATCCTCAAAGGTTTTTATTGAATAGCGGAATAGGAAATATGATCAAAAAAAGTGTATGTATCTCGCACGTACACAACCACACTAGGCCCCAATTACTATTGTTTGTACCCCTAAAAGGCTAGATGAGGAGTAGGGGGGGTATGGAACAGGCAGCACCCTCAAACCTTCAGAAGTATGAGATGAACCCCAACAACTTGGAAAGGTGGATCTCTCTCACACGTACCGACACAGACTATCCCGCAATTCAATTGATCCCCAAAGGTTTTTATTGAATAGCGGAATAGGAAATATGATCAAAAAAAGTGTATGTATCTCACACGTACAGAAACACACTAGGCCCCAATTACTATTGTTTGTACACCTAAAAGGATGGATGAGGAGGAGGAGGAGTATGGAACAGGCAGCACCCTCAAAGCTTCAGAAGTATGAGATGAACCCCAAAAACTTGGAAAGGTGGATCTCACACGTACCGACACAGACTATTCCGCAATTTAATTGATCCCCAAAGGTTTTTATTGAATAGCGGAATAGGAAATATGATCAAAAAAAGTGTATGTATCTCGCACGTACAGAAACACACTAGGCCCCAATTACTATTGTTTGTACACCTAAAAGGATGGATGAGGAGGAGGAGGAGTATGGAACAGGCAGCACCCTCAAAGCTTCAGAAGTATGAGATGAACCCCAAAAACTTGGAAAGGTGGATCTCACACGTACCGACACAGACTATCCCGCAATTTAATTGATCCCCAAAGGTTTTTATTGAATAGCGGAATAGGAAATATGATCAAAAAAAGTGTATGTATCTCGCACGTACACAACCACACTAGGCCCCAATTACTATTGTTTGTACCCCTAAAAGGCTAGATGAGGAGTAGGGGGAGTATGGAACAGGCAGCACCCTCAAACCTTCAGAAGTATGAGATGAACCCCAACAACTTGGAAAGGTGGATCTCTCTCACACGTACCAACACAGACTATCCCCCAATTTAACTGATCCCCAAAGGTTTTTGATTAAATAGCGGAATAGAAAATATGATCCCAAAAAAGTGTATGTATATCACACGTACACAACCACACTAGGCCCCAATTACTATTGTTTGTACCCCTAAAAGGCTAGGAGTAGGGGGGAGTATGGAACAGGCAGCACCCTCAAACCTTCAGAAGTATGAGATGAACCCCAACAACTTGGAAAGGTGGATCTCTCTCACACGTACCAACACAGACTATCCCCCAATTTAACTGATCCCCAGAGGTTTTTGATTAAATAGCGGAATAGAAAATATGATCCCAAAAAAGTGTATGTATATCACACGTACACAACCACACTAGGCCCCAATTACTATTGTTTGTACCCCTAAAAGGCTAGGAGTAGGGGGAGTATGGAACAGGCAGCACCCTCAAACCTTCAGAAGTATGAGATGAACCCCAACAACTTGGAAAGGTGGATCTCTCTCACACGTACCAACACAGACTATCCCCCAATTTAACTGATCCCCAGAGGTTTTTGATTAAATAGCGGAATAGAAAATATGATCCCAAAAAAGTGTATGTATATCACACGTACACAACCACACTAGGCCCCAATTACTATTGTTTGTACCCCTAAAAGGCTAGGAGTAGGGGGAGTATGGAACAGGCAGCACCCTCAAACCTTCAGAAGTATGAGATGAACCCCAACAACTTGGAAAGGTGGATCTCTCTCACACGTACCAACACAGACTATCCCCCAATTTAACTGATCCCCAGAGGTTTTTGATTAAATAGCGGAATAGAAAATATGATCCCAAAAAAGTGTATGTATATCACACGTACACAACCACACTAGGCCCCAATTACTATTGTTTGTACCCCTAAAAGGCTAGGAGTAGGGGGAGTATGGAACAGGCAGCACCCTCAAACCTTCAGAAGTATGAGATGAACCCCAACAACTTGGAAAGGTGGATCTCTCTCACACGTACCAACACAGACTATCCCCCAATTTAACTGATCCCCAGAGGTTTTTGATTAAATAGCGGAATAGAAAATATGATCCCAAAAAAGTGTATGTATATCACACGTACACAACCACACTAGGCCCCAATTACTATTGTTTGTACCCCTAAAAGGCTAGGAGTAGGGGGAGTATGGAACAGGCAGCACCCTCAAACCTTCAGAAGTATGAGATGAACCCCAACAACTTGGAAAGGTGGATCTCTCTCACACGTACCAACACAGACTATCCCCCAATTTAACTGATCCCCAGAGGTTTTTGATTAAATAGCGGAATAGAAAATATGATCCCAAAAAAGTGTATGTATATCACACGTACACAACCACACTAGGCCCCAATTACTATTGTTTGTACCCCTAAAAGGCTAGGAGTAGGGGGAGTATGGAACAGGCTGCACCCTCAAACCTTCAGAAGTATGAGATGAACCCCAACAACTTGGAAAGGTGGATCTCTCTCACACGTACCAACACAGACTATCCCCCAATTTAACTGATCCCCAGAGGTTTTTGATTAAATAGCGGAATAGAAAATATGATCCCAAAAAAGTGTATGTATATCACACGTACACAACCACACTAGGCCCCAATTACTATTGTTTGTACCCCTAAAAGGCTAGGAGTAGGGGGAGTATGGAACAGGCAGCACCCTCAAACCTTCAGAAGTATGAGATGAACCCCAACAACTTGGAAAGGTGGATCTCTCTCACACGTACCAACACAGACTATCCCCCAATTTAACTGATCCCCAGAGGTTTTTGATTAAATAGCGGAATAGAAAATATGATCCCAAAAAAGTGTATGTATATCACACGTACACAACCACACTAGGCCCCAATTACTATTGTTTGTACCCCTAAAAGGCTAGGAGTAGGGGGGAGTATGGAACAGGCAGCACCCTCAAACCTTCAGAAGTATGAGATGAACCCCAACAACTTGGAAAGGTGGATCTCTCTCACACGTACCAACACAGACTATCCCCCAATTTAACTGATCCCCAGAGGTTTTTGATTAAATAGCGGAATAGAAAATATGATCCCAAAAAAGTGTATGTATATCACACGTACACAACCACACTAGGCCCCAATTACTATTGTTTGTACCCCTAAAAGGCTAGGAGTAGGGGGGAGTATGGAACAGGCAGCACCCTCAAACCTTCAGAAGTATGAGATGAACCCCAACAACTTGGAAAGGTGGATCTCTCTCACACGTACCAACACAGACTATCCCCCAATTTAACTGATCCCCAGAGGTTTTTGATTAAATAGCGGAATAGAAAATATGATCCCAAAAAAGTGTATGTATATCACACGTACACAACCACACTAGGCCCCAATTACTATTGTTTGTACCCCTAAAAGGCTAGGAGTAGGGGGAGTATGGAACAGGCAGCACCCTCAAACCTTCAGAAGTATGAGATGAACCCCAACAACTTGGAAAGGTGGATCTCTCTCACACGTACCAACACAGACTATCCCCCAATTTAACTGATCCCCAGAGGTTTTTGATTAAATAGCGGAATAGAAAATATGATCCCAAAAAAGTGTATGTATATCACACGTACACAACCACACTAGGCCCCAATTACTATTGTTTGTACCCCTAAAAGGCTAGGAGTAGGGGGAGTATGGAACAGGCAGCACCCTCAAACCTTCAGAAGTATGAGATGAACCCCAACAACTTGGAAAGGTGGATCTCTCTCACACGTACCAACACAGACTATCCCCCAATTTAACTGATCCCCAAAGGTTTTTGATTAAATAGCGGAATAGAAAATATGATCCCAAAAAAGTGTATGTATATCACACGTACACAACCACACTAGGCCCCAATTACTATTGTTTGTACCCCTAAAAGGCTAGGAGTAGGGGGAGTATGGAACAGGCAGCACCCTCAAACCTTCAGAAGTATGAGATGAACCCCAACAACTTGGAAAGGTGGATCTCTCTCACACGTACCAACACAGACTATCCCCCAATTTAACTGATCCCCAGAGGTTTTTGATTAAATAGCGGAATAGAAAATATGATCCCAAAAAAGTGTATGTATATCACACGTACACAACCACACTAGGCCCCAATTACTATTGTTTGTACCCCTAAAAGGCTAGGAGTAGGGGGAGTATGGAACAGGCAGCACCCTCAAACCTTCAGAAGTATGAGATGAACCCCAACAACTTGGAAAGGTGGATCTCTCTCACACGTACCAACACAGACTATCCCCCAATTTAACTGATCCCCAGAGGTTTTTGATTAAATAGCGGAATAGAAAATATGATCCCAAAAAAGTGTATGTATATCACACGTACACAACCACACTAGGCCCCAATTACTATTGTTTGTACCCCTAAAAGGCTAGGAGTAGGGGGAGTATGGAACAGGCAGCACCCTCAAACCTTCAGAAGTATGAGATGAACCCCAACAACTTGGAAAGGTGGATCTCTCTCACACGTACCAACACAGACTATCCCCCAATTTAACTGATCCCCAGAGGTTTTTGATTAAATAGCGGAATAGAAAATATGATCCCAAAAAAGTGTATGTATATCACACGTACACAACCACACTAGGCCCCAATTACTATTGTTTGTACCCCTAAAAGGCTAGGAGTAGGGGGGAGTATGGAACAGGCAGCACCCTCAAACCTTCAGAAGTATGAGATGAACCCCAACAACTTGGAAAGGTGGATCTCTCTCACACGTACCAACACAGACTATCCCCCAATTTAACTGATCCCCAAAGGTTTTTGATTAAATAGCGGAATAGAAAATATGATCCCAAAAAAGTGTATGTATATCACACGTACACAACCACACTAGGCCCCAATTACTATTGTTTGTACCCCTAAAAGGCTAGATGAGGAGTAGGGGGAGTATGGAACAGGCAGCACCCTCAAACCTTCAGTATGAGATTGTGTTCACTGTACCCCACAAAGATTGAGTTCACTGCACCCCACAATGATTGTGTTCACTGCACCCCACAAAGATTGTGTTCACTGCACCTCACAAAGATTGTGTTCACTGTACCCCCCAAAGATTGTGTTCACTGCACCCCACAAAGATTCTGTTCACTGTACCCCACAAAGATTGTGTTCACTGCACCCCAAAAAGATTGTGTTCACTGCACCCCAAAAAGGATGTTGTTCACTGCACCCCAAAAAGGATTTTGTTCACTGCACCCCAAAAAGGATGTTGTTCACTCCACCCCAAAAAGATTGTGTTCACTGCACCCCACAAAGATTGTGTTCACTGCACCCCAAAAAGATTGTGTTCACTGCACCCCAAAAATGATTTTGTTCACTGCACCCCAAAAAGGATTTTGTTCACTGCACCCCAAAAAGGATGTTGTTCACTCCACCCCAAAAAGATTGTGTTCACTGCACCCCAAAAAGATTGTGTTCACTGCACCCCACAAAGGATTTTGTTCACTGCACCCCAAAAAGATTGTGTTCACTGCACCCCAAAAAGGATGTTGTTCACTGCACCCCAAAAAGGATTTTGTTCACTGCACCCCAAAAAGATTGTGTTCACTGCACCCCACAAAGGATTTTGTTCACTGCACCCCACAAAGATTGTGTTCACTGCACACCAAAAAGGATTGTGTTCACTGCACCCCAAAAAGATTTTGTTCACTGCACCCCAAAAAGATTGTGTTCACTGCAGCCCAAAAAGATTGTGTTCACTGCAGCCCAAAAAGATTGTGTTCACTGCAGCCCAAAAAGATTGTGTTCACTGCAGCCCAAAAAGATTGTGTTCACTGCAGCCCAAAAAGATTGTGTTCACTGCAGCTCACACACAGAAAAATGGATGTGGATCACTGACACCTGCCTATCTCCAATCCCACACCACACAGCAATATCGATTGTAGTTTGTAGAACACAGTTTCCCTAAAATTCAGCAGACTCTGTCCCTAACAGGATTGAGAAGAGATCGTAGATCAGGATTGAGTGCAGATTCACCCCACCCCCCACACAGCAATATCGATTGTAGTTTGTAGAACACAGTTTCCCTAAAATTCAGCAGACTCTGTCCCTAACAGGATTGAGAAGAGATCGTAGATCAGGATTGAGTGCAGATTCACCCCACCCCCCACACAGCAATATCGATTGTAGTTTGTAGAACACAGTTTCCCTAAAATTCAGCAGACTCTGTCCCTAACAGGATTGAGAAGAGATCGTAGATCAGGATTGAGTGCAGATTCACCCCACCCCCCACACAGCAATATCGATTGTAGTTTGTAGAAGACACTGACCCTATATAATTCAGCAGACTCTATCCCTAAAATGCCTACAACTCGCCCTGCCTAAACACTCCGACCTGTCCCTCAATTCTATCCGGACGCAAATGGTTTTTTCCTGCCTATCTTTCCCTAATCAGCAGCCAGCACGTTGATGTGTGCTCTGTCCCTGAATCTAAGCAGCATAATGACGCCGCTGCGGCTGCCTCGAACTTATAAAGACTTGGTCACATGCTTCAGACGGCCAATCACAGCTACTGAGACATTTGCAGGCATGGCTGGGATGGCTTAAGGCACACCAGTTAAACGATTGTTGATTGGCTGTTGAAAGCCCGCCATGAAAAGAGCGCCAAAGCATGCAAAACCCGGAAATAAAACGACCGAACACGGATTTTTACCCGAACATACAGTAAAGTGTCCGTGTCCGTGTTCGGGTACAAAAAATCCAATTATTCGGTACGAACACGAATAATACAGTCCGTGTTCGCTCAACACTAGTCAAGAGTCAAGCTGAGGTGGGTAACACAGATAGGCAGCAGTCTTAAACAGGCAGGGGTAACACAGAAGGTCAGATCAAAGCTGGGTCAAAAACAGTCAAGCAGATTCAGGATCAAAGATAACAGAGATAACAGCTGAAAGACCATCCAGCAATGATCTCATGTAGGACCCAGGTTTACTTAGCCCACTAGGCACCAGTCAAAACAAAAATAAAATCAGCGCAATACCAATGTGAACAAATTATTTATGTGCTCCTAACTTAAAATGCCCGCTGTCACTGACAAAGTGTTTTCACTACACTCAAAGAAATATAAATCCAATTTACAACAGTGTTGGGCCGCCCACAACTAAAAATATCAAATATGCAATGATACTCAATCTAAATAATAAAGTGGGAGAACTATACAAATCAAACAATCGTGAAAAAATAATAAAAGTCCATATAACATAGGTGTATCTTGATAGAGCCAATGCCCGTGCATCCATCTGCACATGGTTGTGCATACGTTCCTTTCATGTTTAGTTAGGCGCCCATCCCTGAAAACGTGTATCTTTATGCGCATACGCATGAACATGAGCACAAGTCTTACAGCTGCCACAATCTCTCTGATAGCTGAGATAATGTTCCTGACACATGTATTCTGGAGACTTGTAATTCACCAGAAAGGAGGAGATTCCCCAGATTCATAGATGCATTTGTTGGTCTTTCTGGGGTCCATTTTGCCATTTGTTATGCAGCTATTATATTTCTTTTCTCTCATGGGAGACCAGTTTTGTATGTGTCATTGTATGGGACATTGTAGTCTAGTGATTTTCATGTTTCTATTCAAGCAGTCACAGCACACTGCCTCTGTTTTCTGGAGATTTCAGCATTCAGTGGCTTCTCAAGATGTGCGAATCAAAACAGTCAAACGTGCACACGCTGTGCTAATTGTTCAGTGGCAGTAAAATCCCGCAAGGCACAGTTTAGTGGCATTTTGTAGCCACCGTGCACGCTGTGCAGTACACTCAGGCTGAAGGGCATTCAAGGACATGTTACTCCCCTCCTGAAATGGCTGACTTACAAAATGAAGACAGACTGCTGAGAAAGAGTACAGCACATAAAATACAAGAACTGTTTACTGCTTCTGTTGCTTTGCTATTTACAGCTCTTTTATTTAACACCTTTACCTCTTAAATCTGAGCTAGAAGCTAAACGGTTTTTCTTTCGCCATAATACACTATCTCTTTACTGTTCGTTAACCCGTGCAAAATGTACGTCTAGGTGGAGAAAAAATAAAGATTTTGTAGACCTCTGCAATACATGCACAATATATCATGGTTTAGTCTTGAAAAATCACTGCAAGAATGGAAAAAAATACTTTATCTTCCAGAAATTCAATGTGCTCCTAACTTCCTGTTTTGTCTGACAATGCAGTGCTTCTGCTACACTGGAATTTCAAGAGTTGTCAGCCCTGCCCAGTTCTCTCCTGATGGTATATAAAGCACCTTCCCTTCTCCTCTTCTCTATGACATAAGTGGCAAGTGTTCAGTATTTCAGAAGAAGAGAGCTCAGGCAGAGCTAATAACACTGCTTTGGTTTCACACATAGCAGAGGCAGGGTTGGCAGCTCAATCAGGGAGTTAGGAGTTCACTGGATTTTTGGTGGCATCAATAGCCATACTACAGCATATAATTCCTGCTATGATTTAGTTACCTTCATAAAAAGTGTTCTCATTAATGTTTTGGAAAATACCAATCAGTTAAGAAACCAAACACAGCTATATTTAACCTCCTCAGCTCTGGAAGGTTTACCCCCCTTTATGACCAGGCCATTTTTTTTGCAATAAGGCACTGCGTTACTTTAATCGTAATAGCCTTACTAGTAAGACTAACTACAGCGCTTGCTGAGTGTACCCCTAGTGGTAAGAAATGATGTAGTGCAATATGAAAATACTTTAATTTACTTTAATACAATCTAAACCCTTATTTATTCACTTATTATTTTCTATATTATTCCTTGGATATACCTACTCCCTGGCGCGGGGAATGTACCTTGGTATATATTTCTTACTGCGTTGTTTTAACTGACAATTGCTCAGTAGTGCGACACTGTACCCAATTACAAATTTTGTCCTCTTTTTTCCCCACAAATAGAGCTTTCTTTTGGTGTTATTTATTTGCCTCTGCAGTTTTTATTTTTTGCGCTATAAACAAAAAAAGACCAACAAATTAAAAAAAATTTAAAAAATCGAATTTCTTCATAAATTTAGTCCAATATTTATTCTGCTACATATTTTTGGTAAAAAAAAAATTGCAATAAGCGTATACTGATTAGTTTGCGCAAAAGTTTTAGTGTCTACATTCTATGGGATATTTTTTTAATTTTTTTTTATTAGTAATGGTGGTGAACAGCGACTTATAGCGGGACTTTGATATTGCGGCGAACAAATTGGACACCTAACTGAAACTTTTGATACTTTTTTTGGGACCAGTGACACTAATACAGAGATTAGTGCTAAAAATATGCACCGTCACTGTACAAATGACACTGGCAGGGAGGGGGTTAACATCAGGGTCAATCAAAGGGTTAAATGTGTTCCTAAGTTGTGCTTACTAATGTTGAGGGAGGTGCTTTGACTAGGGGAAGGCAAAGATCTGTGTTTCTGCTTAGCAAAAACACAGGATCAGTACCTTCCCCTCTGACAGAACGACGGTCTGCCTTGGTTACATAAACAGACCACCGTTCTGCTTCTCTCCTGAACAATTGCTGGGTCCCAGCAGACATCGAGTTCGCCAGACCCGCTGATTGGCTCCCACTGCATCCAATCACAGGGGGAGTAGGTCGCTCTCCACAGATCCAGAAGTGCAGGATCACATACAGGTACGTGATCCTGCGCAGGAGAGCGGCCTTGCTGCCATAAATATATACAGTGTACGGTTGTCAAACAGTTAAGGGCCACATTCACATGTGCAATGTAAAAATTATGCAATTTCCATTGCCGCTTTACTGTGTGACTTTATGGGACATTGATGTGACTTTGATGTGACTTTGGGTGAGAGCGGCTTGTGCAGAATAGAAAAATGTGTTAGGTTTCTTTATTTTCTAACAAATTTCAAATTTTCAGAATGATTGGAAGTTGAATTGGTCAAAAATAATCGACTGATTTGAATTCTGTATGAAGAATTACTGGTTGTTAAGGAGCGGTCCTTAACAACCGATGACTCATTAGCTGTCAGCGGGTTTCTCTACTGACAGCTGAATGTAAAAAGAATGACGGCAATAAAAAAAAATGATACAAATGGTGTGAGGTTCACCCCTAGAATGAATCCCAGATCCTTATCCGACCATGAGGGAGGTCAGGAAAAGAGGGGAGTGAGCGAGCTCCCCCCCCTCATGAACCATACCAGTCCACATGCCCTCAACATTTGGGGTGCTTTGGGGCAGGGGGGCTGCTCCCCTGCCCCAAAGCACCTTGTCCCCATGTTGATGGGGACAAGGGCCTCTTCCCCACAAACCTGATGGTTGTGGGGGTCTGTGGGCGGGGGCTTTTTAGAATCTGGAAGCCCCCTTTAACAAGGGGGCCCCCAGATCCCGCCCCCCCCCACCCATGTAAATGAGTATGGGATACCCCTACCCATTTACCAAAAAGTGTAAGGAGTAAGTAAAGACAGTACACGTGTTTTTAGCAATTCCTTCATTAAAAAAATTTAAAGAATGTCCCCCGGTGTAGATCCATCATCAATCCTGCCGCACCGCCAACCCCAAAAAAAAACCCACTAGCCCCCAATGAAGGCTTCCGCCGTTTGACAGCTCTTAAATAACGAAAGAGCGGGGGCCAACCAGTGAGAGGAGGGGCCACTCACTTATTCCCCCCCCCCTTTCCTGACCTGCTGGGCTGCCGGTGGCTGGGGAAGAAGGAGAAGAGGGGACACACGCCCGCTCTCATCCCCTTCTTGCTGTGACCCGGAAAGCGATGTCCATGATGTCACTTCCGGGTCAGCATCTAGGTGTCCCCGGCTAGCTCAGCCAGAAAGAAATGTTTTGCAATGAAATCTGCATTGCAAAACATTGAGTGGAGTACAGAGAAGCAGGAGGAGCTGCACACGAATAGAAGATTTCCATATATAGAGAGCTTAAAATTACAAGAAAGTTACAGAGCTAGGGGATACCCAAATCAGTGTTGGAGAATAATAGATTTAGAGCCCTAAAATAAGATAGGAGAAAGATTCTCCAATGTAAGGAGAACATTAAAAATCAATCAAGGGCAGGCACAGATAAAATAGGATTGGTTACCAGATATGGGGCCCATTGGGACCAATTGCAAGGGTTGCTAAACAAACACTGGCCAATCTTGATGTTGGATCGCAGATTATTGAACATTACAGGGGACAAACCCTTGATGATTGCTAGTAAGGCATCCCCCCATTGGAGATGCTTTAGTCTGGAATGAGTTCAGGAGAAGTCAAATGAGTTAAAGCAGTTGTAACCCTAAAAAGTAAATAAAATAAAATAAAAAGATCCTGTTACTTTAAAGTATGAGAAACACAATAGTGCTTCTGCTGTGTCATTTGTCCCTTTCTATGCTGTAAAATACCTGGTTGATCCTGCCTGTTCCTGTGTCCCCTTATGTGAACTGACCACGGTAATCATGGCTGCTGACCCATGATACCATGGTCAATTTATGCGCTTCCGTCATCCCGCTTCAGGGCCACTCCCTCTCCACCTCCCTTTCTGCCTCTCAGTTCCTAGTGTGTTAGCCGATCTCCCCCCGCCCCCCCCCTCCTGCTGCTATTTCTTGTGGCTGTAAAGTTAATGAGGACAATTACTGGCATCCCCTCTGTTATAACAAGCTATACATCACAGTGTCTGTGTTTTTTAAAAATTATGCAGCTAAATACCTTATTTCACAGCCCTGCGTGACCTTTTACAGCGTGACCTACCAGTTGATGTCAGAGGAGAACCTCAACCTCTCCAACTTTAGATTTTAGATCGGGAAAAGTGAGCGGCAGGAGGTCACGTGACTTCACAGCGGCACTATAAGATAAGGTATTTAGCTGCATAATTTAAAAAAAAACACAAAAACCGTGATGTAGAGGGGATGCTAGTAATTGTGCTCACTGACTTTACAACCACTAAAAACTGCAGAGTTCAAGCCAAAAATAACAAGATATCAATGATTAGGTCATTTAACGCTTTTGCTGCTAGTTGTTTTTGCATTACATGCATATATGTTAAAGGCACATTATAATTTTGTTATGTTTAATTTTAAACATTATTTTTTGAAAAAAAGAAAAAAAAAGAATGTTTTTTAAAAAACACATTTAGGCCTAAGGATTAGTTAAAACCCCCAAACATGATATATTTCCTCAATGCAGAGACCCTGGGGAATAAAGTGGTAGCCCAACTGTTTATGAAATATTGGCAGTAAAAAAATACACTAAAGTTTATTTTAGTGCACCCAGATATATAGTAATATATTACATATTTTTGGGGGGGGGGGAAATAAAAAAAAGAGGTAATGTCAGGTAATTAGATACCAAACAGCCTTACAATTTTGCATGCCTGTGAAACAGCTCCAAACTTCAGTACCCAGAATATTCATAGGCAATCCTTTAATAGGCACTTACATGCCACCAGTTTGGAGTGGCCCTAGAATGCTCTCACTCTTGCATACTCAGCGATAAATAACATGTAGTGCCATTGTTGTATTTGGATGTAGTTGCACCCAATGCATGCATTTACGTATGTATGTGTGTGTACTGGGGGTGAGGGCTTTAAAAAAAATTTCACGTCACTTTAAAATTTCAGATTTTTTTTGCATAACTCTATTGCTATCAATGGGACATCTATTAGACCCTTGATGTCTCCCCTGCACCCCACTAAAGCTAATGGAGCACAGATCAAGCACCATTCAGCCCACCTCCTCTGAGCCCAGTTCATCCTGGATCTGCTCAGCCTGCGACTGGACAGTGAAGGGAGATGCAGCACAGTGAAAGGGCACATCTCTCTGTCACTCTGCTTTCTTCTCCTATCAGCATGCTTCTTGTGAGCACATAATTGGTATCTGGTATCGGTCTGTGTCTTCCTCTCACACTCCAACACTGCTCTACAGTTAAAGTGATTAAATGTAGTTTTAACAATTACAGACCTGAAATTAATTTATATCTGTATAGATCTCAGCTTTAAGTCCTCTGAACAGGGTTGTATTTTGTCACAACTCTGGATGTTGTCACTATAACTGGTCTGTTTGTTCTCTTATCAGAGCTTAATCATTTTAGTGTAGCACATCCTCTAGGGAGCCACAAGTAGAATGGAATCCCCCACCCTGCACAGCTAGGCACATTGAATTTCCACAGTCATTTTAGAGTCAGAGAACAGTCTGTGATTTCGTTTTATTAATCAAGAGATATAACTTGGATAAGGATGGGAGATTATCGAATGCCCACTTGACTTCAAACAAACTTTAGGGACAACTCTTCCTATATACAGTCTATATACAGTCTATATACAGCTCCTCTTCTTCCTCCAGCACACACTTGCTCACAGAACCCAGCCATGTCACCTTGTAGTTTTTTTTTGTAGCAAAGGCCCATTATAGGCAAGGACTCACAGCTCACACTTTCCCAACAATTCCTCTCTGTGGTCACTGATCCCAGCACTAGCCCTCCAGGCTAACTTCTCCCACAGTCCTCCAGGCTGACACTCACCAGCCCACCCGGTTGACTCTCAGGAGATCTCCCGGATGTGCTGACCTGCTCCTGCTGTCCTCCTCTTGCTCCCCTGCCTCCAGAAATTAATTCCTCTGTGTTTTTTGGAGGATTCCTGCAGCACCTAAGCCCCAGGCCCGAAGTCAACCCCCCCAGACTAGGGGGCACCCTCAAGTCAAGGGCCACTGAGAGCCTCCTCAGCACTCCACCTCCATCCAACTCCCATTGCTGCCACGACTCAAACCTATTTATAAGGTGGCCTGCCCGCTGCCAGGCCTTCTACTGGGGATTGACTGAAATCCTCGTAAATATTCCTAACAGCCCCTCCTAGCTTCCACCCATCATGTCTAGAACATTCTCAAATTTTCCAGAGAACAGGGGGAGACACCAGAAGAGCTCTTTGGATGAGTCATCCAGCCACTGAGTCATTAAACCCTGACCCAGAGTCACAACCCAGGCCTGGCTCTCAGCCAAGCCAATTTGCCTACACTAACAACTAAACCTATCTACACCAGCACACTAGCTAGAGGATGCTACATTACAAATAGTTGTCCTTAAAAGGATACATGTACTTTATGTTTCCTTTTTCTATACATTTAACCTCATAACTGATCTTTGTTCTCTATCAATGTCCTTCTGTTTGATTTATAGCATATATTAATGCATACAGCAGCAGTATACTCAGGGATGAATAACTGCTACACGTGGAGTTATTTTTAACTCAAGATCACTTGGTGTTGGCAGTTTTTTCCATGCTTATTTCTGGCATGTCGGTCACTGAAGTGATTTTTTTTTCTTCATGATGGCTCATTATTATTCATTGGATATGCTGCAGGCTGACATGAACTGACAATAATGTAAAAAAAATCTGCTTTGCATGACTTCTCCAAAAGTATTTTCACTAATTTGCCAGATATGTTTTTATTGTTCTTGCATAATGAGAGTATTGACCGGAACCCATGATCTAATATTAGACCTTATATGTTACGGTTTATATTATTACACCTTATATAGTAAGCAAAATTTACAAAAAAAAAATAGCCTGCTGTTTAAGGGCCCATTCACACCTGAATGCAGTACTGGCGCAGCAAGGCGTGCAGCATCAAACAGCCCTTTCAAAATGAATATCTGGTACTTCCGAATATGGAGAAACATGTAACTAACCTCATATGACAGGCAGCCATGTGAGTCTTTAACCTTTCTGTAGCCCTGTGTAAGGTATACCTCCCAGCTTTCATAGGACTTTCTTTTTACTCAAGCTGGTTGAGGAGTAGTGGGGAAGCAAAAGATAAATATATTAATCTATGGAGGTCTACATATAAGTTATATTAAACCTTCATTTTTTAACCCCTTACTGTAAACAGAACTTACTGTATATACAGTATGTGGCCACACAGAAGTGGGTCTTTATCTGTGAGGTTGCATATATGGGTTCCTGTCTTTGGTCTAGGAGTGCGCCGCAAAGCGCATTCCCAGCACATAGACCAGGCTCTCGCCAGGAACCCCAGGTCTCGTACTAGTGATCGGGACCCAGGACTCCAGTTACCAGTCACCTGATAGCTGTAATAGCCTCTGGTTGACTAGCATAGTGTTCCATAGTTGCCAACATTTAAAAAAAAATTCCAGGGACACTGCAGCACAGCTATCAATTACCACACCCACTTCCCTGAAGCTCCGCCCACTCTGCATAATTAATCTTGCCTACTTATTATCAGATTATAGGGTCTACTCAATATAGAGAGAATTACAGAAAATTAAAAAGGAAATTTCAAACTTAAGGCCACAGTAGCAGAGTTGGAATAATTCTCCCATTCAGCTGCACTACTTCTGTGTAACATTTATGGGCAGCCTGATTAACAAGCGCTTCCAGGGACAATATAAATTACCTGGGACAGGCTCCTTTTTGCAGGGACTGTCCCAGGAAAAAAGGGACAGTTGGCAAGTATGAGTGTTCAGACACTGTGTAGCTCTTCCATGTGTTTTCTTTTTATTATGAATAGAGAAAAAGATACATTGTATTACATTGAAACAAACAAAAGTGTATAAAAAAAATACTAATAATTAAAAAGGAAAAAAATAGCTAGATCAAGGTTTGGCTAGGTTCACATCTTTTCAGGTGATTCCTGCACCTGCAACCACCCACACAGAAAAATTTGCTGGATGCATGCGGGGGCAATTAATCCTAATGGAGCAGGCAATTAATTCTGCTCGCACTGGACATACTGGAAATCGCACCCGCACAGGGAACTGCACTGCACTTGGGGTTCCCGGGCAGGCTGCCATTTATAAAATGCTGCAGGGACCTTTTCCCCGTGTTTCGGGAGGTACAGCGGCCCATACAAAACGCAGCTTGCAGAGCCGAATAAGTGTAAACCTAGCCCAAGTGTTAAGCGCTAAAAACCACTAGCATATGAAGGGTGGGCAAAACAATTAAAAAAGGGAGAGGAAGATAAGGGATAGGAAATGCCACAAAGGAAAAAACTAATTAAAACATATATACAGTAAAACCTTGGATTGCGAGCATAATTCGTTCTGGAAACATGCTTGTAATCCAAAGCACTCTTATATCAAAGCAAATTTCCCCATAAGAAATAATGGAAACTCAGATGATTCGTTCCACAAGTCCTTCAGTTTATAGTCTATATACAAAGATTATAGCAATGTGATAGGTTGTGTAACCATAAAATGTCCATCCACAATATGCAGCCTTCCCAAGGGGATTAGAAGCAAAATCTAGCAGAGCTACAGAATATAAGAGATGAGAGGCACCTCTAAGTGTAGCCATATGGTTACATTTAATGAAGGTTCAACATTTAGCAACTCACATGGTTGATGATTAAAATAGGCACACCTAAGTATGCAGGCATCCGGGGTAAAGCTGTCCACATAGACCGTCTTCGGAACCACCGGCTCTCACCACTGTCAGTCTGCAATCCTGACCGGGAAGAATAGCCTGCAGTAGAGTGATCTGAAAGTGAGGCTTTGAACCACTCGTGGAGTGCAGCGGGGAAGGGATGATGAAGATGGCTGTGCAGAAGATGGTCTATGTGGACAGCTTTACCCCAGATGCCTGCATACTTAGATGTGCCTTTTTTAATCATCAACCATGTGAGTTGCTAAATATTGAACCTTCATTAAATGTAACCATATTGCTACACTTTAGAGGCGCCTCTCTTCTTTTTTATACATGACGCTACTTGTATATCAAGACATCGCTTGTATATCAAGTCAAAATTTATTTAAAAAATTTGCTTGTCTTGCAAAGCGCTCTCAAACCAAGTTACTCTCAAACCAAGGTTTTACTGTATATATATATATATATATATATATATATATATATATATATATATATATATACAGTATATAAATAAATACCAAAAGTTCATGGATATAAAGTCCCAAATAAAGATGTCCAGAGGCACTGAGCTGCTCTTCACAGAAGTGAGGAATTCTGAAGCAAAGTGAGAGACAAAAAGAAAAGCGCTCTAAGTGCAGACAATTTTTATTTTAAAATAAAAGCATTAACTGTAGCAACTCACAAGAAGCCACGATATATGGGCTGTATAACATCAGAGGATGTAAGACGCTCCTCTGGGGGGTGCCACCCATCCACACATGTGGCCGCTTCACATCTTTCACCTCGACATTGCAGTCACGGTCCCAGACGCCGACCGCTGCTGGAGATAGCCGGCACCCTTCCTCCTGTGACGGACAACTGAATCATGGACTGCCTCATGTGTGGATGGATGGCACCCCCCAGAGGAGCGTCTTACATCCTTTGATGTTATACAGCCCATATATATTGTGGCTTCTTGTGAGTTGCTACAGTTAATGCTTTTATTTTAAAATTAAAATTGTCTGCACTTAGGGCGCTTTTCTTTATGTCTCTCACTTAGCCCAAGTGTTAGGGTCAGGGTAAGGGTCAAAGTTCAAGGTCAGGGTTAGTATATTTTGAGTAGTTCTTTTAACCACTTGCCTACTGTGCACTTAAACACCCTTCCCATCCAGGCCAATTTTCAGCTTTCAGTGCTGTCACACTTTGACTGACAACATGCTACACTGTACCCATATGAAATTTTTATCATTTTTTTTCACACAAATAGAGCTTTCTTTTGGTGGTATGTAATCACCTCTGGGTTTTTTATTTTTTACAAAAAAAAAGAATAAAGACAGAAAATTTTGAAAAAAAAAAAAAGTTTTTCTTATTTTCTGCGAGTAAATTTTGAAAATAAATTTTTCTCCTTCACTGATGTGCGCTGATGAGGCGGCACTGATAGGCACTGATAGGCTGCACTGATGGGCACTGATGAGGTGGCACTTATGGGCACTGATGAAGTGGTACTAATATGCCGCACTGATGAGCACTGATAGGCGGCATTGATAGGCGGCACTGATAGGCGGCACTGATAGGCGGCACTGATGAGCACTGATAGGCGGCACTGCATGGCACTGAGAGGTGGCACTGAGAGGTGGCACTGCTGGGCACTGAGAGGCGTCACTGACGGGCGGCACTGATGGGCACTGATAGGCGGCACTGATGGGCACTGGCGGATGGCACTGATGGACACTGACGGGTGGCACTGCTGAGCACTGATGGGCGGCACTGATGAGCACTGATGAGCAGCACCATCAGTGCCCACACTCAGTGCCCATAGTGCTGCCAGTCAGTGCTCATCAGTGCCTATATGAGCAGGCACTGATGGGCACTGACTGGCAGCACTATGGGCACTGATTGTGGGCATTGATGGGGGGCACTGATGGTGGGCACTGTGGGCACTGATGGGGGGGGCAATTTGTGTATTTTTTTTCCTTTAGTAATCAGGGCACTGGTGATCAGTGCCCTGATTACATTGCTGTGTGTCCCTGGCGCTGTGAGGCTCCCCCTCCTTCCTCACACTGCAAGCTCTGTGTGAGGAAGGAGCGCTGGCGATGAGAGATGATCTCATATGTTTACATAAGAGATCATCTCTCATTGGACGGCTTGATCACGTGGTGAATGGCCGCTGTGATTGGCCATTCACCACGATCTGTGATCGGCTGTGTCCAAGGGACACGGCCGACACAGATTCTCCCCGATGCGTGCTCGCGGGAGCGCGCGGGGAGAGTCTTTCTGGGAGGCCGTTTAAAAACGGCCTCCCGAAAATTCAAGTCCGCGCTGCAGCCGTATATAGGCTGTAGCGCGGATGGCAGGAAGTTAAACAATTTTTGTATTAGTGTCAGTGTCAATGTTTTTTACTGAAGGCAGCAAAATGCACACTAATGTTTCTGGGCCCTACTATGGGTACAAACAACAAGTAACCATAGGCATGCACACGGGGTGTGCCGGGTGTGCCTGGGCACACCCTAATCACCCTGTGTCTGTTAGTGTAGGGCAGGCTGTCTCCCGAGATCTTCATCTTTGGCACTGAGGGTAGTGAGATACTCGGTGGAGAGGCAGCTGTGCTGTTGGCTCCAGCAGACAGTGAGGCTTGCCATGTGTGTGACACTGTCAGGTAATGTTACTGCTTGCAGGGAGAAAGACAAGCTGTCAGAACTCAGGGGTGATGTCGGGGATGGGCGGGACCGAACAGCTATCAAACACCAGCCAATGGGATGGGGTCTGGGCGGCTGCTTCATTTATGTGGCTCCGCTCCTTTCTTAAGCAGCCCAATCATTGGCTGGTGTTTGACAGCTGCTTGATCCCGCCCACCCCCAACATCACCGCTAAGTTTTGACAGCTGGTCTTTCTCCCTGCAAGCAGCTACATGACAGTGACTGTGTCACACACACAGTGGGGTACCAATAGGGGGGCGCACTGGGGGGTATCAGCCAGTGTCCTCTGAGAGATCCTGTATGGCAGTGTGAAGGCAGCTGCAGTGGCAGCTCCTTCAATCCATGCTGCAAGCGGGGGGCGGAGACGCGGCGGGATGAAGGGGGCGGAGCCGCGGCGGGAAGAAAGGGGTGGAGCCTCGGCGGGAAGGAGGGGGCAGAACCTCGACGGGAAGAAGGGGCGGAGCCTCGGTGGGAAGAAGGTGAGTGCCCATTGCCCAAGTGTGTGTGCTCTGCGTTGGATAGGAGGAGGATGGGGAAGCTGCATATAGAGGAATTCATCCTTCCCTATCCTTCCTGCAGCTGCTGAATAACTGATTGTCCTCCTCTCCCTCCTGCAGGAAGAATGGTGAAAGATCAATTCCTCTATATGCAGCTGCCCCATCCCCCTCCTATACAACTTCCTTTGCTGGCCCCCCAGTGCTCTCTTAACCCCCCCTCCAGTGTTCTTATTCCCCCTCAGTGCTCTTAACCCCCCCAGTGCACTAGACCCCCTGTTCTTTAGCCCCCCCATGCTCTTCAGCTCCCCACAGTGCTTTTTATCTCCCTCCCCCTATGCTCCCTGTCCCCCCCCAGTGCTCTCCACCCCCCTGGTTTTCCCTGCCCGCCCCCCAAGTGCTCCCTGTCCCCCCCAGTGCTCTCCACCCCCCTGGTTTTCCCTGCTCGCCCCCCCAGTGCTCTCCACCCCCTGCACCTTCCAACCCCCCTACAATGCTTTGCAAACCCCCTCTTAATTCTCTCCTGTCCCCCCCCGCCCACCGTGCCCTTCACCTCCTCCAGTGCTCTCTGCTTCCCCTGTGCTCTCCGGCCCCCCTAGTGCTCTTCTATCTTCTATCATGTCCTCAGTCTCTGAGCATCTTCTGTATCACGTCCGTAGTCTCTGACCATCTCCTGTATCATGTCTGCAGTCTCTGACCATCTCCTGTATCATGTCTGCAGTCTCTGACCATCTCCTGTATCACGTCTGCAGTCTCTGATCATCTATTGTATCATGTCTGCAGTCTCTGACCATCTACTGTATCATGTCTGCAGTCTCTGACCATCTCTTGTATCATGTCTGCAGTCTCTGACCATCTCCTGTATCATGTCTGCAGTCTCTGACCGTCTCATGCCAAGGTTCGCCATCACTGCTCTATATATATATATATATATATATATATATATATATATATATATATATATATATATATATATACACGCATGTGTGTTTGAGCTTTGGGGTGCACACCCTAATGCAATAGGCTGCGCACGCCTATGCAAGTAACATACACATATACACTACTTGGATCGTCACGTGAAGGGAGGGGATAAGGCAGAGCAGGCTGGCTTTACTGGTCTCTAGGATGGCATGGATGGATGGGAGGGACTATCACCACTTCCAGCAACAGAGAATCTCTGAGAGAGACAGACCTGTCTGTAACTGATTCTTCATAGAAGTGCACGTAGCCTCAGCTCTGTCAGGACTCAGGAGACTGATTTTGTGTCCTGGACTTGTGTTCATTGATCACAGCGGCGCCTAATGATACTCAGTGATCTGATCGGTCAAGAGCGGCTGCACAGGCGATGGGGGAAGACTGAGAGGTAGAGTAGGGAAACCAGCGGCCGGGCGCCCCTAGGCGGCAGTGCGCCCGAAGCGACTGCCTAATTTGCCTTACTGGTAGCGCCGGCCCTGGTCCAAGGATAATTACTTTTTTCTCTTCTCGACATCATTTTTTCTAGTAGCAAGAATCTTTAGCTGCTGTAGAGCCTCTGGGGTTCATTTTTGTAGCTTCTGGATTGGCTGGTATTTAGCATATCCTTAGAGGTTATACCCGGAGTACGCTGTATGGAAGAAGTGGGGCTGGCCTATAAATTTATCATTGGACTCTGTGTTAGGCACTTGCCTAGGTACCTATGGTGCAACGTGGTGTTAGTGCTTTACAGTTTTAGGGCCATGTTGCACCTGCAAGTGGAAGTCTGTCACTGAAAATCCCTTTAAGGGTTTATCCATCGTAGAGGTGAAGTCTGTCTCTTAAGCGCTGCATGGGTTACTGTACCCTTAGGGGAGTAAAAGGGCTTGCCCCTGCCTTTGAAAAGGCCAGCTTCATTGCCCCCTGCCTGAGTTGCAGCATTCCTCTCTTAACCTATTCAGGGGTTAACTCTTCCTCTATTATTTCGGGAGACATTCTCAGCTACTATGTTTATAGGAAAAATTGCATCTATGATAGCTAACTCAGAACACAGATGCCCTTTCCTCCAGAGTCTTTTTCTGATCTCCCTGAGACTGAAGTTGCTTCCACACAGTCAGGCGAGAATGAGAAGGATTGAACTTTACCTTTACCTTACCTTTGTTTGAAGACTTAGTACAAGAGTCGCTGTCTCCAGAGATTATTTCAAAATTTAAAGTAATACCAAACACAAACTGTTGTATTTACATTATCCCTTCTATTTCTGTATTTGGATGATGGATTGGATGGACTGCAATTATTTTAATAAAAAAAAAGAAGTACCTTTTTCCTAATGTATATACAGCTGTCACATGACTTAGCTCTTTCCCAGCCTGTCTGCCTGAAAACATAAGCAGGAGAAGCTTCTAAGCCTGGGTTCACACTGGGGCGGCTTCAAAGTCGCCCGACTCTGAAGCCGCCCCATGCAGCGCGACTTCAGCGGGGCTTGCAAACGACTTCTCTAATAGAAGTCAATGCAAGTCGTCCCCAAAGCAGTAAAGGAACCTTTTTCAAAGTCGGAGCGACTTGAGTTGCTCCAATTAGAACACTTCCATTGCACTGAATGGAGCGTGACTTGTCAGGCGGCTAAGTCGCCTGACAAGTTGCCCCAGTGTGAACTTGGGACTAAACCTCTGCTGCTGCTGACATGTTCAAAATAAAAAAACAACCTATGGGATACAGCATAAAAATAAATATAAATAAACTGTTACAAATTGTCATACATTATATATTTTAAATTAAATCCTAACTCTTTTTTGGTAATAACATGGTGTGGGTGGATTTCTGCCAGTCACAGGCTGTGTCATGCCCCTCCAGCCTGTGTCATAGAATAACAGGAAGGTGAAGCCTCCATCAATCAAGATGTAACATCCCACCCCTATTGTGTTTAGCTGGTTAGTGGGCATGGAGAAGGAGGGAGGGAATGGACTCTATAGTCACATGGGCTGCTCAGATGTGATAGGTAGGAAATGCTCAGTATAGAAACTCACAGAAAACTAAGCATGTGCACTAGCTGCCCACACTACTCTGCAAAATCCCCAACTGCATTGGGGACATGTTTAAAAGGGGCAGATGGAGAACAGAAGGAACAAACATGTTTTTTTGGAAAATAAAGAAAATAAATCCTATGGTGACTGAGTGAGTATGATTAGCACGTAATACAGCATGTTTTGATTAGTTTTTATTATGTGGGTTTAATGACACTTTAAGGATGCCATCTCAGGCCACATTGGCACAGTCCACAAATGCCGATATTTTGAACTTCTTGCTTCGGCTACTCCTAAAGTGACTAACTAGCACGGGGTTCTCTAAAGAGCCCTCAACCCATTAAGACTTTTCTAGTGCATTCGCCTGGGAAAGGTCTTTGCTCCTCCTAAGCATTTTTCCCAGCAATACCCTATGGGGATGGGGTTCCCGAAGAAAGTGCCTGTCCATATTGTGAATACAGTCAATTCCTGTGTTACAAGACTGACTGTTTCTATTGAGGACACATCTGTTTTTGGCCACTTCAGTACTAGCCTGTAATTTCCGTTAAATACCAGGTCATTTTTCAGTTTTTATAATGTTGTGATAATTTGACTGACAAGTACTCATGCAACACTGTACACAAATTAATTTTATATAGTTTTTTTCTAGATAGATAGAGATAAACAGCACTGCATAAAATAAGGCCACTACTTCACTGTTCGCTATTGAATAGAGGCAGATAAATGATTAAGGACCCGGTGGAGAAAGAAATAGAAGTCCTGAAGCTCATGCATGTAGCCCTACTCTATTGTGTGGATGGGCTAGGGGATATTATACACCAAATATCCAGAATGGGCTTTCTTTCAGTACATGTATGAAATACCCTTTGGCTCAAATGTTGGTCTGTGGAGCATTGGTGCAAGAAACTTTTCTTGTGTATGCCCTTTGATGGATAGTGTCTCTGTGGTGAATCCCTGGACAAGTCACTGGGTCTTTATCAGTTCTGCCATAAGTCCTGGAACCCCCAGGCCTACAAGTCTACAACATGTCCTCCTTTCAATAAGGGGAACATCTGTTGGCCTTTGTGGCCATCTGGTCTCAGACTATTTTTCAGACATGTGGGACTGGATCATTGTATCCCAAGACTAGATTGGCGGTTCTTCACATTTCTGTAGCATAGTTCCTTTGTCAAGGGGTAATAATTATTGTCCTAGAGGAGAAGGGGGTTTAAGGTTTTTATTTAAACCCGTTCAGCATGCCCAAAGCCAAAGTGGAGGAAAGGGGTAAGCAGGGCAGTGTACAGGAGTCAGAAGAGCAGAGGAAGGAGTCAACTGGGCAAAGGACAAGGGACAGCACTGCAGAGAACAGGCATAACAAGGGAAGAGGATAGGTTCAGCAGTTTGTAGGTCAGTGTATATAAGTCATTAGTTTGTAGGGGAGTATACAGTAGGTTAACAGGGCAGAGGATGGGAGGTCAGCAGGGGAGTTTACAAGAGTCAGTAGGGCAGTGTACAGGGGGTCATTAGGGCAAAGGGTAGGGGTTAGCAGGGCAGTGGATAGGAGGTCAGCAGGGGAGTGTGCAAGAGTCAGCAGGGCAGAGTGCAGTGGGTCAGCATGGCAGAGGATAGGGGTTAGCAGAACAGATGACAATGGTCAGCAGGGTGGAGAACAGGGTTTATCAGGGCAGAGGACAGGGGTCAGTGGGGCAGATGACAGGGGGTCTGCAGGGCAGTATACAGTAGTCAGCAGAGCAGAGGAAGGGATCAGCCGAGCAGAGGGCAGGGGTTAGCACTGCAGAGAACAGGGGTCACAAGGGCAGGTCAGGGACAGGGACCAGCAGGGCAGAGGAAAGGGGGGTCAGCAGAGCAGAGGACAGGGGTCAGCAGGGCAGAGGACAGGGGACACAAGAGCAGAGGACAGGGACCAGCAGAGCAGTGGAAATGGAGACAGCAGGGCAGAGTACAGGGGTCAACATCGCAGTGTATAGGGGTCAACAGGGCTGTGTACAGGGTTTAACAGGGCAGTGTACAAGGATCCGCAGGGCAGGGTACAGGGGGTCAGCAGGGCAGAAGACAGTGGTCAGCAGAGAAGAGGAAAGGGTCACTGCTGAATCTGCACAGTTTGTAGCTGGCTATTGCAGCTGGCATTCCAATCCGGGAATTTCACAGGCCAGAACTGCAACATTCAGTCAGCTACACACACAGCATCATGTGGAAATCACTCACCCAAAAAAAAAAAAAAAATCAGGACACTCACCATTATGCATAAATTTCCTCTGTAAGCAAAAATTCTCATCCCCGAAAAAATGCAAAATTCCCCTCCTCCCAGTCCAAATCCCCTTCCCAGCAAAAATCATTACTCCCCAATCTCGCCTGCCAAAAATCATTATTCCTAGCTCTCATGCTCTTTCCCCTCAAATTCCCCTTTCTAGCACAAATCCTCTCCCCAAACCTCTCCAATATCTCATCTTAGCACAATTCCCCTCAAATTCCTCTGTCTAGAACAACCTCCTCTAAATTTTTCTTCCCAGCCCCAGCACAAACCCTCCCTCCTCCCACATCTAAGGCTCCTCTCCTATCAGAATCCTCCGCCTTCCTAGCACAAATCTACCTCCCCCCACCCAAATCCCCCATCCTAGCACAAATCCTCACTTCCCCAAATCACCCTCTCTAGCACAAACGCCCCCAATCCCACCTCCTAACACATTTCCCTTCATTCCTCCTTCTAGTAAAAATCCCTCCCAAGTTACAATTCCCAGCACAAATACCATATCCAATCCCCCAAACCCACAAACCTCTAAATTTTAGTAATTGTTTTTTGCTTTTCTAACCCTTCCCAGCTCTTTTCAAAACAATACAAATATATGTACACTGTTCAAAAAAATCTAAGAAACACTTTTTAATCAAAGTATAGCATTAAGTCATTAAAACTCCTGGGATATTGATCTGGTCAGTTAAGTAACAGAGGGGGTTGTTAATCAGTTTCAGCTGCTTTGGTGTTAATGAAATTAACAACAGGTGCACTAGATGGGCAAAAATGTGACAACCACCAACCCGTGCTACCTGTAGCATTGTTCAGCATGATCGGTTTGGTGGCGGGTCAATGATGGTCTGGGGAGGCATATCCATGGAGGGACGCACAGACCTCTACAGGCTAGACAATGGCACCCTGACTGCTATTAGGTATTGGGATAAAATCCTTGGACCCACTGTCAGACCCTACGCCGGTGCAGTGGGTCCTGGGTTCCTCCTGGTGCACGACAATGCCCGGCCTCATGTGGTGAGAGTATGCAGCCAGTTCCTAGAGGTTGAAGGAATTGATACCATTGAATGGCCCCCCCCCTCATGCTCGCCTGACCTAAATCCAATAGGACATTATGTTTCGGTCCATCTGACGCTGCCAGCTTGCTCCTCAATCTGTTCAGGAGCTCAGTGATGTGCTGGTCCAGATCTGGGGGGAAATACCCTAGGACACCATTCGTCGTCTCATTAGAAGCATGCCCCTGGCATTAAGCATGCATAAAAGCACGTGGGGGGGGCATATAAACTACTGAGGACCATTTTGAGTTGCTGCAATTACATTTCAGCAAAATGGACTAGCCTGTTGCATCTTTTTATAACTTTTTTAGGGTGTTCTTGAATTCAGCCCTCTCCAGGTTGATAATTTTCATTTCCATCAAACATTGTGGCATTCTTTTGTTCCTAACACATTACCCAATCCATATCAGTATAGATTTCCAGCATGATATTTTTCCCCATTGAGTTTTGGTGTGTTTTCAAAGTGTTTAATTTATTTGAGCAGTGTATTTTGGCTTAAACCTCAATACTAAGACTATCATAACCCTAAAAACTACTTTATCACATGGACTCTCAGCCCAATCCTTACTTGGGACCAGATGTGTCCGTATCCAGAGTTGGCAGTCCTGTGCTGAGAAGTACCTGCTGCAAAACAACAGCACCAAAAGTAGATGGTTCCGAATTGTGACTGTGTTTTCTGTAAAGCTATACTTCCATCTTCCTAGTATATTGTCTTCTGTGGTCAGAGCATTACTGTTTAATGGAGAAGCTTTCCTTTGCTTTTCCTTTGATGTCTGAAATCTTCACATTGATTCTCCATATTTTATCGCTTGTCAGAGGCAATGGACAGTGATGAATTGACTTCATCTCCAAGAAAATACAACTATTTTAGTATTTAAAAGCTCTGTTCATTCTGTTCTCATTTTTTTATGTCTATGCTTATTTTTTATGTTGTTATTATGTAAGGAGTAAAACCCGAGGGTTAAGTTTCTCTGTTATTTACTGTTCCGGGATCCTTGGCAGATGCCTTGAGATATAGAAAGGGTAACTGAGTAAGACAAATGAGAGCATTTAACACTGCAAATTCCTGTAAGCCAAAAAACGGCTATGGAGCAAGAAATCATATTCTAGCCAAATGCAGATAAACATATTCTTACTGTGGCTGGCCATGTAGTTCAGGTAGTCACTTTTGGGTTTTTTTGGTTTTTTTTGGTAAATTTGTGCAGAATAGAGAACATGGACAAAATGCAGCAACTCCTAGCAGCCAGTCAGTTTTATAGTTTCACTGTTTTGGGCAAAATTGACTGGAATTTAATCAGCTTTCACAGACTACTGCACTTTGCACACCCTTTAGTTCCTTACATTGTCTTCCTAAATAAGCCTAAAGATCCAGCAATTTGTGTAATAATTTCAGGACTCTAGTGACCTGGCCCATGATGAAGTTGTCTGTGACCTATCATCTGAGGCTTGAGGTAGGAGAACACTGTTTTTTCTTTGAGGGTGTCCCAATAATATAATAAAAGTTGTGAACTAATTAACAACCGAATGGGTTGCTGTCTCCCTGATGCCAGGGTTCAGCATGTGGTGGACTGGGTTGATAAATTACTGGGAGGGGCAGGGCATGACCCAGCTGTCTTGGTCTACATTACAAACAAGATTGGGTTTGTAGATTTGTACTTAAGTTGAATCTGTTTGTAATTCGGAACAGGTACATTTTTTTAAGTGTAGCTTCAGCCAAAATCATAGTTTTTAAGCTTTTTGGATAGCATTGGGAAGGGTTAATACCCTGTAACATTTGTTTTGCTGTCTGTGTCCCTGTTCAGAAGATTTCACCTCATTTTCTGCCCCTAAGACAATAGGATTGTGAAAATTTTGGGTTGTTGTGGAAACAAGGATTGGTGATAAAGCTTCAGTGGAGACACCTTTTTCCCATGATAACTCTTACCGGAGTGAATTTCTCTTCCTAGGGGTAAATTTCTTCATACTTCCTCTTGTCTCCCTTTGTTTGTAAGTATGAGTCGTTTTTAAGTTGAATGTTTGTAACTCAGGGACTGCCTGTATTCATTAGCAAACTGCTGTGCTTACTTACAAAGTTTGCTATATGTAGTTTTGTATTTTTGTAAAATTATTAAATAGGATATGCAAAAAAAATATTTTATTTCTTAGATAAGGTGATTTTGTTAATTAATTGGAAAAAAACACTTTCCTGTTTGCATTTAATAGGAATTATGCATAAACAAACACTCTTACTTATTTGTTAAAAAAGGGTTAAAGATTAACTCAAGTCAATAAAAAGAATAAGTATCAGGTTACACAATTGCGTTTTGATTGCAGCCACGGAGCCTGTGACGTCATAGCGCACAATCAGGACGCAGACAGCCAGCCACATTGGGAATACAGGCCCAAGGATCTGTGGATGTTTTAATGACCTGAAGGAGACCCCAGTCGTATCTAGCGAGCCACCTGTGTGCACCAGAGATAGTGCACCAGCAAATTTTTCTCTTTACTCTCATGATATATATATATAGATATATATATCTATATATATATATCTATATATATATCTCTATATATATATCTATATCTATATATATATATATATATATATATATATATATCTATATATAAATATATATTTATATATAAAGAGTGAAATCCCAAAAATATTTGGAGTTTGGTATAGCGCTTGCTGGTGATACCCAGGAATGGACAACTGCTTGTCAATATCCTAGGTTGAAAAAATGGTAGACAAATAAGTGAATGCTGGGTGATTCAAAATGATTAAATTAATATACCTAAATAAAGGAATTGATAGGTAAGCATGTGCGTGATAGAGGGATAAATGTGGGTAAATGAATGAATAAATATCACAATATATATAAATAAATATAGAAATAAATCACAATAAAAAACAATAAAAAACATATAGGTGCCTTTAAGTGCAAAATAGTGCTGAAAGATGTAGTCCAAGTATAAAGATCATAAGTGACTTATATATATATAAGGGGCATCATACAAGGGATCAGGAGCCCATGGACCAGCAGGGAAGTTGCAGACCCCTGGATTGATACCAGTGATTGGTGCATTTAGATTCCTGACACGGTCTCCCCGGGAGGTAAGCGCATAGTGTGACCGGTGGAGGGCACTTCTGATTTATATATCAGTACACCAATGTCACGGACTCGTTTTTCCATCTGAGGTATGAGCACCTGCACAGCATGCATGGATATGTGCACTAATTAAATGGACTAGATTTTTATTGTTTGCAAAGCATTATTTCCATTTATTGCTAAATAGTTGTTATAGACACTTTGGCTGTATAATCTTTTAATTTGCACAGTCACTTTAGACTCCATTTGGGGGTCAATATTTATACTGTCACATATTTTTGTATATGTGGAGGTTTGGGTTTATTTAGCAGTAATTTGAGTAGGAAATATTTTTTGTTGATTTCACACCCCATGGGGCAGTGCTATTGGTGAGGTAGTGCTTCGCTCTTTTAGAATATATTTTGAATATTCAATTAACGCATTAGGTCACATATCTATGATCTTAGAAGTGGAAATTGAAAAAAGGGAGGAATATGTGTTTAAAACACACACAAGATGCACATAAAATATGTCTTGATTGTGCTAAATTTTAATGCACCACACTAAAATTGCAATATGTGCTTTTAACAAAACGCAATAATTTTCTAATGTGATGATGTGAAGTATAAGTGAACTGCATTTATTATTCAGTAAAAACTGTAGCTTTGCTAAAGTTAAAAAATTCACTACATTTATCTTTCTTACTTTGACCACAGTGCTATACTGTTCCATATTAAGTGTAAATGAATAAAGCTAATTTCTCAATATCTGGTGTCAAATCATAATACATCCATATAAAGTGCTTAGTTCTAAAAATAAAGTCCACCATAAACGGTTCACTGATCTTCCAAATGTGCTGAGGGCATAAGATCATCCATAAAAGTGACAACATGCTCCAATGTGATCCCCCGAGTGCTCCCACACTCACCAGAAAATGATGACCCCCTTCACCAAGCATCAGATTTCAAACCAGGTTTTAAATAGCATTTTTCCTGGGCACCTCTTTCCACTCCTGCCTCAAACACCTTCAGCTTCCAGTACTGGTAACTATCACTCCCAACATAAGATCACTAATACTCGGCCATTTCAATGGACATAGGTTAAGTAGAGGTCATCATAGTGTATCAAATTTGTATTTCAAATAAATAATTAAAAGCATTGCACTCACATAAAGCCATCATAAAACTTGCATCAAGACACAGAAATACCACATTAAGCATGCGCTCTATGGGCTGTGTGTTTTGCGGCTTTCGCCTTTCCCACTTGGCATCCTCAGGAACAGCCCCACCATTATACCCAATATTACAGTGATCATTTCCACTTCCTTTATACCCTCTGATCCCACTTCCTATTGGATGTACTAGGCCTCAGCCCTATCTAAAAAACAGAAACCACTGCTCATTCTCTCCACTTGGATATAGTGTTAGCATATTCCATGATCATCCATCTACATTTCTTCGGAAAGCTTTTCAGCCAAATTTTGCAATTTTTTCTTTGCTAGTTGAGAAATGCAGATGCCTCTTGTCAGCTAACATACAGAATGCTCAGAATGAAGCTTGAAAACCAGCCCAGGGCATTTATTTTTCAGCAAAGGGACTGAAATGTCCAAATGTCATTGTGATTGAAATTTCTAAATTTCATTGGACCCAACTAAACAAACATTTCTGACCATCAGGATACTTGGGCTCTGTTCACATCTAGGCATTTTTGGGCGATTTTCTGCTTTAATCCCCTGCTCTAAAAACACCCAACAAGACAAATCCCATTCCTTTCAATGGCTCCTGTTCACAGCTGAGCGTTCTGTTGCTTAAGGAAAACACCTAAAAAAGTACATGAGCTTCTTTTTTGGCAGATTACAGGCGTTTTTATTTTTTTTCATTGGTCACTTGTCAACCTAAAAACACCTGCAAATTGCCCGGAAAAAAAACACCTGTAAAATGCCTGTAAAAATAGCAACGCCTAAATGTGAATGTAGCCTTTAGGCTCCGTTCACATACTGGCGTATTGAATCACAGGCAGAAACGTCGCAATTCTACCTGCGATCCCGAATCATTGCAAATCGCTGGACGCCCGCGCAATTCCCGTGACTTGCAATGGGACCCCAAATGCGGCGCGATTTTGCTGTGCTTGCCGCCTGACGAATCGCCGTAAAATCACACAGACAGAATCATGGGACGCCTGTCGCCCAGAAGAAGTTCTTGTACTTTTTTTGGGCGACAGGAGTCCTGCAATTCTGTTTGCATGATTTTACCGTTAATCGTCGGGCGACAATCGCGCCGTGTTTGGGATGCCATTGCAAGTCACGAGAATTGCACGGGCTTCCTGCAATTTGCAACAATTTGGGATCGCGATTCTGCCCGCAATCCGATATGCCAGTATGTGAACTAAGCCTTATACTTGTATATGCTTTGTGAATTAAATCCAGGTTTACAACAGAGAAACAAAATAGATAAACATATAAATGGTCTGCACCTTAAATAAGTGTTACACCACATCAACAATGCCTTGACTGTTTACAACCGCATGTATGCGGCATCATGAAAGTGGGTTTTATTCCTGGTCACAGTAAATAATGCGCTCATGTGTTTGTGCTAGAAGTATGCTCAATTGCTTGCTGCAAGCTTTAAGACTGAACTGTCACCGACAGAACTGGCTCCCAATCATGTGATCACTGTGATTAACCAGACAGTGATCACTACTGTGAAGCCCTGCCCCAGTGCTTTTTCTACCCTAAGAAGAGGAAAATATACATTGTATCTTTTTCTCCTCACTACAGGAGAAATCTGAAAAAAAATATGTTGAAATTAATAAACAGTGTCAGCTAGTGTCAGTGTTGGTGTCAGTTAATGGCAATGTTAGTGTCAGTGTGCTTTAGGTACAAAAAAAAAAGGTTTTTATATTTACTGTTAGTATGAGCGTAAAGCATGGTAGACATAGATCAAAAGTAAGTCAGTGCAGCAGTGTATCCTGACGGCAGAGGAGTCCAGTTAGCTTATGTGGATGCAGGAATCTGTAAGTTGTAGCCTGCTGGTATAAAAAAAAAAACTGTATATCCAGCCTTAGTGTCAGTGTCAATGTGTTTAGGTAGGACAACCCCCCCAAAAACAAAATACGTACTATGGTATCTTGGCCCTACTATAAAGAACAAACAGGGCACACATAGGTGGTATCCCCACTAGTAGTGATGAGCCAAACACCCCCCTGTTCGGTTCGCACCAGAACATCTTGAACAGAGGAAATGTTCTAGCGAACATGCAAACTCTATTAAAGTCTATGGGACACGAACATGAAAAATAAAAAGTCCTAATTTTAAAGGGTTAAATGCAAGTTATTGGCCCAAAGAAGTGTATGGGGACCTGGGTACTGCCCTTGGGGACATGAGTCAATGCAAATTTTTTTTTTTAAACAATTGTTTTTACAGGAGCAGTGATTTTAATAATGCTTAAAGTGAAACAATAAAAACAAAAAATTCCTTTAAATATTGTGCCTGGGGGGCCCCTTAATGTGCCTGTAAAGTAGCGCATTTGTGCGATGTTTATAGCCTGCTGCAGCAATACTGACATTTCTAAAGGAAAAAATGTAATTTAAACTTGCTCGTGGCTGTAATGTATTGTCGGCTCCCGGCAATACAGATAAAAAAATAAAAACGGCGTGGGCCCCCCCCCCCCAAATCCATACCAGGTCCCTCGGGTCTGGTATGGATTTTAAGAGGAACCCCACGCCAAAACATAAAAAAAGAATGGCGCGGGGTTCCCCCTAAAATCCATACCAGACCCTTATCCGAGCACACAGCAAGGTTGGGGATGGGGGGCGAGCAAGCGCCCCCCTCCTGAACCATAGCAGGCCACATGCCCCTGCCATGTTGATGGGGACAGGGGTCTCTTCCCGACAACCGTGGGCTGTGGTTGTGGGGGTCTGCAGGGGAGCTTATCGGAATCTGGAAGCCCCCTTTCACAAGGGGGCCCCAAGATTCCGGCCCCCCCTATGTGAATGGATATCAGGTACATCATACCCCTACCCATTCACCAAAAAAGTGTACAAAAAAAAATAAAGACAAAAGACAGTTTTGGACAAATCCTTTATTAAAAAATAAAAAAATAGTTTCCCCGATGATCAGTCACCCTCCCGCCCGAAAAATAGAGAAAAAAAAAAAAGAAGCTCCTGCTTCTACGGATGCTTCCCACGCTATGAGCTGTTTTGAGTTTGACAGCTCTTTTATAGGGATCTGACGACACGAGCCGCCCCACAATGCACTGCTCAGGTGCAGTGAATAAGTTACATGACGTCAGTAATTTATTCACTGTATATGAGCACTGCATTATGGGGTGCTCGTGACGTCAGATCCCTATAAAAGAGCTGTCAAACTCAAAAAAGCTCATACCGTGGGAAGCCACAACCTCGCAATGGTAAGCGGCACGGCGACCAATAATCTATTCCGGCCTCCACTCCATTGTCCATCCTTTGATCCTTTAACGGACTATTACCAAGGGTATAAACCCCTATTATGTCCCAATGTGCATTGTGATACTAGTGTCCAAATAAGTGGTTGGTATGAGTGACTGTATGTATGTATTTTGTATTGCGTGTGCAGCTGCATATCCCCCCTTTTTTTGACAACATTGTCCTTATTTTATTTGCAACCTTGGTGCGTTGAAGGCTTATGCACTACTGTCTATTCCATTTTAAATTATTATTTTTCTAATAAAGCTGTTTTTCTTTATAAACCGAAGTGTCCCATTATGTGACTTACTTGGAGGACTCTGTTCCTCCTTTATTTATGCTTGTTTTTGTCATGTGGACTGCACCATAATTTGGACCTTAATTGGTCATGGTGAAAGGCTGATACGGCTATGGCAGACTATCGATTATCTCTCAGTTTTTTCTATATGCAGTTGATCCGAGTTGGCTAATCTATTAATGGCTAGGGTAGTACTGTATATAGACAGGCTAGGGTAGTATATGGACAGGCTAGGGTAGTATATAGACAGGCTAGGGTAGTATATAGACAGGCTAGGGTAGTATATGGACGGGCTAGGGTAGTATTTAGACAGGCTGGGGTAGTATATGAACAGGCTAGGGTAGTATAGGGACAGGCTAGGGTAGTATAGGGACAGGCTAGGGTAGTATAGGGACAGGCTAGGGTAGAACTGTATATGAGCAGGCTAGGGTAGGATATAGACAGGCTAGGGCAGTATAGGGACGCCCTTGGCAGCAGTGCACCCTAGATGGCTTCCTACTTTGCCCAGTGGTAGCCCTGGCCCTGATTAGAAGTGTGTATATTTTCCTAAAATCTCTTACAATAAATCCAATATAAACTTAAAGCAGTAGTAAACTCTGTCACCCATATTAGCAAGTACACAAAAGCTTTTTAAAACATTCCGCCTTTTTAACCACTTCTGGAGCGGAAGGATTTACCCCCTTAATGACCAGGCCATTTGTTGCACGGTCATGCGCTGTACCCTAATAAAATTGATGTCCTTTTTTTTCCACAAATAGAGCTTTCTTTTGGTGGTAATTTGATCACCTCTGCAATTTTTATTTTTTGCGCTATAAACAAAAAAAAAAAGTGACAATTCTGAAAAAAAAAAAAAACAATATTTTTTACGTCCTGATATATAACATTCCAAATAAAAAAATAAATAAAAATCTATTTTTTTCCAATACGTGTATATTGATTGGTTTGTGCAAAAGGGGAAAAGGTGAAAGATTTATGTCATTTTTATTTATTTTTTTTACTAGTAATGGAGACAATCAGCGATTTTTAGCGGGACTGCGACATTGCGGCAAACAGATCGGACACGTAACTTACATTTTTGACACTTTAGGGGGGACCAGTGACATTACTACAGTAATCAATGCTAAAAATATGCACTGTTACTGTACTAATGACACTGGCAGGAAACAGGTTAACACCAGGGGCGATCCAAGGGTTAAATGTGTCCCTAGGGGGTGCTTTATAACTGTGGGGGGGGGGGGGGCTTGCTGCATGTACACAGAGACCTGTGTTCCTAAATAGGAGGAACACAGGATCCCTGTGTTCATAGCTGACAGAACAGCAGTCTGCCGTGTTTACATGGTCCAGGTCCAGGTACGTTGTTTCGCGGGACAGAGCCGACCTGCTGCAGTATATGTACCGCTGGCGGACGGCAAGTGCTTAATTATCCCCCTCTTTGTAGCTTATTTTTTATGCTTCCTGTCTAAGCTGGTGCCATGTTATCTGTTGTCCTCCGCATCTACACTGTGTGTTACTTCTGCCCTTTCTTGCAGTAGTGATAGCAATCTCGCACATGCGTGTTCAGGCAATGGGTGATGTACTGTCGCTCTTCTACGATTGTGCCATCATCTGCGCCGATGTTTACACCCCTGTGACGTAGCAAGGGTTTTAGGAAGGTGTGAATGCGGCTGTACTCTCACAGGATTGCAGTGCTCAGCATCCTGACTTACTGGCTAGACTGACTTCTAGCATTTTGCGTACTGCAACGTGCTTAATTTAAAAAGCCTCATATAGTAAATTCTGTGTCATATGACTAAATTTTCTGGTAGGTGGAAGTCTATTCAGTGTAGCCTGAGTATCGAATAATTTTTAGCATTGCAAAGCCTTGCATTGTCTTGGCTGTGTGCTCTCTTATCTTTACCTGTCCATGCTGAAGTGTGCAACTATTATTTATCATGTGCTTTTCATGACTGTCGTTAAAATGTTACATTCTTTATCTGACTGCGGTAGGACAGAAAACTACTTTATGAAAAATTCCATAAAATTTGCAGCTGATATTCAGAAATATAACCAGATAAAGTCAGCACAGATGTTTGCAGTCAGATACTAATCTGTAAAGATGTTCAAACCATCTAAATCAAAGAGCATGTTTTTTTTTTCTATGCTAAATAGGCTAGGTAAGCATAGAAAATTCCTTTACCTGACTTAAAAACAAGCAGGCTATTAATAGTTACATAGTTTATAAGGTTGAAAAAAAAGACACAAGTCTATAAAGTACACTATGTGTGTATACTGTATATGTGTGTGTGATTCAATTCTCTAACAATTCTCATAGCCCTTAGGAAGAGAGTTCCACATTAATACGGCTCATTTTTACTGCGGTAACAGTAAAGAATGCTTTCTGCAATCTAAGTGTAGCAGGTTTTCCAGGCATTGGGCCTAATGTGGGTCTGCCATTGTTACCGGTTACCTCTCAAGCCCATGTGATCTGCGACCCTCGGTGTGAGAACTTAGACATTGACATCTCCGGCATCTTTGTTTGGTTGTTTTATTGTAGTTTTAGGGGATGGGAGAAGGGAATGAGTGGGATACTCCTTTGGCTCGACTATGTACAATTCTGGGACTTTTATAGCAAAAATGCCCGTTAGCGCTGTCTTGATGCCGATGACGGTAATCAACACTTACTGGTGCTTTGAACACACTGTATCTCTGAAAGCTGTGCTGGAGCTCCGACTTAAGTCCAGAAGATCCAGGACTGTAGAACATTGAACTTCTAACAATACTTGCACTCAAAAGTCACTGACTACTCCCTTCTGCCTTGCACTGGCTTGAGGTAGCTTGTTGTGAATTCCTGTATGGCTGCAACTCTTAACAGATGCACTACACACCGTGTACTGACTCTTCAGGGCCCAAACTGCAGGCGCCCCCTTTACCTCTTCAGGGTCCCCTGACTAGGTACTCCCTCTGTCACTTCAGGGTCCTCAACCTAGGCACCTCCTTTTCCTCTTGATACTTGGATCCTAGAACCTTCTCTGGAGTGGTCCCCACTGACTCTAGGCAGGGGCAATCCTCAGTACTCACGACCTGTGTAGGCTTTCCTGGGACTGGACCCCTCTTTCCCTCCGCTTGTCCTCGGCACACCGGATCCCCGCAGCTCAACTCAGCATCCTCTGGATTCTCAGACAGCACCCGAGACATCAACTTCCTCAAACAGGAGGAGAGACAGACGTTCTCTCCCTCCTGGGACTCTGCTCCCGCCAAAGACACGGAGTCACTCACTCCCCTCAGACTAATACCCACTCCCAGAATCCTTTGCAGCAGAATCTGCCTTCTGGGGTAGTTACAAGCCTGAATGTGTCCCTGATTGGGTTTCCTCCAATGCCCTATGAGAAGCCTCTCACAGAGCCAGTGGGGAGACTCCCCTCTCAGCAGACACACCTGGGAGCCATGACACCCTAACCAAAAAGCAATCATGGTCCTGCTGTTAGGCAGACAAGGCCCACTATGCATTTACCTAGCACCTACCTGTAGGGTGCTACACCAGGTTATACCATTCACCTTTACTGACTTTTGCCAAAAACCTCCTTCATGCTTTACAGTGTCATCAATACATTAACATGCAGTGCTGCTTTTGTTTAAAAGAATGCTGCCCTCTCTACTGACAGGACAGATGAACTAACCCTTTAAACCTCCTTTCTTCTGACCTCAAATTGTGACCTTGTGTCCTCTTTAGTGACCTTAGAATAAATAGTTTATTACAGTTACGGAAGTCACCTTTGATATATTTGTGCACTGTAATCATATCTCCTCTTAATCTTCTCTATGTAATTGATCCTCACAACTAAGCTCTTCTATCCCCCTTATTTACTTTGTTGCCCTTTGCTGAACTCTTTCTAATTAAACAACGCCCTTTTTAATGCATTCGGGTATTTTGCTAGCTTTGTTAGCTGTGGCTTGGCATTGCATACTGTTGCTAAATCCGTAATCTACAAGAACCCCCAGATCCTTTTCCATCACTGATTCTCCCAGGGCAGTCCCTGAACCTCATCTGCCATGTAGCTGCCCAACTGCCTATTTTATCAAGGTATTCCTATAATGATGCTACATCCTTTGCCAAATTTGTCCCTGCAAAATAGAATTTCAATTTTGAGCACCTAAAGGAGTTGTAAAGGCAGAAGGCTTTTTATCTTAATGCATTCTATGCATTAAGATAAAAAGCCTTCTGTGTGCAGCAGCCCCCCTCAGCCCTCCTAACGCTTACCTGAGGTGCCTCTCTGTCCAGCGATGTCCACAAGTGTTTCAGCCGTCCGAGATTCTCCCTCCTGATTGACTGAGACACTCAAAGTCAGCTAGCCAATCAGGAGAAAGAGGGCGGGGCCAGGGCAGGGCTCTGTGTCTGAATAAGACACAGGGAGCTGTGACTCGGCTTGGGTGTCCCCGTAGCAAGCTGCTTTCTGTGGGGGCATTGAACAGGAGGGAGGGGCCAGGATCACAGAAGAAGGACCCGAGAAGAGGAGGATCCGGGCTGCTCTCTGCAAATCCACTACACAGAGGAGGTAAGTATAACTTTTTTGTTATTTTTATAGGAAAAAAAATGAGATTTTACAATCACTTTAATTCCAACCTCTATATCATTATTAAACACACTGAACAGCTTTAGTTCCAAGATGTAACCGTGGGGCACACTTCCCAAAGCATTAGACCATTTTGAGAACCTCAACAGACCCTATTTTATAGAGTAAATGTTTATAATGAACTGGTACCATCCGATTTCTCATTTATATCCTCATAGAAAAATAACAAGGTGATCTGAACAGTCTTTAAAGGAGAAGTGTGGGAAAAGAAAACAACAAACATACATACTCACCTCCCTGCCGCAGCATCGATCTGATACTACAGCTGTCCCCTAGTTCAATGCCCAAGCTCAACATTCACATGACCAGTGATGGGGTGGCTCTGTGACATCAGCCAACAGCTGGCTTTAGTCCGCTGTTTACTTATTTTTGGCCATATTTCTCATGTAATCCAAGCTGACTGTCACTTATCGCAGTCCCTTACCGTTTCTTACAATACCTTACATATAATTAATGGTAGGCTGACTGTTCTGTGGTTTCCTGGTATACACCTTGGTCCTTTTTTTGTAAATTAGTACCACATTTATGCCCATGTATACACCAGTTGGTGCCATTCCAGTCAGTAAGGCGTCTTTAGATATCAAAAACAGTGGCTATTCTATAACTGAGCTAAGTTACCTAAAGACACGCATGTAAGCCATCAGGACCAGGTGACTTGTTCAGATTAAGTTTCTCTAGTCTCTTTTGTATGCAGTTTTCTGTTAACATTAAAGGTACCTTCTGCATTACCATTAAAGCTAACAAACCTATCTTTTTCATCTGTAAAAAACTGAAAAGATAAAGTTATGTAATGCATCTGCCTTTGCACTGTCATTTGTGACCAACTTCCTGTGTTCATCTGTTATTGGGCCTATCTGTTCTTTCATAACTTTTTATTATGAACTAAGCAGATCAATGAATAATGGTTCATTAAAGAGGAGTAACACCCCCCCCCCCCCCCACACACACCTTACAAAAATGTAAAGTCAGCAGCTACAAATACTGCAGCAAACTGAGCCAGGAATTTGAGCAGGTACTTTTAAAAACCAGGTACCCCCTCCCCACCCAAAAAAGGTGCAAAATGTTGCAGCGGGATGCCAGAGGAGGCAGACAAGTGGAGCTTTCCCTTTTGGGTGGAGTTCCGCTTTAAGTTTAAAGGATGAAATTAATAATTGCCTATAGTGGCACATCAGATATTTACTTTCATTTTTTGGTTTGAATTTGACACCTGCTTTTGATGTTATTTTCTGATAAAGTTAATTTGCTATCATTTTGGAAATATTTAAACAAAGTGTTCTAGAATAGCAGAGATTGGGGGTATGGATACCTTTTTGAAAGTGTTTGTGGTCCTCTATTCTAAATCTCTAATGTTACTGATGCCTTCACACAAAAGAACCCAGGGAAAGACCCGAAACAAACATTTAAAAAAAACCTATACAGTGTTTTTGTAGTTCACCAGTCACCACTGAGTCTTACAAAGTTGACATATTGGATTTTTTTGCACACACAGTGGCTCAGGGTGACTCCCCAGACCCCACTTCTAAGCTCAGGACACGTGGTCCACCTTAAGGTTCACTGCCTTTAGAGGAGCCCACTGATCTGCCCGCTGCAAGGTGATATTGGTAGGATTATACAATTTTACCAGAAAGGACTTTGAATCCTGAGTCACGCACCTTCAAACTTCTCTGGCTAAGGAATTACAGGAAATCCAACAGCAGACAACCTGCACTGAATCTAGCGTCATGAACCTGGGGTACTGTCCATCCACCTACAAGGCCCGCATCATGGCCCTTATACAGTCAAATATGTCCCACCAGCATACATTTAACCAGCTCCAGCTCTTGGTGAAAGATGAACAAAACAGGAGTTGGCAAAACAGCATTCAGTGTAGCAGGTTTTCAAAAGCTACCATGGGCCTGAAACTGTTCACAACAGTAAAGGCAATCCTAAACTCTTTCTTGGGTAAGCGACCCCACATCCTATGAATTACACCATGTCCCTAAAAATCTGGGCCTACATAGCAACAGACAATATGCCCTAAAAGATGTCCTCTGCCGAGTACATTACTACACAGTCATAGTTGAGATGTGCTTAGCACTCGGGTCCTATGGAGTTCGATGTACAATGGTCCATCGCTTACCAGACTTCCCACTGAATATGCATAGAATGGTGATAACCCTGCAATGGGATGGGCTCATTAAAAACCCTTTACTGGCCCTTCTAAGCCTGCTGTTCATAGGTAATTCAATACATTTTAAAATGGATGCAATGGAGTTTTTAAAAATTCCCTGGCATATGTCCACAAAAAATCACATAGATTGTGAATCTTGAAACCCTCAATCCCATAGCAGTGGTGAACTCAAACCCAATCCCTAAATGCAAGTGAAGGGAGTGTGTACACCTTCTCAGTGTGGCATCTCATGGGTGACCGTAATAGAGTTAGTTATAGCAAAATACAAAAGGACCCAAAATCCACCAAATAATAGGACATGCAATCCTAAAGAATCCCCCCCAAACATTACTGACCCCTTTCTGGGAATGATATCTGCATAACCTCAATGTTGCATTTATTTTTAGGTATTTAACCCAGAACAAGTGTTCAGAGCTGAGTCAGAAGAAAATAAGAACTCTTGATATACAGTAAATACTTGTTTTGGACTAGAAAACGCGAAAACCCTTCAGAACAGCATAGGAATCAAGCAGGCCATAGATGATTTGATCTTCTTTCCTAATATAATTTTTTCCTAATATAATATAATATAATTGTGTTTGGGCTCACAAATACCAGGGGGAGCAGTCTGTACAATGGAGAGACCAATAAATTAGATTTAAGGTTTTTAAATCGTGAGGGGTTCTCTCTTCTTCTTTTTGAGAGTTTGTTTGTGGAGGATCCGAAACTACAAGCAGATGGCAAAGTGGATATGACAAAAACTGTAGCTGTTGACTATTAACACTTACTAGTCCAGGGTCCAGCACTGTCTATACCTGGGCTGGTTCTTCACCAGGCTTCAAACCCCCGGCGCTGCCATCTTGGATGTTGGAGCTTGCTGTGACTTCTTGCTGTTACAAGACTGATTCCCCAGTGTGCATGTGTGAGATTGCACTGCGCATTTACACTCTTCCCGCAGCCTCCTGGAATGTGTAGGGTGTCCCAGGAGGTTGAGGGGGAGCGGGGGGCAGGCCAAGCTTCTGTATTTCTCACCTAGGTGAGAATTGCGACAGTGGGAGTGAGTATCTGTCAGAAAAAGTTACTTGCTCCCAGAAAAAAAAAAAAAAAAACACCAATATCGTTACCGTAGGGGGAGGAGGATAAGGAGTGAAACTTTCACTTTTAGGTGAAGTTCTGTTTTAAGCATTGTTGTTAATAGTGCGGGATAAAATAGTTTCTAGCATTTGAGTTTTCAATATTTAGTTGCTGTGGCTGTAGCATACATGTTGCAGTCGTTTGCTCACTTTTAAAGCCCGATTCAAATTTGTGCGATGCACTTTAGGTGCATTTTACATGTGTTTTTAGGCGCATTGCCATTGAACCCTACCTAACCTGCTTTTTAATGAAAGCTCATCAAAGATACAGCAAGCATCATTTTTTTAAATTCTCCCTAAAGCGCACAAAAAATGTGCAGGTATTGACAGGGCCTAATTTTAGTTAACAAGTAAACAAAACCCATATCTCTTTCTGTTACCATCTCTTTTTTTTCTGTGCTGTTATCCTGTTTGTATTGTTCAGGTAGGATATGTTTATTTTATTATTTATTTTTTTCAAATTCCTTTCCACTTGTTTTAAATGCATTACACATCCTCTCTACAATGTTCTCTTTCTCACTTACCTATCCTCCCTAGCCCAGGCATTTTATTTCATACTAAATGCTATTCATTTCCTTGCTTATTGATTCTGAGATCTCTAAACCGCCAGAGATTTACGTTTCCATTGTCTAGCACAATATGTGGCTTCAGTTCAGCAGAAAATCACTTGAAAGCACTGATCTTCAGAACCTGGCCTCTTCCCTGGCAGCAAAGAAATGAAAGAAAAATGACATTTTGCTGGAATCTCGGGAAATTACAGACAGTCTCTGTAAAAAACACTAACCACCCACCATAAAACCCAGCGTTAAATAAAAATATTCATTAAAAAAACCCTGAATTTAATAAATATACTAATGAGTTCCACGCTGTCCACGTTATTCTGCATGGGAAGTCCATACATGCTGTTTCTGTGTCATCACTGAGCGGAGTGAGCGCTTTACAAGGTACAAAAGCATGAACTATGTCCACTACTGAGGTCATTCATACAACTAAAATTAGAACATTTTAGTGAACATTTTGGGCAAAATAATAGCTTCACTTTAGTTTAGCGACCCCTCAGCTGGCCTCATCTTTTACTAGACAGTCTAAGAAATTTTGACTTGCTGAGAAAAATAAAACTTACAAAGGGCTGTAAATGCCTCTCAATGCTCCATGTGATAGCAACCCTGCATTTTAGAAATATCCAGTATTAAAGCCCCACTCTGGTCAAAAACCACTCCTCCCTCCAACCTTCCTCTAACCCATCTTGCCAGGCTTTTTTTTTTTTTTTTTTGGTGAAGCCAGCTATATCGACCCATTTAGCATACCCCCCAACTTTTTGAGATGGAAAGGAGAGACACCCTATAGCACAAAGGGGTTAATTTTCTAAAAACCAGAGAGTGTAAAATCTGGTGTAGCTGTGCAAGGTAGCCAATCAGCTTCTAACTTCAGCTTGTTCAATTAAGCTTTAACAAAAAAATAAAAAATAAACTGGAAGCTGATTGGTTTCAGTGCAGAGCTGCACTCGATTTTACACTCTCCAGTTTAGGCAAAAGACTGCAGACCCTCATAAAGCACCCAAACCCCAAACTGCAAAGAAAACAGGTGAATAAAAATAAATAAGATAAAAATATTGGGAAATGTTAGGACACAGCTAAATTGCAAAATTTTAAGATAATAACCAATCACCAAAAGCTCCATTACAAAGACTCGAGCTAAATGTAACCAGTCCATTAAAATAATCAACCACGGTCTCCACCCACAAATGTGGACGGCAATCCCCGAACTAAGGATAGCCACAATCAGGGCCAGTGCTAGACTAGGCAAGACTAGCTACTTGCACCCCCCCCCCGCAAAAAAAAACTGTACATATTGCCCCCCTCTTGCACACAATGCCCCCCTTTAACCCTACACTCACCTTCCTGTATACACTGCACCCTTTAATCCTACATCCCCTTCCAGTACACACTGCCCCCTTGCTGCACACACTGCCCTGTATAGACTATACCCCCCTATGATGCGTGTTGCCCCCTCATTGAACTAACCCAAGCTGCCTTGTCGGACACAGTGAGCAGCGCATGGTTGGCTGGTCTGTCAGTCCACGCTCAGTTCTGCCACCCAGCTCAGTGCTTCCACGGTTTCACCTGTCAGCAGAGTTCATCCACCTGATCCCGCAGCCTCTGATTCTAACACTGCAGGTCAGAGATGGGAGAGGGTCTTGCCAGGCGTAGCAGCTTGCAGCCCGTTAAAAAGTCCATTGTAGTGGACATTCCCTCTCCTCCGGTACACTTCTGCAGACCGGCCTCACCGACATCTCCACCCAAAGCTCCATGCTTGTGGGCAATGACAGGCAGCGATTGTAGGCTTAGGGCTGATTCCAGCTTCAGCGAGTGGCGATCCCCATCATCCAGTGAATTACCTTGTCCGGTGCCAGGATCTCAGCTCACTTCTGCTGTGCGCAGGTGCACCGGTGTGTGCAGGGGATGGACGGCGGCTCTAGAGGTGACCTCCACTTGGGATGAAGAGGTGACAGGAGAGGAATGTGGCACTAGCCATGGTTGTGCCCTAGGTGGCAGTGCGCCCTAGGTGGCTGCTTAGTTTGTGTAGTGGTAGCACCGGCCTTGGCCATGATTACATAGTTACATAGTTTGTGAGGTTGAAAAAAGACATCAGTCCATCCAGTTCAACCTATGATGTGTGTGTGTGTGTTTGCTGTTAACCATACATTGTATACCCCTGTATGTTGTGGTCTTTAAGGTGCCCATCTAATAGTTTTTTGAAACTATCAATGCTCCCTGCTGATACGACTGCTTGTGGAAGAGAATTCCACATCCTCACTGCTCTGACAGTAAAGAACCCCTTACGTATTTTTAGCTTAAACCATTTTTCCTCAAGTTTTAGTGAGTGGCCCCGTGTTTTATTGTATTCCCTTTCTCTGAAAAGATTGTTCTTTATGCTAGGGTCGCCAGTACAGTATTTGTACATTGATATCATATCCCCCCCCCCCCTCAATCGTCTCTTCTCCAGAGAGAATACGTTCAGTGCTTGTAGTCTTTCCTCATAGCCGATGCCCTCCATTCCCCAAATTATTTTTGTTGCCCTTCTCTGGACTCTCTCCAGTTCCAGCACATCCTTCCTGAGGACCAGTGCCCAGAACTGGACAGCATACTCCAGATGTGGCCGGACCAGAGTCTTGTAGAGAGGAAGAATAATCTCTTTATTTCTGGAGTGAATTCCCTTTTTATACATCCCAGCATTCTGTTGGCTTTGCTTGCAGCGGCTTGGCATTGCATGCCACTGCCAAGCCTGTTGTCTACCAGTACCCCCAGGTCCTTTTCCATCCTAGACTCACCCAGAGGTTTACCCCCCAGAGAGTAGCTTGCTTTCACATTACTGATGCCCAGGTGCATTATTTTACATTTTTCAACATTAAACCTCATCTGCCATGTAGTTGCCCACCCCATTATTTTGTTCAGATCCTCTTGTAAGTTTTCCACATATTGCATAGAAGATATTGGCATGCTTAGTTTAGTATCGTCCGCAAATACCGAAATTGTGCTGGATATCCCCTCCTCTAGATCATTTATCAATAAGTTAAATGGGATTGGCCCCAGGACAGAACCTTGGGGGACCCCACTTTCCACACCCGCCCAATCCGAGTACTCCCCATTTATCACCACCCTGTGAACTCTCCCCTGGAGCCAGTTCTCTATCCAGGTACTCACCTTATGGTCCATACCTACCTTCCTTAGTTTGTACAGTAAGCGTTTGTGGGCAATGGTGTCAAAGGCCTTTGAAAAATCCTGATACACCACATCCACAGGCTTACCTTTATCTAGCAAGAAAGTTTTTTTCCTGAATCCATGCTGATTACTACTAATAATACCATTTTCATTACTAAAGTCTTGTATGTGGTCCCTTAACATCCAAAATCTTGCAGACTACTGATGTTAGGCTGATCGGCCTATAGTTACCTGGTATATATCTCGGCCCTTTTTTAAATATTGGTACCACGTTGGCTTTTTTCCAATCAGCTGGCACCATACCCGTCTGTAGACTATCCTTAAAGATCAAGAATAATGGTCTGGCAATCACCTGGCTGAGCTCTTTAAGAACCCTCGGGTGCAAGCCATTCGGTCCCAGTGATTTATTTTTGTTAAGTTTCTCAAGTTTAGTTCTAAGTCTATCCTCTGTTAGCCATGGCGGTACTTCCTGAGGTGTATTATTTAGATTAGCCTTACCAGTTGGGTTAGTGTAGCCCCCCGATTCTTTTGTGAAGACTGAAGAGAAGAAATTATTTAACACTTCCGCCTTTTCTCTGTCCTCTGTGGCCATATTTCCTTTGTCGTTTTTTATGGGGCCAATGAGTTCTGGCCTAGCTTTCTTACTGTTACTTAAATAATTTTTTGGGGTTCTTTTTACTCTCTTCCGCTATAAGTCTCTCGTGTTCTATTTTACCCGCCTTGATTTCGTCTTTACATTTCTTATTACACTCTTTGTAATGCTTGTATGCTGCCAATGACCCCTCAGTCTTGTATTTTTTGAAGGCCTTTTCTTTAGTATTAATATGCATTTTTATGTTGGAGTTTAGCCACCCAGGGTTTAGTATTGCTCTTTTAAATTTGTTTCCCTTTGGAATGCACTGGCCAATCCCTTTGTTTAGTATGCTCTTGAAGCACTCCCATTTTTCCTCCATGTTCTTTGTTCCCAGGGTTCTATCCCATTTGATATTTTCTAGCAGAGAGCGCAGTTTGGGGAAATTGGCTCTTTTGAAATTCAGTGTCTTAATATTATCCTTTTGTTTCCTATCACTATGATTAATACTGAAACTAATTGACCTATGGTCACTGTCTCCTAGGTTGCCCCGTATTTCTATATCCTTGATCAGGTCTGTATTGTTGATAATCAGTAGGTTAAGTACCGCATTGTTTCTTGTCGGTGCGTTCACCATCTGACCCATAAAATTGTCCTGCAGAACATTTAGGAACTGCCGAGCCTTGGCTGAGTGCGCGGTCCCTTCTGCCTAGTCTATATCTGGATAATTAAAGTCCCCCATTATAATGGCATTTCCCATCCTTGCTGCCAACCCTATCTGTAAAAGGAGGTCTGCCTCCCCCTCTTCCCTTTGGTTGGGGGGCCTATAGCATACGCCCAATATTACCTTCCCCATAGTGCCTTCCCTTTTAAGTTCAACCCATAGGGATTCTGCCTCGTCCATAGCTCCATTATTAATATCATCCCTCCTATTTACCTGTACACTGTTCTTAATATACAGACATACCCCTCCCCCTTTTTTACCTTCTCTATCCCTGCGATAAAGGGAATACCCCTGAATGGTCGCCATCCAATCATGAGAGCTGTCGAACCAAGTCTCAGTTATCCCCACAAAATCTAAATCCTCCTCAAGCATCAGTAGCTCCAGCTCTCCCATCTTGTTGGCCAGGCTTCTGGCATTGGTATACAAACCTCGTAATTTTGACCGGTTGCCTATATCCTCGTTCGATGTTGTTTTTAGGCTGCTCTTGTGATTTTTCCCCATACCCACCCTGATGAAGGTAGGGAGGGTGGAACAACTCAGTTTGACTGAAGATCCATCTGCTGACTGGAGCCTAAGAATAGAAATATTTGAAGGAAGGTCCATTGCATTATTGGTTGGCAGGTTTTTCATCGAAAAGTCCAGGGCCAATCCAGGGACTGCAAAAGCTGATACCAGGTCACCATCAGACGCTTACACTGCTTTATTTTAAACAGTACACTTAACCTTTTATTAATGAATACAGAGCTACTTAAATTGTGCCTTTTAAATTTGTCTGGAGTTTAGTTTTAAATTATTATAACATACAATTCTTGCATTAAAGCAAACTTAAAGTCAATATTAGAAACTTCTGTGCACCAAAAGTATTAGCTACCTAATATTTTTATGTAGAGCAGCATTATACCCAACTAATAACCTGCTAGTTATTTCATAAAAATTTGTGACACACATACCAAACAAAATTATTTCTCCTACCCTTGTACAAACAATAAACATGTATCACAATGCCATAATTCCGAGGGTTTGTGAAAATTTGTTATAAAATAAATGACACATTTATGTGCCTCCAATATAAAACAAATCTACCTACTGTACATAAATAAAGTACATACTGCTTGTAATTGTGCAGCTGTTTCTTCCAACATCTAGCATCCACCAAACTGTGCAAACTGCACAGATCCAAAAACCACATTCCGTGCTTAATGTGGCTTTATCCCTAGTAAACATAGGGGTTGATTTACTAAAGGCAAATAGATTGTGCACTTTGCAAAATACAGTCACACTCTGCAAGAGCAGTTGCTTCAGGGCTTAGTAAATGAGCAGAAACTCTGCTGACTTCCATCATCCAATCATGGGCAAGCAAAAATTCAGTTTTTTATATTTGCCCTGCATTGGGTATTCTTTGCAACGTGAAGCTTTACCTCATTTACTAAGCTCTGGAGCAACTGCACTTGCAGAGGGCATCTGCACTTTGCAAAATGCACAGTCTATTTGTCTTTAGTAAATCAACTTCATAATCTCACCCTATAAAATAGATGTAGTTGTATTAAACAAGGTCATTCAGAGTTTTGCCCACAAGAGGGGGTTAGCTAACCACATCAGAGATCCAGGTTTATTTCATTTGTTTCAGGATATATCAGCTCAAGGAAGTAAAGCATAAAATAATCTCATTACGGCTTCAGTATAAATAAAGCGCTTTATTAAAATAAATTAAAAATACTCACATAAAGAGTGCACATAGCCAAATAACAGATACAATGCTCTAAAAACAATGATCCTGGGCTACTGCTGCTGTGCTGCCAAGTGCATAGCTGAGCTCCAATCTAGGTAGCTACGTATCCCTGGCTCCACCCTAGGCATTATGGGGGGAATTAAGTAAAACTATAGCAGTCAGAGTTTGAAGCTGCCATACATGGAAACCAATCATCTTCTATCTTTAGCTTGTTCAGTTAAAGTGGAGCTCCACCCAAAAAGGGTAGTTCCACTTTAAGGACTTGTTCTCCTTAAACAATTGTCACTTTTGAGGAGTGCGGGGAGCGCCCCCCCCCCCAAAAAATTTTGAGCACCAGCCGCCACTGCCCATTAGGCATGGTAAAACTCTGACATTCACAGACACGACTGGGCATGATGGGAATTGTAGTTCCCGGACAACTGGATATGGATGACTATAGTTTGAAGACCCCTGGTCCACATGGAATCCCGCTCCTGTTCTAAATCTACATGATGCATGTAAGCACACTGATATAATCCGCAAGGGTACAAGCAGATACTTAATATCTCAAAAGGAGCTAAATTCAAACTTAATTTTCAAGTGGTAGGTAAAACAATAACTTGTTCTAATGTCATAAACATCTATAATAAAATAAAATCTGATCCTCCTCACAAAAACCCATAGCACATTGATTTATTTTAATAAATGTGCTATGTGTTTTAATGAGGAAGATTAAATATTATTACGAAATAGATTTCTATGACACTGGATCAAGTTTATGGGTACATGCTGCTCGAAATGAAGCTTGGACTGGGTTCCTTTTGAGTCCCTTTGTGACAAAAGACTGAATCTTTGTGAGGCAGAAGCTCAGACTGACTTATCCTGTCTAAATACAAGATTGGAGGAGAGAAAGATTAAAGATAGAGGGTCCAGCTAGTGCAAAGGCTTAAGCCTAGTACACATGGGCCGAATGTCGGGTGGCATTGGCCGATTCAATAGAAACTGGTCAAAATTCAGCCCGAGTGTACGGCAGCCGGTCCCACAGAAGCCGCCGTTCCACTGGCTTCTGTCGAAAGGGCATGACCGAGAAAGGTCTGCCGACCAGCTCCCGATCAGCGTTCTCGGCCACCCGAGTGTTCTGGTGTTGGGGGGGAACTTATAAGAAACAGAAAAACAGCGTGGGGTCCTTCCCGAAATCCATACCAGACCCTTATCGGAGCATGCAGCCTGGCAGGCCAGTAAAGGGGTGGATGAGTGCCCCCCCCCTGCTGAACCATACCAGCCCCCTCACCCTCAACATGGGGCGGGTGCTTTGGGGACAAGTCACTCTTCCCGACAACCCTGGGCTGTGGTTGTGGGGGTCTGCAGGTGGGGGGCTTATCAGAACCTGGAAGCCCCCTTTAACAAGGGGGGCCCCCAGATCACATCCCCCATGTGAATGGGTATCGGGTACATTGTACCCGTACCCATTCACCAGAAAATTTCACCAGAAAATGTTTGCATTGACACATGTCCCCCAGGGCAGTACCCGAGTCCCCATACACTTTTTATGGCAATAATCTGCATATAAGCCTTTAAAATGAGGACTTTGATTTTTCATGTTGAGACTTTAATAGAGTTTACATCTTCGCTAGAACTTTGTGCCTGTTTGACATGTTCTGGTGCAAACCAAACGGGGGGGGGGGGGGGGGGTTCGGGCCCATCCCTAGTGCCGGACAATGATTGACCACCAGCACCCGCTGATCGGCAAAGAGGATGTCAGGACAGAGCTCTCTGAAAGTAAACAATGCAAAGCTCTGTCCTGTCAGGGATGTGCTGGTTTTTGTTTCCCTGAGAATTGGGGAATAAGAAACCGGCACATTCTTTAGTAAAAACAGCACACAGTGAGTGCACCAAGCACTGTTAGGCACACATTTAACTCTTTGATCACCCTAGAAGTTAACCCCTTCCCAGCTAGTATCATTAGTATAATTGGCAGTGTATATTTTTAGCACTTATCACTGTATTAGTCTCACTGGTTTCCACAAAGTATCAGTTAGTGTCTGCCAGCCATACTATCACAGTCCCACTATAAGTCGCTGATCGTTGCCATTTCTAGTAAAAAAAAATAAATAAATATATAATCGAATATATATATATATATATACCCTAGTTTGTAGACACTATAACTTTTTTTTACCAAAGAAAGACATATTGGCCTAAATTTATGAAGAAATTCGATTTTTTAAATTCTTTTATTGGATATGTTTTACAGGAGAAAGGTAAAAATATTGTCTTTTTAAAAAAAAAAACAATTTGATCTTTTTTTGTTTAGCGCAAATTATAAAAAACCCAGTGATGATCAAATACCACCAAAGGAAAGCTCCATTTGTGGGGGAAACAATTATATAAATTTCATTTGAGTACAACACTGCATGACCGCGCAATTGTCAGTTAAATAATGCAGTGCCAAAAAGCAAAAAATGGCCTGGTCATTAAGGAGGGTAAATCTTCCGGAGGACAAGTGGGTATTTAAGTAAATTTAAACTTTGTCAGCCTGGCCAAAGTTCTACCTAAACAATAAACTGGCAACAATGTAAAACATTTTTTGGTAGTTTTGCTTATGATCATCTTACGTCAGCCTTTTTCAACCTGAGTGCCCAGGCAACCTGGGGTACCTTAATGTTTCTTCAGGGATGCCTTGGCGAAATGCCTAAAAATTGCCCATAAATTGTATACAAGCCGGCGTGTGGATCAGTGTTAATTTCGTCGACTAAAACCAACTAAAACGTTTTCGTCGACTAAATTAACAAAATTTTAGTCGACTAAAATACGACTAAAACTAAAACAATTCAGATGACTAAAATACGACTAAAACTAAAATGGCATTTTAGTTAAAAGACTATAACTAAAACTAAATCGAAATTTGCTGCCAAAATTGGTGCATGCTCAAAGCTGAATACCATAAATAATAACATATTAGATTTTTCACTCCAGGACCAGCAGTAGTATATAATGAGTTTGGAAATTGTAGAGAAATGCTTAAATAATGCATTACAAATTACAATTGAACTACACCCATTCGATTATAGATGATTAAAATGAGTTTTAGTCGACTAAAATGTAGGACGTTTTAGTCGACAAAAATGTAGGACGTTTTAGTCGACTAAAATGTACTGGAGTTTTAGTCGACTAAATACGACTAAAACTAAAACACTTGCAGAAGACTAAAATGGGACTAAAACTAAAATGCCATTTTAGTCCTAAGACTAAGACTAAAACTAAATTGAAATTTGCTGCCAAAATTAACACTGGTGTGGATGAAGCCTGCCTTTTTAGTTACACTAAGTCACATGTTTTTATTGTGCACCATTACAACCTTCTACCTGTCGGTTTCCTAACAACAAATGGCATTATCATTCAATAAGGAGGATGTCAGTCACCTGCATAGCATCCTTGTTTGACCTTTCCCTGCCCCTCTCCATCAGCGTTGGGGTCACATTAACTGAGTAATGGAGAAAAACTGAGGGAGAAAAAAACATTGGAATACTAGTCAGTACCAGTTTGCAAAAGTATATTTGCTTTGGACGAATAAATCACCTCTACATGGACTACATGGACTTGTGGATATTGCTGCATTATGTTAAACTATTAGAATAGCTTTTACATTTTTGAATGGGGTGTTTCGAGACTGTTCATAATTTTTAAAGAGTGCCTTGACTGAAAAAAGGTCACGAAACAGTGTACTAGATATTTCATATTAGATTTTTGGTTCTGGTTTAACATATTAGGAAATGCTGAAAAAGCAATATTCTAATAGTGTTGATATAGAATATATATAAATAAAACCAAAATGAAGCATCTGCCAATCTGTCCACTTAGCCTAGAAATGTACTTTTTGACCACGCTAATAGGAAATGTATACTACATTTATTGTTTCATTGTTAGTCCTGCCCCATTTTCAGACATAATGCAAATGCAGCATGTATCCCTAAATCAGTTCCCCTCTCCAAAGAATCTTAATAATTATAGCTGCATTACTAGGAAGAATGCTATCCACATGTAAACCACTTGTGTGGAGGAAGAGCTTGACAGTGCTGGATATTAAAAAGTTATATTACCAGTTAAAGTGGATGTGTCAGTTACCTTGGTGGAGGCCGAAGTGCTGAGAGGGCTTCCCTTGCAGCTTGGTGCGGATCACCCCTGGAGGTGAAACAGGAGATGACATGTCCCAAGGAGCACTGGATGCGTGTGGATTCCGGATGGATGGATGGTATGGTGTGGACTCACAGGACCGCTTCCCGAGGATCTAGAAATGCTCAATGCAAAGAGACAAAAGGTTAATGCCAGGCCGAGGGTCATAAACAGTAAATCAGTCCGAGGTAATGGAGGTACAGAGGGGTAAGACAAGAGAGAGTCTGTGGAATCCAGGCCAAGGTCGGTACACAGAAGATCCAGCAGAGGTATGGTTGAGGCAAAGACTGGTCAGGCAAGCCGAGGTCAAACAAGGAGAAGTGCAGACAGGTCAAAGGAGCAAGCCGGGTCAAAAGCAGGAATGCAGGTAAACAAACAGGTCACGGGTACTGGAGCTGATGATAAACCAGCACCGGATCGTGGCCAGAGAGTGTCTTAAATAGGGCCAGGATGGGCGTGATGATGCACACGCTCTGCGCCGGCACGCCTACGTGCACGCGCCGGCGCGCTCCCGCGCATGCGCACCCGCATTGCTATTACGGCTGAGTAGCACTTTCTTTCCTGACAGGATGTCTCCTTGTGACTTTTACAGCCCTAAGGGAGGAAAGCTAGTTCTTAGTGAAAACCTCCCATATACCCAAGTATATTGATGACACCTCCATTAACACTTATGTTTTCTTGCCAGTGGTTTGATAGAAAATAGCCAGCAATTTGATCATCAACAGAATAGATCCTCATGAAACAAGGAACAGACAGTTGTCTTTTTTAAAAAATGAGCGTCAGCCTTCAGATACAGATATTTAAAAATTGGCCGGCGACAGGACAGTTTGGCACCAGTAAGAACCAACCTAACCAGTCTATGCCTAACCTTTACTAAGGATTTTATAAGGATATGGGCATTGTAGTTATTTGTGTGATAGTCTTAGGTTTGTTTTACAGCTCCCAGAACAGCCAATGAAATCACCCCCAAACGTAAAAAGAAAGGCTGCCAAACCCAAAGCCACTAAAATACCACCACCCAAAACAAAAGCCCACTATATTTTCTTTTTTGGCTTTCCTTTCTCCCAAAAAGAGATTGCCAGTGGAAAGGTCAACCACAGAACATGCCCTCAAATTACCTAAAATAAAAACCAAACAAAAAAAACAAAAACAATAATACGATCACAAAAAAAAAGAAGGTGGCAAAATGCATGGTTGACCAGAAGCTAGCAATAAACCTTTTGCTGACATATATATTAGCCTTAAAAAAAACATTTGGTTTAGAACCTGGGGGGACACAACACAGAAGTAACGCACTGATTTTCTATTCTCCCTATCTCTTCCTACAGCAGGTTCAATTTACTGACCCTATGGTTGCTCTGAGGGCCCCCTTCTTCCTCTTAGAGTGAGGGGCAGGGATGCCAATCTCTGGTTTCTTTTTTACAGCCAAAACATAAGAAGTTTACTGAGCACATTTTTTACTGACAACCTAAAATATGACAGAAACTCCTATTATAATGAAGACAATCAATATTTTAAGGCTAAATTCACCTCTAAGGAAAAAAATAAAAAAACACATATTTTTGCAGGAAAAAAGTGTGCATTTATTATTTTTCCCGACAGGGGCCTGCAAATCATTGCACCTGTGATCAGTGATTTGGGACCGCAGTGTTAGGCTTTTGCAGACAATTCCTCCAGCATTTTTAGGTAGAAAGCTGAAGGAAGTGTCAAAGGAATATGAGTGCACTGATCAGGGGGTGAGGGTTGGGGTGCTTGGCAACATGTTACACCCTAAATATGGGTTTAAAACATAACACATTTCCAAAGGTGAACTTAACCTTTAAACAGTATATAAACAATATGTAAACATTAGCAATACTGCTGTACTGTACAGTATAGTATGCACTCAATACTTGGTCAGGGCTCCTTTTGCATGAATTACTGTATCAATGAGGCGTGGAATGGAGGTGATCAGCCTATGGCACTGCTGAGATGTTATGGAAGCCCAGGTTGCTTTAAAAGTGGCCTTCAGCTCATCTGCATTGCTGGATCTGGTGTCTCTTATCTTCCTCTTGGCAAAACCCCAGAGATTGTAGTTCAAGTGTATGTCAAGCGGGTTTGCTGATCAATCAAGCACAGTGATACCATGATCATTAAACCAGGTATTGGTACTTTTGGCAGTGTGGGCAGGTGCCAAGTCCTGATGGAAAATTAAATCCGCATTTCCATAAAGCTGGTCAGCAGAGGGAAGTGCTCTAGAATTTCCTGATGGAGGGCTGCGCTGACTTTGGACTTGATAAAACATAGTGGACCAGCACTATCCGATTACATGGCTCCCCAATTCATCACTGACTGTGGAAACTTCAAACTGAACCTCATAAAACGTGAATTCTGTGCCTGTCTATTCTTTCTCCATACTCCACCGGGAACTTGATTCCAAATGAAATGCAAAATTTACTTTCATCCGAAAAGAGGACTTTGGACCACTGAGCAACAGTCCAGTCCTTTTTCTCCTTAGGCCATATAAGACGCTTCTGACGTTGTCTCTGGTTCAGGAGTGGCTTGACACAAGGAATGTGACAGTTGTAGCCCATGTCCTGGATACATCTACGTGTGGTGGGTCTTGAAGCACTGACACCAGCCATAGTCCACTCCTTGTGAATCTCCTCCGAATTATTATATGACCTTTGCTTCACAATCCTCTCAAGGCTGTGGTTATCCCGGTTGCTTGTGCACCTTTTTCTACCACAATTTTTCCTTCCACTAAACTTTCCATTAATATGCTTGGATACAGCACTCTGTGAACAGCTAGCTTCTTTAGCTGTTGACGTTTTGTGACTTACCCTCCTTGTGGAGAGTGTCAATGACTGTCTTCTGGACAACTGTCATGTCAGCAGTCTTCCCTATGATTGTGTAACCTACCTAACCAGACTGAGAGACCATTTAAAGGCTCAGGAAACCTTTACAGATGTTTTGAGTTAATTAGCACCATGAATCTACAATATTGAACTTTTTCACAATATTCAAATTTTCTGAGATACTGAGTTTTGGGTTTCCTCTAGCTGTAAGCCATAACTAATTAAAATAAATAAATGCTTTAAATACATCACTCTGTTTGTAATGAATCTATATAATATCTGAGTTTCACTTTTTGAATTTAATTACTGAAATAAATTAAAGCAGTTATAAAGTTAGAAGGTTTTTTTTATCCTAATACCCCCTCTCTATCCAGCCATGCCAACGAGTGCCTCAGCCATCCGGGACTCTCTCTCCTGATTGGTTGAGACACAGCAGCGGTGCCATTGGCATCCCACTGCTGTCAATCAAACTTAGTTAGCCAATCAGAAGAGATAGGGGCTGGGGCTCAATGGAAGCTCCATATTTGATTGCATGCACAGAGCTGTAGCTCAACTGGAGTGCCCTCATAGCAAGCTGCTTGCTGTGGAGGCTCTCAACAGGAGCTCTAGCCAGGGACCCGAGAAGAGGACAATCGGGGTTGACCTGGGCAAAAGCACTGCACAGAGAAGGTAAGTATAACATGTTTGCTATTTTAATAGAAAAAAAATGAGACTTTCAATCACTTTAACTTTTTGATAATATTCAATTTTTTTGGGATGCACCTGTATGTTGTATATACAATGCGCTATTTATCATTCAAAAAGTGTTTAAAATTTCTAAATTGCTTCATTTGTAAATGTCAAAAGCCAGTATAAAGGAATAATAGTGGTAAAAAAAAGCACTTGTGGGTTTAACTAATCTTTTTTTTCTTGTATAATTCTCCTAAGGGGGTGTGGCAGGGGTGTGTCCTATGCCTACATACTTTTGCTAATAGGTGTCCCCCGTTCCCATCTCAAAAATGTGGGAGGTATGTAATAGGGAACCGTTGTTCCAGATCACAAGCCTGAGACCTACAGTTTTAGGAGTTAGTTGTAGAGGAGGGTCAACCTCTACTGTAGTTCTGTGACTGCAATGTCACTGACAGCTGAAACCAGACTTTTTGTGTTTTTTTTCCCCAAACAAACTACATTCACCCTGTTTGACTGTTATTGTATATTGATCGCATGATTGGGAACCAAGCTGACTGGCTGGCTCCCGAGACCCGCTTCTGTCAGTGACAGTGAATTGTTAATAAGACCTGCCACCGGCTAGTCACAGTGCTAGCAGAAAACACAGCTGTGTGCTTCAAATTCTCAACTGGAACGTTATTTAAAGGTTTATCAGATAATAAAATTGTGTGTTGAATATTTTTATTTGTTGGATGACAATGCTATTTAAGACTGTATACTGTAAACCCTTTATGAATTTTTATCTGTAAAGCCGAGTACATTTAGGAAAGCCAGCAGTGGCGGCTGGTGCTCAAAATTTTTGGGTGTGCGCAAACAGAAAAATGTAATAGGCATTGCTTTGCTGGAAAAAAAACGCTGTAAAAAATTGCGTGAGTTTGAGGTCGCAAAAGTGTGAAAGGGGCCTTCAGTAATTAAGGTACAGTGTGCCACCTTTCAATGCAGAGAGACCAGCGTGCCCCCTTTCAATGCAGAGGGACCAGCGTGCCCCCTTTTAATGCAGAGTGACCAGCGTGCCCCCTTTCAATGCAGAGAGACCAGCGTGCCCCCTTTCAATGCAGAGTGACCAGCGTGCCCCCTTTTAATGCAGAGTGACTAGCGTGCCCCCTTTCAATGCAGAGAGACCAGCGTGCCCCCTTTCAATGCAGAGAGACCAGCCAGCATCTTTTCAATAGGCTATAATTCTGTAAAAAATTAAGAGAAATTATTCTCTTACAAACTGGTAAATTTACATTAAAAAATGATGGCGTGTACTTGGAGAAGTGGCAAAGTTGACAGGAATTGCAATTAATCAATCAATGAATCGAATCCATTTTTGTAACAAATATAAAAAATTACATTTTCCATGGCCACAGGTGTAGAATGGCGTTGTGCATCTTGGACGGATGATATGTATTTCTCTGTTCTGGCACATCAATGTGAGCCGGAAAACCAACAGGAATAAGAATTTGTCTTAATTGCCATCTTTTGAGACAAGAGTACTGGGCTGCGTCTTTCTGAATGAGACGGCGAGCAGCTGGTGCTTGTTGTGGAAGTAAACACAGAATGGGCTGAAAAATATGCAGTACATCGAAAATCAAAATATTTTTCTCTAGCACAGATTTTCTTTTTTTCCCACTTTGGAAATTGGTATGCAATAGGCAGCACTTACTTCACTTGTTTATACCGTATAGTTTTTATAACAGTGGATACAGGGAGAGGTTTATAAAACAAGAACAAGTCTGAAATATGGACACTTTCTTTGCATTGAATGTTTTTTTCCATTTCATGTATTATAGTGCAGAATTGTACTTTTGTACACTGCAATGTACTTTTATGGTGATTTATAGTGTTTCTTGGGCCCATTTACATTATTGTGTTGCAGTAACACATGGTATGTGGCAGCTGCATTGCTGTATACCACCATACACAGTAATGAACCACCATCAACAGTGGCGTAGCGTCGGTTGTCAGCGCCCGGGGCAGGTCAAGTAATTTGTGCCCCCTAACCCGGGGACTTTTAGCACTCCCTTCCACTAGTACAGTATTAAACACCCCTTCCCCCTTAGCACATGTATTGTATTTTAATAAAATACTGATGTAATTAAAGTAAAATGCATCTGTGTCACTGCATTCCCCCACCAGTCCACGTATTATATATACACTGACCCCCCCATGTATTATATATATATACATTGACCCATCCCCCCATTAACCCATGTATTATACACTGCCCCCCATCGCCCCATGTATTATATATATACTGACCCCCCCATCATCCTATTTATTATATATGCACTGACTCCTCCCCCCAGTCACTCCATATATTATATCTACACTGATCCCCATCCCTATCCCCATCCCCATCATCCCACATATTTTATATACACTGACTCCTCCCCCCAGTCACTCCATGTATTATACACTGGCCTCCCTCATCGGCCCATGTACTATATATATACTTACCCCCCATCCCCCCTGTGTATTATATATATATATATATATATATATATATATATTGACCCCCCCATCACCCCATGTATTATACACTGGCCCCCCTCATTCATCTCTCATCGAATCTGGTTGTGGTTTCAAATCTATATGAGTTTTCTTTCTTATTTTAAATAAGAATATAAATAAAATGAAGCATTATATATTTTCAGATCTCATTGATCCCAGTACGTCTGCTATACCATCTCTTACGAGAATTTTATCAAATCTCTGATTTATACCACATACCGGCTTCCCACTATTCTGCTGCTTCCCCCCCATGTGCTGGATGCTGTCTATGCCTCAGCCCCGGGTCAGGCATTTCTCGGATCGGCCTGTGTTTCCCTGTTTCCATAACTGGAATATTTTTGGATACGTGACACTATTTCAGGTAGTGTCCATTCCACTCATTACCTCTATATTCCCCCCTCCCCTTTCTTTCACATATTATGTTATAATTCAGATCTGTTATTCTTAGATACCCTACCTACCTCCTGATGAATGGACGGAGGTCCATGAAACGCGTCGAGCCTACATCTACTCAGATATTCCATTTAATCGTTCTATATATTTCTAGACTATGTACCTATAGAGAATTTGTTGTCATATGTAATCCACTATATTTTTACAGATTTTTATTGGATATGTTACAAGTATATTTTTTCTTATCTATAATAATTGTATATGTGATTTATGAATTGTTAATAAATATGGTATATTATAAATACATCACCCCATGTATTATACACTGCCCCCCATCACCCCATGTATTATATATATACTGACCCCCCCATCACCCTATTTATTATATATGCACTGACCTCCCATATATTATATCTACACTGATCCCCATCCCCATCATCCCACATATTTTATATACACTGACTCCTCCCCCCAATCACTCCATGTATTATACACTGGCCTCCCTCATCGGCCCATGTACTATATATATACTTACCCCCCATCCCCCCTGTGTATTATATATATATATATTGACCCCCCCCCATCACCCCATGTATTATACACTGGCCCCCCTCATCAGCCAATGTATTATAAATACACTTCCCCCCCATGTATTATAATATCCCCCCCCCATAAGCCCATGTAATATATATAGTTACATAGTTAGTGAGGTTGAAAAAAGACACCAGTCCACCCAGTTCAACCTATGATGAGTGTGTGTGTGTATAAGTATTTATGTCAATAGTACATCGTATATCCCTGTATGTTGTGGTTGTTAAGGTGCCCATCTAATAGTTTTTTTAACCACTTTAAGACCAGGCCTATTTTTGACATTTGGTGTTTACAAGCTAAAATAATTTTTTTTGCTAGAAAACTACTTAGAAGCCCAAAACATTATATATTTTGTTTTCGCAGAGACCCTAGAGAATAAAACAGAGATTGTTGCAATATTTTTTATCACACCATATTTGCGCAGCGGTCTTCCAAACGCAATTTTTTTGGAAAAAAATTCACTTTTTTTAATTAAAAAATTTAAAAACTGTAAAGTTAGCCCAATTTTTTTCCATGATGTGAAAGATAATGTTATGCCGAGTAAATAGATACCCAACATGTCATGCTTCAAAATTGTGCATGCTCGCGGAATGGCGACAAACTTTGGTACTTAAAAATCCCATAGGCGACAGTTTAAAAATTTCTACAGGTTACCAGCTTAGAGTTACAGAGGAGGTCTAGAGCTCAAATTATTGCTCTCGCGATAGCGGCGATACCTCACATGTGTGGTTTGAACACCGTTTACATGTGTGGGCGTGGCTTCCGTATGCGTTCGCTTCTGCGTGCGAGCTAACGGGGACAGGGCGCTTTACATTGTTTTTTCCCCTATTTATTTTATTTATTATTTTTGATTTTTACACAGTTTTTAAAAAAAAATAAAAAATGTAAACATTCTCACTCACAGTTAGCTGGGGGAGCATGTCAGCAACCATGATAATGCAGCAGTGTGGGAGGACTCCCTCTGGTCCTTGCTGTAGAGATGGAAGGTGTGCACGGAAGGGGTCCTGGAAAGGGAGTCGCAAAATGCCCATGGAAGACGGGGAGGAGGGAGTGTGATATGGTGTTGTTTATCATATATTATATTGTCCAGTGCATACCTTTTATTAAACATTTTGTACACATTACTAGAAGGTGTTGTATCATCCTTGATTTTGTGTGCTGTTCACTACATATTTTTGGTTCTTTATCAAGCCAATTAAACTCCTGGGATATTGATCTGGTCAGGTAAGTAGCAGAGGGAGTTTTTAATCTGCTTTGGTGTTAAGAAATTAACAACAGGTGCACTAGATGGGCAACAATGAGACAACCTCAAAAACAGGAATGGTTTTACAGGTGGAGGCCACTGACATTTTTTTCCCTACTCATCTTTTCTGACTGTTTTTCACTAGTTTTGCATTTGGCTAGGGTCAGTGTCACTAGTGGTAGCATCAGGCGATACCTGGACCCTGTAGAGGTTGCACAGGCAGTCCAACTCCTCCAGGGTGGCACAACAATACATGCCATTGCCAGAAGGTTTGTTGTGTCTCTCAGCACAGTCTCAAGAGCATGGAGAAGGTTCCAGGAGACAGGCAGTTACTCTAAGAGAGCTGCATAGGGCCGTAGAAGGTCCTTAAACCCATCAGCAGGACCGGTATCTGTTCCTTTGTGCCAGAAGGAACAGGATGAGCACTGCCAGAGCCCTACAAAATGACCTTTAGCATACCACTGGTGTGAATGTCTCTGACCAAACAATCAGAAACAGATTTCATGAAGGTGGCCTGAGGGCCCAACGTCCTCTAGTGAGCCCTGTGCTCCCTGTCCGGCACCGTGGAGCTCGATTGGCATTTTCCATTGAACACTAAAATTGGCAGGTCCGCCACTGGTGCCCTGTGCTTTTAACAGATGCGAGCAGGTTCACGCTGAAAGGGACATGAAAGGGTCTGAAGAAGCCGGGAAGAAAGTTATGCTGTCTGTAACATCATTCAGCCGGTGACCGGTTGGTGGTGGGTCAGTGATGGTCTATGAAGGCATATCCATGGAGGGATGCACAGACCTCTGCACACTAGACAATGGCACCCTGACTGCCATTAGGTATCGGGATGAAATCCTTGGACCCATTGTCAGACCCTACGCTGGTGCAATGGATCCTGGGTTCCTCCTGGTGCACGACAATGCCCAACCCCATGTGGTGAGAGTATGCAGCCATTTGGAATTGATACCATTGAATCGCCCCCACACTCGCCTGACCTAAATCCAATAGGGTCACATCTGGGACATTATGTTTTGGTCCATCCGATGCCCCCAGGTTGCACCCCAGATCTGTGAGGAAATACCCCAGGACACCATCTGTCGTCTCAACATTGTCATGCATGCATACAAGCAGGTGGGGGCCATACAAACTACTGAGTACCATTTTGAGTTGCTGCAATGAAATTTCAGCAAAATGGACTAGCCTTCTGTATCATTTTTTCACTTTGATATTCGGGGTGTCTTTAAATTCAGCCAACTCTAGGTTGATCATTTTCATTTCCACCAAACAATGTGGCATCCTTTCATTCCTAGCACATTACCCAGTCCATTTCAGTATAAATATCCAGCATTAGATTTTTTCCCCATTGAGATCTGATGTGTCTTCAAAGTGTTCCTTGAATTTTTTGAGCAGTGTATATATACATATATGTGTATATATATATATATATATGCATATGTATATGTATATGTATATATATATATATATACACATATATATATACTGACCCCTCCCCCATCACTACATGTATCATATATACAATAACAACTCCCCATCATCCTATGTACTATATATACACTGATCCCCCATGTATTTTATGTACACTGACCCCCATCTCCCCATGTTGTATATATACACTGAGCCCACCCCCATATATTATATATACACTGTCCCCCATCACCCCATGTATTATATATACACTAACATCCCCCATCACCCGATGTACTATTAATACACACTGACCCCCCATGTATTATATATACACTGATCCCCATGTATGATATATACATTACACAGCCCCCACATGTATTATATATTATATATACACTGATCCCCCCCCCCCGTGTATTGTACACTGCCCCTCCCCATCACCCCATGTATTATATATATATATATTCTGGTCCTCTCCACGCATGTACTATATTTACACTGACTCGCCCATGTATGAAGCACAGAGCAGAAAGAAAGCTCTGGGTTCATGTTGGTAACTATGATTTCCCGGTCTGTGAGAATGTGTCCCCCTCCCTGGATGTGAGGTGTCCTAGATGTGGTAGAAGGGCTGCACTTTAAATAAACTTCCTCCCTCATCTTATTCCAGCCTGGCAGAAAATGTATCATCCTGGATGAAAAACCCGCTGTAAATCCCTGCCATCCTACCGGATCTGTTTATCCCACACAAGGGACTAAAACTTCCACAGCTCGCAGAGGTGAAGGGCGGGGAGACTCTACACTGCATGCCTCTGCTCGCCTGCTGCCCCTGATGATTTTTAGGTCGCGTTGGAAACGCTGCACTACCACATACTTTGTCCACACATTTTGATCCCCCTGGTGGGCGTACTTGAGAAGTGCCCTCATGTAAAATGATGACTGCGGAGCTCCCACATATGACCATAGGCTCTGATGCAGTGAAGCAGGAGGATGTGGTCATGCTCAGAGTAAGCACACAGCATACTCGGGAGTCGGGACAGTGGGCGTGGGATTTTTCTGTGCCCCTCTAGACATTGCGCCTGGGGCGAGAGTCTTGCTACGCCACTGCATCAGCGTGGTGTGCTGTGTCAGAGAAATTACTGCCAAAGCAGAGAAGTGTGAATCTGCATTTACTCTGAGGGCTCATTCATACTTGTCCATTTCTGGTTATTGTGGTTGAAATCAGACTCGAGTGTGATTGCCTTTGTGCACTTGTGTCAGTGGGAAGAAACCCCATTATTGGTATCTGTAAGAAAAATTGTTCTCCATCATTGGTGTCAGTGGGAAGAAAGGTGCCCCATCATTGGTGCAGGATGTGGAAACCTTGCAAGCAGACCTGAACAAAATAATGGGGTGGGCAACTACATGGCAGATGAGGTTTAATGTTGAAAAATGTAAAGTAATGCACCTGGGTGCCAGAAACCAGAAAGCAAGCTACTCACTAGGGGGGGAACCTCTGGGTGAGTCTAGGATGGAAAAGGACTTGGGGGTACTGGTAGACAACAAGCTTGGCAGTGGCATGCAATGCCAAGCCGCCGCAAGCAAAGCCAACAGAATACTGGGATGTATAAAAAAGGGGATTCACTCCAGAAATAAAGAGATTATTCTCCCACTCTACAAGACTCTGGTCCGGCCACATCTGGAGTATGCTGTCCAGTTCTGGGCACCGGTCCTCAGGAAGGATGTGCTGGAACTGGAGAAAGTCCAGAGAAGGGCAACAAAAATAATTAGGGGAATGGAGGACATCAGCTATGAGGAAAGACTACAAGCACTGAACCTTTTCTCTCTGGAGAAAAGACGATTGAGGGGGGATATGATATCAATGTACAAATACTGTACTGGTGACCCAAGCATAAGGAACAAACTATTCAGAGAAAGGAGGTACAATAAGACACGTGGCCACTCACTAAAACTAGAGGAAAGGCGGTTTAACCTTAAAGTGCGTAAGGGGTTCTTCACTGTAAGAGCAGTAAGGATGTGGAATTCTCTTCCACAAGCAGTCGTATCAGCAGGGAGCATCGATCGTTTCAAAAAACTAGTAGATGGACACCTTAAAGACCACAACATACAGGGGTATACAATGTACGATTAAAAGCAAACACACACACGCATTCATAGGTTGAACTGGATGCATAGGTTGAACTGGATGGACTGATGTCTTTTTTCAACCTTACTAACTATGTAACTATGTAACTATGTAATTGGTGTCTGTGGTTACAATTGTTTTCCATCATTGGAGTCAGTGGGAAGAAAGGTGCCCCGTCATTGGTGTCTGTAGGAAGAATTGTTCTCCATTATTGGTGTCAGTGGGAAGAAAGGTGCCCAGTCATTGGTGTCTGTAGGAAGAATTGTTCTCCAATATTGGTGTCATTGGGAAGAAAGGTGCCCCGTCATTGGTGTCTGTAGGAAGAATTGTTCTCCATTATTGGTGTCAGTGGGAAGAAAGGTGCCCCGTCATTGGTGTCTGTAAGAAGAATTGTTCTCCATCATTGGTGTCAGTGAAAAGAAAGGTGCCCCGTCATTGGTGTCTGTAGGAAGAATTGTTCTCCATCATTGGCGTCAGTGGGAAGAAAGGTTCCCCCGTCATTGGTGTCTGTAGGAAGAATTATCCTCCGTCATTGGTGTCAGTGGGAAGAAAGGTGCCCCGTCATTGGTGTCTGTAGGAAGAATTGTTCTCCATTATTGGTGTCAGTGGGAAGAAAGGTGCCCCGTCATTGGTGTCTGTAAGAAGAATTGTTCTCCATCATTGGTGTCAGTGGAAAGAAAGGTGCACTGTCATTGGTGTCTGTAGGAAGAATTGTTCTCCGTCATTGGTGTCAGTGGGAAGAAAGGTGCCTCATCTTCGTTGTCTGTGGGAAGAATTGTTCTCCATCATTGGTGTCAGTGGGAAGAAAGGTGCCTCATCTTCGTTGTCTGTGGGAAGAATTGTTCTCCATCATTGGTGTCAGTGGGAAGAAAGGTGCCCTATCATTGATGTCATTAGGAAGAAATGTTCTCCATCATTGGTGTCAGTGGGGAGAAAGGTGGCCCGTCATTGGTGTCTTTTGGAAGAATTATTTTCCGTCATTGGTGTCAGTGGGAAGAAAGGTGCCCCATCATTGGTGTCTGTGGGAAGAATTGTTCTCCATCATTGGTGTCAGTGGGAAGAAAGGTGCCCCACATACCATGGTGTCTGTAAGAAGAATTGTTCTTCATCATTGATGTCAGTGGGAAGAAAGGTGCCCTATCATTGGTGTCAGTGGGAAAATTTCCCTAGGAGCCTGGATAGAGGCAAGCAAAGGGCCACATCTGGCCCACAGGCTGCTGTTTGGAGACTGTCAAAACTAATTTGGGTGCCTTTGGCAGCCATATACAAAACTCACATTTAAAATGAAAGAAAGTTTTCTTGGAGAAAAAACAATTCTTTCAGATAAACTATATACATTAAGTAAATTTTTTAATAAATGGAAATAGCAGAGGCAGCTAGACCAGAGAAAATTAATTCACTCCAGTTCAATGCCATTTTCTTATTAATCAGGCCGTGGAATGTCCGGATTTTCGGGGTCTATTATCCTGGCTGATCTGAGCGGATCCTCCTTGCCGGTCTAAGTGGAGCTGTCTAGGTCCTGGTTGAGCTGGTTGATTCACCCTCCGAGTTCTATATGCCTATATTTATGGCGTTCTGGTAAGCGCATTAGCGTGATTCACTTCCAGCACGGTGTTAGCATTATTGAACGGTGGAGGCTTGCCTTTGAGCACTGTTACACTCATCTTTGGACTTTATTTACTTAATTCATTGGACACTACTGTGATTCATGTTTTTGTTACTATTGGATGTCACTTTATTTAATTGCAAAAGCACATAAGCATTTGATATCACCTTTATCATTTATATTTAATTTTATTTGGATACCTTTAGGGATATCCTCTTTTTATATGTGTTTATCACATTTATCACTTAGCGCAGCTTTACTTGTTTATATATTATTTTTTGGTGTTTCCCACTGCAGCTGCAGCTTTGTTTTATTCAACTCTTCACAGATTGAATTTTTTTGTGTTTTAGCACGGTTATTTACTTTAAAACTATATACATTGCACGGAGTTTAGCAAACTTTGTTATAAAATTTGTCTGTTCTAAGGGCTAATTCACACATAGTGCAATGACAGGCATTGTAAAACGCCTGTCACCGTAAGGACACAATGAAAACAATTGTTTCCTGTGTGTCCCCTTCTCAATGCAAAACATTCTGGAGCTGCGCTGCAGCATGCTGCGTTAAAATGCAGAATTGCATGACACTGTACAGCAGTGCAGCACATCATGCAGCTGTACATCAATTTAAATACTTTTGTACACTACAAATTAAGTTTGTACAAATACAAAAAAAAGGAGCTGTGTGTGATGCGAAGAATCATACACCACACTGCACCCTATCGCATTCAGGAATGGACAGCCGCCAGAAAGGTATAGCGTTGTGGCATGTGTCCACTCCTGTGTGATTACAGCCAGAAAGAAATGTATGCTTTGCCTGATCCTGACCTTTCTTAACTTGCCAACCGCCTAACTGGGAATGTACGTCATTAGTTTGACGCTAAATACATGCCATAACCTCAGTATCATTTTTTCCCTTAGGTGGCCGGCTTTCCGATAAAAGTGATCCCAGCAGCAGATTTGCTGTGGTGTCACTTTTAGAAGTGGCAGGAGAGGTACCACCCGCCCACCGCTTCCTCGCTGGTTCCTGGGTTAATGTTACCAATCGCTGAACCCGGGAACCATCTGGCGTCTAAAGGTTTTTCTCATAGAGATAAGTGATGGCAAGATGGCCACTGCTCATCTCTATGCCCTTGGAGGACCAGAGCGACGCCGACCTCACTTCCGGTTCTTAGGCCATGTAAACATGATTTTTTTTTCTTAAAGCAAGTGATAAAAAAAAAAAAAATTATCTTTTGCTTTTAAGGGTTTAGGAGAGATTTGGGGTATTTTTGACCCCTGTTCTCTCCATAAAGAGGACCTGTCATGCTGTATTGTTATCGCAAGGGATGTTTACATTCTTTGCAATAGCAATAAAAGTGATCCCATTTTGTTAGCCCCCGTTCACACTAAGGCGACCTGTGAGGCGACCTGGTCGCCTCACAGGTCGCCGTAGGTCGCCTTCCATAGGGAAGCTACGGACCCGTTCTAATAGGAGCGACACAAGTCGCTCCGACTTAGAAAAAGGGTCCGGAGCTTCTTTGGGGCGACCCGGAGGCGACCGCCATAGACTTCAATGTTATGAAGTCCGTGGCGGCCACTCCGAGGTCGCGGAGCGCTGCTCGCACCGTGACCTCGGAGGTCGCCCCCCAAAGTCGGATCGCCCCTGTGTGAACGGGGCCTTAAAGGGACAGTGTAAAAATAAAAATTATTTATAATAACATAAAAAAATGTAAAGTGCCCCCCGTTCCCGTGCTAGACCTCCTCTGTAACCCTAAACTGGTAACCTGTAGACATTTTTAAAGTGTCGCCTTTGGAGATTTTTAGGTACTGTAGTTTGGCACCATTAGTGCAATTTTAAAGCATGACATGTTAGGTATCTATTTATTCAGCGTAACAACATCTTTCATATTATACAAAAAAATTGGGGTATATATTATATATATATATATATATATATTTTTTAATTCATTGAAGTGTATTTTTCCCCCAAAAAATTGCATTTGAAAAACCGATGCGAAAACACATACAAAATTTCAACAACCGCAATTTTATTCTCTAGTCTAGGTTCCCTGCTAAAAATGTATACAGTCAGGTCCATAAATATTGGGACATCAACACAATTCTAATCTTTTTGGCTCTATACACCACCACAATGGATTTGAAATGAAACAAACACGATGTGCTTTAACTGCAGACTTTCAGCTTTAATTTGAGGGTATTTACATCCAAATCAGGTGAATGGTGTAGGAATTACAACAGTTTGTATATGTGCCTCCCACTTTTTAAAGGACAAGTAATGGGACAGATTAACCACTTGCCGACTGCCTAACGCCGATCTACGTCGGCAGTCAGCCCCTCACAGGCAAAGTGACGTAGGGCTACGTCACTAGCTTGTGAGGGTCTAGGGAGCGAGCGCGCGATCGCGGAGGTGCGCTCCCGCGTGGTCACGGACCCCCCCGCGCATGTGACTCGGCGATCGGCGGGGGAGAGGGAGAATGTCAGGCAGCTTGTGTAAACAGGCCACCTGTCATTCTCCTTGCTGTTAGGATACTGATCACTCGGATCTAGTATGTAGATCCGTTGATCAGTGTCCATACAGCTCAAGCCCCAGCCAATCACAGTAGAAAGCACGCCCCTAGGGATACACACAGCCCCTCCCTCCCAAATAAAGTTAACCCCTTCACTACCAGTGTATTTTTACAGTAACAGTGCATATATATAGCACTGATTACTGTAGAAATGTCACTGGTAACCCCAAAAGTGTCAAAAATGTCAGTCAAGGGTCCGATCTGTCCGCCCCAATGTCGCAGTACCGCAAAAAAAAACGCAGATCGCCGCCATTACACGTTAAAATAAAAAACAACAAAAATGACAGAAATCTTTCCCTTTGTTAGTAAACGCGATAACTTTTGTGCAAACCAATCAAAATACGCTTTTTGCGATTTTTTTTACCAAACATAGGTAGGATAAAACAAATTGGCCGAAAAAGTAAAAAAATTTTGATTTTTAAATTTTTTTTTGGGGAATTTCATATAAAAAAATGTGAAAAATATTGCTATTTTTGCAAAATTGACGCTCTTTTTTTGTTTATAGCGCGTGATCAAAAAATCGCACAGGTGATCAAATACCACCAAAAGAAAGCTCTGTTTGTGGGAAAAAAAGGACGCCAAATTCGTTTAGGTACAGCGTCGCACGACCGCGCAATTGTCCGTTAAAGTCACGCAGTGCCGAATCGCAAAATACCCCCTGGTCGGAATGGGGGTAAAATCTTCCGGGGCTTAAGTGGTTAACAATCACAAATTTAAACTTTCACTTTTTAATACTTGGTGGCAAATCCTTTGCAATCAATTACAGCCCAAAGTCTGGAACGCATAGACATCACCAGACGCTGGGTTTCATGTTCTTGATACTCTGCCAGGCCTCTACTGCAACTGTCTTCAGTTCCTGCTTGTTGTTCTTGACCATTGCATAATATTCCACTTCTTTCCCTTAAAAAACTCTTTGGTTGCTTTCGCAGTATGCTTCAGGTCATTGTCCATCTGCACTGTGAAGCGCCGTCCAATGAGCTCTGAAGCATTTGGCTGAATATGAGCAGATAATATTGCCCGAAACACTTCAGAATTCATCCTGCTGCTTTTGTCAGCAGTCACATCATCAATAAATACAAGACATCCAGTTCCATTTCCAGCCATACATGCCCATGCCATGACACTACCACCACCATGCTTCACTGATGAAGTGGTATGCTTTGGATCATGAGCAGTTCTGTTCCTTCTCCATACTCTTCTCTTCCCATCACTCTGGTACAAGTTGATCTTGGTCTCATCTGTCCATAGGATGTTGTTCCAGAACTGTGAAGGCTTTTTTAGATGTTGTTTGGCAAACTCTAATCTGGCCTTCCTGTTTTTGAGGCTCACCAATGGTTTACTTCTAGTGGTGAACCCTCTGTATTCACTCTGGTGAAGTCTTCTCTTGATTGTTGACTTTGACACACATACACCTACCTCCTGGAGAGTGTTCGTGACCTGGCCAACTGTTGTGAAGGGTGTTTTCTTCACCAGGGAAAGAATTCTTCGGTCATCCACCACAGTTGTTTTCCGTGGTCTTCCAGGTCTTTTGGTGTTGCTGAGCTCCGGTGCGTTCTTTCTTTTTAAGGATGTTCCAAATCTCTCTGATGGGTTTGTTTTGTTTTTTCAGCCTAATGATGGCTTGCTTCACTGATAGTGACAGCTCTTTGGATCTCATATTGAGAGTTGACAGCAACAGATTCCAAATGCAAATAGCACACTTGAAATGAACTCTGGACCTTTTATCTGCTCCTTGTAAATGGAATAATGAGGGAATAACACACACCTGGCCATGGAACAGCTGAGCAGCCAATTGTCCCATTACTTTTGGTCCCTGAAAAAGTGTGAGGCACATATATAAACTGTTGTAATTCCTACACCTTTCACCTGATTTGAATGTAAATACCCTCAAATAAAAGCTGAAAGTCTACAGTTAAAGCACATCGTGTTTGTTTCATTCCAAATACATTATAGTGGTGTATAGAGCCAAAAAGATTAGAATTGTGTAGATGTCCCAATATTTATGTACCTGACTGTATATATAATGATTGGAAGGTTTTTTTAGTAACTGTCTAGCAAAAAATACTGGTTTTTACTGCAAGCAACTAACGTCAGAAAAAGGCTGGGTCCTTAAAGCGGAGTTCCGGCCACCAAAAAAATTCAATGAAAATACCCCCGGGACAGTCAGGGCTTGTACATTCCACAATGGATAGCCCCTGATCTGTCCCGGTTCGCACTTAGCTTTTAGAAGAAATACTTACCTTGAAAATTTCTTCTCCAGCGCTGCCATCTCAGGTGTGGGCAGCTGAAGCCAGCGCGATCCTCTTCTGCGTCCTCTTCCGTCCTTTTCAGTCCCACGATGCACTGCGCCGGCCCCACCGTCACTTCCGGGGCTGCAGCGTCATCCCTGCACAGCTTCTGGGCATGCCCAGAAGCTGTTTAGCAAGGTATGACGCACCTGCACTGGAACTGACGTCGGGGCCGGTGCCGGCGCATTGATTCCTGGGAGGGATGACGTTCAGCTCCCAGGAATCATTGCAAAGCGGCAGTGACGGCGTGGGCCGCGGCCGCCGAGGGAGGATGTGGAAGAGAGTATATTTTTCTGCAATTACAAGGTAAGTAAAAAAAAAAAAAATCTTAACTATCCATTTCCTTTTCAGGTGACCTAGAAGCAAGCGGATGGCCCAAAATCGACTATGTCAATTTTGGGGCCGGAACTCCGCTTTAAGTGGTTAAACTGACCACAGAACTTGGAGGCTTTATCTAAGTAATCATCATCTGACTAATAGGACCACAGCATGGTTTGCCCAAAACCAAAGAAATGTGCTTGTAATCCATGTGCTTGGAATTGGAAATTCTCTTTTAACATCAATACAAATGATAACCTAGTTTGATTCAAAGTTTTAGAGATAAAAAAGCTTTGAGGTCTGAGTTTTTTTTTTTTACTACTTCTGCACTTAAATATGGATTTGGTGTCTGTAATAAGTGTTTTTCAGTCCTGATAATATGCTTAATTTCCAATTTTCTCAGCACTTTTGAGTCACAGCAACTCCAGATTTAATTACTGATTCTTGAAGAAACTGTCTGATTCACCGAAAGAGCACACTGATGACTCATATTGGTTGAAGAAGCCAGCTGTATCGCTCCAGCCTGTTCTGCGTGAATTTTGTTTTGAAGATTTTTGTAGTTTTTTTTTTAATCAATTTAACATTTGCTGTCAGTGATCTAGAGAGGTAAAGTGCCACTAAATTATATTCTTATTCTCCAAAAATAATCCATACATATCCACTACCTTATTGCCCTGTAACCTATTTTTCATGAATTTCTTACTGTGATTTTCTGCCTCCTCGTAACATCCTCTGTGAGCTCCTAAATCTCTCCTTTTTCCCCTCATTTCTTTTTGGAATGAGCAGTGCATGTTATTAGGGATTGACCGATTATCGGCAAAGCTGACATATCGAGGGCCAATCTGCACTTTCCCCGATATATCAGAATCGGCCACCAAGGTGACCGATATTGCCGATATTTCAGGAAAGTGCTTGTACCTGAGTGATGCCTGCAGCTAGAGGCATCATCTTGGTACTGGAGTCCATAGCCAACAGTAGGCTGTCTTGTAATACCAACCGATGCGGCTGAGAAGCCGCTCAGCTGTCATTACAAGGAGCTGGGGGGGGGGGGGGCGTCTCCCCCCTCCCACCGCCTTCCGCGGCTCGCCCGAGTCTTCTGTCCCACTGGGAGACCCAGGCATCCTACCTGCACGGCCGCGGAAGAGAAGTCCCTATCAAAGCTGCATTCGACTCTGATCGGGTCTCCATGTAAAAAAAACAGGAAGTGATGTCATGACATCACTTCTGGGTACTCCGCGGCAAATTTAAAAAAATGTGAGCATTCAAAGCAGCCAAACTTGGCATTTGGAATGCTTTTAAGTACAAAGCAGGGGTTTGGGGTCTTTAGACCCCCAGATCCCTCCATTTTTTTAATGTCCGAAAATATCAGCCAATATCGGTCGATACCGATATCCGGTGACCAAAATATCGGTATCGGTATCGGCAATAAAAAAACAATATCAGTCAATCACTACATTTTAGTAGTGAGCCCTTCTCCGTGTACTTTACAAATCCCATAGTCCATAATGCAGCTCAGGAGCAAGCAAGAGGAGAGTGGCTACATTCCTACATATAGAGGGACCATGGAGAATGAATGTATACACCCTCTAATAGGAAGACAGGTCACAGCCGCTAAAATCTATATTAATGTCACTTTAAGCCAAATTTCTCTCTAAATATGTTACTTTTTATCTGCCTGTTGTAATGCTGTTTTGCATTACACCCTGACAAAGTAGCATTCCAGACACCCTTTGTCTATGGTGTCACAGATCTCATGCTGTATGGACTGTATATCCCTTTTATATGTATTTGTTTTATCTGAATTTTAAATTACATTTTAAAAAAATAGTTTTCCTCAGGAAAATATAAAGTACTGTATGAACATTTCATATTGATGATTTCAAGACAGAATACCTTTTTAAGTGTATACCAGGAGAATCTTTAAGGATAACTTCACCTTTGCAAAAAATAAAAAATAAATGCATATTTTTTTTGGCGGGTAAAAAAATATGCATTTATTATTTGTTTTGTTACGAGCCTGTAAAGCATTGCACCCGTGATCAGCAGATTGGGGATGTAATACCACACTCCTGCAGAATGGCTGTGTAGCTGTCTGCCCTTACCTCCAATACAGGCAGCCAGTTATAGGAAGACTCAATGAACTACTAGAGCGCTCAACAGTGCTGTATATTGATGTTGGTACTTGTAGCTTTCACAAACACAGAGTGCTACCTGCCTGGCCACATTTTGTTTTTTTAAACAGTCACACACACAATGCCTCCTGCGCTTAGGAAAATTGCCACTCCGGATGGAAATGCGTATACCTTCATTGCCATTAGAAACAAGTGTAGCACGGTTTCCAGGCCCATGGCCTGATGTAGGTCTGCCATTGTTACCGGTTACCTCTCCAGCCCATGTGAGCTGCGACCCTGGGTGTGAGAACTGACACATTGACAACTCCGGCATCTTTGTTTTGTGGTTTTATTGTTGATAAGGGGATGGGAGAAGGGAATGAGTGGGATACTCCTTTAGGCTCAACTAGATACAACTTTGGACTTTATCCAGAAAATGTCTGTCAACACTGCCTTGACGCCAGCTGACACTAGCCAACTCTCACTGATGCTTAGAACACTCTGAAACTTGAAAGAAGTGCTGAATCCTCGACTTTAGGTCCAGAAGACTCAGGACTATGGAGAATAGAACTGCTGACACTGCTGGCCGTTCTCTTGTCTATTTGCCTACTCTCGGGCGCCGATCGCCGTGTCCGCTGCGCCCCATTAATAGTGGAATGTGCGTCTTTTTCGATATCCTGGCTGGTGTGGCTGAAATGCACGCCGCAGTTTTTCTTTTTTGGTTGTGACAGCGAGCAGTGAGGGGATTCGGGCTGTCAAAACAGGGGATCGGGGAGTGCCGAAGCTAGTGCATTTGTAATACGTTACACCTTGAATATGTTACAAAAGGTGAACTTTTTCCTTTAACTACTTTGCTAAAGAAAGCCTGTTTACATTTGCTCAAATTACACTCATGAGTGACTTATCCCCATCTCCTGCTACATACTGTATTGTTAGAGACAGTCTGAAAGCAAGCATTGTAAAATGGAGATTTAAAATTAATTAAAAAAATATATAAAATATGTATACTTTCTTTAAAGTTAATCTCCTTAATTGTTTTCTGTATTTTCTTTATGTATGTTTTTTATTGAGATGGAGTAGTATAAGTCTGTGTACACTACTCCGTCCCCCACTGTCTGCTCGCTGGCTATGTTTGACAGCAGCAGGAGCCAATGGCCGGGGGGGGGGGGGAGCTGCATGTAGAAGGTTTTTTACCTTCATGCCTTGATGTAAACCTTTTAAACTTGATGTAAAAAAAAAAAAAACCTTGTACTGTTTAGAACCACTTTACGGCTGGGTTCACACTGTGTGCGGGCCCGGCTTTCAGCATGGGGTCCGGTGCGTTCCTGTTCTCCATTTCAGGGGTGAGTCAGACCCAAGTTTTTGCCTGCATCGGACCTGAAATGAAGAAAAAGACGCACAGGACCCCTGTGCAATCCCCTCCTCGGCCGCCCTGGAGATGTGTGCTTCATTGAGAGCCAGTCACAATCTCCTGTCATGCAAATTTAATGCGGGGAAACCCACACCCAATTTGCATCAGTGTGAACCCGGCCTAAATCTTTTTTTCTCATTTCTCCAGTTGCTTTCTGATTTCTGGTCTGAGCCAAAATGATGGAATACATCCCAGTAGTCTTCATGGGAATTTTGTTTTTTTTACCCGGAGGGGGGTCTTTCTCAGCTAAGTACACCCTCCTGCCTGAATGCCTGGCTTAAGGACAGATGGATCCCAGGAAGTAAATGCTTCATCATGAATCATCTTCTCTTACACAAGATGTCTGTGGCATGCTGCAGGTGTTTCTTAAAGTGATTTCTCAACTAAATAGTCCATCCAGTTCAACCCGTGTAGGTATGTGTGGCTGTAATCATCTCACATACCCCTGAATGTTCTTATCCTTGAGATGTACGTCTAAAAGTCTTTTGAAAGCCACCATACTTCCCGCAGAAACCACCTCTTGTGGTAGAGAATTCCACAATCTTGTAGCCATAACAGTAAAGAACCCCCCACGTTGCCTGAGGTTAAAACGCTTCTCCTCTAATCGCATTGTATGCCTTCGAGTCCTCATGCAATCCCTTCGACTGAATAGCTGTTTTTCTATGCCGAGATCACCATTGAAATATTTATAAATTGCTATCATGTCCCCCCTCAGGCATCTCTTCTCCAGGGAGAATAAATCAAGCGATTGCAGACGCTCTTCATAATTAGGGTCCTCCAATCCCCTAATCAGTTTAGTTGCCCTTCTCTGGACTCTCTCCAGCTCCAACACATCCCTCCTGGGGACTGGCGACCAGAACTGGACAGAATACTCCAGATGCGGATGGACCAGAGTTTTATAAAGTGGAAGGATTATAGTCTTATCTCTAGAATACATCCCTTTCTTTATGCATGCTAATATTCTGCTGGCTTTGGCAGCTGCCGCTTGACATTGCATGCTATTGCCTAGTCTATCATCTACCAAGACTCCCAGATCTTTCTCCATTTTTGATTCCCCCAAGGGTTCCCCTCCTAATGTGTATTGTGCTTTTATGTTTTTAGTCCCCAAGTGCAAAACCTTACACTTCTCCACATTAAACCTCATTTGCCATGTCGCTGCCCACTCTGTTATTTTGTCCAGGTCATTCTGTAGGATATCTGCTTCATGCTGTGCAGTTATTGCCCTGGCCAATTTTGCGTCATCTGCAAAAACTGATATCGAACTACTGATCCCGTCCTCAATGCTGTTTGTACTGGGTGGACTGACAATTTCATCTTTCATTTGGCGCTAAGTTTTTATGCCATCTCAGGGTGTGGTAAGGCTGCACCTCCCCTGTTACTAAGCAGTCAATGTTTTGCAGGCAATGCACATATATATACATTTAATGAGAAGAAGTCTATTAAGTTTTTATAGTCTATAATATTTTTAAAAATGAAAAACCTCTATGTAAGATAGATTAAAAGAAACTAGAAATTTATAGGATTTTATTTATGAGCACGGGGTTGCCATGGGATATATAGAGTGGCTGATACATCTCTTAAGCTGAATGCACAGTGTCTGCTGGTTGGGTCTGTTCAGTGCTGATATATTGCGGCACTCTAGAAGTAATTCCAGTGCATTACACAATCTCTGTAAATCACCTAAGGCACTCATTAGAAAGCCGCAGCCGGTTTGGGCAAAACCGCGTAAAACGTGTTATTTTTTTTTATATTAGTACTGTATGTTCTGCATACTTCAATAAAGGATTACCTGAGGACAAGGTTTTGTGAGCAGCAGTGTCTGGGATTTTTACAGCGAGAATTATAATGTTTTAATTGAACAATGAACTAAAAAAAATATATCAGAAAATAGTCTAGAAGAGCATCTAAAGTGCATTTAAAGACAAATATTTTTTTTGGTTTTGGAAAGAATAGCAAAAGAGTTAGAATTTCTGTCTGGTTGTTTTTGCTAAACTAAGAGCCATGAAATACCACTGAGTGAAATGATCAATTAAGTTATATAGTGTGTGAACTCATTGCCGTAAAAGAAAAAACGAATATTGGGAATAGATTGTCCATGTCGCAAACTGAAATGCAATCCAGAAGTCAATGAAAATGATGCCAACAGTGTGCCCTCAGCAAGGACATATGGGGGGCAAGAAACAGCAGATACATCCCCATAGATTATTGGGGACATTAATGCTTTCCAAAATAAAGCTGGCCATACATATATTTTTGTTTGAATATTCGTAGAAAAATCGGTCATCATTGAGTCAACTAATTTAGTTTGAAATCCCTTAAAAATGTATCCAGACCTGCTATTTTAAAGTGTCATTAAACCTACTGTATAGTCAGAATTTGACATGTATACATTAAAGTGATTGTAAAGGCAAAAGGTGTTTTTTTATATCTTAATACGTTCTGCAAGTAAACAACCTTCCGATACTAGTGGTGGAATGGTACAATGTACAATCAAAAACATAGCAGACATACTGTGTTCTCTGGGGTTAAATAACATTTGCAGTTGTGTACAAAACTTATGTTACCAACAGAATGATTACATTGTAATGTCTATTCAACTTTCAAAAAAATGTCAATTTTTTTTACCGTAAATCAACAGAAGTTAAAAAACAAAAAAACTGATAAAATTTTAAAAGAATCCAAAAAGATTCAAAAACAAAACAATCTTCTGCGCAGTGCTCATATTAATCAATAAATCAATAAGTCCCATTCACCATGCCTTTAATGCTACTGTGAATAACTCAACTTTCCAACAAAAAAATGCTCCACCACATGTGATTTGAGGGTACACTAACCAGATCCACGTGGCCATTAAGACCAGTAGAGCCGTGGTATTTATGCCAGCTGGATCAGATGGGATATTTGCTCCCTCCAGTGTATAATCCTCTCTCATATCCAATGTATATTCATAACCCCCCCCCCTCCCTCCCCCACAAAAAACAATAGTAGATTGACCGTGCAGAGCATTTATTAAAATCCAAATAATAAAACAAATCCAGACCGGCACCAGCTCAATCAGGCTGTATGTGTATAGGATGCCACCCTGCCGTTCTCACCGGGGAATCGGCGTGTGTTCCACCTTGCTCGGGTCAGCCTAGGCCAGCCGATAACTCACTAGAACCACATTTATTAACCTGCTTACGTGCATACAGAAAAAATATAGGTTTTTTTTGACACTTTAATAGAATCCCAGAAATAATAAAGAGGATTCATTACAGTATATTTGATTTTTTCCCAATTGAAAAACCACATTAACCACTTTACCGCTATGTACCGGAGTACTACTGCTGCAAAGTGGCACGATCCCGTCTGACGACGTAGACCTATGTCGCCAGACTCCTCCCCCTGTAGGCGGCGCTCGCGCGCCGCCGGAGGCGCGCTCCCACTGTTTTCATTCACAGCGGGAGTCGGGCCAGGTGAGGAGCGGCGGCGATCGCCGCTGCTCTGCCCCGATCGTCGGGGAATCCAGTTTGGAGATCCGCCCGCCTGTGTAAACAGAGCGGGCGGATCTCCTCAGTGACAGGGAGTGACAGATCGGAGTGTTCAGCATAGCTGGACATCCGATCTGTCCCTGTCTCACATAGTCACCTCCCCCCACACACGTCAGCAGTAAGCACCAGGCATACATTGACCCCTCCCTCTCCAATAAAATTAACCCCTTCCCTGCCAGTGTCATTTTTACAGTAACAGTGCATATTTATAGCACTGATTACTGCAGTAATGTCACTGGTACCCCCAAAAGTGTCAAAAATGTCAGTCAAGGGTCCGATCTGTCCGCCGCAATGTCGCAGTCCCGCAAAAAAAATCGCAGTCAGCCCCTCACAGGCAAAGTGACGTAGGGCTACGTCACTAGCTTGTGAGGGTCTAGGGAGCGAGCGCGCGCCCCCGCTCCCGCGTGGTCACGGACCCCCCCGCGCGTGTGACCAGCGGACCGTCGATCACTCTTCATACATCTGAAGCCACAGCCAATCACAGTAGAAAGCACGCCCCTAGGGACACACACAGCCCCTCCCTCTCTAATAAAGTTAACCCCTTCACTACCAGTGTATTTTTACAGTAACAGTGCATATGTATAGCACTGATTACTGTAGAAATGTCACTGGTACCCCCAAAAGTGTCAAAAATGTCAGTCAAGGGTCCAATCTGTCCGCCGCAATGTCGCAGTCCCTCAAAAAAAATCACAGATCGCCGCCATTACTCGTTAAAAAAAAAAACCACCAAAAATGACATAAATCTTTCCCTTTGTTAGTAAACGCAATAACTTTTGCGCAAACCATTTAAAATACGCTTATTGCGATTTTTTTTACCAAACATGGGTAGCAGAAAACAAATTGGCCAAAAATTTTAAAAAAATTGGTTTTTACATCTTTTTTGGGGGGAATTTCATATAAAAAAATGTTAAAAATATTGTTATTTTTTCAAAATAAACGCTCTTTTTTTGTTTATAGCGCAAAAAGTAAAAATCGCACAGGTGATCAAATACCACCAAAAGAAAGCTCTGTTTGTGGGAAAAAAAGGACGTAAATTTTGTTTGGGTACGGCGTCGCATGACCGCGCAATTGTCAGTTGAAGTCGCACAGCGCCGAATCGCAAAAAGTGGCCCAGACGTAAGACAGCAAAATGCTCTAGTGGTAAAGTGGTTAATAGTTAGAATTTTGTTCATTCAAGAAAAAATTCCCATCCGGCTGCCTTGAAATTTCTTATCACTACATGTGAAAACGAATGATGATTTGACCCCATTCACCGTTAGAAAATTGAACAAACGTTCCGAAAAAGAATATGTTCAAATAAAATTTTACTGGTGCAGGGCCAGCCTAACTTCTGCCCATTGCTCATCTCTCAGTAAATAATGTACCTTTCTTCAAGAAGCTCAAGTCTGTATCTGGCTGTCTGTATTTATTGCAATCCTGCAAAAATGTGTTTGTGATGGGGCTGCTGGGATGGGGGAGTGATGAAATAAGTTTACTTATACCACCGACAAGCACCCCTCCCCCCCCCCCAGCATTGCCCCTGACCAGGGCCGCTGATAGGGGGGGGACCACCAGCCCTCTTGTAGGGGGCCCAAGCACACAGGGGGGCCCACACAGAGAGGGGGATTACTTATGGACAACAAATACAGAAATCTTCCTCCAGCACCTGAATCTGATCTGTCCCTCTCCCTGCTATCAGCTTTTATCAGTTGAGAAAGAGACAGTTGTCCCTCACTAACCCCCCTCCCTTGTGTGGGCCCCCATCCCAGCACTTATCTCTGCTCAGGAGTTTATTTGTAAATTGTAACTTTGTTTCTCTCTCTCTCTGTCTCTCTGATCACTGAGCTCCAACTGCCCAGACTGTATATTTTTCTCATCTCATCTTCTTTTTTATTTAACATAGTTCTTTTTTTTTTTAGATTTAGCAGGAATTATGCGAGTTATGTTATATTTGTGTCTGCTAATAGTGATTTTGTTGTAATTTTAGCTAAATATATCTTTAATATTTTCTTTGGGGGGCCCTGCCAGGTAGTCTGTAAGGGGCCCCACGATTTCTAACAGCAGCCCTGCCCCTGACAATGAGTACTATCGTATTGCATTGCAGTACTTGCACTGCCAATACTGCAGCAGCTTAGTACAATACCTACTTTGTTAATAACAGCACTCATACTTCCTTACTTTTTGTGCTTCCATTTCTTTTTCTCTGTTTGTACTTATATTTTTATTATGGGCATTATATTACACTGAGTCACGGCAGCTGATTTATTTAAATGGGGTGTCCAACACTACAACAGATCCTACCAGTCCTGTTGTATTTTAGTTTCCTCTGGTAGTTTTCTATAGTATTACAAACACTGAATATCATGTGTGGCCCTTTGGTAATTTGGGGGACTGCATCTCACGTTGAGTCACAACTATTCCCCAATTAGAGACTCTCACACTGATTACTGATTGAGGAGAAGTAGATGTGACTGTGCAGGGGAAAGGTCAGACAGAAGCAGATAGGCTGTTGCTCTCACACAGAGGACAGCAACCCTTATTTTCACCCTGCAGTGGGAAATTTTACTTTGGAGTGCAGTAAAAGGAAAAAAACACAATGTGTTCATGCACCCTGGTTTGATCCATTCAGTTTTTTTTAAATGTACAATTGGACTTTAAAGCATGCTGAGTGCTGAGACATTCAAATATGTGCAGGGAGTGGTATAGTAAAGCACTAGTCACTCTTGAGCATATGAGCAATAATCACTCAGTTGCAGTCCCAGCACATGCCTTAATAGCCCTTCAGTGCCCAGTTCCTAGTGCATGTGCAATAACTGCTCATGGCCCAGTCTCCAGCGAATGTGTGATAATCCCTCACATTTGTTTAATATACTGTACCATGCAAAATATTCTGTCATCTATAGACAGGCCATAGGATTTATTCGGATCTATTTAGACATCATAGACCGAAATTCCCAAATGGAATACCTCAGGGGGATTTCAAAAACCAAGAATAGTCCTGTGACAAAAACACACAGATGAGGAAAGCAATTAACATTTCCAGAAAAACCTTTTACACTTTCATCAGACAGAAAATGAGAAACCAATATTCACCTACAACCCATGCTAAGAAACTGTAAGAAGGATCACCAAAGAGATCCAGTTTCTTCTAAATAAAGATGAGAGACTTTGAGAAAAATTTTAATGGAAGTACCAGTACTACCACCCAATGTAGGACAGCTTATTGTGAGAAGTTCCCTAAAGAGCCCAACACCAAGAGATACCAGACCTGCACACAAATCCACAACACTGATAGGGTACCAGTACTATGATCACAGCAGGAGTGCGGAATACAGTGTAAACTTATTCTGCAGATACTCAAATGCGTCATAGATTACTGAGCCACACATTACACGCTTATGTTTTCAATAAAGATAAAATGGAAGGGGTTCTGTAGGTATGTGAACAGGGGTTGAGGAAGGATTTTTGGGGAAGCATAAAACATGTGGAGGGAAAGAGGTTTAGGTAAGAAAGAGGGGGAAGTAGGCAGTGACTAGGTTATCAAGGCCCCCTTATAATTTATTTAGTTGGACCAAATTTTGGGAACCTGCCTGTAGGGTAGGTTGGATATGGTTAGTCATCACATCCTCCATGTTTTCCTCCTTATTGGGAGCCAAGCAAGGGTCATATGGGAGGCTTACCCTGGGGTGGGTTCTTCTGGTTACGATAGGCACTTGGAATAGGGTCACTGCCTTACACAGGGGGTACCTTTACAGGACCAGCCAAATGATCTCTAATAAAATATTTTGATGTTACTGTACAACACCACAGTTACTTGTGCAATTAAGAGGGACACACAGAGCACTTGCCCTCTCCCTCTGTCCAGCGTATCACCGCTACCTGACTCCCAGAACTGGTATGGGGCCCTGCCGTGCACCTAGCACAGATTCAATGTGTGCACTTTACTTAACTCTCTCCCTTCCGTACCTGTGTACAGGATGAGGACCCTCGGTGGGGCAGATCTGCTTCCGATGCTATGGGAGATGAATCCCTGCTGAAGGAGTGCCCACAATATCTCCCTTGCTGCAAGAGGCTACCTCATCTGTCACATGTGCACGCTTACAACAGGCTGCTAAAGAGACCTTTGTAAACCTTGGTAACCACTGTATCGTCACATTGCATTAACTCTTGTTTCATTGTCTTCATACCCTAATGTGGTTAGTGACCCAAGCTGTTACTATATGTGCTGGTTACTTGTGTAACACCCCTTGAGTAACTTCAGACCAGGAAAAAGCAAAGTTTCAAACACTTCACTTGAATAAATTAACATGATGACATATACCAACATCAGTCTGAAAAAAAGTGCAGTAATTTCCCTAACATTCCTAATTCCTTACCTAATTCTAAATGGACAGAATGGCAACATGAAAAACTCTAAGGTTCGGACCTCCATCCCTTTCAAAGCACACAAATTTAGGGGGGTCGAACCTAGAAAAACCCCGGAAAGACAATTAATTCCCACCTTCCCAGCTGGGGGAACATTAAACACTACCTGCCTACATCCCTTTATTGTCTTGACCCCTAACTACAGTATTAGTTGTTCCATGAACATCCTATATCATTACTAGTCCATTAGCCTATTCTGCCATTTACAAAGTGTTTAGGGACTAACTGTCTGACTGCAAAGAGAAAACATTTTAGGATTGTAGCCAGGTGTAGGACTACAGAAACATGGAGGAGAGATGTCCCCCTTTACAATCAGTTTACTTTCACTTTTTACTGAGATACTGATGTTATGATGCACCATAGACTTCGATGCAGAGTGCTGGGAACCCTGGGGGTTGTGGTTTAGGGACCCATAATGGGACCCATCGATTATTTAGACTACAGATCCCAGTGGACACTGTTTACTGGGAGGAGTGGAGATGGGATTTTTATTAAAATGCCCCAGAAAGATTCCTCTCTTGGCGCAAGCGGTGAGGCGAGCCTGAAACTGTTATCCTCATGGTTGTTGACCAGTTTTCCAAAATGGGCCACTGTGTTCCATTTAGGCAGCTGCCTATCGCTCAGGAGCTTGCCTCAGAGTTTGCCAGGGAGGTCTTCCGTTTACAGGGGTTGCCTAAGAAGTTTGTCTCGGACCGTGGGAGCCAGTTTGTCTTCAGGCACCCTTTGCTCCCAATTGGGTATTTGACTCTCCTTTTCCTCTGCCTACCATCCGCAGTCCACTGGTGCTGCTGAGCATTCCAACCAAGCTCTGGAGCAATTTCTTTGCTGCTATATCTCTGACCATCAGGACAATTGAGTTGATCTGCTACCCTGGACAGAGTTTGCCAGGAACTCTGCCATCAAATCGTCTTCCAGAATGTCTCCATTCATGGCCAAATATGGGTTCCAACCCGCTGTGTTGCCCGAGTCGTTCTCGCCACAGGACCTCTCAGGTTCAGATTCAAGAGTTTTTGTGCGTCTCTGCACTGCATCAGAAGCTCCAGGCAGATATGAGACGTTATCCGCTCCTCCGTACCACGTCAGAGAGAGGACGGGCTTGTCGACCCGTAATCTCAACTTACTCCAAAACTGGCACCGCATTTTGTTGGGCCTTTCTTCGCATCCTCCATAAGGTGAACCCGGTGGCCTTTGCCTATGCCATTGGTCTTCCCCCTAGCATGTGTATCTCCAATGTCTTTCACGTGTCCCTTTTGAAACCACTGGTTTGCAATCGTTATAATTCTTCACTTCCTCGCACTCATCCCATTCCTGTGGGCAATCATGAGGAATATAAGGTTAGCAGCATCTTGGAATCTCATCTGTTCTGAGGTCAGGTTCAATACTTGATGCACTGGAAGGGTTATGGTCCTGAGGAGCGCTCCTGGGTTCCCTCCGCTGATGTTCATGCTCCCACCCTTCTCCTCTGATGTTATGATGCACCATTCTTCTCTGGCCATCAGGGGGAGAGCTAAAGCCAAGCAAGCCTATAGACTTCTACGCAGAGTGCTTGGAACCCTGGGGGTTGTGGTTTAGGGACCCATAATGGGACCCATAGATTCTTTAGACTACAGATCCCAGCGGACGCTGTTTACTGTAGACAGGATTTTTATTAAACTTCCCCGGAAAGTTTTCCCTCTTGGCACCGAGGAGCAAGCGGGGGGGGGGGGCAAGCTCGAAACTGTGAGTGCAGGGCTCGAAACAGGGGGGGCACAGCACTCCCTGCTTTACAGATCCTGCACCACTGCCACTGAGTAGCTGGAGCGCCCACTCACCCTCTCCTTCCCACTGCTGATCACTGGAGGCTTTCCTTGAGAGACTAAGGGAGCCCCCTTCTACAGTGAGCGCCCACGTCAGCATCCTGGGGACTGGTGAGAGGGCTATCTGTCCAGTATTTACATTGCTAGCAGAGACTGAGCCACTGGGAGCAGGACATCAAACCCATACCACAGCTTTACCAGTTCTATACCGCTCTTCTACCAAATCTTCCTCTGGATCAGCTGTGGGTATAGGATTGTGTATTTGGGATTGTATGATCTTTTTTTTCCTATTGGTTGAACTAGATGAACTTGTGTCTTTTTTCAGCCTGAGTAACTATGACCACTCTGACTATGACTATACTGCACCTATACAGGGCATTATTGTCAGGGTCTTACCGTGCCCTCCTGTTGGGAGCCATCTTGGACATGTGCAGACTGCTGCCTCTCATAAACTCAGAATGCATCATCACTTGCCTGCTGCCTGGGTGTCGCACAGTGATGATGATGCACACCTGACTATATCTATCACTTAATGGGTTGCAGTCCTTGCCCTTGCGTTTGTGCTCCAAGGTGTATCTCTGCTTGCAGTCTATTGTTCTTCATGTTCCTCCGTGTATGACCTGGCTTGGCTGATGACTCTCCTGGCTCTCGATCACGCATCGGCAGACAACCCCTCATCGGTAGACGACCCCGCATCTGTAGACTACCCGCTTCTGGACTTGACCCCGGCTTGGATGACTACCCACTTCTGGACTTGACCCTGGCTTGTTCCTGCTCTCGCTTCCTCACTCTTGATGTGCGTTTATTGTTGTTTGCTCTAATAAACTGCTTTATTTTACCTGCATCCCCGTGTGGTCTGGTTTCCTGGCACCCTGACAACCCTATACTACTTGTCACTGCATTTGACCCGCATCTACACTGCACCTGTACCATACCTATACCGCATGTTGACTGCATCTTTACTGCAACTTTACTGCATGCTGGTTTACCAAAATGGTTGTTAAGTGCTTCTTGAATGGTCCCAGCGATAGCCGGTTAAAAAACAACATCATAAAGGACTGCCCCTCCTGCAAAACCATCCTGCAAATCCCTTCTGATCCCTTCTCCCATTTCTTTCATTTTTACGGACAGTGTGCATCCGGTCAGTCTAGGTCTAGCATAGTCGCCATCAATACACTTCGGCAGTATAGTGTATGATAAATTGTGTTATTGCCTTTAATAATCCATTTTCATGCTTGCCTCTTTACCTACCATATCGGATGAGAAAATGTTATGTTTGTCTTTACTAACTGGTTCGGTGCCTGTTTCTTGGACATGGTATTATTACAGGTATAACTTTCAGTGCTTTATTTTTTGTGATATTGCATGCTTTTTACACTCAACATAGTGTGTCAGAGGGTCTGAGGTACTTATGGACATCGAGGCAAGGAAAAGAGGATCCATCTTAACCAGCTCCTCCTTCAGGGGTAGCGTTACAGGATTAACTTTTTGGAAGCAGATAAATAATTCAGGAATATTGATAGGAGTGCTGTTATTGGGGAGTTGATAGTGTTAGCATGATATAAAGTATCATAACTTTTGATAATCTTATCCTAGAAATTGTTCATAGAGCAGCCTTACCACCAGATGTGTAACCTGTAGATTGGTGGCCTTACCACTCAAAGTTGACGAGATAAATGTGATGTAATTGGAAAGGAAGTAAACACCACCTAGTCAATATTTTATATCATGTTCTTGGATTATGCATGATATGGAAAGTTTATGCATGAATAGGAAAGCTTTATCCTATTCTAACATTGTTCCCACTATTTTGTGCTGTGGGAATGTTATGTAGCTCTACTTCCATAGGAGCATCAGGATTACTGTCCATGTCTTCACCACACATTTTTCACCAGAAGGTTTACTACCACTTCAATGCCAATATTTGAGGTTTGAAGGTCTATAGGGAAGGCCGGGTTGTCTAGTAAGATGGTCAATGGGTTCTAGATAAGAGGAGAGAAAAAGTTGACTAAAATTTGTATGCCAGCATTCAATAGTGTACTTTGCAAATATGAGCGGTTCAATGTGTTTGTCATAGGTTGATTAGGGAATCCACCCTAATCGACCTATGTACCCACTATTTGTTATGATCATGGTGAAACTAGCTAAGTATTCTTGATAAGACAACTGCTTTACAATATGTCTTAAATCAGCCAGGCTTGTTCCTCTTATTTTTTTGTCTGACCAGGATCATTAATTAAATTTTTAGTTTAATCTAGGATGCCCTAAATGGGGAATTATCGTTCAAGTTGGCCAAAGACAGAATGTGGAAGAGGGATGGATGTGGTCTGGAACAGGTATAAAATAGTTGGTAGAACATCCATATAGACATTTTTGTACCTGAACCAGGACAGGGAGGGACAGGGAGGTTATTTAGGTGTATACTTTATAAAGAAAATAAACACTTATATCTCTTTTACATTTTATTTACAATCAACTAAAAAATAAATGTCTTTAATTATTTTTTTAACAAGCAGAAGCACCCTCTATATCTACCAGAGGTACCCATGGTTTTAATCTACCTTTGGTTCCCAGTCTAGGAGTTATAGAAAAGCATCCTTTTTCATCTCCAATGTTAGTAATATTAAAGGAAAGCTGTCATAAGTAAAAAAAAAAAGAAGTAGAAAACCATCTCCTTCCTAAAATACGAGTTTTCTGTGTCTAGTTTTCATACTGTTGAGTCGCTGGAATAGGTATAAGATAAGGGTGGCTTTCAGGCAACTAGTATCATTGCAGACCAGCAAAGGCAGCCTCCATTTTTCTCTTAAGGCAACTCTGCGATGACTGTTTTGGTGCAAAGTATATATATATATTTTAATTGAACGCAAATTAACCACATATTTTGGCTTGGTGTAAAAAAATGTGCATGTATTTCTATACTGTACTTTCCCTGATTTGCTCATAAACAATGTTTAGGCATCCACATTGTCATGCAATGCTGCAGAAACGAAAGATACAAATTTTAGGGTAAGCTTTTGTGTGGGAAGCTGTTTTTCCATCAGGGTTCTATGACAAACATCATGTGAAATACAGTTTGGCATCTCTGGCACAATGAAGTGTGGCAAACTCTTCAATCCTATCATACTTGAATACAGTGTGACAGGTTTTAAATTTTCTGGCTTCAGATAATGTCGGTGGTGTCGCTTTGTAAAACTGACATTTGCAGTGTAAAATTGGTAATGTCAGAGATGGAGAGGACCAGTAAGGAGCCTACTTAGTAAAATCAAACAAGTGTATTGATGACAAGGCAGAACTCCTCCCTACAAAAAATCTGTGCAGAGAGGTAAAACTTAAAGCTCAGAGGAGCTTGTTTCTGGCTGTTCTCGTTTTGATGTGTCTTGACATCAATCCCTGTGATAAAGTTGACCTTTATATTTTAGACTGAATGTGCTCATCAAGGTCCAAAACAAGTTACCACAAATCTATTTAACAATATATTTGTGTATTTGTAGTGCACAAATCATTTAGCTTTTTATGCAGAGATCCAGCGTAGGGAGAAGATCGTGAGATAAATGCATTTGCTCCCCACACTTTGGCAGGTGTAGAATGGGTATCCAAACTAATAGATATACTGACAGGAGCGTAATCAGACCACGAGATGGTGGAGATGTTGGATTTACAGATTCTTTGAAGTAGCCATTTTTCCACTTAGAAGTACAGTAAACCCCTGCTCCATTGCGGTTCAGTTTTTGCGGTCCCGGTATATTGCGGGTTTTTTTGTAATGTTATTTTATTACATAAATCATTAAAAATTTTATATTTTTGTGTTTTCCATAGCTCTTGCTATGTCTCTCAATGTCTCTCAGTATCTTTTATGTGTTTAAATGAGTTTCTATTGTTTTAAAAGTGTGTTTAAAGACCTTAAAATGCTTTTACACGTACAGTGACAGTAAAAAAAACATGCCTACAATGCATTTTAATAGGGTTTTTCTATTTCTTGGATTTTCACTTTTCGCGGCTGGGTCCGGAACATAACCCCCGCAATGGAGAGGGGTTTACTGTAATCAATTTTTGAATAAGAATTGTGGGTCACTGAAATAAATGTGTATTCACATTTGCAGAGAGAGACTAGGGTGACATTGTCGATCATACAAATCAAAATGATGTAACGACCATTACACTGTCGCACGCTCTCGCCCCCTAGCCGCAGGCGTGCGACCGACGTATACCGCGTCGGTTCGCGCAGAAGGGGCGGTCCTTAAGTGGTTAAACATTTTCTATATCTTTTCTGTTTTATATTTTACATAGGTACATAGTTAGGATGAAAAAAGACACAAGTCTATCTAGCTCAACCAGGTAAATTTAAAGGGACATTGGGTTGGTCATTTTCACACATTTCTGGCAATTTTTACCTTTACATCTTACAACACATACTATTTTGTAACTTGATTCATACATGCTACAGTCCATTTTTTTCAAAACCTGTTTTACACAATTTCAGCACTATGGAGAGCTCATTCTTACAAACTCACAGGCATTGTTATACGATTTTCTTTCATAGTTTACTATAAATTTTAAAATGTATTTGTTTTTTATTAGCTGTTGCATTCGCTCTTTAAGGTAAATGTGGGCAAGAAATGTCAGGTGACTGTGGATCAATGTCATAAGGGGAATTTGCATGTAAGATAAGAATTGTGAATTTGCTGGTAGAAATTTAATATGCCTTTTCATACCTTCCTGGTTATCAGCAATGTGGCATTGGGTCTTGTAACTCATGGGCCACCCCATAGCAGTGGAGAACCACAAGTTTGTATCATGGAGATTTGCTGTTGACAATTTCTATTGCAATGGTGGCCGATACTACAAGTCCCATAATGCCTCTGCCATTGGGAGTCATGCTTGTAACTGTTAGCATTGTAATGCCTCATGGAACTTGTGCTTCTGCAACAGCTGGAGGGCCACAGGTTGAGCACCCATGCTGTAAGAAATAGGTTTTTCATGTTTCATTTCCATTAAGGTTACATAGGCCTGGACTTCCCTAAAAGTTTGTTGTAACTTTAATTACAGTATGTTTAACAAAATACAAAATAAATGCAATTTCTCCTATTACCTGGTTTCCCTGAGGCACTGGTGATGTTGCCCTGGCCTCACAGCTATTCCCTGGGAAGGTAAAGTCACCAGTGGCTTCCAGGGAGACCTTGTAGTTACATAGTTACATAGTAGGTGAGGTTGAATAAAGACAATAGTCCATCCAGTTCAACCTGTGTAGGTGTGTGTGGCTGTAATCATCTCACATAGCCCTGAATGTCCTGATCCTTGAGATGTACGTCCAAGAGTCTTTTGAAAGTCAACATAGTTCCCGCAGAAACCAACTCTTGTGGTAGAGAATTCCACAATCCTGTAGCCCTAACAGTAAAGAACCCCTCACGTTGCCTGAGGTTAAAACGCTTCTCCTCTAATCGCATTGTATGCCCTCTTGTCCTCATGCAATCCCTTCGACTGAACAGCTTTTTTTCTAAGCTGAGATCCCCATTGAGATATTTATAAATTGCTATCATGTCCCCCCTCAGGCGTCTCTTCTCCAGGGAGAATAAATCGAGCGATTGCAGACGCTCTTCATAATTAAGGTCCTCCAATCCCCTAATCAGTTTAGTTGCTCTTCTCTGGACTCTCTCCAGCTCCAACACATCCCTCCTGAGGACTGGCGACCAGAACTGGACAGAATACTCCAGATGCGGTCGGACCAGAGTTTTATAAAGTGGAAGGATTATAGTCTTATCTCTGGAATACATCCCTTTCTTTATGCATGTTAATATTCTGCTGGCTTTGGCAGCTGCCGATTGACATTGCATGCTGTTGCCTAATCTATCATCAACCAAGACTCCCAGATCCTTCTCCATTTTTGATTCCCCCAAGGGTTCCCCTCTTAACGTGTATTGTGTTTTTATGTTTTTAGTCCCCAAGTGAAAACCTTACACTTCTCCACATTAAACCTCATTTGCCATGTCATAGCCCACTCTGTTATTTTGCCCAGGTCATTCTGTAGGATATCTGCTTCATGCTGTGCAGTTATTGCCCTGCCCAATTTTGTGTCATCTGCAAAAACTGATATCGAACTACTGATCCCATCCTCAATGCTGTTTATGAATAAATTGAACAAGGTTGGTCCCAGGACTGAGTTAATTTCTGAGACCTGAGGATAGAAAAAATGCATGTACTACTTACTGAGTGAGATCATTAAAAGAAATGAGGGGTGCCCACGTGCTATCACTATTAAACAATATGAACTCAATAAAAGAGGAAAAGCTGCAGACACCAGAGAAGACTAATTCCTAATGTCTAATGAAGCAATATAATAAAGAACTGCGCTATTCCGTTTAAATAATAAATATAATAATTAGTGTCTTCAAACTAATACTACATGTAAGATGAATTAATCCAACATTTTCTTTACGCAATAGAACTAAAGGGTGTACAGGTAAAAAACAAATGTTAAAAGTGTCCTTTGTACAAATAAATACGTATAATTTAGGTGGCAGATGAATAAGGTGACAGGTTGGTAAAATGTTGAATAGCCAAATGTGAACAGTGCAGCAGACTTCTAATAGTAGTTGAGGCAAAGATAAGCAAGAATATATATAGCCAAAAATTCACTCTGCAGTGAGCAACAAATGGCAAATGTAAATTAAATAAATACTGAAATCCAAATATACTAATATATAAAAGTCACTAAAATTAAGTGTCAAAAGTGTGCAGTGTCCTTTATACAAATAAATACATATAATTTAGGTAACAAATGAGTAGAGTGACAGGTGGGTTTACTGAGATCATTGTATTTTTTTTCTGCACAAATTATATGGTAGTTATTGGTGGCCAGCTTTGAGAACTTGAAAGAAGAAGCTGGCCACCAATGATGCAGAGTTTAACCACCGTATACTATATATATATACGTCTGCAAGCTGGCTCTCCCAGGCAAAACCACGTATCGGTACATCATTTGCCTGGGAGGAGCTAGGGGGAGAGCGCGCGCAACCGCCGGCGCGCTCCTGCCCCTGATCGTCAGTGGGGAAGCTGGTGCGTGTGTCAGGCAGCTCCGATTGTAGCCTGACACTCTCGATCTCTCCCCGCTGACAGAGAAAGACGGTCGGCTGATGTAAACACAGCCGTCCGTCCTTCTCCCTCAGATGATCACAGAGCCCATGTGATCCTGCTATGTAGGATCGCATGTCTCTGTGTTCATCTCACAAGCACAACCCCCCCACAGTTCGAAAAAAATAAAAATCGTACAGGTGATAAAATACCACCAAAAGAAAGCTCTATTTGTGGGAAAAAAGGACGTCAATTTTATTTAGGTACAGCATCGCACAACAGTACAATTATCCGTTAAAGTAACGCAGTGCCGAATCGCAAAATAGGGCCTGGTCATTAAGGGGGAAAATTCTCCGGTCTGAAAGTGGTTAATAATGGCAGTGAGGGATTCCTCACATTACTGTGATAGAAAAGAGCAAGGTCAAAGCAAGTCAGGTAAGGCACATCATGCTAAGAATATTTAGGTGTATCCTGCAGCTTTAAACACAAATCCTTATGTAGCTGTTAGCTGTTACTTTAAACATTCTGATAGCAGGCTTTAGTTGGCTTTGGACATGTTTTAAGTAGTGTTAAAGACTGCTAAAGCCTGCTGAAGCCTGCAAACCCTAGCAGCTGTTACAGTTTCTATGCACATTTTGTATTTACTTTATCTTTACATTCCTTCTGCCAATTGGGCTGATTTACAAAAATTGGACAGTGTAAAATCGGATGCAGCTGTGGTAGCCAATCACCTTCTAACTTCAGCTTGTTCAGTTAAGTTCTGAAAAAAAAACTGTAAGCTGATTGATTTTTATGCAGAGCTACACCAGATTTTGCACTCTCCAGTTTTAGTAAATCAATCTCAATGTGTCTAAAAACAGATTTAGGTACCCATACACATGAGATGATTGACAGATAATTGATAAAAGCCAAATGGATGGAATGATGGATGCTATCAGTCAGCCCCTGCTAACCGGCCTGATGGACAAAGACAGTCGGTTGATTGGGATCTTTTAGATGATAGCTTGTATTTCTTTCTATGTACAGGGCTGCACTTACCCTTCTACACAAACTGGGAACCAACGGACAATCAGGGTGTGCTTACTATTGAAAAATCTTTCAAAAGTAGATCTGTCAGTGTTCATACCAAGCCTCTATGCCTAGCTACCTTCTGCAGTAGAATAGAATGTGGTGTGCAATCTGCAATGGCTGAATGATTATCATATGCACTCTACACATTTAATTATGCTATGCACGTGGACAAAGATCCTTTGCATACATATGTAAAGACAGTCATTGTTATTCAGATGTCTTATTCTCCCTGTATTCCCTTATGTGTTATGACACACTTACATGGTTACAGATGTGTCTCTCTGGACCCAGTGTTTCTACCATTGCATCATCCACTACCTGACACAGCTGTGTGAATGGAGAAGGAACAGCCAATGCTTGTTAATTATGAATGTATACAATACACCTTTGAGGTTTTCTTCCTGGTACACATGAAGAGCTTAATGCAATATGTTATTTACATTATCAACAATATTGGACCAGCATGATAGCTTGATTTTTTTAACAATTTTTAACCTCGCAAACCATTTTCTAGCATAACATGTAAAATGTCTTTTGGGATATCTTACACTATATCATGAGAAGGCTTGCACCATCTCCAAGTATTTTGTAAGGTTCCGTAGGAATGGAGGGATTTGCCCAAATCAGATGACTATTAAACCAATTCCTGCAAATGATCATGAAGTCAAAGACACAAATAGGTGAAACATAAAAAGATGACTGGAGGTCAGATGTGGGCCAAGAAGTAACTAGAACGATTGACCAGTGGCTGTTAAGCCTTTAAGAAACCTAAAGTCTTTCAGGCTGCCTAAACAGCCGTGGATAACCATAGACGTAATTTACTGGGTAGTGGTGGAACGCATGCGGGCAGGGGAACCAGCGTTAGCGGTGAGAGAGAGCGGGTCCATATCTTACCAGGGCTTGATTGCCGAGGGGCAAAGTGCAGGCTTATCGAGCTGGTGCCCGTCTGGGCACTATTAAATGTAAGCACAACTACTGCAGAGTTGTTTTTTAAATGTTTTAATCTTTTAAATGGTGTTGCACGATCAGCTTGTCATTTGTTTTTCATGCCATTAACTATCCATTGTCCGAGGGGAGGACACCTGTTAAGGTGGACTGCGCTTATCGTGGAAGAGTTCTAGAAGTCCATATCTCTTGTATATATAAAAAGGCGAAAGAGGTCCCTGTGACCTGGGGGCTCTGGTGAGTGCATTTACAGTATCTCACAAAAGTGAGTGCACTCCTCATATTTTTGTAAATCTTTTATTATATCTTTTCATGTGACAACATGGAAGAAATTACACTTTGCTACAACGTAAAGTAGTAAGAGTACAGCTTGTATAACAGTGTAAGTTTCCTATCCCCTCATAATAACTCAACACACAGCCATTAATGTCTAAACCGCTGACAACGAAAGTGAGTACACCCCTAAGTGAAAATTTCCAAATTGGGCCCAAAGTGTCAATATTTTGTGAGGTCCCCATTTTTTTTCCAACACTGCCTTATCCCTCTTGGGCATGGAGTTCACCAGAGCTTCACAGGTTGCCACTGGAGTCCTGTTCCAGTCCTCCATGATGACATCATGGAGCTGATGGATGTTAGAGGCCTTGCGCTCCTCCACTTTCCATTTGAGGATGCTCAATAGGGTTTAGGTCTGGAGACATGCTTGGCCAGTCCACCTATACCCTCAGCTTCTTCAGCAAGGCAGTGATCATCTTGGAGGTGTGTTTGGGGTCGTTTTCATGTTGGAATACTTGTGGCCCAGTCTTCCAAGGGAGGAGATCATGCTCTGCTTCACTTCAGTCACTCTTATTAGCACTGCACCATCAAAGTGAATCTGTACTAGTTAACCTGTACCGGCAGCACTCATGCAGCCCCAGACCATGTCTGTCACTCCCACCACCATGCTTGACTGAAGGCAAGATACACTTGTCTTGGTACTCCTCACCTGGTTGCCGCCACACATGCTTGACACCATCTAAATCAAATAAATTTATCTTGGTCTCATCAGACCATAAGACATGGTTCCAGTAATCCATGTCCTTAGTCAGCTTGTCTTCAGCAAACTGTTTGCAGGCTTTCTTGTGCATCATCTTTGGAAGAGGCTTCCTTTTGAGATGACAGCCATGCAGACCAATTTGATGCAGTGTGCGGCGTATGATCTGAGCACTGATAGGCTGACCCCCCACCCCTTCAACCTCTACAGCAATGCTGGCAGCACTCATACATCTATTTCCCAAAGACATCCTCTGGATATGATGCTGAGCATGTACATTTAACTTCTTTGGTCGACCATGGCGAGGTCTGTTCTTCTTATAGCCTAGGCCATCTTTATGTAAAGCAACAATGTTTTTTTCAGATCCTCAGAGAGTTCTTTGCCGTGAGGTGCCATGTTGAACTTCTAGTGACCAGTATGAGAGAGTGAGAGCGATAATTAACGATGATGGGAGGATGAGTTACAGAGGACACAGAGAAGGCAACTGTGCTAAATGCTTTCTTCTTTACACAGGAAAAGGAGGGATATACTGACCATGACTGTATGGTTAGCAGTACTTCACAGGACATGCTGCTATGGCTAACAGAGGGTGAAATCATTTAAAGGCTACATAACATTACCACAAATAAATCACCAGGACCGGATAGCGTGCATCCGAGAGTACTCAAAGAACTCAGTAAGGTTATATCTAGACCACTGTTCCTGATCTTTGTAGATAGTATTTTAACAAGAACTGTACCAGGTGACTGGAAGAAAGCTAACGTGATACCAATATTCAAAAAAGGGCAGAGGCATATCCCGGCCAATTAGAGCCCGGTCAGCCTGACGTCAATATTATGTAAATTACTGAAAGGGATGATAAGGGACTATATCCAAGAATTTTGCTTAAGTCAACAGTATCATCAGCAGTAATCAGCACGGGTTTTCAAAAGGACGTTCTTGTCAGACCAGTCTGTTACATTCTACAAGGAAGTGAGCTGTGAGCTAGATAGGGGGAGACCTGTGGATGTGGTCTGTCTGAATTTTGCTAAGGCATTTGATACAGTCCCCCACAAATGATTAATTTACAAAATAAGGTCTGCAGGCTTAGACCACAAGGTTTGCTCTTGGATAGAAAACTGGTTAAAGGGGCATGTCAAAAGGGTGTTAATAAATAACGTGTACTCAGACTGGTCTGGAGTGCCCCAAAGCTCAGTCCTGCGACCAATTTTGTTATTCATAAATAGCATTGAGGATCACTAGCTCAATCTCAGTTTTTGCAGATTTGCACAAAATTAAGCAGGGCAATAACTTCACATCATGATGCGGAAATCTTACAGAATGACCTGAACAAAATGACAGAGTGGGAAACTACGTGGCAAATGAGGTTTAATGTGGAGAAGTGTAAGGTATTGCACTTGGAGACTAAAAACATAAACGCAAAATACGCGTTAGGGGGGGAACCTCTTGGGGAATCAAGAATGGAGAAAAATCTGGGAGTCTTTAGTAGAAGATAGACTAAGCAATAGCATGCAATGTCAAGCTGCAGCTATAATATTATAATAATAGAATATATATTATTATATTATTATTATATTAGCATGCATAAGGAAGGGGGATATATTCCAGAGATAAATCTATAATTCTACCACTTTATAAAACTCTGCCAGCCACACCTGGAGTATTCTGTCCAGTTCTGGTTGCCAATCCTCAGAAAGGATGTGCTGGAACTGGAAAGAGTCCAAAGAAGGGCAACTAAGCTAATTTGGGGATTGGAGGACCTAAATTATGAGGAGAGATTATAAACACTTGATTTATTCTCTCTAGGGAAGAGACGCCTGAGAGGGGACATGATAGCGATTTACAAATACCTCAACGGTGATCTCAGCATAAGAAAAAAAAACGATTCAGTCGCAAGGAGTGCAAGAGAACACAAGGCCATTCAATGCGATTAGAGGAGAAGCGATTTAACCTCAGGCTACGCAAGTGGTTTTTTTACAGTAAGGGCAATAAGATCGTGGAACTCACCAAGATCAAAACATTCATGGGTATGGGAAATTAATATGTCCACACACACCTACACAGGTTGAACTGGATGGACTATTGTTTTATTCAACCTCAACTACTATGTAACTATGTAACACCAAATTTAACACACATGCTCCCCATTCACACCTGAGACCTTGTAACACTAATGAGTCACATGACAACGGGGAGGGAAAATGGCTAATTGGGCCCAATTCTTGACATTTTCACTTAGAAGTATACTCACTTTTGTTGCCAGCGGTTTAGACATTAATGGCTGTGTTGAGTTAATTTGAGGGGACAGCAAATTTACACTATTATACAAGCTGTACACTCACTACTTTACATTGTAGCAAAGTGTATTTTCTTAAGTGTTGTCACATGAAAAGATATAATAAATTATTTACAAAAATGTGAGGGGTGTACTCACTTTTGGGAGATACTGTATATACTTGCACGTGGTGGAGCACTGAATATATTGGAAGAAGAGCACTCATATTGCTCAGCATGGATTTTTGGTTACAGAGACTTTCATAATCTATAGTGAATTGTCACTATTCACAGTGGACTTTTCGTTAATATTTTTTTTGTCACATATTATGTGCTAGTGATCTCACCACTGAGGTCACAGTTTTTTGGATTTTTAGGTATTTGTCATGTGTGTTGTAGCATTTGTATTTGCATTTTTTTGAGCACTTAACATTAGGCTGTTGCTTATGTAGCATATACAGGTATTTATTGATATTTTATATTTAATTTGTATTTTGTATATAACAGCGCTTTACTTTACTGAAATAAGAATATGTGATTTATGTGTACTACACTTAAAGGGGCAGTGGTTATTTGATAAATTTGAACACTTAATTAGGGTTGGTGCCTTCTGCGTGTACTAGTTAAACCGTATGTCCTGAAAATAATTTCCAGCCTAGTGGATCTTAATGGAATGCTGCACCTAGAGCAGGACAAATAACTGATACCAGTAACATACTGTATATCAGTAGAAGTTTGTCCACAACAGAAAGGAAATACCCCAGCTCATTAACTAGAATTCTTTACACTCTAATGGGCTATGACAGATATACTGCACAACTACTTGAAATGAGGACATAATTATGTACATTAACACTTTAGTAAAGCTAAATGGTACAGGACACCACTGAATATACCAAAATAATGGAGATGTGAATGGATTATTCAAAGTGCCATACAGCAGGAACTTAGAGGATGAATGAGTTGAAATCCTTCTTTCTGGTGTTACAGCAATGTTTGTGGAAATAGTCTGTTGTAAGTCAAGTCCCAGAGTGGTCAATGTTTAGGGTGTACCCACTGCTGAGTTTTCTAAAATTATATTGCAATGTTGTGAACATGCATATTGCTACCCCTTCAGCTTTAATGACTTGAAGAGAAGCATTGATGCATAAGAACCCTGAGCTTTTAAAAAATTGATAAACACCCATATGCTAAGACTTCGGTTTGGAATGAAAACTACTTCAATGGTGTGGAGGTTTTGGGTGGAAGGGCACTCAGCACCACAGGAAATTAAAAAAAGCAACTGACTTGCCCCTTAAACATAGAGATGTTGTCTATTGTAATTTGCATAAAGACCATGGGCCTGTATGAGTAGAAAAACCCTTGGCCTAATAAATAGCAAATTATATTGTTTAAAAGGTAAAAAGGATGTGGAGAATTACTGAAAAACTTGCTTTAGGTGCATGCAGTGCATTGCACTGCCTTTCCCAGCTATTGTGATAGAGCTTTTTAACTGTTCAGGTCCTAATAACCTTTTTCTGGACTTCTTTTCAGTAGAACCTATTGAAGTAGACTTGAGAAATATTCTCATGGTTGCTGAACATTTCACCAGATGCCCAAGCATTCCTAATTAAAGATATAGGCGCTATCATTGATGCAAAAGTTCTGGTGACGAAAAAAAAAATCCAAGAGGCACTGGAACTTTGTTGTGAATTCATTCAAAGTAGTGAAAGGTAAAAAATATTTGAAGAGCTCACTGCCTCAGGTTAAGCTGTTCATAACAGACAGGGCTACACTTCAGGTTATCAGAAAAAAAGCATGCTCCAATGGAAGGACCAAAGGATAAAAGAGTAAAAATTAATCTATTGGTTAAAATTAAAACATCCAATGACTTTGAGAGCAGGCTCATCAAACAACAAAAACCAAAGAACAAAAAGTTGAGTTTTATTTTTAAATACATCTTTTCTACACATTGCAAACACATTTGACATAAAATATTTAGAAAACTGTAATGTGAGTACTGTGACACCTATTGAGCTGACTTACTGTAAGACACATACGGACCTAAGCACATTCATTTGTAACAAATGAAACTCTTCAAACACTTATGGTTTTCTGCACATAGACTACCTTACAAACTTCTAATGTATATAATGTAGCTAGAGTACAATGCTCAGGAGTACGTCACATAAAGCCCAGCGTACAGAATGCAGTGGTCAGTATGAAATGTACAACACAGTGCATGGGTCAGGAGAGCATAACATGCAAAGTATATGGGTCAGGAGTGTAAAACGCACAGACTGCAGGGCTCAGGAGTATGTGATACAAAGTGCAGGGGTTTGGACTGCAAGACACAGTCTAGTATACAAAAAGGACCCACTTCTCTCAGTACAAATCTCCCCCCAAGCCCTTATTCCCCACAATACATACCTACCTCAACAGCCTCAATTCCCTCCAGAACAAACTCCCCTCCAGTACAGACCCACCCCCCAAGCGCACTTTCTCAATACAGACCCCTCCAGTACATTTCCTCCTTGCAGCCCACCCCCTCAGAACAGACCCCGCCCCCCCCCCCCCCACAGTACAGACCCCCTCCCTTCCTAGCTCACCTTCTCAGTACAGAGTCCTAAGTACAGATCCTTCTCCCAGCCCCTTCTTAGTACAGACCACCCCCTCATATAGAACCCCAATATAGAATCCTTTTCCCCTTTAACTCAGCAGTGAGTGGAGATCTGGAGATCTGAAATGCAGTGACAAAGGGAAGTCTTCCGCTCAGCTGTGGATTTGACAGGTGCGGAGGATTAGGCACCCTCCGCTTTTGCTTTTTCAGAGGCGGGATTCGCAAATGTAAGAGCCACTATAGCTTATACATATGCAAACACAGCCTTCAGACCATTTATATGCAAATAACATTGTGATTTTTTGTATATCCAAAATTGTACATCGATTTGCTTATGAATGCACTCTGGGTACAATGCATGAGGCAGAAACTTTGTAGGACATGAAAAGAGAATTTAACTCAAGTTCCTCAAACCTTCGGATACCTGAAAGAAATCAACCTTCAGACTGAGAGAGTTCCAAATTAAAATCTTTATTACCAGATATAGCTACATGAGAGCACACCCATATAAAGCAGCCCGATATGCTCTGATCTGATGGATCTCAGATGCACTTTTGATAGGGTATCTGTTATCACACAACACACATTTAAGGAATGGCCCATTGGTACAGGGCAACTTGCCCATGGTGGTATTCTCCTGATAACATTTTAGTTGAAAACATGTTTTTAACAAACTCACAAGCCCCATTTTAGATTCACTAATCAATATAGAATATACAGTATCTCACAAAAAGGAAGTACACCCCTAACATTTTTGTAAATATTTTATTATATCTGTTCATGTGACAACACTGAAGAAATGACACTTTGCTACAATGTAAAGTAGTTTGTGTACAGCTTGTATAACAGTGTAAATTTGCTGTCCCCCTCAAAATAACTCAACATACAGCCATTAATGTCTAAACCGCTGGCAACAAAAGTGAGTACACCCCTAAGTGAAAACTTCCAAATTGGCCCCAATTAGCTATTTTCCCTCCATGGTGTCATGTGACTGATTAGTGGTACAATGTCTCAAGTGTGAATGGGGAGCAGGAGTGTTAAATTCGGTGTTATCGCTATCACTCTCCATCAAGACTGCCTCATTGGAGACCCATCTCCCAGCGGAAGCACCCAACAACTCTTTTTTTCTTACTCACTCTCTCATACTGGTCACTGGAAGTTCAACATGACACCTCATGGCAAAGAACTCTCTGAGGATCTGGAAAAAAGAATTGTTGTTCTACATAAAGATGGCCTAGGCTATAAGAAGATTGCCAAGACCCTGAAACTGAGCTGCAGCACAGTGGCCAAGATTATACAGCAGTTTAACAGGACAGGTTCCATTCAGAACAGGCTTCGCCATGGTCGACCAAAGAGGTTGAGTGCACGTGCTCAATGTCATATCCAGAGGTTGTCTTTGGGAAATAGACGTATGAGTTCTGCCAGCAATGCTGCAGAGGTTGAAGGGGTGGGGGATCAGCCTGTCAGGGCTCAGACCATATGCCGCACACTGATTCAAATTGGTCTGCATGGCTGTCATCTCAGAAGGAAGCCTCTGCTAAAGATGATGCACATAAAAGCCCGCAAACAGTTTTCTGAAGACAAGCAGACTAAGGACATGGATTTCTGGAACCATGGCCTGTGGTCTGATGAGACCAAGATAAACTTATTTGGTTCAGTTGGTGTCAAGCGTGTGTGGCAGCAACCAGGTGAGGTGTACAAAGACAAGTGTGTCTTCCTACAGTCAAGCATGGTGGTGGGAGTGTCATGGTCTGGGACTGCATGAGTGCTGCTGGCACTGGGGAGCTACAGTTCATTGCGGGAACCATGAATGCAAACATGTACTGTGACATACTGAAGCAGAGCATGATCCCCTCCCTTCAGTGACTGGGCCGCAGGGCAGTATTCCAACATGATACTGACCTCAAGTACCAATTATCTGACGTCCAAGACGATCACTGCCTTGCTAAAGAAGCTTAGGGTAAAGGTGATGGACTGGCCAAGCATGTTTCCAGAGCTAAACATTATTGAACATCTGTGGGATTTTCTACAATGGAAGGTGGAGGAGCATAAGGTCTCTAACATCCACCAGCTCCGTGCTGTCATCATGGAGGAGTGGAAGAGGACTCCAGTGGCAACCTGTGACGCTCTGGTGAACTCCATGTCCAAGAGGGTTACGGCAGTGCTGGAAAATAATGGGGGCCACACAAAATATTGACACTTTGGGCCCAATTTTCACTTAGGAGTATACTCCCTTTTGTTGCCAGCGGTTTAGACATTAATGGCTGTGTGCTGCGTTATTTTGAGGGATCAGCAAATGTACACTGTTATACAAGCTGTACACTCAATACTTTACATTGTAACCAAGTGACATTTCTTCAGTGTTATCACATGAAAAGATATAATAAAATATTTACAAAAATGTGAGGGGTGTACTCACTTTTGTGAGATACTGTAAATTAGGATATATATATATATCACCCTAACTTATCATATGTAGCACTGCCCCCTAGGGGACTGCTGGATATAACACTTTCTGGATTCCCCTGGGTTAACCGTAGCAACTGCTTGCAGAAACATATCACTTTAAGTACTTGGCTCAGTCAATGATCAGTCCAGGGATGTTTTGTAGTTTTATTTAGAACTGGGATAGGAGAAGGGATGAGTGGGATACTCCAACTAGTAACTATTCACAATGCTGAGGACATCTGACTTGAGGATGCGGCAAGGCAACTGCTTCACTCTGCCACTTGAATGAAGGTAGTTTAAGTGTTCCTACTTGTAATTATCTTCAGGGTTCTAGCTTGGCACCCCCTTTCTCTTTCTCAGTGTAGCTGACACCCGTCCACTGACTCCTACACTCTGGAGTGGTCCCCTTCCTGGGCAGGCCCCAGGCAAGTTCCTCTGTACTCACGGACACGGTTTTTCACCGATGCCCCCAACTCCACCAGTCAGCTTCTCTTGGACCTCTGGATTCAGTCACACACTTTGGTTCACCAGGCCGACCGTCTGTGACCACCATCCACTGCTGTAGAAGAGGAGACAGCCGTCACCCTCCTTCTGGGATCTGGCTTCCCGCCCAAAGGCCCTGAGCCCATGTATGCTTGGCTTTATATACCCTGCCCCATAATGCACTGAGACAGCCAGTCTATGCCAATCCCTGGGGCAGTAACAAAAGCCTGTGTGTCACTGGCTGGGTTTGCTCCACTCTCCAATGTGCCTCCCCATTGGACACAGTGGGGACACTCCCTCAGCCCAGATGAATCACACACTGGACACATGGAGCAGGCCTAACTACTAAATCCTGCTCCCTGAGAAGCAGGAAGCACATAAATTTAGCCTGATGCACTGCTGTTAAGCAGACAGAGCCAAAACTACTCTGCCTACCTAGCACCTATCTAGGAGGGTGATACACATATATTTTAAGATTAATACTATATAGGTTTCATCATAAATGTGTTTATAAATGCAACATCATACACTATCAGTAAATACCACATTATCCTTATACATTAACTCCCTCCTTTGATCATTGCTGATCATACATCTCGTTCCTTGCACTAGTGTGTCAAGGAAGGCTCAACTCTTTGTTCTTGTTACTTCTATTTTCTTCATAATTGATCACACATTAGTATTTAGCAATTACAATATAATTAAAGACTTGTAGGCTGATAGACCCACACATGACCATTAGGGAAGGCTGCAGAGAATATTAGGATTCTTTATATTCCTACCTCCTTCTGATCATCTGGTGATCACCAAACCCAACCTCCTTTGATTTTCATCTACTGCTAGAAAAGCCTTGCAACATGATTTCCAGTTGTGGAAAACCCTGTGATGCTGCTCACCTGTACTTCTACCTCACAGGCATGGTTTCCCACTCTCAGATCTTTTTTCCGCTTAGCTCTCCATCAGCAGATGTTACAAAAACGTCCTTACTAACTTGCCTATAGATGGTCAATGTCCCATCCTTGTCCTTACTGGGACATATAGGTAGGCTAGACCCATCTACATGTTGGAGGAATGCCTCCAACCGGCAGGAACCCAACGAAGAGACACCGACTCTATGTAGCCACACCAGCAAGCATCCATCTTTATTATTGCATTTTCACACTTAGCAGTCACAATGCTTTTACACTCTGACTAATAGAAAATACATTTCTTAGTGATTTTTATTTGCCCACCTATCACCCCTGAGTTCCTGTTCTAAGACACATAGCAACTGTCTGTTGCAACCCTTCTAGGAAGATATCACATCCCATGTCATGTACTAAGCCCCCCCTGAATAGATTAGGGTCCTGTGCATCTCTTTTAAAATAATGAACTGCAAATCCACTAACTTTTCTTACAGACTTTTTACACTCCTAGTTAAACTTTTGTACTCGTAAAAATTCTGTCATAGTTCGATATAGGGTCGGGATATGATTAGTGAGACAACTATGTGTGTAGTTAGAAACTTCCCTCTCATTAAATGCATATCTTCCTGCACCTTTTTTTATTAGAGGTTCCATCCACCCCTTCTGCCTTATGCCATTACCTTCCAAATGTATTATTATGGCAAATGTGGTTTATTAAACGTTTCTTCCTGTAAACACTGTCTCAGCTGTCGCCAAGTCATTCCCTGCTCCCCCACCCACCTGATCTTAATCCCTTGTTCAGTGAACCCCAAATTTTCCATATTCTGCCATATAGCTCTAGAATGTGCCCTGTATATATATATATATATATATATATATATATATATATATATATATATATATATATATATATATATATATATATTTTTTTTAATATGGATGTCCAATGATCAAAATGTCCTTATAAGCTCCCTGAGGGAGCTGAGCTTCTCCTGAGGTCTCTTCAGCATGAGTTGGGCCAGGGTCCTGTCTCAGTCCCCACTAGTAGATGGCCATTCAATTAATGCTGGCACAGTCCATGTTACTTCAGGAGGTGGTGGGTGGGGTTTTATCCTTGGAGGGTCTTTGGCAATTTCAGGCAAAGTTCTTCAGTCTTACTTTCAATTTTCATTGTCTCATCATGGCCTGTCTCATCTTTCCCCTCACAGATTGCAGGTGACATTGGTACTAGTGCAGGCATCTCACTTTCTCCTCTGCTGTTTTCCATTGTTGCTCATGCATTTGAATCATCCTGTTCAAGGTTTGGCTTTCCCCATATATCAGACCCAGGATTAATACCATCAGGACACTCTGACATGCTTCCATCTTCCTCCTCCACAGATGACTTATTCTGGAAACTAAAAGGACACAATTAATATGCTTCCTAAGCACCGCCCCCCAAGATCCGGGGCTCCCTCTGAGACCTCCATCCCTTAAGCTAGCCTGATTGCTCATGTACCACAGCTTTATGTAGCCAATTTAATCCTACCTCAACCTTCAGTTTCCCCAACTTTGCTTCCATTATATTTTTTCCACTTTACCACTTGCAGCTGGGTTATATGGTGTATGTAGGCACTGTTCAATATTGAAAGCTGTCAGTATCTCTTTCATTATCTGACCTGTGAAGTGCTTTCCCGTATCACTCTCTATTGTTTCTGGAACTCCATACCTACATACTACTTCCTGTATCAATTTCTTAGCTGTTGCTGTAGCTGTAATTTTCTGTACTGGGAAAGCTTCTAACCAACCGCTAAAACAATCTACACAAGTTAAATCATACTCATACCATCCCACCTTTGTCAACCGTATGTAGTCTATCTGCAATTAAATGGGTATAAAGGTCTTTGGATATGACCAGTTGTTGTTTGTACCTTTTTCCCTGGGTTTAACTGTTCACAAATCAAACATGCTTGACAAAATTGTTTTGCCATTGTTTCAATATTTGGTGCAAACCAAATTTTTAGAAACCGTCCCTCCTTTGGCAACATGAGAGGGGAGATGCACCAGTATAAAGCAGAATACATGGATCGGGGGGCACAAGGTCTCCCATCCTCATGATGCCAAATACCTTTTTCATTTTGCTTGCACTGGGCCTTTTTCCATTTACTCATTTCTTTTTAAGATGCTGCGTCCTGCAACTTCCCCAATGTTTCCTCATCAAGCCCCATTAAGAAACACACTTTTTCACTTCTCCTCTCATCTATGGGAAACAGAGCAGCCTCTTTAGCAGCTTTATCTGCTTTCTGGTTTCCAGCAGTAACAGGGTCACTTTCTTTTGTATGAGCCTTTACCTTTACCACAGCAACAGCAGCTGGCAAGATGATAGCTTCCAATAAAGCCTTTATCTGAACAGCATTTTTTATTGGTTTACCTTGGGATGTCAAATAGTTTCTACTTTTCCACAGCGCAGCATAATCATGCACTGCGCCAAAATAGATATTAACTGATTGACCTGCTATTCGACATGTCTTTGTTAATGCTTCTAGCTTGGCCACTTGGGCCGAACAATGGCTTGGCAATGCTTCCTGAACTATCACCTTTTCCTGATCCAATATAGCCATTCCTGTGACAGGTGAACCCTTCTCTCTATAAAATCTGGAACCATCCACCTTTAATTCCATTTCTGGGTTCTCAAGAGCAACATCTGTCGCTGTTGTGGATAATTCATAATAGGCCTCTGTACTATTACCACAATCATGTTCCCACACCTCTGGTGGCTCAGAAATGACAGGGAGTAGAGTGGCTGAGTTCAGCATATTACACCTTTTGATTATTATGTTACTTGGTGTAAGCAATGCTAACTCTGATCTGGTCAGTCTAGCAGCAGACAAATGCCTGGTGTTCATGTGATTAACCTCCTAGGCGGTAATCCCGAGCGTGACTCGGGGTTGGTTTTTCATATCAAGAGCGGTAACCCCGAGTCACGCTCGGGGTGGATTGCAGAGAGCGCAGCGGTGTTCTCTTACCTTGTCCTGGCGATCCAGCGATGATCTCTCATTGCTGAGATCGCCAGCCGAGAGTCCCGCCGCTCCTCCCTCCCTCCGTCGGTCTGATCACTTCCTAGTTCCGTTCCCTGCAGCAGCAATGCTGCATGGGAGCGGAACTAGGGAGGGAAATTAAAAAAAAAAAAAAAAAAAAAAAACGTTACACAAAACACATTTTGTATTATATATATATATATATATATATATATATATATGCATATATGCATATATATATATATATATATATATATGCGCATATATATATACCGGTATATATATATATATATGCATATATATATATATATATATATATATATATATGCACACACACACATATATATATATATAAAATTATATTATTGATTCAATTATAATTCATGCATTATATATATATATCTATAATATATAATGCATGAATTATAATCTAATCAATAATATAATTTTATTATATATATTATATATTAAATAATAAAATAATATTATTGATTCGATTATAATTCACTTGTTTGTGTTTCAAATTTATCACATCTGGGATGTCTACTAGACTCTTGTTTTGGTCAGGTTTAAGTCAGTAATTACTAAGAATTGTAGGCCTATAATACATAACGCCCAATTTCCATGAAAACAATTGTACCGCTTTTGGTATGTAATTCCTGACATAATCATACCACCAGGGAGGTTAAGCACCTGTTCCACTGCATTAGGGACCATTGAAATCAAGGTATTTCCCAATACTATCTCAGCAGTTTTCTCCACCGTCACCATTGCAGCAGCTGTAGCTTTTACACAAGGTGCTGCTGCACAGATAAAAGGATCCAGTGGCTGAGAATAGTAGCCCACTGGCTTTTACCTGACCCCATGTCTCTGTGCCAGTACTCCTGATGCTGGATTATTTGCCTCATGACAAAACAGATAATAATCCTTTTTGTAATCAGGCAAGGCTAAACATGGGCTTGTCATAATGGCTTGTTTCAATGTTTCTATTGCTTGCTTTTGTTCCTTTGTTAATTTGAAATTTGTAATTTTACTAGATGTCAGTGTATATAGAGGTTGGACAATCTGTGAAATGTTTGGAATCCAGGTTCTACAGTAACCCACAATACCCAGAAATGCCCTGAGTGCCTTCTGATTCTTTGGGAGACGGTATGCTTGTATCACAGCCTTTCTTTCTGATGTGAGATGCTAAAGACACAATGTACCAGGAAAACCACTTTCTCCTGGTACCATTGTAGCTTTTCTTTTGAAATCTTACATCCCTACTCTGCTAAAAATTGTAAGAGACTTAGAGCTGTCTTTTCACTCTTCTCATAAGTATCTGCACATTAACAGAGATTATCTACATATTGCAGTAGAGTAACCCCTGGTGACATCTGTATCTGATCTAACACCTGTTTGAGCGCCTGGTTAAACACACTTGGTGATATGAACAGGCCCTGTGGAAGTCTTTTCCATGTATACAAAAATGGGTGTCCTCTTTTTTTGAGATTTTATAGGCAATTATTAACAAAAAGAAATTGAATCATCCAAAAAATATAACATTTATTTGATTTCATGTATAAAACCGCTGACAGATCCCCTCAATTGGGAATTTCAACATTAAAAAAGGACCCTTACACAACCTTGGGTCAAATAGTCAATTACATCAAATTATCAAAATGTTGGAGCCTTCCGGGCCCTGTCAAAATGATAGAGCTCATGTGCTTCCATACAGTGCATACAGTAACATGTAACTATGCCCTTAGTGGTAATTCCAACTATTTGTAGGAATCTTCATTCACGTGACCCTGTCTTGTTGAATGCTGGAATTCCAACATGTTTCAACTTCAACTTAGTTTTCTTCAAGGAGGTTATTTACTACTCTGCAAATTATAAATGGCCATTGGTCAATGTTACAATCCTACCCATTCTGGTACAAATTGAGATACACAGTTTTCTCTTCTATCTACATACTTATTAGCATATGTCAGGTGTATTCAACAGCTCCCCTCTGATATCAGACAGAGAAAGCAATCCCTCGTCATGTTACACACTAGGACCCCTGGGCTCATGGTATCTCCATAAAGTAGTACCCCTTGTAGGGGTTTTTCCCCTTCATAAGAGAGTTGTCTTTTCCATGTATAGCTGCATTTAATATTCCCACCTCCTCTCTAGAGGTGGCCCAGAGTGTTTCTGGCAACTCTGCAAGCAATCTCCTGTGCTGCTGCAATTAACACATGCAGACTATAGCACATATTTTGTTCTACTTCAGTCAGTGGTGAAGTTGCAAAGACTCCCTCTGGAGCATTGTAATTTCAATAAAATATCTCTTCCCAACAGATTACAAGTCTCTGTATCAGACAACAGGAAGGTTGACTGCAAGGAAACATCTCCTAATTTCACCTGAAGAGGAGGAGTTTCTTGCAATATCATTGTGGAACCATTTAGTCCCACCACCGGCACACTGTGCCCTTTGGGCAGAGGGGAAACAGTTTGTGTAGATATTACACTTTTACTGGTCCCTGAGTCCACCAAGAAGGTAAACTCCCTCTCTTCAGAAAATGGCATTTCTTTTAAGGTTAACTTTACAAAAGTATCTTGTCCATCTGTTTCTGAGATTGCTAGTCAGTCTTTCTTAACCCACAGTTTCCAGACCTGCCTCCGTGGCAGATGGCATTCTCGTGCCATATGTCCAGGAACCGTTTTCTCTCTCCCACCTCCCCAGGTACTTTAGTGACCTCACTGGCCAACATAACCCTTTGTGGCTTCTTTGCCTCCATATCATCCATATTCTTTTGTATATTGGATGCTACAGTGGTCAAAGCTTGAAGACTCATGGTTTTCCACTCTCGATAGCGTATAGTTAGCTTATCCTAAATAGTTTTCCTGAGTTCTGTTTTCCACATTGTGACTAACATGGGAGCCAGGGCAGTAGAATCGGGGTCCTGCCCTGTTTCTGTAACAGCCATTTTGAATTTGTCAGTATATTCATGTACCTTTTCCTTAATCCCCTGTGACATTGTACTTACCTTAGTCCAGGAAGCAGCAGGGAATATTTTCCCTATTGCCCCCTTCATCTTAATACACTGACTTATAGCAACTTCTGGGGAATCTTCCGGAATTGGGCTCTTACCTAGCTCTCCATCATATAATTCTGCTTCCCGTATTATTAACTCATAATCGCTTGTTTGATTATTCATAAAATATCTTCCCAGTTTGCTCTATAACTTGTTGCTATGTTGTGTACTTTTTGAGCGAACTGGTGAGGGCTGTGCCTTGGTTTTGGAATAGTATTTCAAAATGTATTAATTTCCCCAGGAGTTCAGGGAATACGATGGGTTATTACACCTGTCAAATGCTGGTTTTGATATAGTCTCTCCTTTAACTTCCTTTCTTTTCTAAGGTTGTAATGAGGTTCCCTATTGGCCTCTCCAGTGGTATCAAGAGCGTCCCCCTAATCTCACTCCTTATCAGGCGGCAAGGGGGGATACAAATCAAAACCATATGGAGACACTTCCCCCGGTGAACTACTATATCCACTCACCTCATGTGATGATCCCACGCTAGATCCTTCTCCTGCTGAAACCCCTCCTGCCCCCAAAGGGGCCTTCTTTGGAGCTGATGCAGCACAAACGGGGGTGGACGAACATCATGACCAGGTACCTCCCTAACACTGCTTGATACACCCTTTGCAGCTGGCCTGTTGGGGTCCCTTATGAGAGTTTTAGCCAATAAATGGGTGCTCATAACCATCTCTTCTGATATTTCCCCCCTCTTTCTCTGACACCTTTGGCAATACTGCCAATAGGATTTTGAATTAGCATGTTTCGTCCAGCCCGCCCAGAACACCAGTTAATTTTGGCTTGTCATTTTGCTTTTAAAATTGTAGTGTAAAGCAGTCCAAATCTTGATATTTAAATACTTAACCACCTTCTTGCCATAACATGCTTTCAATTCCTGGCAAGGAGTAAAAAGGTGGTCCCTTAATTTTTGCACCTCCTCTCAACTGATTTCCCATTTTGGAAAACCCCTATATACTTTATTTTTCCCTTTTCTCCCAGAATTGAGTAGGCAAAAGCTTGGCCAAAGCTTCCGCTTATTTATAACATACCTTCCCTCTAGAAGATGTCTCCTTCCTGCCCACATGACACTCAATTCTCTTGCACCTTCTTCACAACCCACTTGAAAAAGGCATGCTTCCACCCCCGGAAGGTAAAACTGAAAGGGTTGGCTACCTAAATTACCTGGATATTACCTGCTCACCTGGTTGGTTGCTATATTTACCAGAAATCTCAATCCTCCCCTGCTGCTGCCTCTTACTTGGGGCAGTCTTATGCATTCACAGTTAACCCTTCTGGTGTATTGTGATGATCACACAGAATAAGGAGGTAGCCCTCTTTACTACTGGATACCTACACTCTAAATTCCTTAACTCAGCACAGATTTACACTTCACACCAATATGAGAAATTTGAGATCACAGATAACAAACCCTCTCTGCCTATCCCTTCACATTTTTAACACCACAAGTAAAAAAAATAAAATGCAATAACATATAAAAACAGTGTCAATTAAACATAGAAACATAGAAACATAGAATGTGTCGGCAGATAAGAACCATTTGGCCCATCTAGTCTGCCCAATATATCTGAATCCTATGAATAGTCCCTGGCCCTATCTTATATGAAGGATAGCCTTATGCCTATCCCATGCATGCTTAAACTCCTTCACTGTAATTATTACTCCCAATCCATCACATATATTGTGGATTATTAGTAGGTCACACCTCTGGGTCACATTGGCTGGATTCATGGACAATGTTCCTTAATGCTACATATTCCCCACAATCTGGCTCAATGACTCTGAGGGTCAGAGATGCGGAACGGTGTCAATTTCCTTTTAAATACAACTATTGTCAACAGAATCCAGGCAATAGCCCCTAACACCATCACCAAAATTTCAAAAACAAACAAAGGTATATGGCATTTATCAGCACGGTACAGATATCTAACCTCCACTTGGCTCTGGGCCAGGTCTGCCTAACAAGGAGATGCTTAGCACTGTTAGTTTAGAGAAAACAGAATAGGAAATTAAGCTTTACAGAAAGTTGTTTAGATAGAAACAGACCAGCTCGGGCTTATGATAGTATCCCGGCTGACATTGATCAGCCTCAGTGTCTCATTACACCATATAGTTCTTCCCTGGTCAGCCTCCTAAAGCTGAAACTGTCCAATGCATACCCCCTGCCTCCTTTTGAGGATTTTATCCCAAGACCTTTCAGGGTGTGCTATCACACACACACACACTGGATTCTCTAAGAACCAGCATAGACCAAAGGATCAATGCGAAATATGAAAGTGAAACAGTACAGTAGGTGAGAGAGAGATCAAGGGAGAAGTATTTTGGTTAGTACTCTGCTTTTAACTTAATTTACTGTCACGCCGAGCGTTCCGGGTCCCGCGACTTCCCCGGAGCGCTCGTAGCGTTCTGCGGGCAGCAGCGCTCCGGTCATCGCCCCCGACCGTGAGCGCTGTCCCCCTGCATGTGGCAGGGATGCGGTCCGCGCGGCGGGACATTCCCGTCCGCGGACCGCATCCCAAGTCACTTACCTGCCGGGTCCCGTCCTGTCCTCCTCCTGGCGCGCGCAGCCCCGCTCCCTAGGGTGCGCGCGCGCCGCTGCACTAAGATTTAAAGGGCCAGTGCACCACTAAATGGTGCCTGGTCCAATCAGTGCAAATTGTATAAAACCCCACTTCCCCTTCCTGTCCTTGCCGGATCTTGTTGCCTTAGTGCCCTGAGAAAGCGTTTTGTGTATTGCCCTGCCTGTGTATCTGACCTTTTGCCGTCGTCCCTGACTACGAACCATTGCCGCCTGCCCTGACCTTCTGCTACGTCTGACCTTGCATTTGCCTTGTCCTTGTACCAGAGGACACGACCTGGTTGCTACTGCCGCAGCAAGACCATCCCGCTTTGCGGCGGGCTCTGGTGAAAACCAGTAGCAACTTAGAACCGGTCCTCTGGTATGGTCCACGCCATTCCCTCACTGACACAGAGGATCCACCCCTTGTGTCCTCACCTGCCGCCAGTCCGGATCCTGACATTTACTTTACTTCACATTTACACACGCGTACAATTTCACACGCTCAGTAAGGGGTTTCCCTTACCAGAAAACCACAATTGCCTCCACTCTCTCACAGTCTCATCACCCCTCCATTGGACTGGCCAGGCGTTAAGCCAGCACAGCCTTTTTCTTCTTGAGCCCCGAAGGACTTATAGCCAGCAACCCTCATGACTACGGTTCAGGAAATCATGCATACAGCAAAAGTTGGTATGAGATAGAAGAGAGGCAGCAGCATGTAACATACACACCCTGAAAGGTCTCGGGATAAAACCCCTGTATTCAGTACAATGGAACAGAGCTCAAAAAGCAGAACAGTCCTGCACAATCCAGGACTGTTGGGTGGTATGTAACCATTAAAAATGCATGAGTAAAATGTTAAAAAGAAATTGTTAATTTCTTTTGGAAATAACTGTGCCATGCTTTTGTACGGGAAACAATATTTTGATGTAAACTCAATTTACAGACCTTAAAGGAGTTGTAAAGTCAGGAAGGTTTTTTATTTTAATGCATTCTATGCGTTAGGATAAAAAGCCTTCTGTGTGTAGCAGCTCCCCTCAGCCCCCCATAATACCTGGCACCGCAGCTGTCAATCAAAGTCAGTGAGCCAATCAGGAGAGTGAGGGGGCGGGGCTGAATGGCAGCCCTGTGTATGAATGGACACACGGAGTTGCAGCTTGGCTCTGGTGCCACCCTAGAAAGCTTCTTGCTGTGGGGGCACTCAATAGTAGGGAGGGGCCAGGAGCAGCAACGAGGGACCCTAAAAAAGGAGGATCCGGGCTGCTCTGTGCAAAACCAACTGCACAAAAGAGGTAAGTATACCATCTTTGTTATTTATTTTTATTTTTTTAAACAAGACTTTACAATCACTTTAAGAATATGCATGCATAATACATACTAGGGGGAGTACAACTTGTGGAATCAATGGTGGAGAAGGATCTGGGTGTTCTGGTAGATCATAAGCTTAATAATAGCATGCAATGCGCAGTTACAGTTTTGAAAGCAAGCAAAATCCTTTCTATCAAGAGCAATATTGGACTCCAGAGTAAGAGATATCATTTTTCCCCTGTACAAGTCATTAGTAGGACCTCATCTGGAATAAGTAAAGAAACAGAAAAGGGCCTCTAAGTTCAGTATTTATTAGATGAAAGAGGTAGGAAAACAAGCGAATACTCACATAAGGTACAAGTAAAAAAGCTCATCTGTAGAGTAAAAGCCTGGCGAATATCATCCTCCAGTCAAAGAGTGTAGAAGCCAGGATAACCACTGAGGATAGGAGAATGCCGGCAATTCTGAGTCTTCCAGGTACAGCACGAAGCTCGTACGGAGCACGTACGCTCCTTTCTCAAGTGTATACTTGAGAAAGGAGTGCACATGCTCTCTGTACGAGCATTGCGCATGCTCTGAAACGCATTGGGGTTTTTCCCTTCACCCTGACGTCACACGCCTACCAGCGTCACGTTCCCAACTGGTCCCCATCGAGCAATATGCGGGCATTCTCCTGTCCTCCGTGGTTACCCTGGCCGCTACACTCTTTGACTGGAGGCGCTTGAGGACAATATTCAACTGGCTTTTATCCTACAGATGAGTCTTTTTACTTGTACCTTATGTGAGTGTTCACTTGTTTGCCTACCTCTTTCATCTAATAAATACTGCACTTAGAGGCGCTTTTCTGTTAGTTTGCAAGTAATTTACAGAGCTGGCTTCACTCCTGAGAAGAGTTTTTTGCCCCTAGTGCATTCTGCTCTTTAGAAATTTGTACATTGACAGGTGCTATTCACCTTTTTAAGAACTCCTCCCAACATATGGACTTACTGGACTAATTATGTTTTATATTAATATCTGTGTTTTATGTATTTCCCTGTGCATGGGCATTTTACTCCTTTTTTCATCTGGAATATGCAGTTCAGTTTTGGGCACCAGTTCACAAAAAGTATATCGGGGGGAACTAGAGAAAGTGCAGAGAAGGGCAACCAAACTGATACAAGGCATGGAGGAGCTCAGCTATGAGGAAAGATTAGAGGAACTGAATTTATTCTCTTTTGAGAAGAGGAGATTAAGGGGGTGATATGATCAACATGTATAAATACCTAAGTGTCCATATATTGAACTTAGTGTTAAATTATTCACTTTAAGATCATCACAGAGGACAAGGGGGCACTCTTTACTTCTGGAGGAAAGGAGATTTAATCTCCAAATACTGAAAGGCTTCTTCACATTATAAGCTGTGAAAGTGTGGAATTTACTCCCTCAAGAGTTCAAAAGAGCTGGATTCTTTCCTAAATGTACATAACATAATTGGATAATAACATTTATAGTTAAAGTTGATCCAGGGATTATCTGATTGCTTCTTGGGGGATCAGGATGGAATTTTTCCCCCTGCTGGAGAAAATTGGATCATGCTTTGCTGTTTTTTTTTTGCCTTCCTGTGGATCAACAGTGGGTATGGGATTGTGTATATATACTAGGGATCAACCGATTATCACTACAATGCCGATATATTGGGGGCCGATATACACTTTCCCCGATATATCGAAATCGGCCCCTGAGGTTACCGATATTGCCGATATTTCGGGAAAGCGCTTGTCCCGGGTGATGCCTGCAGCTAGAGGCATCACCCCAGTACCGGCGTCCATAGCCGACGGTCGGCTGTCTTGTAATGACAACCGATGCCAACTTCCGCGGCTCACCCGAGACCCGGGAAACCATCCTGCACGGCCGCCGAAGACCCGATCAAAGCCGCATTTGGCTTTGATCGGGGCGCCATGTAAAAACCTGGAAGTGATGTCATGACATCACTTCCGGGTACGCAGCGCCAAATTCAAAAAAATTACAGCATTCAAAACAGCCAAACTTGGCATTTTAAATTCTTTTAAGTGCAAAGGAGGGTTTTGGGTCTTTTAGACCCCCAGATCCCTCCACAACTGTACCTGTCAAGAAAATAATTTATTAATTTAAATGTACAAAAATATTGGCCAATATCAGCTGATACCGATATTCAATGGCCAAAATATCGGTATCGGCTTTAAAAAAATTATATTGGCTGATCACTAATATATACTGTAGATATGGAATTGTAAAAAAAATGTTTTTGTTTTGTTTTCCCCTTTTTATTGGTTGAGCTAGATGAACTTTGTGTCTATTTTCAACCAGACTAACTGTATGTAACTCCATAAGTTTCCTTTATGTTTCATAAGCTGTCATTCACAACAACGCAGCTTTGAAATCATGCGAGTTCATGTGAACGATTCACAATTTCAAAGCCGCATTTCAGTCCGACTTCGGAGGCGACTTGAAAGAATCTGTGTGAGTTCATGCACATATGTCTATTACAATCGCCCCTGAAGTCACCAAAAGTAGTGCAGGAACTACTTTTGGATATCAGTGAGGTGCCGCAAAGTTGGTGTCGCACCAATTGGGACTCTCCCATTGCCAGCAATAGGCTGTGATTTGACCTGTCAAATTGCATTTGTCAAATCGCGCCAATGTGAACAGGGGCTAAAGCTGGTTCATATCTCTGTGCTACAGTTAAATGTGAAAGGAAGTGGGAAGAGGGAGAGGGAAACTATATAGGACCTTTTCACACCTATGCTTGTGCATTACCACATTCTTCAATGAACATGGAATATTGTGATTTCAGCCAAAAAATGTATGATTTCCCTTTATTTTCTGTCTTGACAAGAAAATAAAACTCCATTCTGCATTTCACCTGCATATCAGTCCCAATAAAGCAGAGAGGCTGCAGGAAAGAAGACCTGAATATCTTGTATTTCTACTGCAGGCATAAATACATTTTCTAAGCTCAAGAAAAAAAAAATCTTTGTTAAAGTAATGCATCACATGGTAAATTGCTTTGCTTGATATTATATGAGTACGGTACATTGTTTTCTGTAGTGTGTTATTGATTAGTAGCAGATCTCCAGTTTAGCAAAGGAAGGTGGAGATTGCATCAGTCCTATTTTCCTCCTCTATTTTCTAAAAGCACAATATCCTATCCAGAAAGCCTATGCAACAACACAAGAGATGACACCCACAAGACATGCTTCCCACAATCCACAGCATAGAGAACATATTGTACTCGATGACACATCTTTGAGATTCACAAATGTTATGCAGAGAGAAATTTGGCATGTTATAATTATGTTTCAAAAATTATAGTTAGCCCTAACACTTAACCCAACACCTAATTGGCTTCCCTGGCTTCTTTGTGGACAATAAAATTGGCTTAATGTATAATGCTGAAATTATAAGAACACCTTTAGCCCTTAATTTGACAATGCTTGCATTTAGCTGTCTCCAGCATAGTAGCTAGGCTTACTGTATCTACTGTTTCTGATTCTCATTTTAGAGAGAATATAGATTTCACCACTCACTGCTGATTTAGAAGAAATTATATTATATTCCATGTCCATTCCTTAAGAGTCAGTAATGATAACTATATCTACTATAAAAATACTTATGTCTCAACCGCAGACATGCCACACATCTTGCCAAGGGGAACTAAGGCATGAGTTGAATTTTGAAAGAATTTTCTTTCCAAAATCTTAACTATTAATTTTTTTTGAATTTCGCACCATTAGTGGGCTGCAGCAACTGCTGATTTTCATGGGGCCAATGAATTTGAGTGATCAGGCATGTTGGAAATGTTTTGAAAAATTAACAATTTTCTATTTAACCTCCCTGGCGGTATGATTATGTCAGGAATTACATACCAAAAGCTGTACAATTCTTTTCATGGAAATTTGGCGTTATCTATTATAGGCCTACAATTCTTAGTAATTACTGACTTAAACCTGACCAAAACAAGAGTCTAGTAGACATCCCAGATGTGATAAAAAAACGCATGAATTATAATCGAATCAATAATATTATTTTATTATTTAATATATAATATATATAATAAAATTATATTGATTAGATTATAATTCATGCATTATATATTATATATAGATACATGTGTGTGTGCATATATATATATATATATACATATATATATATATATATATATATATATATATATATATATGCATATATACATATATATATATATACAATATAAAATGTGTTTTGTGCAATGTTTTTTTTTTTTTTTTTTTAATTTCCCTCCCTAGTTCCACTCCCATGCAGCATTGCTGCTGCAGGGAACGGAACTAGGAAGTGATCAGACCGACGGAGGGACGGAGGAGCGGCGGGACTCTCGGCTGGCGATCTCAGCAATGAGAGATCATCGCTGGATCGCCAGGATAAGGTAAGAGAACACCGCTGCGCTCTCTGCAATCCACCCCGTGCGTGACTCGGGGTTACCGTTCCTGATATGAAAAACAAACCCCGAGTCACGCTCGGGATCACCGCTAAGGAGGTTAATGATGGGAGAATCGTGTGAGAAATATAATCGAAAAATAAATGCTCATGAGTGCAAGAAAATAAAATTCCCAGAAAGAAAAGAAGATTCCCAGCCACAAAAATTCTTTTTTGTAGCAACATGAGGGGAAATTGAAGGTTTGGTTGGTCGAATTTAGAAAACAATGGTGGCACCATCGAAACGCAAAACACACAAAATTTCTGATTTTCAAAAGAAAATCAATTTGGAATGTGACCCATGTATGGCCTGCATACTGTAAATGAGGGCTTGCTAGGGTAGTCTTTAGCTCATGACCACAACCCTAAAAGTTTTATTTGAACTTTGCACAGCCGTTGGCAAGTTTAACCTGTTCCTGCCCAGCCCCAGCATCCCTTTAATAGGATCTGTATGCCCCTGGGAAGGAAGGATCAGCAATTATGGGGCCACTATGATTAGCTATCACAGTGGTCACATGATCGAGATCCAGTGCTGGCCTCTGGCTACCAATCCTTAGTGGGGACTGAGAGCTGTCTGTGACAGCATAGAAACATTGACACATATGTGAGCTGCGTGGGTGGTAAAGCCCACCATTTTGCACACATATCTGTTATGCGGGCAACAAAACGCTAATTACTGTTTTCTTATTTCTCCTAGAGACATGGCATTAGTTAGTCGGTGTCAGAATATGAAACTTGTCACTTACATTTCTGGCTCTGTGGGATTCCAGTCCAGATCCTGGTAAAAAATTGCCTGATGGAGCAGTGGTGGAAAAAGGGATTCCAGCATAGGTGTGCGCAGCCTATTGCATTAGGGTGTGCACCCCAAAGTTTAAATACACATGCATGTGTTTGCCTACATGTATATGGCCCCGGTACATTACTCTCCCTGCTGGCAAAGTGAAATAGAAGTGTGTGGCACTTCTCTTATGGCAGAGCAGGTCAGAGGGAGATCGTTCCCATCTCCTCACTGGCAAACAGAGCGATAATGCTAATGTGCCCTAGGTGATTAGGGTGTGCCCAGGCACACCCGGCACACCCTGTGCGCACGCCTATGGATTCCAGTGCTCAGAGCAAAGCCAAATTCTGCCCTCCCTTTTAACCACCATGAAAGAGTAAAAAACAAAACAAACAAAATGAGCCAGGAACGAATGGAGAGAAGTTTAAGGAGAAGTATGGCCAAAGCTTTGGATCACAGGAGTGCAGTTCATTCTACACTCCTGTGGCACTTTTTCAGCCAACATAGTCGGCTGAAGTCACTCAGTCAGTCCAGGCGCTGGATTATTCTCGACTTTAAAGTCACCCAGATGCCTGGACAAAAAACGGTTGCAACCCCTTCCACAGCCCAGCTGTGAGTGAGCCCTGGAGGGGCAGAGCAAAGAGCCCTAGGTGAGTATACATTTGTTTTTGTTGGAATTCCCATATTAGGTTTAGTTTTGTTCTGCTTCAGGGTTAGGATAAAGCAGTTGTAAACCCACACGCCCCTGTGTTAAAATCTGTGTAAGAAATGCCTATACACCGAAAATACCTTTTTTATTTCTCTTTTCTAAAAGTCACATGACCACCTCACTAATTCTGGGCACTTCTTGGTCCCAGTAAACACTCCTTCAGTCTGCCCTGTAGTCAATGACAATGATAGCAGGCCATTGTCAATCAATGTTATTATTCACTCCTATAGGTTTCCAGTTGCCTACGTCACATGCAGCACCCCTAGCTGGTGGGTAGCTAACAACACTGACTGACAGTAACTGCTCAATAGAGTCTTGCTATCACTATCATTGATTGCAAGGCAGATTGGAGGAGTAAGGGGGATGTTCTGTGGCTTGGACCCACCCACCTACAGGGCTGTGCAGAGTAGGCCATAGACTGCAATGCAGTGGTAAAGCTACAGAAGGTATGTGCACCTCCAGATTGCCACCACCAAGAGAAAGAGAACATCTGACGGGATCAACAGGTATTCTCACAAGGTGTAAAAGAAAGTAAAAGAAGGGCACACATTGTAGATATATTTATTCCTAAGGCTTTCACAAAAAAGCTATTCTGTCGAAGGGAATGCATGAGGACTCGAGGGCATACATTGCGTTTAGAGGAGAAACGTTTTAACCTTAGGCAACGTGGGGACTACAAGATTGTGGAATTCTCTACCACAAGAGGTGGTTTCTGCGGGTAGTATGGTGGCTTTCAAAAGACTCTTAGACGTACATCTCAAGGATCAGAACATTCAGGGGTATGTGAGATGATTACAGCCACACACACCTACACAGGTTGAACTGGATGGACTATTGTCTTTATTCAACCTCACCTACTATGTAACTATGTAACACATTTAATCTTTACTACACTTGAAGTACTAAAGGTTGTTTTAGGAGTTAGGTTAAGGAATGGTTAAGTGAAGGGTTGCCTAGGGGTTAATTTAGGGTTAGGGGTCAAGGTGTTGATAGCCATTTTTTTTCTGAGAACTCCCTGGTGGTTTACGGTTCCACAAGGCAGAATTTGTCACCAGAATTCTTGACTCTGCCTAGGTGCTGCTGTTACTGTAAATCCAAAATGATAGTGTCACATTCTCTGTAATGTAAAACAAATTAGGGTGTCCAAATGAGAGAGCCCAAGAGAGTGAATCTTCTATTATTTAGGAGGGAGAAGACACAAACTACCTGAAAGAAGTCTTATATCAAATAATAAAAGTGTAAAGTGCCAGATTATTCATCCTCTACTTCCTGTTGAACTTTTGACTTATAAGCCTAAAACTAAAGGCTCAAAAATGGTAAATCAAGTATTTCAAATGCTTACTTGCAATGTTTTCCTTTCCATGTATGATTTTTTATTTACTTGCAATGTTCCTTTGAACTTAGTATAAAATTTGACTAATTCAGAAGGAGTTAATTCCTCGTTGCACATCATGGCCCTCTCCCCCTCTACGAATATCTATTTACCCTTTGTGAAGACCCAGCATCTCTGCCCTTCCCTCCCCTACATAGCCTTTTGTGTTGCTGCTTGGAAAGGGAAGGGAAATAATTTAGAGTGTAAAGCCCCGTACACACGCATCGAAAATTGGCAGAGAATTTTCGTCCGACGACCGATCTGCCGATTTTCGGCTTGTTAGTATGATGCTTCCGACAACCAACTCCGACTTTTCGGCCAAAAAAAATCTGGTGTGCAGACTATAAAATTTTTGTTGGCCGTCAACACAACGGCCGATTTGAGGGCAGTCAGTACAGATTTCGACAGGGAAAAATCTGATGAGCAAGTCTGGGCATGCTCAGAGATGAAAGAACACAAAGAAAGCAAACCAACACATGACATCACCTCTGAAGTAGAATTTTGTCGGGCGAGAAAATTCGTGTGCAGTCTAGGCACATTCCAACCAACAAAATACAACTCTGGACAAAAGACGGACGATCGGTCGGCCGATAATCGTTGTGTGTGTACGGGGCTTTACTTGAATGACAGCTTTTGTCTGCTGGGGTTGCTGACAACACATCCAAGATGGCGATTTTTAGCAGCAATCTCAGATCTTTTGGATGTCCACACAAGGGAGGCTTTTATACGTAAATAACACGCATAAAGCATGGTAAATGCATTCAAAATCTTAGGAGAAACTTTTTGTTGAAATGAACGGTCTGGCAATGGTGTCACTTTAAAGTGCACCTTAACCTTCCCACCTACTTTCTCTCATTTTATTCTCCTTCCCTCCACTTTTACTATTGGAGCTTCCTGGGGTACACACATCATGCATCCCAGGAGGCCACGGGGATGCACTACTGTGCATGCACCATGCCATGCCATTAGGGGGCCAGTAGTCTCTTCCTGCTTTAGGCAGCTGTCCCCATAATGATGTGCCACAGTGTATGCATGTCACTGGGGGGCGGCTGCAAGAAACCAGGAAAAGACAGCCAGCCTCCTGAAAATGTCACAGGAAGAGAGGGCAGCGTGGGACTCAATGTGGTGGAGCACTACAGAACACCACTGGATCACTAGGTGTGTGAGTATTTATTTTTTTCTTTGTGGATAACCCACCTTTAGAGGTAAGGGGAGGGGGGCATAGTGTGTGTGTGTGTGTGTGTGTGTGTGTGTATGTGAGGGGTTGAAATCCCTTTCTTAAGCATTTGCAGTGACACGCTTTATGCTGTACAGTATGTGTCTTAGATGTAAAAAAACAGTGTCTGTGGCTGGACATAATAAGTTTTCTTTTTTCTGCTGCTGTATTTATTGACAGGTATATTTATATCTGCCCATTGTATGAGCCAGCGAAGCTCATAACATATTTTAATGTAATATTTAATATGGATATGGTCAGTCAGGGCTCTGCAACCATATTTAACATTTTTGTGTCCGATAGAACCATTTATTATTTAGGTATTTACAACACTATAATAGTAACGTATTTTTTGCTCCATAAGATGTACCTGACCATAAGACGCACCTAGGTTTAAGAGGAGGAAAACAAGAAAAAAATATTCTGAACCAAATGGTGTACTAAAATATTTATTAAACAGAATAATAATGCTGGCTGGCACTGCTGATGGGTACTGCTGGCAGCCAGGTGATGCTGGTCTCAGTGGTGGGTATAATGCTCAGTGTGGGTATATACACAGTATAATAGCAATAATAGTGTGTACTTGCAGAGATTTGCTTGTAGGCACTGTCTGTGGCTGAGCCCTTGAGGAAGCATGCGGTTGCAGTATAGAGTAAAGCCGCTGCTTCCTGTGTATGGCTCCTCCTCTCCTCAGAAACTAACAGCTGAGCCGGGAGTCGGGAGACTCGGGGACACCGCAGGGAGACTCGGGAAGACGCGGGGACACTGCGGGGAGACTTGGGATCAATGTGCATGGACCGCCCAGTACCCAACATGTAGGGATTTGGTCATTATTCGCTCCATATGACGCACAGACATTTCACCCCAATTTTGGAGGGGGGGGGGATCCGTCTTATGGAACAAAAAATACGGTAGATATTTAAATTAACATTCGTATTAACATTTCTATATGTAGCAGGTTTTCCAGGCATTGAGCCTGATGTAGGTCTGCCATTGTTACCGGTTACCTCTCCAGCCCCCAGAGACATTGACAACCCACGGCATCTTTGTTTTGTGGTTTTATTGTAGATAAGGGGATGGGAGAAGGGAATGAGTGGGATACTCCTTAGGCTCAACTAAATACACTTGGGTCTTTATCCAGGAAAAATGTCTGTTAGCGCTGCCTTGACGCCAGCCGACGCTAGCCAACGCTCACTGACTCTCAGAACACACTGTAACTTGATATAAGTGCTGAATTCTCGACTTTAAGTCCAGAAGATCCAGGAAAGTGGATTATAGAACTACTGACACAACGGTACTGCAAAGTCACTGGCTACTCCCCCCAGCCTTGCACTGGCTTGAGGTAGTTTGTTGTAGGTTCTTGTATGGCTGCAACTCTCAACTGACACTCTGTACAATCCAGGGCCCAAACTGCAGGTGCCCCCTTTAACCTTGAACTCTTCGGGGTTCACTGACTATGTACCCCCTCATTAACTTCAGGGTCCTCAACCTAGGTACCCCCTTTCCTCAGCTAGCTGACACTGGATCCTAGAGCCTCTTCTGGAGTGGTCCCCTCTGACTCTAGGCAGACCCCCAGGGGCAATCCTCAGTACTCACGACCTGTGTAGGCTTTCCTGGGACTGGACCCCTCTCGCTCTCCGCAGGTTCTCGGCACACCGGATCCCCTCAGCTCAACTCAGCACTCTCTGGATTCCCAGGTGACACCCCGAGACATCCACTTCCTCAGATAGGAGGAGAGACAGCCATTCTCTCCCTCCTGGGACTCTGCTCCCGCCATAGATACCGTGTCACGCACTTCCCCCAAACTTATATCCACTCCCAGAATCCTTTGTGGCATAATCTGCCTTCTGGGGTAGTTACAAGCTTGAATGTGTCCCCTTATTGGGCTTCCTCCACTACCCTATGAGAAGCCTCTCACAGGAGCCAGTGGGGAGACTTCCCCTTCAGCAAACACATCTGGAACCCATGACACCTTAATTAAAAGAAATCATGGCCCTGCTGTTAGGCAGACAAGGCCCACTATACATTTACCTAGCACCTACCTGTAGGGTGCTACATATAAAAATTCTAAAAAGTACATTTAATGACATGACGAATGTCATTCAAAAGTACTTAAGACCTGTGCTTTTACATTTTGAAATAAATGGACTTTCCCAAATGAAAACACATACATAAACACACATAGGTTGAATTGGATGGACCAGTGTCTTTATTTTAGCTTACCAACTATGAAAACCATATTAATTGTTAGAAATGTGTTTGTTTGAGAAAAACTATCCATCCTGCTTCTTTTAATTTTTTCATCACTACGGTAAAAAATCGCAGTAACAATTAGAAGATCAGACCTTCATGAAATGAACATTTTCAAACAAAATTGTATTATGGGCTGCACAGTGTGTAAGTGGTTGGCACTTCTGACGCTTTAGGGTCGTTGGGTCAACCATAGCACTACCTGTATGAAGTTTGCATGTTGTCTCTTGGCCTGCTTGGGTTTCCTCCCACACTCCAAAGACATGTTGGAAGGTTACTTGGCTCCCGTCTAAATTGCCCCGAGTATGTGTGAATGTGAGTTAAGGATCTTAGATCCAAAGCTCCTTGAGGGCAGGGACTGATGTGAATATACAATATATGTAAAGCATTGTGTTAATTGTTTGTGCCAGGGGCGTAACTACAGGGGTTGCAGGGGTTGCGATTGCAACCGGGCCCCATGCTCCAGGGGGCCTATGCGGCTCCCCTTTACACCCTGATAGAAGGGGTGGTGGGGGCAGCATGTAGAGAAATCACTGTCCTCCTTTTTCCTCCTGTAGCTGCAGGAGGAAAATGGAGGAAATTGGTTCTTCTGTATGCTCCCCCCTCCCCTCCTCCTATCCAGTTCACTTGTGTTCTGCTGTCTCTGGGCCCCTGTGTGCTCCCCTGGTCCCCCCCCCCCCACCCAACTGTGTCCCCTCCCCTCTCCTGCCAGCTGCTGCAGGGGATGTGTCACAATAGAGAACCAGGAAGGGGTCGGTGAACATGTAATTTACCAGCTCCTTCCTTTTCTGAATGGACAGAGTCATAGTCAGTGACATTGTAAAAAAATAAAATAAAATGATAAAAAATAATACAATTAAAATACCAAAAAATAAAAACTACTGACACCAGTGGGTGAACTTCCAGGATCGCAAAGGTCACACTTGCGACCGGGCTCTGGCATTCCACCACCGTGGGGAGGCCGCCAAGTTGGCAAGAAGGGGGCCCACTGCAGAACTTGTGAAAGGGTCCCGCTGCAGGACCATAACAAAGGGCCCCGTATCGAGAGTAACGGGCCCCAGGATCAATGGGAAGAGCCCCAGGCTTGAAGGGAAGGGCCCCGGCCAGGGGTCCGGGGGGCTCTTCATGGTTTCTTGCACCGGGGACCTGAAGGTTCTAGTTACTCCTCTGGTTTGTGCTATATAAATACCTGCGACAGATAAATAATACTAATGTGTAAGCAGCTTAATTGATGTGACTGGCCTTTCCTGCATAGGGCAGAGGTGTAACAACTGGGAGCCTCCTGTATTCTATATAAATATGGTCAGCATGAAGAGCTTCTTATAACCACTTTCTTTTTTTCCTTGCTTGATGGATGTACTTGCTGTAAGATAAAGTCAGTGTACTCCCGATGCTTTGAACTGTTAAATCGCACATAGCAGTTGCAGCCCCCATGGAAAGAGGGAGGATGAGCACAGTGCAGTGTGAAAGAGGTACTTGCTTGCATCTGTGATTCCTCCATTCTCCTCAGGCAATGTGTGCATACGAGTGTGTGTGCATGGACTCTGTTCAGCTCCTGATGAATAGCAAAGTGGATTCAGGCTGCTGCTGCAATGTATTATTTCACATTCTAGCTGCGAGCGATTTCTCTCCATTCATTCCCAGTTCATTTTGCACAGAGCATTATTACTAATACAATATTATTCCTTCCTTGGGTTGGCTTTCATCTTTTTTTTTACGCTCTGCTTACATTTTCCTTGTTCATGGTCCATCAGGGTCTGGCTGACTCCTGAAGATTTACGCAACTGCAGCAGCGTCTTGAAGGTTCCGTCAGTTTTTTTGGTTAGCATCGGAAAGAGCATGTCCTCGCTTCGGCAGGACAGATATTAAAATAGGAACGATACGGAGATGATTAGCATTGGAAAGACCCCGTGGACCTTCGCACATTGTCCTCACATTTCTTTCCCACCACCTTTTCCTCAAGTGACCTTAATATAAAAAAGGACTTACTGGGCTAAAACCTGAAATTTCTTTTTTATTCAGCAAACTACACATCTTGCGTCTCGGCTCATGTGCTGTACAGAAATGAGGTAGAAAAGAGATGAAAACTGTATAATGTATTTGGATAAATGTGCACTCCATTCCATGTTACCAACCTTCTACCACAGGTAAGACTCAACGTTGTGTGTGAAGGCTTTTAATGACTTGGCTTAGACCAAGTATATGTTCTCACCATCTCCCCTTTATCTGGACTTTATGTATTATGCAGAAGCTGCCTGCATTCTGTGCTGACACTCTGTGGGATGAATGCAGATGTGTGTTCTGAAAGAATTGCTGTTTTGTTTCGGAGCAGAAAATTGCCATTGGCTATGTTGGATAATTGGGGTTTATTTTATCTGGAAAGCAATCGCCTCGGGAGGATGGCACAAATAGTTCTTCGTGGTATCTTGTACCGGTGGAAATTCAGAATAATACATTGTCGAGATGACTTGTTTTCTTGTTTGTGACCCAAGGAATGGAAGAAGGTAAACGAGTTGGAAGCAGTAGTGAGATATAAGAGCTTAAAGGTAAAACAAGCCAAGAAAAGTAAATACATAGAAAATAGGGGGCAGGGCAGGTAATTGACTGAAAGATATATCTAGCATGACAGGTCACAAGCATTGTAACTGTTAACTAAGGCAGCCTTGTGTGTGCTTGGCTGTTTTACAATTCTAAAAGGGTTCGTCAATCTGCATGCTTTTTAGTGTGTAAAAATTGCCCACCAGGGATTGATTGAGTATCACATATTCTTGGCTCATGTGTAGGGAATTGCTGGATGGAAGGCATATATTTTTTTTTATCGTATTTGCCGGAGTCTTTCAGCTGTCTCTCGTTTGGACCCAAATCACTTCCCTCACCCACAGTGGTCGTTCACTTTGATTTGATGTGTAGACATTTATAAATAAATATATTATTTACCTAGCAAGTACTTATGTTTCTCTTCATATTGTTAAGAAGTTTACTGTAAAAAACGGATGGTGGTTATTTTCTAACTCTAAGGGCTCTTTCACACGGCCGTTCAGTTTTTTGGCTCTGCTCCGGTCCATTTATTTATTTTTTTTCACTGAGCGGATGACACTTGTGTCATTCGCTCCGTATGCCCGCATATCATCCCATCCGTTTGCGGATGATATACGGACATAATGTATGTCTATGGGGATTGCGGATGTCAGCGGATGACACCGCTGACATCCGATTTTCCTTCCTTTCCGTTTTTTTAACGGAGTAAAAATAGGGTTCTGTTCCGTTCCAAAAAACGGAACAGAACTGAAAGGAAGAAAATCGGATGCTAGCGGATGGTCATCCGCTGACATCTGCAATCCCATTGACATACATTATGTCCGTAAATCATCCGCAAAAAAATAGGATGATTTGCGGACATACGGAGCGCCCATGTGAAAGGGCCCAAGGCTCCTTTCACACGGTCCGCATTCTGGTGCGGTCCGTTCTCTGCTCAGCGGGGATTGATCCGCCGATCCCCGCTGAGCAGGTGGATGACAGCTCCGCCTTCGCTCTGTGTGCGGAGAGGGAGGTGTCAGAGCCCCGCTCCTCTCTATGGGGAATCTGATGAGAGCGGACCGATCCACTGGACGGATGAAAAATAGGGTTTCCATCCATCCGGATTTCATGGACAGGATCGGATGCGGATGGCAGCGGATGTCTCCACTGACATCCGCTGCCCCATAGGGATGCATGGAGGATCCGATCAGAAAAAAACTGACAGGCGGATCTGATCGGTTCGTTCGTGTGAAAGAGATCTTAAAATGTTACTAAACCAAAAAGCAAACATTTATTATATTCAGGGCTTTTTTTCTCAGAGAGTAGGTGCAGGAACTCCCCTTGTCTCCGCCCCATACCCACCCCCAAGCATGTCCCTTGGTCCCACCCCCAGTACCGTCCCTTTTAGAGAACACAGAACCCAGTATCATTCTGTGATGAAGTAATTTGAATGGAACTTGTTAATTATAACAAGAAAAGCAGCAAAATAGATCCCTTGCAGCCAGCAACAATAGACCCTCCAGCACCCCTTGCACTTACACATTTACATTCAGTGTTGGAGGTGCGTTCCCCCGCGTTCCCCCTGGAAAAAATCCCCGATTATGTTGCAGCTCACCATATCTTAGATGTAATGGCTGTTTTCTTTTTTAGAGTCCTTTCACACGAACGATCCGATCAGATCCGCCTGTCAGTTTTTCAGGACCTGATCGGATCCTCCATGCACCCCTATGGAGCAGTGGATGTCAACGGAGACATCTCCACTGACACCCGCTGCTATCCGATCCAATCCTGTCCGTGAAATCCAGTTGGATGGAAACCCTATTTTCTATCTGTCCTGCGGATCGGCTCGGATAAGAACGGACAGGCGGTCCGTTCTCATCCAATTCCCCCATAGAGGACAGCGGGGATCTGACAGCTCTGTCTCCGCACACAGAGTGGAGACAGAGCTGCCATCCGCCTGCTCAGCAGGGATCGGTGGATCGATCCCCGCTGAGCAGAACGGAGTCCGCCAGCGGATGCGGACCGTGTGAAAGGGACCTTAGTCTTTCATTCTTTTATTTTCCCTGGTGATCCAGCCAGTAACTCTGTTGTTTTTTTTTTTTTAACAGAACAAGCTGTTCTGCAGATGTAGCAGTTGGAGTGGTGGGACAAACCATTTAACACTGACAGTGGTGCTTATAATACTCAGCTTTTCTTTATTCATGTAAAACCTTTATCCTAAAAGAAAAAAGCTGTTGCTGTAACTTCTTGTGTAACCGCAGTGTGAGCTGGAGCTTGGCTTTTACCTTGTTAGCATATTTCAATTTGTTGGTACATCTAAAGCCCCGTACACACGTACCGATTGGTCGGCGGCCGAATATTTGCGGCCGAAAATCGGTACGTGTGTACGGGGCTTTACACTCCCTTCCCTCCAGACAGACAATGCTGCTGTCTGAGGCTGACAATACATGTTCAATTCTCTTGTACAATTTTCTGTTAGATTCACCATAAACTATATAATATGAGGTCAAAACTAAACACCACTTCCAATTGTATCCAAATAGGCAGGCCTTTGTACTACATAGTTGAAGGTAAATCTGAAGAAAATTGTATAATGTATGGCCAGCCTATAGCTGGATACACACTATACAATTTTCTTTAGATTTTTTCCTTTAGATTTACCAAAACCATTTGATATGAGGTCAAACCTAAACACTTTCAATTCGTATGCAATCAGGCAGGCCCTTACACTACATAGTAAAGGTAAATCTGAAGGAAATCTGACAACAAAAGTTGTATAGTGTGTATCCAGCTTTAGGCTGGGTTCACACTGGATTGCGGAGTGGCTCACAGCAGAAGGTTGGTTGCGTCCCATTCACTGTTTCAGGTCCAAATTCGGTCTGAACTTTTCACTGAATTGGTACCTGAAATGGACCAGAAGACACGCACAAATTTCCTGCAAACCGTTCCGCAGCTGTCCCGGAGCTGTGAAGAGGTTCCATTGAGAGTCGGTCACAGTCACCTGACATGCAAATTAGATGCGGGAAAAACCCAGATCCAATTGGCACCAGTGTGAACCCAGCCTAAAGGTGCCTCTGTGCTCCTTCACCCAGATGGGGGGCGCTCTAATACAGGAGGTGTGTGCTAAACACCTTTGTGGAGGTGTTAAAGCAGAACTTCACTTCAAAGTGAAAGTTCCACTTATCCTCCTCACCCCACAATTATTACTTTTATTGTTCTGGCACCAGGCATCTTTTTCTGACAGATACCTGCTCCCATTGCTACAATTCTCTCCTAAGCGAGAACTACGGAAGTTCACCCCTGCTGCACGTTCTGGCAACTCCTGGGACATATCATTTGTCCCAGGAGGCTGCAGAAGCAATGTGAAAGCGCAGTGCAGTCGCACGCATGCACGGTGGGGAGCCTGTTGTGAAACAGTCAACTTCCACAGTCAAGATGGTGGTGCCAGGGATGTGGAGACCATCAAAGAACCACCCCGGCTGTAGACACCAGTGGACTAAACTGGTGAGTACCTGTTTATTAAAAGTCAGCATCTATAGTATTTGTTGGACTTTATAGGCAATTAGGACTACAAAATGGCAGATTACCTTTTTTAAAAGCTCTATTTAGGTAGTTTTTATTGTTTCTAAGGGGCCTGGACAGCTGTTTTTTTCCATAATTAACCCTGTTTGTACTGAGCAGGTAGATCTTAAAGTGATCGTAAAGTCTTGCGTTTTTTTTTTAAATAGCAAACATGGTATACTTACCTCCACTGTCCATTTGGTTTGCACAGGGCAGCCCTCATCCTCCACTTCTCGGATCCCTCTTCTCTGCTCCTGGCCCCTCCCTCCTGTTCAGTGCCCCCACAGCAAGCAGCTTACTATGGGGGCACCCGAGCTGAGCTGCAGCTCCATGTAACCGTTCACACACAGAGCTGCTGTTCGGCTCCACCCCCTTTCTCTCCTGATTGGCTAAATGACTGATTGACAGCAGCAGCAACCAATGGCCCTACTCTGTGTCTCAGCCAATGAGAAGGGAGAGTCCCAGATGGCCGAAGGACTGGTGGACATTGCTGGACAGAGATGGGCTCAGGTAAGTATTAGGGAGTGCTGGGGCAACTGCTGCACGCAGAAGGCTTTTTATCTTAATGCATAGAATGCATTTAAATAAAAACCTTCTTTACAACTCCTTTTGTTATCAATTGTAACTATATTTGAACACCTAGCAAAGATGTATATTGATACACAAATGTTTGCCTTTCATTTCTATTTCAAACTGAAAGTTTTTTTTTTTACAGGGTGATTGTGTACAATAACTTTAATTATCAGCCACTCTTTGTTTCCACAATGACTCACCATGTTACCATTTCCTGCCTCATTAGTCCAGCCTACAGCCAGCCCCTTCTAGCTATTTAACCAGCTTTGCTCATTTCCTCTGTGTGCTTGCATGGTCCATGATCTCCAGTGTGTTCCTGTGTATGACATGACCTGGCTGACTTCTCTTCCAATACCTGCTCCTGTTTTTGCTTCTTACTATACTGATTTCTGGCATCCTGACCCCTACTCGTCTGATTACCCACTCTGACATCCAAACCCTGGCTTCAGTTTTTGACTACATTCCTGAACTGTGTTTAATTTTTGCTATTTTATAAGGTGTGATTTTAGCTGCATTTTCGGTCTCTGCCTGGTTTATGGTTCCTGACATTACGCAAGGACCATGAATTCAGAAGATGCAGGCAATCATAGTTACATAGTTAGTCAGGTTGAAAAAAGTCCACCTAGTTGTTATATTTTCTACAGATTGGAGGAAAAGGACCACAGCATGGAACAGTTTGCCATAGTGTTACAAAGGCTCCTGATTCTAACCGCTTATCTGGATCTTCCTACTCCAGCCTTCCCTACTGCTGCTGCTGCTCCTGTCTCTGTTCAGGGAGCTCTAATACTATGTAAGAGGTATGACTGGTTATGCTCCGCTTCCCCAGCGCTTTGGGGATGATCCAGCTCACTGAAGAGGGTTTCTCAACCAGGTTAGAATATATTTTGAGATGCTGCTCCAGGCGCTCCTTATGAACAGAAGCAAAGTAGGCTTCATTATTTCTTTTATTTATTGCTTGGCTTTGGCAAACTCTCTGTGGGAAATATTCCATTGTCCAGAATTACCCTGAGTTTGTGGCCTCCTTTAAAAGGGTATTTGATATTTCCGCTCGCTCCACCTCTGCTGCTAAAAGCATCATACCCATTAAACAGAGTACGAGAACCTCTGCCGACTACGCTATTGAATCCTGTACTCTGGCAGCAGAGGTTGGTTGGAACAATGAGGCTCTTGTGACTGCTTTTCCCCATGGCCTCTCTGATTGCAGCTTGGGATATAGACAGGAATCTTGAGGAATTGATCTTGTTTGCCATTCTCATTGATTCCAAACTCCGAGTGAGACCTTCCTGTAAGGAGTGTCTGCGGAAGCCTCCTGTATGTTTGGCTCTGACCTTTCCCACCCATGCCTCCCTCACCTCCCATGCCTTCTGGGTCTGAGTCCTTCACCGAGGATTGAGCCCATGCAGCTGGGCTTCACAACTCTCTCTCTGTCGAAGAGAGGGCCTTTAGAAGGAGGAGAAGTATGTGCCTTTACTGTGGCCAGGCAAGTCACTTATTAAAAACTTGTCCTTCTCGTCCAGGAAATGCCCACACCTAAAGGCCTGTAGGGGACAGACCTTAGGTGGTGTATTTGCATCCCCAGCTATCCTGAAGGATAAGCCTTTAGCTCCGGTTATCCTTACCTGGTCTGAGATTTCCATCAATACCAAGGCATTAATCGATTTTCAGCATGCTCCGTAAGATTAAGCCAGTGGCCTGCGCATTCGATTTTCCTTCCAAAATGCGTATTTACAATGTATTCCATATTTCCTTATTAAAACCTTTGGAGTGCAACCGCTAAACAACCTCAGTACCTTGCTCTCACCGGGTTAAGGTTGACAGCCATGAGGACTATGAGATACAATCTATCATTGACTCCCGTAGATTTCGTGGATGCATACAATATCATGTTTACTGGAGGGGTTACAACCTGGAGGATCCACAGTGGCTCACCTGGTTACCATTTCCAGCCTCATTAGTCCAGCTTACAGTCAGCCCCTTTTGGCTATTTAAACAGCGTTGCTCATTTCCCCTGTGTCCTTGTGTGGTCTTTGATCTCCTGTGTGTTCCTGTGTATGACTTAGCCTGGCGGTCTTCTTTTCCGATACCTGCTCCTGCTTTTGCTCTTTACTAGGCTGACTTCTGGCTTCCTGACCCCAACTCGTCTGTTTACCCACTCTGGCATCCAAACCCTGCCTTCAGTTTTTGACTACGTTCCTGAACTTGCTATTTTATTCAAGGTGTAATTTTAACTGCATTTTCTGTCTCCAACTGTTTTGTGGTTCCTGGCAGTATTTTTCTGTACTAGCAGGGTCTTTAAAGAAATAAATCATAGGAATGCATTGCAGAAATGTACTGCATTGTTTTTTTATTTTTTTTCTATTTTGACATGACATACAGTATTCTTAATAAAAATTAGACATGTTTCTTAAATAATGGAAATAAAGCTTAAGGAATTCTACTCAGAAACAAAGCAGAATGCTGGATTTTTAATTGTGATATTTCTTGGTGACTGCAGTGACTATAAAAAAATGTAATGAATTATTAAAACATTAAATCACAGTGGATTTTATTGTGTTTGTTCAACAAATATGAATACTTCTGTTTGTTCAACAGAAATAGATTCCCTTATGTCAAAGTAAAAGATGATTTAAAGCCTAACTCCAGGAAAATTTTAAGTCATCTCTTGCATTGGAGCTACACCCAAACTGCAGGGGTAAAAGCTATTTGGTCTAGGGGAGTGGAGAAACATTTTTACTTACCTGATCCTCCACTCCCCTTGCAGATAGTGCAACCCTCCCCCTCACTTCGGTAGTGGACTGTCCCTCGGCATCCTCACGTACAAAACAGGGCTATGGACACTGCTTTGGTCTTGATGATGTCAGGAAACTAGACTGCTGAAGTGTGTGGGGGGGGAAGGGGAAGAAACTGCTGGGACTATTCTAGATGCATAGAGGAGCAGAGGATTAGGTAAGTATAAATGAACTCAATTTATTTGTATAGGTTAGAAAAAAGATGGTTTGAGCATAAATGAGCACACAGAAGGTAGATTTGAACACAGTTTGCTAGACAGTGCTATAGAATACTTAGACTAGGGTTCTGTACCACTAAACTGAAATCCGCAGATGAATCTGCAAATTCAGCAATAAATGGTGCATACAAACGCTATCTGCAAGATGAGTAATACTGTAACTGGGTTAGAGTGCACTCTAAAAGAAAAGCTAAGCCCTGTGCAATGTCTCCTGCGGGGTACCTCTAAACTAAATGCTGGGCAAGGGTCTCTGTGTGACAATTGTAATAGGCAGTCTTTAGTCCTGAATCTTCAGCCGGCTAATGTTGAAGTCTAATTGTACCCTTGGCGTGCATGAGAATAGTCACAATAAGGCCTGCAGGCAGCAATAGAGCAACAAGACAGCTGTTTAGTCAGTTCCTAAGGGCTCAGTGTCTAGTTGCAACAGGTCATGGCCACAATACCCTCTCATCACACCCAGTGAGTCAGCTGCAGTGGTCCCTTCAGTTAAATGTCAGCTTACTCTGGGTTGCTTGTAGCGACTCTGGTCCTTGGCACAGGATAAATGGCATCCTAGTGGTAGCTTGGTCCCTCAGTACAGCAAATGGCCTTCCAGTGGCTCTGATGTGAAAGTAAAGCACTGCATCTGGTCCTTTCTTTCTCTCGCCCTGCACTGCTCCCTACTATTTACCCAGGAAAAAGTAATCAGTCCTTCTCTGATTCAGGGCTTTTTGGGTAATATTGTCTACAGCCCCTATTCACTCATGCTGCAGAGAGCGTCCGCAAACTTCAACTCCTAGGGTTCCATGTTACTGCTGTTAAGAGGGAGCTCCTCTTGTTGGCTGCATGGTGGCTGGGAATGGCAGAGCAGCATTCATCTGGTGGGGCACCTATATACAACAGCATCGCCAGTGTTAACCCAGCCTAAGAAATATTTAGTGACTTTAATTATTTTGTGAATTTAAGCCACTGTATGGAAAGGCAGAAAAAAGAGACTAAAAGGTATGTAAATAGTAAGGATCCTGATTAATTGCTATACCTAACTATATGACAAGTACTACAATTCACTTATTATATGATGTACAGGCCTCATAAAATCTGCCTTTGCCTTACTCTGACAAAGCCAAATCCTCCTTTGTGAGATTTGTGTCTCTCATGTTTTCCCTTCCAGACACTGCAGCCAAAAGTGGAAGGATATCAGGAACAGAGGTACATAATCTCCCAGAGGTTTTCCATTGGATTTAGGTCAGGCGAACATGGGGGCCATTCAATGGTATTGATTCCTTCATCCTCCAGGAACTGGGTGCATACTCTCGCCACATGAGGCTGGGCATTGTCGTACACCAGGAGGAACCCAGGGCACCCTGCACCAGTATAGGGTCTGACAATGGGTCCAAGGAGTTTATCCTGATACCTATTGGCATTCAGGGTGCCATTGTCTAGCCCTTAGAGGTCTGTGTGTCCATCCATGGATATGCTTTTTCCAGACCATCACTGACTCACCACCAAATTAATCATGCTGAATGATGTTACAGGCAGCATAATGTTCTAGACCCTCTCACGTCTGTCACATGTGCTCAGGGTAAACCTGCTCTCATCTGTGAAAAGCACAGGCCATCAGTGGTGGACCTGTAAATTCTGGTGTTGCAAATGCCAGTAGAGCTCCACAGTGCTGGGCAGTGAGCACAGGGCCCACTAAAGGACGTTGAGCCCTCAGGCCAGCCTCATAAAGTCTGTTTCTCATTGTTTGGTCAGAGACATTCACACCAGTAGCCTGCTGTAGAGGTCATTTTGTAGGGCTCTACCAGTGCTCATCCTGTTCCTCCCTGAACAAGAAACAGATACCAGTCCTGCTGATGGGTTAAGGACCTTCTATGGCCCTGTCCAGCTCTCCTAGAGTAACTGCATGTCTCTTAGAATCTCCTCCATGCTCTTGAAACTGTACTGGGAGACACAGCAAACCTTCCAGCAATGGCACGTATTGATGTGCCATTCTGGGGGAGTTGGACTGCCTGTGCAACCTCTATAGGGTCCAGGTATTGCCTCATGCTACCAATAGTGACACTGACCCTAGCCAAATTCAAAACCAGTGAAAAACAGTCAGATAAGATGAGTAGGGAAAAAAATGTCAGTGGCCTCCACCTGTAAAACCATTCCTGTTTTGGAGGTCATCTCATTGTTGCCCATCTAGTGAACCTGTTGTTAGTTTCAATATTACCAAAGCAGCTGAAACTGATTAACAACCCCCTCTGCTACTTAATTGACCAGATCAATATCCCAGGAGTTTAATTGTCTTGATGCTATATTCTGATTAAAAAGTGTTCCTTTAATTTTATTGAGCAGTGTGTATATATAGTTGTGTGAATGATTTATGGCAAATAACACTTCTTGGCTTAGTATCACTATAAGGTAAAAAACGTCCCAGTGTTTGTATTGCCCCCTCACCCCCTGTGTACTTAACTGAGTTCTCAAAGTGAAGAAATGTCATTAGCCCACCAAGGATTCCTCGAAAGGGTCCAAAGCTTTATTCCGTTGTCACATGATAAATATAGTGACGGTCACTTGCCTGATAAAGGGGCCCTGTGTGGTTATGAAACATTGCTATATATTTATCATGTGACCACGGAATAAAGCTTTGGACCCTTTCGAGGAATCATTGGTGTGCTGATGATATTTCTTCACTTTGAGTATCCACAGTTTTAACCTATGGTCATTACAGCATCTAGCATCACTGAACTGCCAGTTATCCTGTATGTGTGCATGAGGAATATTGCGTTTAGACTTACCTGAGTTCTATCTTGATCCAGCACTGTGCCCACCTGCAGTAGCTCTCTCTTTTTTCTTTGTTCACAGAGGCTGCAGTGGGACCCATTGGCTCCTACTGCTGTCAATCAGATCCTGTGAGCAGAGAACAGGTGGAACTTGGCTGAGCCAGCCTGTGTGTGTCAATAGACACACACAGCCTGGCTCAGGATCAAGCTTGCAGGTCCATCCCCATAGGAATCATCTTTCTATGGGAGCATAATGAGAAGAGGATGAGCCAAAAGCACAGGGGACCCCAGAAGAAGTTCCATGCTGCTCTGTGCAGAGTTCCGTGCTGCTCTGTGCAATAGCTTTGCACAGAAAAGACAAAGATAACATGTTTGCTATTTTAGAAAAAAAAAAAAAAACATTTACAACCACTTTAATAGGAATTAGGTACTGTATCTGAAAAAAATTGGAGGGTATTCATCCTACTGAAGGAAAATGGGTTTACCTGCTAAAACCATAGCACAGTTAAAGGAGATTGTAGTGTGTCTGTGTGGTGAGCTTGGTTGCCCATTCACAGCATATATATTGGGGTGCACTGGGCAGCCTTGCCCTATGCAGTCCCAATGAGTAGACAAGGCAATCTGCCTTGTGTCCTATGAGTTCAGTTCACAACATTGCACTGCAGTGTTGTGCACTAAAAAATAAAAGTAGGTCATGCTCCACATTTTTCAGCACAGTAACGCTGTATTGCAACGCAGTACACAGTATCGCAAACTTCTGCAGTGAATAAGGATGAATCAAATGTCATTTTGTGACATTTCAATAAAGTTGATAAGGCTTCATTTACAAGGCAACGCTCCCTTCATAGCGCACATCAGTAGCCACAGTATAATGAGGCCACTGGTGTGAATGAGCTCTTACACATATAGTAAATAAATTCCACAGTTAGATAGGGGTGGGTGCTTTTATTAGGATTAATCACAGAAATAAGAAGCACAAGGGTAATACAAGAGCCAACTTCCCTAAATTGTGCTGCTTGCAAGACAATTTTAAATGGGATAAAATCCTAGGAACACAGAGGAAAAATGGGAGTGCTTTAGGGGCATATAAAGAAGGGTATTGGCCAGTGCATTCCAATAGGAAATAAGTTTAAAAGACGAAAAGAAATCCTGGGTGGCAAAACTCTAACGTAAAAATGCATATAAAAGCAAGAGAAAAAACATTTAAAAAATACAAGGCTGAGGGGTCATTGCTAGCATTCCAACAATACAAAGAATGCAATAATGAAAAACACCACCCCCTTTTTTCCTCATTATTTTCCCCTCCCCCCCTTTTCCTGCTGGTCACTGAGATTACCCTATTTTTTACCACATAAACATTATGTAATCTGATTATTACGTATGTATTCATGATTATCCAAGATTTCATTTATGGTTTTAGTTTAACAGACTGAGCCACCCTTTCGGGTTGTTTTGTTGTCGGGTGCTGGATTGCCCCTTCACTTCCGGGAGCTGCGATGCATGCCTGGGGCTTTCCCCTCCTCCTCTGCACTTTGGCACGGGGGGTCGGGCTGGACGCCCGGCGTGCATCGACGCCACGCCTCGCGTACGATGCGTGTGACGTCATTACTGACGCCGCGCACCGCTACGTTGTCATTCCATTCTCGGCACTGTTCAGGAGCGGTTTTGGCGCCTATACCGTGGGTTCCTGGCGCCTTTTTCCCCTCCCTTCCTACAGATGCCCGCGCGGCGTTGGGGAGTTTCGTCGGATGTGGGTCATTTCCAGTACCACCATGGATATTACACTCACTTTTTGAGAACATACCCCGAGGAGACCACACACTACTCATTATGAGCTGTGTTATTTATTCCAACAGGTATCACCTCCTTTTTTACATATTCATACAATTTTTCAACACGTTTTTATGTTGATTTTTTGTGTCACTTTTGGTTATTTCACTTTTTTCTTTAGTTCCAGACCTTGGAGCTCACTTTTCATACAATTTTTACACATGTAAATTTTTATATTTCTAACCGTTCTACTATATCACCTAGTCACTTCACAGTGACTACCCTTATTTGGGCACATCTTTAATTGAATCACACAAGATATTTGTTTATACCGCACATACACATAGATCAAGGTATTCTATAGCAGCACATTTGAGACATGTAAATACTCTTTCTTTGCTGATTTATCAGGATGTATCCCACGATTTCCAGAATATCCTATGGTGGTCCTGCTGACCTTCTACCACGATCCTCGTCCACAGCTACCGGGAAGGGGACTATATTCTCCATGCACCTCCAAACTATCTTATGTTACTATTGCAATCCTAGCTACCCCGCCAGTGCTAACAGGTATATCCCCATGCTCTCTCCTTTTCCTCTCCCTTTCCCTCTCCCCCACCCCCTTCTCTTTCCGCCCCCCCCCTCCTTTTATGGCCCCTTGTTATATCATACTAACAACCATGCATTCTATTTTAGACACGTCTATACATACATACGTTGCATCTGCTCCTGACGATTGGTTACAACCATGAAACGCGTAGAGCTATCAAGGATGCCACGTTATGTTTATTATGTGCCTATCAATCTTTTATGCATTGCAATGAATTTTAAACGCTAATTTATTTATATCATCTGGGCTGGTGCTAGTCCAGATGACTTTATTGGATACCATTGACATAATTATGTGCAATCATACTATGCTTGCTGCAATGGGCTGTCTTTTATGCATTTCTGAATGTCATCCACCATCAATGATGTATCTATGTCTTTTTGGTTTGATGTAAGATGTGTGTATGTATCTATCAATTAAATATAATGTTATGTATTCTATGCATTTATGTTATTTTCCAGTAATGACCATCATTGTCATTACGTTATCATGTTTACCTATGCATTTATTCATTAAAACGTGACATACAATTATATTGTTATGGATTTTCATACACACATATATATTTACACCAGCTCATTGATATTTTTGTCTACAATTCCCCTGATCGCCGCCATTGTTTCATTTAAAGTCCCAACCTCCCTTTTTGTTTTTCATATATGCATAGGGATGGAGGAATATGACCCTACCCTGTCGTTTCCTCATACAAAGTCCCGTTTTTTTCTCCCCCCTCCTTTTTCATAAAGAATGCAATAAGAAATTTAAGAGCGAAATTGAGTCAGCTAAAATAGACCACGAAAGGCACATAGCGGACGAGAGTAAAATAAAAAACAAAAACAAAAAACAGTAAGAAAGTGAGGCCAAAACGTATTGGTCCCATAAAGGATGATGAAGGGAATTCATTTACAAAAGACAAAGAGAAGGCAAAGATTTTAAATGCATTCTTCTCCTCAGTTTTTACAAAGTTAACGGAGGGATATAGTTACCAATACTTTAATGTTAATAGCATGTCACAGAATGTTACCTCATGGCTAACAGAAAACAGTATCAAAAATAGACTTTAAACACTTAACATAAATAAGCCACCAGGACTAGATGGCTTACACCCGAGGGTCCTTAAGGAACTCAGTCAGATGATTGTTCCTAATTTTTATGGACAGTTTACTGACTGGAATGGTGGCCGCTGATTGGAGAAAACCCAACGTGGTACCAATATTTAAAAAAAGGGCCGAGATATATCCCTGGGAACTACAGGCCAGTTAGCCTAACATCAATAGTCTGCAAGCTATTGGAGGGGATGATAAGGGACTATATCCAAGGTTTTGGTAATGAAAACAGTATCATTAGTTGTAATCAGCACGGATCCATGAAGAATCGTTCTTGCCAGAGCAATCTATTATCATTCTATGAAGAATAGATAAAGGAAGACCTATGTATGTGGTGTATCTGGATTTTGCAAGGCGATTTGATACAGTTCCCCAAAAACCTTTACTTTACAAAATGAGGTCTGTTGGCATGGAGTTGGGTGAGTGCCTGAATTGAAAACTGGCTACAGGGGCGGGTCCAAAGGGTGGTGATAAATAGAGAATACTTAGAATCGTCTAGTGTGGTAAGTGGGGTCCCCCAATGATCTGTCCTGGGACCAATTCCGTTTAATTTTTTCATAAACGATCTAGAGGATGGGATAAACAGCTCAATCTCAGTATTTGCAGATGATACAAAGTTAAGCAGGGGTGGGCAACTACATGGCTAATGAGGTTTAATGTTGAAAAATGTAAAGTAATGCATTTGGGTGCTAAAAATACAAACAAAAGTTACTTGCTAGGGGAAGAACCTCTGGGGGAATTTAGGATGGAAAATGACCTGTGAGCCTTAGATGATAGGCTCAGGAATGGCATGCAATGCCAAGCTGCTGCAAGCAAAGCCTACATAATAATGGCATATATTAAAAAGAGAATTCACTCTGGAGATAAAACAATTATTTGTAATATCCCACTCTACAAGACTCTGGTTCGGCCACATCTGTTCTGGGCACCAAACCTCAAGAAGGATGTGCTGGAACTGGAAAGAGTCAAGAGAAGGGCAACAAAGCTAATAAAGGGACTAAAGGATCTCAGCTATGGGGAAAGACTACAAGCATAGAACTTATTCTCTCTGGAGAGGAGACGCTTGAGAGGGGACATGATAGCGAGGTACAAATACCGTACTGGTGACCCTAGCATAGGGAAACAACTTTTAAGTGAAATGGAATTTAAAAAGACATGCAGCCTTTCACTGAAATTGGAAGAGAAGCGGTTTAACCTTAAACTGCGTGGAGGGTTCTTTACTGTCAGAGCGGTAAGGATGTAGAATTCTCTTTCACAAGCAATGGTATCAGCAGGGAGCGTCGATAGTTTAAAAAAACTTATTGATGGGCACCTAAACGATCACAACATACAGGGTTATACAATGGACTATTGACATAAACACAAACAAACTCACACACTGGTTTCTATCTGCAAATAATGGAGGACACTCATTTCTCTGAAGGTAAATGGGTTTAACTGAGTAAAACAATAGCACATCTAAAGGAACATCTAAAGTCAGATTGTAATGTACGTTTCTGTTGAGCACACCATATGCACACCATATGCATTAGGCTTTGCCGGGCAGGCTTGCTCAATGCAGTCCCAACCAGTGGCGTACCTATAATAAGCAGTATCTGGGGCCTATTGGGGTCATATTTTGATATACCTAAAAAAAAAGTGAAATGAAACAATAAAGAACTGTCAAATTGTACTAACAGTGGGAGGGGCTTGAAATGGCATTGTTTAAAAAAAACCTGAGCCTACACCCCCTATAGTCCTTTTAGCCACAAAATATCCAAGCAATGTGTAGGGGTTGTTCACACTAGTGTTTGTCTCTGAAAAGCAATCTGCATTTGGATTGCTCTTGAAAGAGCATTTGACAGACAGTGAGGAGACCTTATACTGTGTTGTTACCGTCTGCTTTAACCCCTGGAATCCCACACTAGTGTGCCACAACTGCATGCATTGAACACGGTTCTGGGGCAATTGAAGAGTGACCCATTGCACTTGAATGGGTCATGTCCAGCAGGAGGCAGCACCTGCTGAAAGCATCAGGGGGTATATTCCTGCTGTGGCATGTGTACACTCCCTAGCTAAAGGGGGGGGGGCAGTTTGGAAGTGGTAAAAAAGTGGTTCAACTGCAAGGTTTTTCCTCCCTTCCCCCACCCCAAACTGCTAGTGTGGACGAATACTAACAGACATGTACAAACCCCAAAACGCTCATTTTAAATTCACACAGAATGCTTCCAAAGGTCTGTCTGTACCTGCTATATATGTCATGTCACGTTTTTGTATTTTGATGCATTCCACTAAATAAAGAATAAAAAAATTAAAATTAAAAAAATGAATTCTACACCAAACTTTATTTTAGGATCTAAATTAGTAGTGGTGGCAAATTATGGGGAATATATTCCATATGATGGGAAGAAATAAATGATAAATTTCATCTTTAGATCCACCTTGAACTGTGACAGTACGGAGGGGAGAGGTTCCTGAAGGGGATCTATTGGGAGTAGTACAGACTCATTCCAGTTGATCCTGAGACCAGAAAATATACCAAATTTCTCAATAGCAGACATTGCGGGCCATCAGTGATCCCTGAGTATCAGCTAGATACAGCAACATATCGTCTGCATACAGAGCTATTTTGTCCTCATATTTACCTCTGCAAAAGCCTCTCGCCTCCGCCATTTGCCTCAGCAAAGCTGCAAGGGGTTTTATCGCTACCGAAACAAAAAAGGGAGGAGTGTGCACCCTTGTCCAGTACCTCAAGACAAAGAGAAGGGGTCAGACAGTCTCCCATTGACTCTTATAGAGACCTTGGGTGTTGTATATAATAGCCTCACCCAGTTAGAAAAAGTGTCGCCAAAGCCAAAACGTCGAAGCACTTCCCATACATAGCACCATTCTATGCTGTCAAATGCCTTAGTGGCGTCTAAAGACAGCAAAACCCTGCTAATTGAGTTGTTAGCAGAAGTTTGAATATTTAAGAAAGTGTGTCCTACGTTTACAGCAGATGAGAAGTTGGCCATGAACCTTGTTTAGTTTGGGTGAATAATAGATTTCATAACTTTATTTAGCCTGTTGGCCATTATTTTAGCTAGTATCTTATTATCTGTATTAAGCAACAATGTTGGTCTACAGAAATCCGAGATTAGCAAAGTTTTCCCTTTCTTGGATATGACCATGATTATGGCCTCTGTCATAAATTGAGCAAACTAGGGAGGAGGACTTAGTGCACACAGGGGGAGAAACCTGGAGATAACAAAGCGAGCTTCTGCTGTATCTAACATCCATAAATATAAAACAATCTTAAACAGTCTCTGTATAAAGGAGATATGTACAGTCTATGAAAAAGTTCATAAGACAGGGACGCAGGCATAGCGATTCTTTCCCCGGGATCCGCAGAGCGTAACTTTCATGTGCCACAAAGCGCTGCTCCGATGTTTTATTGTAAGTTACTGACTTTTATTACTAAAGTGTTACCTTACTTACTGCACTTAGAAGCACTGTTCTCTTTCTCCCCTTCTGTCATAGATAGAGGAAGACGTCCATCCTCACAAGCAGCATTGAAAGTCTGTAGCAAGAAAGGTAAAAGTGTCCCACCATATTGGCTATATACTTCATTGGGGAGGCCATCTAGGCCAGGGTTGTTTTCCTGTTGGTAGGGATGTCACAGCAGCTTCCAGTTCCTCTAAGGTTATCAGGGTGCTCAACAGGCATCTATCGGCTTGAGACAAAGTGGGGGAACAAATACCTCTAAAAATTGAAAAAGATCAGCATTAGTATAAGTAGCCCTCGAGCTACAGTATATAGCTCCTGATAAAAGGATTTGAAAACTGCTGATATATCTTCTGATCCAGTGCAGAGCGTCCCGGATATTGATTTTATAATTTAAGTATTTTTTTGTGAACGAGCGATCGCAGCTAGAAGCTTTCTCACTTTTTCCCCCCAACCCAGACCAAGTGTTTATTAAAAAATTGTTTATTATGTGCTCCTTTCTCAATGAGAAGTTTGAGCTGGGACTGTCCATTAGGAGCAGTTTTCAGAGATTGGATCCTGAACATAGGCAAGCTCAGCTGCGATCATCTGCTCATTTACTGAGTTTACCTCCTGTCTACTTTTGGTTTTGACCGCACTTACACTATATTGTCAAAAGTATTGGGTCGTCTGCCTTTACATGCACATGAACTTTAATGGCATCCCAGTCTTAGTTTGTAGGGTTCAAACCTGTCCTGTTTGATATTGAAGACATTATTGATATCGCCCATCAGTAGAACTTGAAGAGGTAGTTTATCGGCCAGAAACTTTATAAACAACTGAATTACCTCACATGAGTATGGGGGTGAAACATAAACATTGGCAATCACAAAACCCATATCAAAAAATTTACAACATAGAAAAACACATCTTCCATATTTATCTATCTCTGCCTGTTCACAGGAGAAGCCGGCACTACCGCATACCAGGGTATATAACAAAAAGTGCAGAGCTATCAAATATGGATTATGAAGATGATATCGAGGAGAGCAGTCCACAGGTGCAAATTATGGTGAAGCATGCACAAGATATAAACATTCATTGCTCTTCAATGTGCTGGTAATCCTCAACCCAGTCTCGTTAGCCTCTCACCTCACACTTAGCCCCTGTGTCACCAGACGGGCTAGTAAGACATAAAAACTTTCTCCAAGAATATCACCAATATAGATCAGATCAGATCAGTATTCCTCTTCATCAGAAAATAAGGCTCACAGGTAACAGATCACAGGTCCATAAAGCGGGTCACAGGTCCATAGGAAAACAAAAATCCGGACATAGTGCATTACCGCAATAAATTACTTTATTGAACATAGCATAAAATCAGAAAATTACATTGTAAAGCACTATACAAGTGCATGTGATGAGCAGATCGAATTACACACAGCGGTCTCGACCGCAATGGATGGTGGGTGACGTCACCGGCCCCTCTCCCTTCGCACGTGTTACATCCCACTAGGTGGGACTTCATCAGCAGCCTGCTTTGTTTTCCTATGGACCTGTGACCCACTTAATGGACCTGTGATCTGTTACCTGTGAGCCTTATTTTCTGATGAAGAGGATTACTGATCTGATCTATATTGGTGATATCCTTGGAGAAAGTTTATGTCTTACTAGCCCGTCTGGTGACACAGGGGCGAAGTGTGAGGTGAGAGGCTAACGAGACTGCGTGGAGGATTACCAGCACATTGAAGAGCACTGAATGTTTATATCTTGTGCATGCTTCACCATAATTTGCACCTGTGGACTGCTCTCCTCGATATCATCTTCATAATCCATATTTGATAGCGCTGCACTTTTTGTTATATATTTGTTATTGGGACTTTTGGTTTATTGATCCTTTAGTGCATAGCAGCTTTCTATTATTATTTTACACAGTTGCGCTGAATTTTTATTTATTATTATTTGCATACCAGGATAGACATGCCCCAAGAGGAATAATAAACATTTATTATTAATAATAATAATAATAATAATAATAATAATAATAATTTATACCGAAAGGCCAGAAGGTGGCAAAAGGAATGCCGAAAGCCAGATCCATGCTCATGCCATATGACGATTGGCACCCCCAAAAATGAGAGAAGAAAAAAACAGAAAAATTGTGAAAAAAGAACCCAAAATAACAGCATACAAATTCCTCGCGAGGAGAAGGTAGAGAGAGCCCTTTCTTGAACCAGATAGACTCACTCCAAGGACCCCCCTTTATATAAAAAAGAAAATGTTGTACCCAAGTCTATGCAGAAAATGTTTTCTTATCTTTTACAAAATAACTTTCAGCGATCAATGCCATAAAATGTGTCATAGAAGCCATATGACTTCTAGTAAATTTTTTCATGTGATTTGGGACTGTCCAAAGGTACGCAAATTTTAGAGTAAAGTCTGTCTATTTGTGGAGGAGATATTTGCTCTAACATCTGAGGAGGATCTTAGGGAATTACAAATGTCGCTCCTTAGGATTCTCTTCTTCTGTGCCAAGAAAGCCATTGCACTATGCTGGAAGAAGACAGATCCTCCTAGTCTACAGATGTGGATTGATTTGACTAACAAGGCATTGTCAATGTATAAACTGATATATATTGCCTGCGGCTGCCCCTAGAAATTTGAAAAACTATGGGCTGGGTGGCTGAGAACAGTGCCAGGTGATATTGAAGTATAACCGTACTGGTTTATTCGGGGATGCTGGTTGTATTAATGGCTCCTTATATAGTTCATATTCCAGTAGGTTTGGTTTATTTTCTGACTGTAACAATGAGTTATAACAACTCTCATCTCGTCTTTTACTCGCTTTGGCCTGTAAACTTTACAGTATATCTTCTTTGTACATTTCACCAGCAGGTTGTTGTTTACCTTACTTTTTGTTCTGTTCCTTACCGCACATACGTGTAGATTACTATGTAATTCTGCGTTTGTTTCTGAACGCCATTGTATTGCCTAATTGAAACTTTTTATTTTATTTTACCTATGTGTAGCAATATTTCCAGGCCTGGGGCCTGAGGTGGGTCTGCCATCAGTAACGGTAACACTTCCAACACATTTAAGTTGTGAACCCAAGTGTGAGAACTGAGACAATGACCATTCCGGCATCTTTAGTTTGTTTTGTTTTTTGTATTTAGGGGATGGGAGAAGGGAATGAGTGGGATACTCCTCTGGCTCTTCTAGGCTTAAATAGAACTTTGTACAAAAAATGCTCGCTAGCGCTGTCTTGGTGCCAGCTGAATGCCAACCAGCGCTTCCTGACGCTTCAAATGCTGCTTGACTGAATTAGTGCTGAAACCTCGACTTTAACTTGGATTGTTAGCTCAGAAGCTCCAGGACTGTAGAACTCTTGACTCCTGATACTTGGTATAGCTCAAAAGTCACTGAACAGCTCTCTCTAACCCTTCACTGGCTGAGGTAGCTCCTTGTCACTACTTGTGCTGCTGCAACTCTTAACTTTGTACACTTCACACTGTACACTAACTCTTCAGGGCCCAAACTGCAGGTACCCCCTCTAATACTTCAGGGTCCTCTGACTGGGTACCCCCTCTAATACTTCAGGGTCCTCTGACTAGGCACCCCCTTTAACAGTTAGCTGACTCCTGGATCCCTAGAACCTTCTCCCGAGTGGTCCCCTCTGACACTAGGCAGACCCCCTGGGGCAGTCCACAGTACTCACAACTTTTGTAGGCTTTCCTGGAACTGGACCCCTCTCTCTCTCCGCTGGTTCTCGTCACACCGGATCCCCTCTGCAGCTCAGCTCCACACTCTTTGGATTCCCAGGATGCCACCCGGGACACCCGCTTCCTCTGACAGGAGGAGAGACAGCCGTACTCTCCCTCCTGGGACTCTGCTTCCCGCCAAAGACGCTGCGTCATGCGTTCCTTCAGAACTTATACCCACTCCCAGAATCCTCTACGGCAGAATCTGCCTTCTGGGGTAGATACAGGCCTCAGTGTGTCTCTGATTGGGTTTCCTCAACTGTCCAATGAGAATCCTCTCATGGAGCCAGTGGGGAAACTCCCCTCTCAGAAGAAACACCTGGGAGACATGACAGCCAGCTGAAATCATGGCCCTGCTGTTAGGCACCCAAGGCCCACTATACTTTACCTAGCACCTACATGTAGGGTGCTACATATGTAAAGTACATCTGTGCGATACGTTGTACCTTTTCTTTGTATGCTTTTTTTTCTATAAGCAAAAACTTAAAAAAAAACAAAAAAAAAAAGTGTAAGCGCTATAGACCACAAGAGACATAGTGGAGGAGAATACAAAAAAATCCAGATATTTTTGAAATATATAAATAGTAAGAAAGCAAGGTCAGAACATATTGGTCCCATAAAAGATGATATGGGGAAGTTGGTTACAAATGACAAGGAGAAGGCAACAGTACTAAACGCATTCTTCCCTCAGTTTTTCAAAGGAAAAGGAAGGGTATATTGATCAAGGCCGTATTGTTATTAACACATCACAGAAGGTACCCTTCTGGCTTAGAGAAGCCGGTTTCCAAAAAAGACTTGAAAAATGTAATGCAAATAAATAACCAGGACCAGATGGCTTACATCCGAGAGTCCTCAAAGAACCTAGCCAGATAATAACCAGAGCGTTTTTCCTAATTTTTATGGACAGCTTTATTGATGGGAATGATACCAGAGATATTTCTGGAAACTACAGGCCAGTCGGTCTAACATAGATAGGATGTAAACTATCGGAGGGCATGATAAGGGACTTTATCCAAAAATTTGCTAATGAAAACAGTATTATTAGTAGTAATCAGCATGAATTCATGAAAGATCGTTCTTGCCAAAGCAATCTGTTAATATTCTACGAGGAAGTGAGCTGCTATTTAGATATAGGAAGGTTTGTGGATGTGGTATATTTGTATTTTGCAAAAGCATTCAATACATTTCCCCATAAACACTTAATTTAGAAATTGAGGTCAGTTGGCATGCTCCATAGGGTATGTACCTGGATAGAAAACTGGTTACAGGGAAGCCTCCAAAGGCTGGTGATAAACAGTGTATTCAGAATGGTCTGGAGTAATAAGTGGGGTGCCCCAAGGCTCTGTCCTAGGACCAATTCCATTTAATTTATTCATCTGTGATAATGAGGTTGGTATAAATAGCTGATTATACAAAGCTACACAGGGCAATAACTTCACAGCAGGATATAAAAACTTTACAAGAAGATTTCAATAAAATAATGAGGTGGGCAACTACATGGCAAATGAGGTTTTATATTAAAAAATGTAAACAAATGCACTTAGGGGATATAATATTACCCAAGTTACTCTCTAGGGGGACAAGCTCTGGGGAAATCCAGGATGGAAAAATATCAGGTTTAGCAAGGACATGCAATGCCAAGTTGCAACAAGCAAAGCTAGCAGAATATGATCACGCATTAAAAAGGGTATTTACTCAAGACGATAAAACAATAATTCTGCCACATTATAAAACTCTGGTTCAGGCACATCTTGAGTAGGCCATCCAGTTTTGGTCACAAATCCTCAGGAAGGATGTGCTGGAACTGGAGAGAGTCCAGAGAATGGCAGTAAAACTAATAAGGGGACTGGAGTACCTCAGTTATGAGGAACAACTAAAAATATTAAACATATTCTCCCTAGAGAAGAGGTGCTTGAGAGGAGATATGGTAGCAATATATAAATACCTCAACGATGATTCTAGCATAGGGAAAAAAATATTCAGATACAGGGTGCTTAGGAAAACACATGACCATTCTTCAAAAAATGGAGGAGAAGCAGTTTAACTTTAAGCTACATAGGGTGTTCTTTACTGTCAAGCAGTAAGGATGTGGAACTCCCTTCCACAATCGGTGGTGTCAGCGGGAAGTATTGATAAGTTCAAAAAAACTCATAGATGGGCATCTTAGCAAAAGCAGCATTCTAGGATATAGGAAAGGGTTTTGACATAAACACTCACATCCACACCCACACCCACGAAGGGTGAACTGGATGGACTGGTGTCTTAATTCAACCCCTACAAACTATGTAACTGTGAAACATGTGGTTTTTCAGTGAGCCTTGAATTAATTACTAAAGCAACAGTGCTTTGTCATCTGTTATCAGCTGTAGAGATTTGCATGTTTATTTCTCTCCCTCTCTCATAATCTTACGCAACACAAGCTGACCTGTCCTGGGCCCCAGCAAAAGTCATTAACTCAGTGTGACAGAAAATCACAAGCAACAAAGATTCTCCTAGCTCAGTGGTTCTTAACCTGGGTTCGACCCAGGGGTTCGGTGAGTCAGTCTCAGGGGTTCGGCGGGGGGGGGGGAAACAGGGCAATTGCTCCCCCCGAGAAAATATTACTGATTGTGAGGCCAACCCCCCCCCCCCCCGGGAAATCGGAGCTGCGGTCAGGACGACTCACAGCCATTACACATAGACACTTGACGCTCTGCCCCCTGTACCTCCCCCAGCAGGTTTCCAGCCTAACTCCTGCAGGCTGCTTGAGTGGGCGGGATGGGGATGTACCTGACCACGGAGATCGCGCCCGCCTGGAAGAGGGAAGTGTGAGCAGCTGAGCAGAGGGAGCCAAGTGAATGTTCCTGGAGGTAGGCTCAGCTAGCTGTACATGGTGGATTAGTTTGCAAGCACCTCTATGCTAAGTCTGCTGAGTTACTGCAGCTTAGCATAGAGGTGCTGTTAGCTGACAAATGGAAATGCATGTCCTTTTTCATTTAGCTCAATAAGCATTGTGAATGCCCCCTGGTGTGTGCCCTCCTGATACCCCATGGTATGCCCTCCCAACACCTACCCCCCCCCAGTGTGTGTCCTCCTGACACCCCATGGTATGCCCTCCCAACCCCCCCCCCAGTGTGTGCCCCCCTAACACCCCATGGTATGCCCTCCCAACACCTCCCCCCAGTGTGTTCCCTCTTGACACCCCATGGTATGTCCTCCCAACCCCCCCAGCGTGTGCCCTCCTGACACCCCATGGTATGCCCTCCCAACACCTCCCCCCAGTGTGTTCCCTCCTGACACCCCATGGTATGCCCTCCCAACCCCCCACCCCAGTGTGTGCCCTCCTGACACCCCATGGTATGCTCTCCCAACCCCCCAAGTGTGTGCCCCCCTGACACCCCATGATATGCCCTCCCAACCCCACCCCAGTGTGCCCTCCTGACACCCCATGGTATGGCCTCCCACCCCCCCCCCCAGTGTGTGCCCTCCTGATAGCCCATGGTATGCCTTCCCAACCCCCCTACTGACCTCTGTACACTGCCCTACAGCCTACTGACCTCTGTACATTTTACTTTGTATGATACGTTTAATTCAGTTCTGTAAACAACACCTTATTTTCTGGCAGTGCCCCTCCCGAGACTAGACTCATAAAATCATATTTTATTTTTCCAATTAAGAAGGGTTCGGTGAATGCGCATATGAAGCTGGTGGGGTTCAGTACCTCCAACAAGGTTAAGAACCACTGTCCTAGCTTATTCTGAGTGAGAACCGTGTAGGCAATCAAACATTCTTATCAATAAGCCCGTTCTTGTAAGTCACAAAGCAGTTAGTCTCTATGTTTCACAGTAGCATAATGAAGTGCACCTCCGGTCCAGAGTTGGAAGATTCAGGAATATGCCAATGAACTGGTAAATTGATGGTATTAAAGAGAATGTATACAATGCAGCCACCCTGCCCCCTTGCCTCTCACATATACACTATATTACCGAAAGTATTGTGACGCCTGCCTTTACACACACCTGAACTTTAATGGCATCCCAGTCTTAGTCTGTAGGGTTCAATATTGAGTTGGCCCACCCTTTGCAGCTATAACAGCTTCAACTCTTCTGGGAAGGCTGTCCACAAGGTTTGGGAGCGTGTTTATGTGAAAGTTTGACCATTCTTCCAGAAGCGCATTTGTGAGGTCAGGCACTGATTTAGGAGGAGAAGGCCTGGCTCGCAGTCTCCATTCTAATTTGCCCCAAAGGTGTTCTATCAGGTAGCAGTCAGGACTCTGTGCAGGCCAATCAAGTTCCTCTACCCCAAATTTGCTCATCCATGTCTTTATGAACCTTGCTTTGTGCACTGGTCCAAATCATTTAGTGGAGGGGGGATTATGGTGTGGGGTTGTTTTTCAGGAGTTGGGCTTGGCTCCTTAGTTCCAGTGAAGGGAACTCTTAAGGTGTCAGCATACCAAGACATTTTGCACAATTACATGCTCCCAACATTGTGGGAACAGTTTGGGGATGGCCCCTTCCTGTTCCAACATGACTGTGCACCAGTGTACAAAGCAAGGTCCATAAAGACATGAATGAGCAAGTTTTGGGTGGAGAAACTTGACTGACCTGCACAGAGTCTTGACCTCAACCCGATAGAAAACCTTTGTGATGAATTAGAGTGGAGACTGCAAGCCAGGCCTTCTCGTCCAACATCAGTGCCTGACCTCACAAATGCACTTCTGGAAGAATGGTCAAACATTCCAATAGACACACTCCTAAACCTTGTGGAAGAGTTGACACTGTTAAAGCTGCAAAGGGTGGGCCAACTCAATATTGAACTCTACAGACTAAGACTTGGATGCCGTTAAAGTTCATGTGCGTGAAAAGGCAGGTATCCTTTTTTTGGTAATATAGTGTATTTACAATGCAGCCCCCCACCATAGTAACTGACTACAGGCAGATGGGCATGGACACATGCTATACAGAAACAGGAAGTGCTTTTGTATAGTGTTCCTGTTTCCTGGCAGCAGGAATTGCAGGCTGCGGGTGGCACAGTGAAAGTTTGCTGTATCGGTGCTGCAAAGGTGGCCAGCAAGCTTGAAGAGGGACAGCTGCCCCTCCTGGTGGTACTGATGCCCAGAGCTCTTCTTTTCTTATGTTTGGAAGTGATCAACAGTTGGCAAGCCACCAATTACTTCTATTGCTGCTGTTGTGGCCCTGCTCAATCCTCCATCACAGTTGCCTGTTTGTTTTTATTGCTGATGATGAGACTAGCATTGTAAAACCTTACCAGTCTTATAGTTGGCTTTTTTTTCAGGATGAAGAGTGGTAAGATTGCTGAATAGTGATGGGCTCGGGCGTGTATGTGTTCCCAAGGCCCGATCCCGCCAGGAAGCCAACACTGCACACCGCTAATCACAGGCAGTGAGACTTTTCCCGACTTTTACCCTTTGATAGCAGTAATTAAGTGTAGGGTAAAAAAAGTCTAAAAAATATCAAAATAAAAAAATAAAAACATGTCTAAATCCCCCAAACAAAATGTAATAAACTGCAACTTTCCATTTATAGGGTGGCTTCATTCGTTGTTTGTGTTCAGACTTTTTTTTTTCTTTATTTTAATCAGGTGATCTGGCTAGTAACACTTCCTATTTTAGGGTAGCTCCTTTATCTAAGAAGAAGCAGTGGAGACACCCTTGGACAGCAGCATTATCTGAAGAGGGTAGTGTAGAAGGACAAGTAGATTTAGAACCCCCAAGGTTCTGTTCTTTGACCTCTCCTATTTTCAATCTACACCTCCTTTCTGGGTCAGCTGATAGCCTCCCATGGCTTCCAATACCATCTCTACGCTGACGATACCCAAATCTATTCATCCACCCCTCATCTCACTCCCTCAATCTCCTTACGTATCACTAATTTACTAGCAGATATATCAGTCTGGATGTCACACCAAACTCAATCTATCCAAAACCAAACTTAGAATTTTTCCTTCACCACCTGCCCCTTCCCCTGATCTCTCTGTCAAAATTGATGGCACAACTATCAGCAGATCCCCGCATGCCAAGGTCCTAGGTGTAGTCCTGGATTTTGAACTCTCCTTCAAGCCCCACATCCAATCACTGTCCAAAACTTGCCGCCTCAACCTCCGCAACATCTCCAAAATACGCCCCTTTCTAATCAATGACACAGCAAGGCTCCTAGGTCACTCCCTGGTCATCTCGCACCTCGACTACTGCATTTCCCTTCTCAATGGCTTACCTCTACATAGGTTATCCCCCCTTCAATCCATCATGAATGCTGCTGCCAGACTCATCCATCTTAAAAATTTCTCAGTGTCAGCTACTGCTCTCTGTCAATCCCTCCACTGGCTTCCGCTCACCCAGCGAATTCAATTCAAAATACTAACAACAACTTACAAAGCCATCCACAATTTAGCCCCCAGCTACATCGCTAGCCTAGTCTCAAAATACCAACCTAATCACTCTCTTCGTTCCTCTCAAAACCTCCTGCTCTCTAGCTCCCTCATCACCTCCTCACATGCTCGCCTCCAGGACTTTTCCAGAGCCTCTCCAATCCTATAGAACTCCTTACCCCAATCTGTCCAATTATCTCCTACTCTATTAGCTTTTAGCAAATCCCTGAAAAACCTCCTCTTCAGAGAAGCCTATCCTACCCACACCTAACAACTGTACTTTAATTCTCTCCATCAGCTCATCCCCCACAGTTATTGCCTTTTGTTTCACTTGACCCTCCCTTCTAGAATGTAAGCTCTAACAAGCAGGGCCCTCTAATTCCTCCTGTAATAAACTGTATTGTAACTGTATTGTTTTCCCTTATATTGTAAAGCGCTGTGCAAACTGTTGGCGCTATATAATTCCAATATAGTAATTTAAGAAGCATTCATACTTGAGAATGCACCAGCGGTGGGGTTTTGTGATTAGCTGCGAGAGGCAGCCTAATTGAAAGCAATGGGAGGCTATTGGCCCAGATGGATGTACCGCCCACTATTATAAAACATTTGGAGACATACTACTCCCTCACTTAACCTCCTATGCTAACTCCATCAATACCAACTCCAACCTCCACCCTGAATAACTCACTGCCCACATTTTGGTTATACCAAAACCTGGCAAGGATCTATCCTGCTGCGGCAGCTATCACCCTATCTCCCTTTCAAAGCTTGAGGTTAAGCTGATTGCTAAGGTTCTAGCCACCAGAATTATGCCACTAATCCTGAAATGGATCTCACCAGATCAGACGGGTTTTATCAATGGACGAGAATTGCGTGATAATTCCCTCTGTTCCCTATCCCTGATCCACTTTGTGCAGAGCCACCCCCAGCCCACCCTCTTACGCTCAACGGATGCTGTAAAAGCGTTTGATAGGATGGACTGGGACTATCTTCTGACGACTCTTCGTTTTTTTTGGCCTTGGACCTAAAATGCTAGCCCGGATATCATCCCTTTATTCTACCCTTTCAGCCCGTATCAGGATTAACGGTACCCTTAGCGACTCTTTCACCTTGCACAATGGAACCAGACAGGGATGCCAATTCTCCCCCATCTTTTATGCTATTTCCCTTGAACCTTTCCTTACCACTGTCAGACACAATGTTAACATTAATGGAATTAAAGTAGGGCACATAATACACAAATATGCTGCTTATGCGAATGACATACTCTTTTACATCCAACAGCCACACATCTCACTGCCCAACCTCATGTCAGCTTTCCACACCTACCAATCCATTTCTAATTTTAAAATGAACATGTCCAAAACTGAGATATTGAATATCAACATCCCTCATTCAGTTGCTCACACTTTGATAACCTCCTTTCCCTTTCGCTGGCAAGAGCATAGTTTATAATATCTGGGCATCCATCTCACCCCAAAACTCCATATGCTTTTCCGTTATAACTATGTTCCGATACTGAATGGATCTGCACCATTGGTCATCCATACCTCATTCTTGGCTAGGGAAAATAAGTGTAATTAAAATGAACATCCTACCACGTGTTCTGTCCCTGTTCCAAATGTTGCCTCCTGTGTGTGCCAGTGGGGCTCTTTTCGGTCTTACAAATGTTGGCTTGTCGTTTTATTTGGAAGAGAAAACACCCGAGAGTATCCAGAACAGTGCCATACCGTTCTAAAACACTAGGCGGACTAGCCCTCCCACATATGAAGTCATGCTATCAGGCCATAGCACTGTCCAGGATTTCAGACTGAAAATATGCGGGCAATGCAAAACTCTGGGTACAGTTGGAACAGCACCTAAGTGGCTCTGACCTGTCGATTATGCCATGGATACCTCGTGCCTTCAGATCTCTCTCTTCCTCATGTTCACCCCCTACTATCTCCACATTGGACATCTGGGACTCCCTACACAAACGATTTTCCTGGAGATACAACTCACCACTCCTGCCTCTCCTGGACCATAAATTCTTCCTCCTTGGTTCTATGGACCCTGGATTTAAACTATGGAAAACTGACTCACCTTTGTTACTCCACCATGTTACCCAGGACCAATCGCCTAAACCTTTACAATATATCTTAGGATCACACCCAGCTACTCCTTTAGACCAGTGGAGATATAACCAATTATTAAGATTCATACGATCTCTACCTTGCCCTCTATGAAACGTAAACAATCTTAATCCGGTGCAATCCCTCTTTCACCAGAACCGCCCCCTATCACATGCAATCTCACAATTCGATAAAGCCCTTCTTTCTTTACACTGTTCTCACCACCCTGATTACATATCCAAATGGGAACAAGACTTGAGTGAACCACTCACAGATGCGCAGAAGTCCGAAATCTTATGCTTGGCCTTGACCTCCTCCATATCCACCAGAACTGTGGAAAATTACTACAAGCTCTTAACTAGATGGCATTACACGCCATCTAAATTACACGCAATGTTCCCTTCTCATTCTCCTCTATGTTGGAGGAATTGTGGCTTCACGGCCAGCCAAGCCCATATATGGTGGAGTTGTTTCCATATCCGCTCCTTTTGGAGCTCCATTCTTCATCACATAGAACTGATTACTGGGATCACTATCCCCTTTGACCCTTGGACAATTCTGTTTCATTGCACACTAAAACGGTCGGCTTGTATAAACAATCTATTATCCCACACCTTCTCAATGCCGCTAAAGTTCTCTCGTTGGCCCTCCTTGAGGAACTGACCTATATCTCTAGAGGTATAATGCATAAGCATTTCAAAATATGGGCCCACTGGTTGGAGTTCAAGAACTCGTCCCTGTATAAACACGGATCCTTAGGTCTCCCTGAGTTTAGCTGATGTACTGTACTTATTTGTTGTCTGATGTACCTTCCTCCCTATACGCCTAATGCTTCTTGTTTTGAACTTTTAGAATAAAGTTGCCAGTTTCCGACATTTACCTTCTCTATCTCTCCCCCTAATCCTCCTCTTCTTTTTTTAATTTTTCTCTAACTCTTCCCTACCTTTCACCTAAAAACCTACCCTCACTTTTTATAACTCTCCATACAGGATGTTATGAGCGACATTGAATTTACTCTTTTTACCTACCTGGAACCTAGATTATCAATGGATATTACCGTTGTTATTTCTCCATTCGGTTCCTTCTGTTACACTGTTATTTGTATTTTCTTTTGTATCTGGTTTTTGTACCTATTACCTTCAATAAACAAATATTCAAAAAAAATTTTGGTCAACTAAAATCTCCAGTACCAGTGTTAATTTTGATGACGAATATATTTTCGCCAACTAAATTAACACTAAGTGGTTATATACATAAAATTATATCATAATATATTCAAACAGTATGGATGAGATTTCCTGATACTGGAATGAGTATCCACCTGCATAGACTATTTACTGTTCCTCATCCTATAGTATGCTATATGTGCCACCAATATATACCAATTGGTCTGCTACATCGAGACCTGAAGATCTTATGGGAAAGAATCATGGAAGTGGAAAGTCTTGTGCTCTAAAGTACCACATTGCACCACTTGATTTGGACATGCAATCTTTCAAATTGCAAGTGACATACTAGCAAGAAAGGTCAGATAACCTTAAAAATGGCTCTAGACAAAATAACTTTTGTATTGTAGGCATGACAGAATGACCCTAAATACCCTAAAAACCTTTAACCCGTAACATTGGGTCATCAATGCATAGATACCCAGGCCTAATTTACCAGTGTCCACTTGCATCACTTAACACCAAAAAAATTGATGTCCATAGCAATTGGTTTCCTATTGTCATATCTTACAGCAGCCACTACCTAATAGAACTCTGTAACTGAGCTAATGTCTGGTACAGGTGCTGGCTTATAGTATATACATGTATATACAGAGGGCATATGGGAAGAGGGGTTAATGAGAACTAGATTAGGTCAACATTTATAGATGTCCTAGCTCCTACTGAAGAGACTCTTTCTTGCCAACTTGGCACACTCCATGGCATTAAAAAACCCACAAATCACCTGCACCCAATAAAAACACAAAGTATCACAATTAGTATTGAAAAGCTGCTAGCACAATTCTGGTAAAGAAAACAGCGATTGTAAAACTTAAACGCAGCGTTTAAACACGAATAAGTCCAAATGTTTAAAAAACATTGCATTTAAAAGTCCAAAAAGTGCAGGTCCACACAGAAAGGGTGTTGGGAAGGATACATCACCGAAGGAAAGGTTCACACTGACCCTTACCCCAAATGATGGACTACTTGATCAATAGTAGTCAAATACGCTTAGAAATACTCAACTCCAGCTTTCCACTCATGAAAGATGACAAAAATACTAAGTGCTGAGAAGATCCACAGGATCTCACAGCATAAGCATATGGGAATAAGCAGGAAGAGGCTTCATTGGGATGTATTACTGATAAAGTATTTATTTAAAAAGAGAGCCAAATAACTCACAAACATAGTACTCCATGGCATATCCTGCTTGCTTGGGAACTGAAGCAGCAAACTGCCTGGACCAGTCAATCAGTTATGGTGAGGACCAAATATTGTTAAAACACTTGATGTCTTCATGTGTACCCTTGAACTGTTGCACTTACATTTATGGATAATTTTCTAGCCTGAATATTTTGCCAGATGGCTTTGTAAGCTGGCTAATAACTTTGTTGATGCTGTTTTAAATTGTTGCATGTGACTTCTAGTGTTAATTTAACCTCCCTGGCGGTCTGATTATGTCAAAGCAGTGCATTGTTTTGCATGGGAATCTGTTGTTTTATATTGTAGGCCTGTAATTCTTAGGAAAAAAAACAGTCAAAGTGAATAAAAATTATTAATAAATTAATTGATAAATTAATCAATTAAATTAGTAAATTAATTAATAAATTATTAATAAAAATTAATAATAAAAATAACAGGAATAAAATGGTGAAAGTGCAGGCAAGGCACTGAACAAAGCACTAGGGACAAAAATTTCCCACCCAGTTCCACCCCCCTGCGTTGCGGCACTCGCAGGGAAGGGAACTCGGAAGACGCATACCGCTACCTATCAGGTTTAGAAACCGGAAGTGACTTTCAGATGAGAATAACTAACTGTGCATGCTGATGCGTTTCAACATGGGCCGCTATTTGTTCAAATAGCTTTCCTAATGTGACCGAACATGAAACAGTTGGACATCTTCTTACATCCACGTAAGTCTTGAATTTTACATTTAATTTAGCAGTAAAATGACCTTAAAGACTGAATAACAGTATTACATTTCTATTATTATTGTAATATAGTAAATCTAGCGAGTAACCTGCAGGTAGAAGGTGGCGATGGCCATCTTGCTACACCCCGCACTGCTCAGCAAAAAACTGATTATATAGTGAAATAGACTATTTTACTCGGTTGCAGTGATATAGTCTATTTCAGTATATAAGGTGAATTTGTAAGAACATGTCTGCTGCTGCTTCATGTTCTGTCACGTTAGGAAAGCTATTGCAATGCATAGCACCCATGTTGGAGCCCATGGAACATGCGCAGTAAGTTTTCTCGTACCAATATCACTTCCGGTTGCAGAATCTGACAGGTAGCGGTATTCTAATAGAACACCAGCATCGGCCAGAGGACATCAGGGGATCGTAGGAACGAGGTAAGTTTCACTACAGGGTAACCAACAGTGTGGCTCGGGGTTATTGCTTTTGGTACTGAAAAATAATCCTGAGCCACACTCGGGATTCCCGCCAGGAAGGTTAAGTATCACAACCTACATTATTTAGCTAAAGTCGTTGCATCACTTTTTTTGGAACTCCTTTTAAGTTTCATGGCATAAAGTCTTTCTGCTTGGCCGGCTAGATAAAATTGGAGAGTTACTCATCATTGCTATTACACAGTGAATGGAGCTGACACTTTTGGTACACCAGTCACTTTTCACAACATATCACCTTTTATGCTTGAGGAAGCAGTCACATTACAGTCATATTGCAGTAAAACAACCTTGAGTTTTCCATTTCCTTCTAACAATGCTTAAAAAGCCCTACGATTTTAAACTTCAGAAGTCTCTGAACAGTCATGTAGAAAACATTACAGGTCTGTTGCTATTGCAACAGTAATTTGCAGCAACTTAACATTCAAAAATTGTTGCATTGTTCTTGGCTATTAATTCCATTGACATTGTGTAGAGCTTTGCAGTGTTGTTTTGTTATTGTAGATTGGGTTGATATGTAATGCAGTTTGGGGTCATCTGGTATCAGGCAGTGAGGTGTTTTGGTTAACTTTGTTCAAATTTATCCTGCATGTACTGGATGGCACTTTCACAAAGGAACATTTAGTGCAGGCATCTCCAACCTGACAATTTTTTCTTTTTTTGCTGGGGAGAAAGGAAGTCGAGTCGGGGGCTCGACCACAGAGGCAGCCTCGGACGGGATCATCCACTAGTTGTGTTAAATTAGTGCTGGGGGGGGGGGGGGTGCGGCTGCACGGGAAAGGCGCGGTGGCGTTTTATTACTTATATACCTTAGCTAATAGTATATATTTTATATTCGGCCCGAGAGAATTTCTGTACACTGAATGTGGCCCAGAGAAGCCAAAAGGTTGGACACCCATGATTTAGTGTATGCCCGCATACACTATTGTTGGGATTTAAATGGTTTTCCACGTGTTTAAATCCAGCATTCACATGGCTCAGACAATACTTACTAGTTGATTAGATTCAACACAGCTCAAATGCAGTCTAAAAGACCCCAAAAATAAGATTTCACCTAACTTACATGGAGCCAGACTACATGTTTGGCTAGTTGGCAGTCTTCATTTCTACCAACAAGGATGCTAAGGTGCAACTTCATCAATAGGAAAGTCATGACTTTTATTACATAGAAAATACAATTCTGCTTGAGAAAGCCAATAGGCAACAATTTTAATTTGGAAATGTTACTTTAAATCCAATAATTAGTTAGCAAATTTGTTAGCCCACTTCGTACAATCAGTGCTACCATATTATTATCTGAAACAGATGAACTTGGTTTATTCTGAAACAATAGCTTAATGTTTTTTATCTTATTATGCCACACTATTCATTATAGGTTTTATTTACTAAAGGCAAACATAATTAGTAAATGAGGTAAAGCTTCACTTTGCTAAGTATACAGTACTCAATCACGTGCAAGGAAAAGAAAAAAAAAAAACAGCATTTTTGATAGCACATGATTGGATGATGGAAGTCAGCAGAGCTTCTGCTCATTTACTAAGCTGTGGAGCAACTGCCCTTGCTGAGTGCAACTGCACTTTGCAAAGTGCATATTCTATTTGCCTTTAGTAACTCAACCCCTATGTGTCTTTTATTGTCAGACAGGCCCGCTATCAGAGGGGACAGTCCATAGACAAGTAGGAGCCTGGGCATCCTGAGGGACCAGCAGCCAGGATGCAGTGGAGTTTGGAGTGGTGGGCGGATCGCACGTGTGTGCTGGGAGTGGTCATGGCCCACTGGCAGGCAGACTCCGGTCAGCAATAGCAGTGTGCCCTGGGCTTTGTGAGGTAGGTGGGGCCAGATGGTGCCTGTGGAGGGCCCTGTGGAGGAGAAAGAAGAAGAGGAGGTGGTCAGGGTAGAGGAGCCACCCTGCTCTTTGTTGCAGCTGCCGCAGGAGATCTTGGTGGAGATGGGACAAAGGCTCAGCTACCCCTCCTGGCTCTAGATCCTCTCCTCTGACACCATATGGAGGAGCCGCTGCTGGTCAAGTGAGAGCTGGGAGGACTTGTGCTTCCCAAGGTGTGTGTTACACTGCCTCCCACCTGCCTCGCTTTCCCACACCTGTCCCACTGCCCCCTCCTGTGATGCAGTGATGAGCAGATTTGTAGGGGAGAAGGTGGGCAGGGCCCTGTGGAATGTTGGTGATCAGGTCTCGCTGAGAGGCTAAGCCAGGTGCTGGTCCAGGCTCCAGGGTGGATATTGACCAAGTTTAAAATGTCACGCTCTAACACAATCAGTGCATCCACCAGTGCCTTTTCATGCATGGCTAGGACAGGCTTTGTGATGTCAGCCGATAGCAGGCTTCATTCGCTGTTTGCTGAAAACGGGTCAGTTAGTTCTGCACTCCTGTGATCCACAAGAGAAGTACAGCCAAACAAGCTGTACTTCTCTTTTAAGGTAAAAAACCTTCTACCTTTAGGACCATTTTAAAATGATAGTCTTTTTTAAAATAGATAGAATTCTAGTCTTAATAAACCCAACAATTACAACTTCTATCTAGCAAAATAACTAGTAAAGAGTATTTACAAGATTTTGGTGACCTATCAATGTATAGTACTGAAAAAAGTAAAGAAGGGATGAAGTCACGTGACTCATGACATAACGCATAGGGTGTGTACTAAGTGGAGGCATACCGGAAACAAGGCGAGTGGATGACCTCGCTGCTCTTGAAGTTTTGCTTTTATACACTGTTAAAAAGTGAGTATAATAGCTGTATTTTTTTTAGTACAATAAATATTTTAAAGTGATACTACACCATGAGGAGTCGGTCTTATGTATCCATCTAATGCGGATCACATCAGGAAGGGAACCCCTGGAGCACCATAGGGAACCCCTTTACCATAGAGACCAAACAGCCAGGCTGAATACACGAGTACGCCTAGAGGCAGGAGGAAATATACAGAGGATCAGGAAAATATACTATTACAACAGTAAGTGAGAGGCTAATAAGCACATAGGTGTCACAACGCATGAAAGAAGAGATATCAGACAATTTGTACTGGTGAAGGGACATACTTGAGTTTCACAACAACACTTTTTAAGTGCATAAAATTACAAATGAACTGTTCTTTATAAATAATATACCTATGGCATTATCTTATATGGTACTTGTATACGGCCAACCAAGAGTAGCACCGTTTCAACTTTTCTATTGCACTGATTTACCTTACCTTGCACTAATTTATTCACATATATTTAGTTAGGTTTGTTTGCGCCTGGGGAGCGCAGAGCGGTGATTAGTGGTGCAGTGTGTCAGAACAACACATTGCACCACTGATCGCCGCACTGTTGATGCTCATGCTCATTATTATTATGCTCATCTTCAATCTATGACGTAGGCTCTTTACCACCTGATGAGCTGTGACCAATCACAGCTGATCACAGCGGTAACCAGGAAGCGCTGGTAATCGCCTTTCTTCAGTTTGCGCTGACAAGGCGCGAGTAGAGGACAGCCGATCAGGGGCTCCCCTTACAGGGGGGGGCCTGCACTAATAAACGGTGCATTGATTATTAGTGCAGCCCTCATCACAGGTGCCCACAACAGATGCCAATCAGTACCCATCAGATGCCAGTCAGTGCCTCCCCATCAGTGCTGCTTATCAGTGCCATCTATCAGTGCCCATCAGTGCAGCCTATCAGTGGCCATCAGTGCCGCCAGTCAGTGCCCATCATTGCCACCCATCAGTGCCACCTATCAGTGCCCATAAGTGCCGCCTATCAGTGCCCATTAGTGCTCCATATCTGTGCTGCCTATCAGTGCCCATGAGTGCTGCATATCAGTGCTGCCTATCAGTGATGCATATTAGTGCCTCCTCATCAGTGCCACCTTCTCAGTGCCACCTAATCAGTGCCGCCTCATCAGTGCCTGTCAGTGAATTTTTCAAAAATGTCAGTCTTTTTTAATTTGTTCAGCATAAAAATAAAGATCCAGTGGTGATCAAATACCACTAAAAGAAAGCTCTATTGAGGACTACTTAGCAACCAGCAACTTTTTAGACAATAAACACTTAGGTCCGGACTGTATAACACACGACAGAGTACAGAGTGCAAGGGTCAAGTTTATGTAGATTGATTCAACGTATAATATAGTTGTCAGGAATGAGCAGCTAGGATGGCCAAATCTGGCATACCGTATATACTCGAGTATAAGCCGAGTTTTTCAGCACATTTTTTTGTGCTGAAAACGTCCCCCTCGGCTTATACTCGAGTCAAAAAAAAAAAAAAGTTCCCGGCCGCTCAGACGTGTTTAAGATTTAAAAATGGCGCCGCCCGGCGTATGCATGTCACCGCGCATGCGCCGCCACCGCTCGGACAGGCCGGAAATAGCCGGACGTTTACCAGATGTCTCAAGCGGCGGCAGCGCGTGCGCAATGACGTGTCGGGGCCGGGCGGCGCCATTTTTAAAATGAAGGCGCCTCTGGAACAGGTAAGTGAGACAGCCGCACTAGTATGCCCGCAACCTCTTGTACCATGCTTGCCACCCTGAATTCTCCTGTACATGCCAGCCACACTGCATTCTCCTGTACGAGGCCAGTCACACTGAATTCTCCTGTACCATGCTTGCCACAGTGAATTCTCCTGTACCATGCCAGCCACACTGCATTCTCCTGTACAATGCCAGTCACACTGAATTCTCCTGTACCATGCTTGCCACACTGAATTCTCCTGTACCATGCCTGCCACACTGAATTCTCCTGTACCATGCCTGCCACCCTGAATTATCCTGTACATGCCAGCCACACTGCATTCTCCTGTACCATGCTTGCCACCCTGCATTCTCCTGTACCATGCCAGCCACACTGCATTCTCCTGTACCATGCCAGCCACACTGCATTCTCCTGTACCATGCCCGCCACCCTGCATTCTCCTGTACCATGCCCGCCACCCTGCATTCTCCTGTACCATGCCCGCCACCCTGCATTCTCAACCTAAGCTTATACTCGAGTCAATCATTTTCCCATCTTTTTGTGGTAAAAGTAGGGGCCTCGGCTTATACTCGGGCCGGCTTATACTCGAGTATATACGGTAGCTACACTAGAAAACAGGGATGAGAGCAGACCATATAAAATATACAGTATAATAATGGGGAATACAAGAAAACAAGGTAAAACTGGAGGTGCAGGGAACATTTAGGAAAAACCCAAAACTGTTATCAAGCACAAGAGAGAGAAGGAACAAGGCAGCAGGGTGTGGGTAAAAGTACTAGGCTGAGAGCACATTTAAAAGTTAGGAACAATATTGGCCAGCAGTATCTTGCAACAAGCAAAACACTGGAGCAAGGTGTAACAGCAGAAGAGGGACTAAATACCCTCCTAACAGCCATCACCAGGTGGAGCTGATAACTGGGACCTGCTGGCTGCTGGGAGACACCCACTGGTGGACACCGGAACTTCAAACTTCTCCTCTAGGAAGCACAATCTAATCAGGAGGTGATTCAGGTCCTGACAATAGTGTATACAGTACAATGGACAGGAGTGTATGCACTGGTGTTCAGTGGTGTGCATGGGTGCAGGGTTTTCACTGAAGGAGGGAAGGTCACTGTGCTCTGACCCACACTGCACCCATGGATGAATCGTCCCTTGTTGACAGTCAGGGATGATTAGTGCGGTGGTGGGGGCAGTTACAGGCACCAATCTTCCTGTAAAGCTTTTAATGAAGCAGCTGACAGCTGCGGGAGGAAGAGGAGGAGAAGCCTGTAAGTACCCCCACCACCAACCCCCCCTGTGGCCTCCTGTGTCCTCCTCCAACCCCCCTGTGTCTTCCTCTGGCCCCCCTCGTCCCTGTCAGGAAGGATGAACAGAGAAAAGAGTCGTTAAATATGTCATTTACCTGCCATTCCTTTTCTTAATGAACAGTTTACAATGCTTCATGAATGAACAGGACCCTCTATATGCAGTTTATTCATCTTTAGGAATCTCTGCCCTCCATCTCTTTCTCTGTCTCACCAAAAAGAATTGCAATAAATTATAAATTATAAATAATAATAACAAAAATTGTAAAAAGAAAAAAATTAAATAAAAACAAAAAAAACACTGACACTGTCCACTGTACAACCCCCCCCCCCCCAAAAAGCATTGTGAAAATAAATTGTAAAAAAAAAAGTAAAAACAAATTATTTGTAAAAAGATAAAAAAATAGCACTGTGAAAAAAATTATTAGAAAAAATTGTAAAAAATATTAAAGAGTAAAATTGGAAAAAATAATAGAAAATAAAATACGAAAAACAAAAAACTACTGACGCCATCCACTACCCTACTGACAACATCCACCTGTCCACTTCCATCCCCCTCAAAGCATTGTAAAAAAAAAAAAAATGTTAAAAAAATTATAAAAATAAATAAAATAAAAATAATAAAAAAATAAAATAAAAAAATCTGACACTGTGCATTGCTCTACTGACACCTTCCACTGCCCTACTGACACCATCATAAAAACAAAAAACAAACAGAGGGCGCACTGGCCTAGCACATTATCCTGAATAATAGGCTTTATTAAATATAAGTGCATACACTCACAAACAAAAGTTTAAAAAGGCACATCAAATCCGAACATCTGGAACTATCTGTATCACGTGGACAGGTAAAATGTCCTCAATAGATGATGGCTAACGCGTTTTCGAGGCTTAGCCCCTTCTTCAGAGCCAACAGGCCATGTCTAAAATGCTCATTTATATAGCAAACTACCTATACCACCTAGGTGTGGTCTAAAACAACTCCTCCTAAGTGGGTGTACATCCATATAATGTTACCCCTACGGTCCAACCTGGTCTAACCATGTCTCTAATTGCTCCGTTAGAGACTCTATTTTCATAGTAATATATGCTACAATGAATCATATGTACATGTACTCAACATACTAAAATAGCTTACCCAAGGTTGTCCAGAGGGGTGCTGCATCTTGTGATAAACGGTGGGTAAGTGGCATGCTGTGACTATCCCATGATTGTGGCACATTCCGTGGGTAAAACTTTGGAGGTGATCAAGAGTGACATCTCTATGGGACCAGGATGGATTTACCAATAATATATTATAATGGTGGACTTTATTACTTTTCCGGGGAGCCGGGGTCTCTAAGTGTAGCTGGAACGCATGCCACCGTATCCCGGAAGAGCGTCCGCATCATGCATTCCAGACTGTTAAGGTCACTTCCGCCCACGTCACTTCGGCGTCTCTCCTGTGTTATTAATCTTAATAATTAATATTAATAACTTGGTGAACCCACTCTGCAGGCTCTTAGCTGGCTTTCCCAGATGGGCAGCAGCCTTCCAGGCTGGGATTTCCTCCTTCAGGATAGGCCTCAGATTATTTAAGGGCTCTCTCTCTCCACCTTCTGGGCCCACCTCCCCAGGGATTGGCTAGAGTTCCATAAATATTCAAACTCAGGATCTGCCTCTTCCAGCCCACTACATTTTTGAGCCAACTAGAAGTAGTAGATCCTGTATCCTGTGGCTATTATGATACGTCAGATAGTTTGGAGGTTTGGCAGTTATGTCAAACAATGTGTTTCTGCCCGGCTTATGAGGTCATTATGATCATGATGTCAGGGGATGAGGTAGAGCCAATTCTTTGCTCACTGATTGGTGGATAGTTCTTTAAATATTTTTCTGTTCTGCACCGCACTTGTCACATGCCTGATGAAGGGGTACTGCGAGGCTCTGTATTGCCGCTTTTGTGATCACTGAATTAAACTTTGGACCTGTTTTGGAGATCCCCGGTGTGCTGGTGACATACCTCTTGCTTTGAATGTCTTCAGTTTCCAGCCAGGGGTTTCTGCAGCAGACACTTGTGTAAATAAACATGTGCAAATAACAATTCCTAAAGTGTGTGTGCTGAAAATAAGTGTCAGTGAATACTGATATCGACAATTGATATACTAAATTTAAAGACAAATGCAAAGGTAAAGCCTTAACATATGTAAAGTATACACACAATTTAAAAAGTGACTGAAAATGTACCAATCATTATCAAAGTGAGTCCATGAAAAAACGTGAAAGAAATTAAAAACTTCCAATGCTCATCCAAGAGGTGCATAAATCCCTTCACCCAAACTCCGAAAGTGACTGGTGTCTGAAAGATCCAGAAAGGTGACACCTCTGAATGTACTGGCCTCTCACCTTACAGCTGTAAGGTTACAGCATAAATAAATAGCTTTCCCTTTAAATTCTTCTCACTGCTTCCCGAGGTAATCCTGTTGTAAACCCAGCTGATGGAGAACTGTGATAGGGGGGGACGGGTATCCCATCTGTAATGATCTGGCAGGCTCTCCAAATGTATCCTCCGTGAGGTAATGGGTATAAAAAGGAAAGAAGGCTCCCAATAGTGTAAAAGTATTTCACAATATATTGGAATCAAATGTAGCTGAAAACACTCACATTTCAAAAATTAGCATAGAGTACATCATCTACGAGCCGCAAGCTCGTCACCTGCACACATTTCCGGTATGCCTATCGCTCGGTCCTAACGCGTAGCGTCATGCCCATATGACTTCATCAGGGGAAGTGTATATCAATTGTTGATATTTATTCTTTGCAGTATTCACTGACATGCATTTATTTTCAGATTATTTGCACATTTTTATTTACACATTTGCTGGTAAATGACAGCGCAGCACCACTGTTCTTCATCATTTCACTTTTAGTTATGGATTGGCTAATCGGTGCCTGCAGCAATCAGTTACACTTATCACCATACAGTGATAGCGCGGGAGTACCGTTTTATCTGTACACACTTACTACTACAGTCACTTTCAGGAATGTGTGCTTTGGGAATATTGTGCTTGCACCCCCTAGTGCTAAACTTCTCAGCCATGCCCCTGTCAATGTGTCCCACCTAAAAGGCTCAGTGGTCGTGAATTTAAGTTGTCAGGTGGGCAGAACATGATGGGGAATCCTGAGACTAGATCTTTCTTGCCTGTAATCGATAATTGACATCAGATGGCAGCAGAGATGTATAGTAACTAAGTAGAACTACTTCACTACTGTACTTAAGTACCGAAAGGCGGTATCTGTACTTTCCTAGAGTAGAATTTTTTTCCTCCTACTTCCACTTTTACTTCACTACATTTTTTCGATGATTTCAATACTTCTACTCCGATATTTTTTTTTTTTGTGCTGCATAGTTACTCGTTACAATTATAAAAATTACCACTGCCATAACAGTAGATGGCAGGTTTAATGAAGTTCAAAAAAATGTGTATAATGTCATGTGTAAATCAGCGCATACGAAAATAAATGCTACTGTATGTATAAATAAAATGGTCTACATATCTGCTGTTAAGGGGAAAGAGAACCTCCCCCAACCAAGGAGAGTCACAAGCGTAAATAGACCTCTTTTCTGGTAAGAGGCTGATTTTGCTTTTTTCACTGGAAGTTGAGAGCACAGGTTTTGCAGTTTTTTTTCACTGGAGGAGTATATTTGGATATTATTTTGCACTTACCTTCATCCGCTGGGTAAGGGGGAAATCCACAAGGTGGTGGGAGTCTGCACCTATTATTTGGAATAGCACCCCTGTTTGATTCCTGCACCTTTGAAAATATATTCATCTTGTTTTGTCACATGCATATGGTATTATGGCATTATGGCATTATATATATATATATATATATATATATATATATATTATATATGGACTTTTTATTGACTTTGATTTCATACACTCTTCCTTTATTTCATTATTGGAATATATTGTTGTATATCACATTGGTTTATATATGATTTTGCGCACAAATAAGCTGTGGAGAAAAAAAAACATGCAGGAAAGAGAAGGAGGGATGCTTTAAAGGGGAAAGGGAGGGACATACTTTATCTGTTTTTGTTTACAAAAAGTTACAGCCAAAGGAATTGTGATTGTCCTTTAGGTTAATCATTTGAAATAATAAAAAAAATTATGATGTTCAAACTTTTGACTTCTTTCTTAATAACTACATAGCACAGTACTTGTACTTTTACTTTCAGTACTTGAGTAGCAATTTCTTTTTTAAAAAATACTGGCACTTTTACTTTCAGTACTTGAGTAGCAAAATTTAAAAAAAACTACTTGCAATACTTAAGTACAAAAAATGTTGAATACTTTAGTACTTCTACTCAAGTCACTTTTTGATAGAGCACTTCCACTTCTACTCAAGTCACTTTTTGATCAAGCACTTGTGCTATTACTCAAGTATGGGTTTTGAGTACTTTATACAAGTGTGGATGGCAGTGGGCAGATTCCAAAGCTGCTGTTGGACTGAATAGCAGCTATGAAATCTGCAAGCTGCCATCTGCTGTCAATCACAGCCAAGGTTGGCCTAATTGGGATCTAGGCTGTCAGAGTTTCCCATCAGGCTCCACCTACTGTCAGTTCAATGTGACCTGAGTCATGCTTGCTAGGAAGTGAGCGGCCTTCATCCAAGCAACCAATGAAGTAAATGTAGAACACGTTCAAATATGTTTTAAAAATATTTAACATATAACACCCCCATCCAACTGTACAACAACTTTGTGTGAGTTGGTAATAATTACTGCCAGTCTGCTTATTTGCAAACTGGCAGTAATTCTTATAGCTATACTGACAAATTCAGTGGCGGTAGTCAGAACTACCTGAATCTTGCGCACATGTTGGTACCAGAACTGACTCAAGACTTTTATGAACAAGGTGCAAGTCATGTTAAAGGGGCCATACTGTCAGAAGGGGAAGATTACTGAATTTCCACGTATTTTTCAGGTATTTTTTGTATTTACAGCATGTTTAAGGAGTTAAAACATTGAGAAATGAACATGTATTCCAGAGGTGTAATAAGTGTGTTTTTTTTTGTTTTTGTTTTTTTACCTAGACATATACTGAAACTAGCAAGTTAGCTAGGTGCATGATATGGATGGAAATGAGAGCCTCTCTGCAGGCTAAATTTGACTGGAGCACAGATTTATGGCGTAGCGCCCTCCTAGGTAGGTGCTAGGTAAAACATATCTGTGACCCTGTTCTGCTTAAGAGGAGGGTCTGATCTACTAGTTTAGCCTGTCATATGTTTGTAAGTGTGTTTCACTGGGTCTAAGGGAACATCCCCACTGCAGACAATGAGGGACCTTATTGGACAGTGGAGGAAACCTAGCCAGTGGCACACTCTGCTTTATGTCAGTTCCAGTGGGAGGGCATTCCTGCAATGCATCCTGGGATTGGACATAACTAAGAGGGGAGCATGTGACAGGGTGTCTTTGGGAGGGAAACCCGATCCCGGGAGGGGGGTGGCGGCTGTCTCTCCTCCTGTTGCAGAGGAAGGCGGTCCAGCAAGTCGGCCTAGGGACCAGGGGTTGAGCTGGGCTGCAGAGGATCCAGTGTGTGCTGACCAAATGGAGCTGCTGGGCAGGATTCTTCTGGAAAAACAGTATCGTGAGTACTTAAGCATCTGCCCAGGGGTCTGCCTAAGAGAGGGGACTACTCCAGAGAGGTCAAGGGGATCAAGGAGCCAGCTAACCTGGAGTGTTACAGTAAAGGGGGTGCCAAGTTGTAAAGCCCTGAAGATTAGGGGTTAAAGGGGGTGCCAGGAAGGGCCCTGAAGTTGCTCAGCAGTGCAGTCTTCTATTAAAGTCAGCTACCTCAGGAAAGGAGTGCCTTAGGAAGCTTATAGGACTCTTTCACAGTCAAAGGTGAAATAGAGTAAGCAGCTTAGCAGTGACTAGCTCAAACAGCGTCAATCAGCATTAGGCAGCGTTAACCAGCATCAGTCAGCATTTTTTGTACAGTCCCTGCCTTTTTGTGCATAGTTCAGTTATTGGACTGTCCCACTCATCCCTTCTCCTATTCAAGTTACAAATAAAAACTAAAAAAAAAACAAAGAAACCCGACTGGTCCTTGTCTGAGGTAAAAACACTTGGAAACATGTCAGAATGGTCTACGGTTGGTAATGGTAGGTAACCCAGGGGAACCCACACACAGCAGCTCCCATGAGAGTAGTGCTACAATGGTTTAGGCATCAGGTGATTACATAGGTGCTCTTTAGCTTACCAGCCCATCTGGCTTGTGCCAGCCTTACCAATGTGACAGTAACCGCTGTCTATTAATATTACTGGAAAGAGTTATGTGCAGGTGCAAGATTTAAAAAAAGATACAAACAAGAAACCAGCAAATTCTTTATGCTACATATTGATTTACTGCTATTTTTCCCAGTGTAATTGTAATGTTGTCAATCTGTCTGCTTAATCATCTGAATCAAATGGTGCAAATTAATTAAACATTGCACATATTTTAAATCTCATACAGGCAGAAAACATTGCAGTGTTTTATCTTTAATTAGGCCCTGATGATTGCGTCTGATAGTCCTAATAAAAGTGACTATTGATGGCATCTCCCCGTTAGGCCTGCTGCCCCTTCTATGGCTGAGGTACGTTCTGTGTATTGCATGGCACACAACCTCCTGTCACAAGCTTGGCAATAGGCAACAGGGTTGACACAGCATGGAAGGAGACAGACGTGATCAATGTAAACCGTGTAAGGTTTTCTCAGAAATCGATGGATCCTGCACATCGCTCTCCTAGCTCGGCTGAGGCAGCACATTCAATCTTTGATGTTTAGCTCGCTAGCTGCGTATCCTGCGGCCTGCTTACTGAAAGGACCTCTCCTGAATGTTAATTTTATATGATGATTGTCTTTATTTTCCATCCTTCATCTTTAGGCCTCTACCTCTTTTTTTCCATTAATTCACAAATGTTCCTTTCTTATCACTATAAGTCTTTCATCTGTCTCTTCCCTGTCACACTTTCTATCTTCTCATCTCTTATCACTCATTATCTTTTTTCCATCTACTTCTGTGCTCACTTCCATCTGTTACATTCTCTCCTTTTATCTCTATCTCCTGTATTTTTTTCATAGTAGTCCTATTCCATGACTGCCTATCTCGTCCTTTTTTTTCTGCTTGTCCCTTGTTCTCTCAATAACTTTCCTTCCTAATTCTCCTATGACCCTGTCTCTCCACTTCTCATTTCATTCATTGCCACATTAGACGTTCTATCCTCTTCTTGGTAACCTCTTAACCTTCCATTTTTTTTCTTTCTTCTATGCTTCTTGCTTCCCCTTCCTATTGCCTGACTGAGGAATAAATATCAAAGACACATTGCAGTACACTGTTGTAAAATGCCAGCACAAATATCAGATAGCATTATACTTAAAGTGTTACTAAACCCACAACAGTAAAAATCGGTCTGTTTATGCAGTAGAGCATGCTTGTTATATTCACTGTGGAACTTAAGGGGTTAATCCTCTGCATTGTGTAAAGAGGCTGTATGATCCAAATCCTCCCCCATTTCTACTGCCCTCAATCTATCTGCTGATATAACAGAGCCTTGGGGACACTCTGCACATGCTCAGTTTGGTGTGTATTGCTAGAGAGTTTTTTGTTTTCCTTGGGAGAATGCATGTGATCAGCACAGGGCCAATCTGTCCAGACAGAGGGTCAGGGGTCCTGCAGCCTCAAAGGACAATCAGGGGAGAATTAACCACTTAAGCCCCGGAAGATTTTACCCCCTTCCTGACCACGGCCTATTTTGCGATTCGGCACTGCGTGACTTTAACGGACAATTGCGCGGTCGTGCGACACTGTACACAAATTTGGCATCCTTTTTTTCCCACAAACAGAGCTTTCTTTTGGTGGCATTTGATCACCTGTGCGATTTTTTGATCATGCGCTATAAACAAAAAAAGAGCTTCAATTGTGCAAAAATAACAATATTTTTCAAATTTTTTATATGAAATTCCCCCAAAAAAATGTTAAAAATTTAAATTTTTTAACGCTTTAGGCCAATTTTTTTTTTACCATATGTTTGGTAAAAAAAAAAAATCGCAAAAAAGCGTATTTTGATTGGTTTGCGCAAAAGTTATTGCGTTTACTAACAAAGGGAAATATTTTTGTCATTTTTGTTGTTTTTTTAATGTAATGGCGGCGATCTGCGATTTTTTTTGTGGGACTGCGACATTGCGGCGGACAGATCGGACCCTTGACTGACATTTTTGACACTTTTGGGGTTACCAGTGACATTACTACAGTAATCAGTGCTATACATATGCACTGTTACTGTAAAAATGACACTGGCAGTAAAGGAGTTAACTGTAATTGAGAGGGAGGGGTTACGTGTGTCCTAGGGGCGTGTTTCTAACTGTGATTGGCTGTGGCTTGATGTGTAAGAACAGTGATCAACGGTCCTACATAGTAGAACCGTTTGATCACCATTCTTACACAGGAGAGACTGACAGGCGGCTTTGTTTACACTAGCCACCTGCCTTTCTCCCGCTGTCACGGACGATCACGAGTGCCCGGCGGACATCAGGCACACGCGCGGGGGGGTCCGTGACCGAGCGGGAGCGCGCATCTGGCGGCGCGCGCTCGCTCCCAAAACCCCTACAGGCAAGCGATGTAGCCCTACGTCGCTTTGCCTGTGAGGGGCTGACTGCTAACGTAAATAGTCGTGCGGCAGTCGGCAAGTGGTTAAAACCCCTCCTACAAGCTTTCACCAGACACTCATAGAAGTCACAAGACTACTATAAACTGCTAATGAGAAAGGGTATTTAGCAGTTTATATTTAGTAAAGTAATTGCATTTTCATGTTCTGTGTACTGTGGGAGACCAGATATAGTGAATGCAGGCTGCTGGGTTTAGTAACACTTTAATCTCATCATTTTTTTTCAACGAATTCTGTAATGCCGAATGACGGGGTGGGGCTTCTGATTAAGTAACCACGCCCCGGACGACGTCACATATGACGAAACCGGTCGGGCGGTACCGGACGCACAGCTACCACGCCCCCTAGACGCCTGGCTTTTTCATCACACGCGGGACGCCGCGGTTTTTAAAGACTCTATTGATGCGATTGTTTTATCTACTAAATGTAAGTGCAATTTGGAATAAATTTCTTTTGGTTTACCTATACTGGATTACGCTATGGGTTTTTTTTATCTCTTCCCCATACACATGGTGTTCTGTTTGCCCGGAGCTTTGACACTAAAGGCTTGGTGGAGATATATCCTTTTGCCCCAATAATATATCTTAGCGTGTGTGGCCTGTCCATTAATTTGGAGGCTGTGGCTTCTGGTAAGCAGCCTATTCATATATCTGTCACGGGTATATTCCTGCTGCATCACCTCCTTGGGATTCCAGCCTCCTTTCTATCATTGTCCAACCTGGGACCTGTGCAATTTATTTAGGATTTTTATATGGACTTTTGCACATTTTAATGCACGTTTGATGAAATTTATGCACTATATGGTTCACGCTATATCATGTCAGTGTTGCACCATTTATAGTTGTGTATTATTGTTGATTTTTCTTTATTGTATGATTCACAGTCATATTTATTCAATTTTATGTTCACAATTTTTACACGTTAGTGCTGCACTATTTGTATTCCAGGTTTTTTGATTTCTATAGATCAAGTGTACTAGCTGCTTTCACAGTCATTATTATTATCACCATTTATTTATCGCAGGATTTTTTCTGTTTTTTATGAACCCCAAGTTAAGTCTGTGAACCTGAACACATTGTTACTTAGTTAGTCGGGTTGAAAAAAAACACATGCCCATCTAGTTAACCACTTAAGCCCCGGAAGATTTTACCCCCATTCCGACCAGGGGGTATTTTGCGATTCGGCACTGTGTGAATTTAACGCACAATTGCGCGGTCGTGCGACGCTGTACCTAAACAAATTTGACGTCCTTTTTTTCCCACAAACAGAGCTTTCTTTTGGTGGTATTTGATCACCTGTGCGATTTTTTGATCACGCGCTATAAACAAAAAAAGAGCGTCAATTTTGCAAAAATAGCAATATTTTTCACATTTTTTTATATGAAATTCCCCCCAAAAAAATGTAAAAATCAAAATTTTTAAAAATTTTCGGCCAATTTGTTTTATGCTACCTATGTTTGGTAAAAAAAATCGCAAAAAGCGTATTTTGATTGGTTTGCGCAAAAGTTATCGCGTTTACTAACAAAGGGAAAGATTTTTGTCATTTTTGTTGTTTTTTTTTTTTAACGCGTAATGGCGGCGATCTGCGATTTTTTTTGCGGTACTGCGACATTGCGGCGGACAGATCGGACCCTTGACTGACATTTTTGACACTTTTGGGGTTACCAGTGACATTTCTACAGTAATCAGTGCTATACATATGCACTGTTACTGTAAAAATACACTGGTAGTGAAGGGGTTAACTTTATTTGGAAGGGAGGGGCTGTGTGTGTCCCTAGGGGCGTGGTTTCTACTGTGATTGGCTGTGGCTCTAGCTGTAAGGACACTGATCAACGGATCTACATACCAGATCCGTTTTATCAGTGTCTTTGCAGCTCGGAGAATGACAGGCAGTTTGTTTACACAAGCTGCCTGACATTCTCCCTCTCCCCCGCCGATCGCCGAGTGACCGGCGGACATCGGGTCCGCTGGTCACACGCGCGGGGGGGTCCGTGACCCCTCGGGAGCGGGAGCGCGCCCCCGGGGGCGCGCGCTCGCTCCCTAGACCCTCACAAGCAAGCAACGTAGCCCTACGTTAGTTTGCCTGTGAGGGGCTGACCGCCGACGTAGATAGTCGTGCGGCGGTCGGCAAGTGGTTAAAGCAATAGAGGAAAAAAAAAAAGAAAAATAGAAAACCTCAATATATACTATCCTATTCACACAGTTGATCCAGAAGAAGGCAAAAAAAAACAATAAAGTATGATCCAATTCACTCCAGTGGGTGCAAAATTCCCTTCCTGATCCTCTAGGAGGCCATTGGATATTCGCTGGATCAACTACCCTAAGTGTTATTACCTAACATGGGTTCATTGTTGTCTATATGTCAGTGCATACAGCTGTGTAAAAAGACGTAATGCAGCGATGCATTTAGAGTCATAAAAAAAAGAAATGACAAATTTTACATTAGATGCAGAAACGTATAGGTATACGCAAGCACATACAGTACGAGCATAAATATGTCAATTGAAACAATGGCAGTTAGGAGAGGATGAAGAAGAATTTTACCCATGTATATGTCAGGTCTTTATGTAACATAACTTGCATTTTTTCCTCAAGATCTGTATGCCAGCAATATCCTGTGTATAAATATCAGTAAGGTATTACATCTGTGTGCAGGAGACCTTATAAAATAGCAGCACTGCAGTGGATTCATTTGGATGTGGGCCCACTACTATAACTGCATACTTTGTTTTAAATAGGCTCTGTAAAATGACTTCCCTTACTTTGAAAGGCTACCTGATATAATTAGACTGTTTTTCAGATAAGGATCCGAATCATGACTGTAATGGCTGGAAATGGAATTGTGTTTTGATGCCTGTCATACACCTCGTTTAAAAGCCTCTGCAGTAGCAGTTTTATTTTTGCTGCAGGATTGCAGAGAGAATTTGAGTTGTCACTGAGTAATATTAACGGCAGAGGGGTTCTATGAATCGGATGGACCATTTCCATGCAAATGAAAACATGTATCTTCTAAATGCTGTAATGCACATTGCTAATTTTTCTGTAATAATAATACTGTACGCCTAATATTTGAAGCTGATGAATGTGCACTTTCCCTTTGCTGTGCCGAAGGACATGGCCAAGTGAAGAATTTTTGCTGTCCTTTTGTTCCTGTAATTCTCTCCAACAATAAGGACACAAGCTGCCAGGCACGTTCAACCTCCCATGCGTGTAATTACTAGCCATGGGCTGAGCAATGATGTGCTCAAAGCTTCAGGGTGGATGTTTTTTTCTGTCTTGTTTGACTGGCCCATTTGATCCAGCAGGCAGCTAGTGCAGAGGTTGGAAGGGTGAACTGAGAAAACTAATGAATGATAAGGACTCAGAGCATTTCTCAGGTCACTGACTTACAAGATGCATTTTTCCTGGACATAACTTCTGCATTAGCAATTGGAATGTGTTATTTCCATGAAGTTATTTTTATTTTGATTGTATTTGCAATTGATAAATTTGTGGAGTAGTTATATTTTATTGCCCAATTTTTGTTAAATTTGTAATTTTAATGGAATTCATTAGTCAGTCTAGTCTTGCCTATGAAACCTGAACATTAACTGTAAATTTAAAAATGTCCAAATTGTCTGCCTTTCAGTCTGAACAACTATTATTTTCTAGCATAAAAATGTGTCTTTATATGTTAAATTCCATCATTTGTGGTCCTCCCAAAACAGATTCCTTATTTGTGGAAGTTACTCTTGGCGGGGGAAAAGTTGCCACTGGCCCCTCCTGTAGCGAGAGCCCTGCATATACAGGTCCCTCTCAAAAAATTAGCATATTGTGATTAAGTTCATTATTTTCTGTAAAGTACTGATAAACATTAGACTTTCATATATTTTAGATTCATTACACACAACTGAAGTAGTGCAAGCCTTTTATTGTTTTAATATTGATGATTTTGGCATACAGCTCATGAAAACCCAAAATTCCTATCTCAAAAAATTAGCATATTTCATCCGACCAATAAAAGAAAAGTGTTTTTAATACAAAAAAAGTCAACCTTCAAAAAATTATGTTCATTTATGCACTCAATACTTGGTCGGGAATCCTTTTGCAGAAATGACTGCTTCAATGCGGCATGGCATGGAGGCAATCAGCCTGTGGCACTGCTGAGTAGGGATGATCGAACGGTTCGGGTCGACCATCGGTTCGGCCTGAACATTGGGTGTTCGAGGTTCGGCCGAATTTAGAACTTTTTGCCCAAAAATTTCGGAATTCGGCAACCAGAACCGACCAAAATGCAATGCTTCAGGAAATGGGCTTTAAAAGCCCGTGATTGGACCAGAACCATTAGCAAAAGCCAATTGAGGGGGCAGGAGAATGCTAGGAATGTGATTGGAGTGACTAGGGGGTCCTTAGACCAATCATTAGTGAATACGCCCCCCCAGTATATAAGATCGCACCCGCCATATTCCTAGCATTGTTATACTGGACATGGAAGAGAGTGGAAGCAGTTCTGCTAATTTTACTTTAAAAGTGTCATTTAGCTATTTATTAGTGTGAGGAAAGGGATATCTAGTGTAGTTAGAGTGCTCCTTTACACTTAAGTTAGCTTCAAAAATTTAGTTTCTGTAGGGAAAGTGTTAAGTGTAAAGGGACCGTAGTGTAGTGTAGGGTTAACTGGCAGTGACTGCTATGGCAGGGTGACAAAACCCTTCCATAGCAGGGTGACCGCTATAGAGAAATGATTATTTCTCTGAATTGCTTCGGCACAGGAATATAGCTTCTCACCAGCCAAGCATTTTTCATGCTGCAGGGGCTGCCACTGCCAGTGCTTTTTTGAGGACATGTTTGATGTCAGACATGAGTATAGGGGGTATATATACACATATATGTCTGTATATATACCCCTAGACATATATAGGTGTGATAGTAGCAGAAATAAATGCTTGCGCTAATGAAATCATTTACAGTAATATATTTCTGCTACTATCACACCTATATATGGCTAGGTGTCTATATACATATAATTATGTGTGTATATATACCACTATACACAAGTTCAGATGTTTTGCCTGCCTCAAAAGAACCCAAAAAAATGCCAAAAAAACGCTAGCGTAAAAAAAAAAATGCCCAGGTGTGTTTTTGCTGGCATTTTTTGGGGGGTTTTGGAGGCAGGCAAAACATCTGAACTTGTGTATAGTGGTGTATATACACACATCCATATATTTATATACACACCTAGACATATATACTGTAGGTGTGATAGTAGCAGAAATATATGCTTGCGCTAATGAAATCATTTACAGTAATATATTTCTGCTACTATCACACCTATATATGGCTAGGTGTCTATATACATATAATTATGTGTGTATATATACCACTATACACAAGTTCAGATGTTTTGCCTGCCTCAAAAGAACCCAAAAAAATGCCAAAAAAACGCTAGCGTCAAAAAAAAAAATGCCCAGGTGTGTTTTTGCTGGCATTTTTTGGGGGTTTTTGGAGGCAGGCAAAACATCAGAACTTGTGCACAGTACCACTATACACAAGTTCAGATGTTTTTCCTGACTGCAAAGAACCCAAAAAAATGCCTGCTATTAAACCGGCAAGGTGTTACAGCAGCGAAGCCAACCTCCTGTGCTGAAAGTTTTCTAATACAAACAATCTTTTTCTTTATGGTTCTGGATATGCTACAGAGCTGAAACTTCACATGTACACTTTTTAGACCCCCAGATACTAAATCCAAAGTAAAAATCAAAAAATCTCTTTTTTTTTTTTTTTAATTTTTCAATAATTGGCTTTTTTATCAAAAATGACAATTTTTAAGAACTTTTTTTGTGTGATTTTGTGTCTGGGGGGTCTAAAAGGTGTACCTGTGAAGTTTCAGCTCTGTAGCATGTCCAGAACCAGATAAAAAGATCATATAGGTGTTAAAGGAGGGTCCCACATCCCTGTTCTACTGAAAAATTATCTTTTTTTTTTTCATGGTTCTGGACATGCTACAGAGCTGAAACTTCACATGTACACTTTTTAGACCCCCCAGATACTAAATGTCAAAATCAAAAAATCTCTCTCTTTTTTTTTTTCAATAATTGGCTTTTTTATCAAAAATGACAATTTTTAAGAACTTTTTTTTGTGTGATTAATAGTTAATGGGGCATGACCCAGAACCCTAGGCACTTTTTAGGGGCATTTATTGGGTTTTAGGGCTTAAAAATTGTGTTTTTTGATTACCGAAGTTCGGGTTCCATTGATTTCAATGGGGTTCTGAAATCTGGGCCGAACTTTCGGGAAGTTCGGATGTTCTGGCCGAACCAAACTTTTCAAAAGTTCGATCATCCCTACTGTTGAGGTGTTATGGAGGCCCAGGATGCTTCGATAGCGGCCTTGAGCTCATCCAGAGTGTTGGGTCTTGCGTCTCTCAACTTTCTCTTCACAACATCCCACAGAATCTCTATGGGGTTCAGGTCAGAAGAGTTGGCAGGCCAATTGAGCACAGTAATACCATGGTCAGTAAACCATTTACCAGTGGTTTTGGCACTGTGAGCAGGTGCCAGGTCGTGCTGAAAAATGAAATCTTCATCTCCATAAAGCTTTTCATCAGATGGAAGCATGAAGTGCTCCAAAATCTCCTGATAGCTAGCTGCATTGACCCTGCCCTTGATAAAACACAGTGGACCAACACCAGCAGCTGACATGGCACCCCAGACCATCACTGACTGTGGGTACTTGACACTGGACTTCAGGCATTTTGGCATTTCCCTCTCCCCAGTCTTCCTCAGGGTCCGGTCACCTCTTCTCGTTGTGCAGCGTTTTCTGCCACACTTTTTCCTCCCCACAGACTTCCCACTGAGATGCCTTGATACAGCACTCTGGGAACAGCCTATTCGTTCAGAAATTTCTTTCTGTGTCTTACCCTCTTGCTTGAGGGTGTCAATGATGGCCTTCTGGACAGCAGTCAGGTCGGCAGTCTTACTCATGATTGCGGTTTTGAGTAATGAACCAGGCTGGGAGTTTTTAAAAGCCTCAGGAATCTTTTGCAGGTGTTTAGAGTTAATTAGTTGATTCAGATGATTAGGTTAATAGCTCGTTTAGAGAACCTTTTCATGATATGCAAATTTTTTGAGATAGGAATTTTGGGTTTTCATGAGCTGTATGCCAAAATCATCAATATTAAAACAATAAAAGGCTTGCACTATTTCAGTTGTGTGTAATGAATCTAAAATATATGAAAGTCTAATGTTTATCAGTACATTACAGAAAATAATGAACTTTATCACAATATGCTAATTTTTTGAGAGGGACCTGTACACTGACCAGGCATGTGTGAGCAGCACACGATGAGGCGCCACCAGTGTTAATTTTGGCAGCAAATTTCAATTTAGTTTTAGTCTTAGTCTTAGGACTAAAATGGCATTTTAGTTTTAGTCCTATTTTAGTCTCCTGCAAGTGTTTTAGTTTTAGTCGTATTTAGTCGACTAAAACTCCAGTATATTTTAGTCGACTAAAACGCCCTACATTTTAGTCGACTAAAACTCATTTTAGTCATCTATAATCAAATGGGTGTAGTTCAATTGTAATTTGTAATGCATTATTTAAGCATTTCTCTACAATTTCCAAACTCATTATATACTACTGCTGGTCCGGGAGTGAAAAATCTAATATGTTATTATTTATGCTTTGAGCATGCACCAGTGTTAATTTTTGGCAGCAAATTTCGATTTAGTTTTAGTTATAGTCTTTTGACTAAAATGCCATTTTAGTTTTAGTCGTATTTTAGTCTTAAGACTAAAATGCCATTTTAGTTTTAGTCGTATTTTAGTCATCTGAATTGTGTTAGTCGACGAAAACGTTTTAGTCGGTTTTAGTCGACGAAATTAACACTGGGCGCCACTGATGGCCACTGATGAAGCTGCACTGATGGCCTTTTTGTATAAGCAGAGGAGAAAAGGGGCAGGAGCTGAACAGCACTACATACTTAACCCCATAGCTGCTGGGGAGTGAGCTGAGCCTGTGGCTAACAGGAAATTGCCAGACACATTTACCTTGTACTACTTAAAGCACCCACTGATTAACTTAACTGTCTGGCAATTGAGGGGTTAACTGTTAGCCACAGGCTCAGCTCACTGCCCAACAGATATGGGGTTAAAGCGGAGTTCCACCCAAAAGTGGAACTTCCGCTTTAGGGAGTCCTGACCCCCCGACATGCCACATTTGGCATGTCATTTTTTGGGGGGGGGAGCGGGTACCTAGTTTTGACAGGTACCCGCTCCCACTTCCGCTCGGAGCGCCGCGGCGCCCTGAGCGGAAGTTCTCCTCTCCCCCTCCCTCCCTGCAATCTTCTGGGACACGTCAGAGGTCCCAGAAGATTGCCGGCCAATCACGGCGCGCAGCGCGATTCGCGCATGCGCAGTGGGCACCCGGCTGTGAAGCCGCAAACTGTAACAGCCGGGTGCCCACAGCAGTGATGCCGGCGCCGTGGGAGAGGATCGAGGCTTCCGGCGGCCGCATCGCTGGACCGTTGGACAGGTGAGTAAATGGCTGGAACTCCGCTTTAAGTCTGTAACAGCTGCTCAGCTCATTCCTCCATTCTGCTCTGCTTATAAGGAAAGACAATAAAACTCTTTATGGCTCCTTTCACACGGTCCGCTGTCCAGTGCAGACCGTTCTCTGCTCAGTGGATGACAGCTCTGTCTCTGCATTTTGTTGCAGAGAGGGAGGTGTCAGAGCCCCGCTGCTCTCTATGGAGGAGTCTGATGAGAATGGACCGCCTCATCCGATCCTATCCGATCCCATCCCCTGGACGGATGGAAAATAGGGTTTCCATCCGTGTTCACCGACAATGTTTTCTGGAAGTATTCCTGAGCCCATGTTGTGATTTCCATTACAGTAGCATTCCTGTATGTGATGCAGTGCCATCTAAGGGCCTGAAGATCACGGGCTTCCAGTATGGTTTTCCGGCCTTGACCCTTACGCACAGAGATTGTTCCAGATTCTCTGAATCTTTGGATGATATTATGCACTGTAGATGATGATAACTTCAAACTCTTTGCAATTTTTCTCTGAGAAACTCCTTTCTGATATTGCCCCACTATTTTTCGCCGCAGCATTGGGGGAATTGGTGATCCTCTGCCCATCTTGACTTCTGAGAGACACTGCCACTCTGAGAGGCTCTTTTTATACCCAATCATGTTGCCAATTGACCTAATAGGTTGCAAATTGGTCCTCCAGCTGTTCCTTATATGTACATTTAACTTTTCCGACCTCTTATTGCTACCTGTCCCAACTTTTTTGGAATGTGTAGCTCTCATGAAATCCAAAATGAGCCAATATTTGGCATGACATTTCAAAATGTCTCACTTTCAACATTTGATATATTATCTATATTATATTGTGAATAAAATGTAATTTTATGAGATTTGTAAATTAGTCCATTCCTTTTTTACTCATAATTGGTACAGTGTCCCAACTTTTTTGGAATTGGGTTTGTAAGTCAGGTGACTAATTGATAAATTTTTGTGGTATCTCGGAGTTCTGCTTTAAGAACTTGCCGACCGATTACTAAATATATACGGCGGCAGGGTGGCTCATAAAGGCAAAACAACGTATGGATACGTTGCTCGCTTGGTGGGAGCTAGGGGGCGAGCATACGCCGCTGGCGGCGCGCTCCAGCTCCCAATCGTCAGCGGGGAAGCCGATGCGTGTGTCAGGCGGCTTCGATTGCTGCCTGACACCCGCGATAGTTTCCCGCTGAGAGAGAAGGACAGTTGGCTGTTGTAAACACAGCCGACCGTTCTTCTCCCTGGAATGGTCATAGAGCTCCTGTGACCCTTCTATATAGGATCACCTGTCTCTATGGTCATAGGGTTAACCCCTTCCCTGCCAGTGTCAATATTACAGTAACAGTGCATATTCTTAGCACTGATTACTGTGGTAATGTCACTGGTACCCCCAAAAATGTCAAAAATGTCAAATAGGGATCCGATCTGTCCGCCACAATGTCGCAGTCCCGCAAAAAGTCGCAGATCGCCGCCATTACTAGTAAAAAAAAACAATAAAAAATTACATAAATCTCTCCCATAGTTAGTAGACGCGATAACTTTTGCGCAAACCAATCAAAATACGCTTATTGCGATTTTTTTTACCAAAAATATGTAGCAGAAAACAAATTGACCTAGAATGTTAAAAAATTTAGATTTTTACATTTTTTTTTTTTTGAGAATGTCATATAGCAGAATGTGAAAAATATTGTTTTTTTTTCAAAATTATCGCTCTTTTTTTTGTTTATAGCGCAAAAAATAAAAATCGCACAGGTGATCAAATACCACCAAAAGAAAGCTTTATTTGTGGGAAAAAAGGACATCAATTTTATTTGGGTACAGCGTCACACGACCGCGCAATTGTCCGTTAAAGTAACACAGTGCTGAATCGCAAAATAGGGCCTGGTCATTAAGGGGGCAAATCCTTCTGGTCTTAAAGTGGTAAAGAAAGCTTAAAGCGGAGTTCCGGCCTCAAATACATTTTTTAACTAAAAATACCCCTATAATACTAACCCCATCGCCCTTTACAGAACCGCTATTCTCATACTTACAAGGTGTACGGTATTGGATTTTAGTCAAAATCTTACTTTTAAAAACGCAGTCTGGGCGCGGCCATCTTAGACGTGGGCATCTGAAGCCGCAGTGTAATCTGCTGTGTTCTTCTTCCTGATTCCAGGGAGTGTTCTGGGAGTTCTTCCTGATTCCAGCCTCATGGGAGTGATGACAAACAGCTCCCAGGATGCAATGCAAAGGCGGAAGTGATGTCGGTGGCCGTGGCCACAGAGGGGGGAGAAGGAGGAAGTATAATCAAAAATGCCCTGAAAATAAGGAAAGAGACTCCCGAAAAAAATTGAAAATGCCCAATTGTTGATCAGCATAGCTAGCTCTCCAGGAATCACTAAAGTTGCAAAATAGGCCGGAACTCCACTTTAAATACACATTGTGGTTGATTTGCTAAAACTGGAAAGTGCACAATCTGGTGCAGCTCCGCAGAGAAAATCAGGTATTTTTGTCAAAGCCTAATTGAACAAGCAGACAAGCAGAAGTTAGAAGCTGATTGGCTACCATGCACAGCTGCTCCAGATTTTTGCACTTTGAGCTTTAGTAAATCAACCCCATTGTGTCAGTGGAAAACATTTCATTTTAAGCTCTGCTAGACTAGGAACGTATGGGAAGAGAGAGTGGAAAATGTTGGCAATATATTGGGTTTGCTCACATTAACTCTGTTAGGCAGCGCTGCCCAACACAGTCCTAATGCAAAGACAAGGAAATTTACCGTATGTCCTACTGCAGAAGAACACATTTTTGTGGAGTGCATTTTAACATGCCATAATGCATAGTAATGCGCTGCCATGCATAGAATTTTAAAAGAGGGAAAAAAGCAAGCACTGTAATACAAATAACAATGCATCCTGTCGCACAAGCACAATACACACCAGTGTTAGTGCGTTATACAGTATATACCTTAAGGCTCCCTTCACACCGTGGCATTCCAGATCGCGGACGGAATGGCAGAACACACTTGCGATCCCCATTACTTTCCGGAACTTTTTTTGGGCGACAGGCGTCCTGCAATTCTGTTTGTACAATTTTACTGCAATTCGTCGAGCAACAATCACAGCAAAATTGCACCGCGATTGGGGTGCCATTGAAAGTAACGGGGATAGCAAGCGCGTCCTGCACTTGGCGGCAATTTTCGATCACAGACAGAATCCCTGCGATTTCCCCCACGATCCAGAACACCATGGTGTAAACTGGGCTTTTACATGTGTCTACTAGTGTGAATGGACCAATTTTTTGCGGCAATTTTTTGATCGCAGACAGAATCGCTGCGATTCCCCCCCCCCCCCCCCCAATCCAGAACACCATGGTGTGAACTGAGCCTTACATGTGCCTACTGGTGTGAATGAACCCATACAGAACAGATAATAACAATTTATTCTGGCCGCTGAAATGAATTAATGTTCAAGCCCTAAACGCTTTGAGCGCTTAGGCACTTTTGAATGCTTTTACACACATTTAGGCGTGTCAAGCATTTTTCTGCCTCTAAATGCCCCTAACATGCAGAGGTGTTTAAAGGCAGGAAAAAAATGGCAAATGTCCCTAGGAACAGCATAAAAGACATCCAGTGTGCATCCAGAGTCCTAGCGCTGCAACCTACCAATCTGCAACTGCGTGGGTTGGCATTTTGAAGGTTGAAACAGGTGGTGAGGAGGTGGCGTATCGCCTCCTCACTGCCTGTCAAATGCCTCTGAAAAGATCAATTCCTCTGAAATGGCTCTCACAGATCACTTTTCAGAGGGGTAACATAAGAGCCCTAAATCATTTTTTCAAGATAATTTGTCCTGCTTATGCTGGTGGCTTTTTGGTCACCAATTTGGATTTTTATTTTTGTTTGCTATGAGAGTAGAAACATCTCTGCTTTTAGGAATTGCACCTTTACGTTTTGCTGCCTCTGGCTCATCTTTACACACAATAGAAAAGGAGGCAAGTACAAGCCAGAGGCCCATGGTGCAGCGACTCGGCCCCCCTCCCACTTTCCCTCACCCCCCCTCCCACTCTCCCAATCCTCCTCCTGACCCCCATTCCAAGCTGAAGCCCTGCTCCAGAGACTCTCTACTTACTGGGTTCCCGACCTGGCCAGCAGGGGGGCGGTTGGGGGGAGCTGGGACCATTCGGTTGGGGTTGGCAAGGGCAGAAGAGTCTCCAGTGGGGCATGGAATTGGCCTCTGCTCAGACACAGTTTACACCATCCATACTGGGGGGGGCGAGGTCTGCTCTTTGTCCTTGTCTTCAAACCGCACTCAGTAGGTCAGCGGCAGGGACTTTTTACTTCTCTTCACCAGGAATACTTTAGGCAAATATGTGGCAGAAGCGGTGCAGCCTTTTTATGGGGCATCAGAGCGGCCCAGGGGGCAATTGCCCCCCTGCCCCATGGCCCAGTCCTCCCCTGGTGTATTAATTCCCATAATATAAATTAAAGAAAATGCTTAATTGTCACATGAATTTGTAAATACACTCCTACATTTGCCACAACTTCAAAATCAAGCTGATAAAATCAGGTGTTGCAGATTATGATTAGAACCCACCTATAGAGTACTGTATGTAGGTGGAAACCGTCAAAATAATACCTCAGATATCTAGGGTTTGGTATTATCTTTGCTCTGGTGTGTGACATCATTATGCATAGAGCTCTCTAAGACCCTTCAGAAAGAAACGTATAGATTTCTGAGTCTTACAATGGATTTTAAAAGATCCCCAAATTATTTCAAATCAAATTTCCATGGTAAGGAAATTAATCTACATGTGGCATAGATCTCAAACAACTGATAATTTGTTTATCACTGGGCAGCCCAACATTCAGCCCAAGGGCTTACCATTTTTTGCTAAAAAAAAGTCTCAAAGAACCCCAAAATGTAATTGCAGAACCTGCAACAGTTGATGTTAAGTGCATAAACCCACAAACACAAAGGTCAATTTAACCTGCATTGAAGGTATGTCAGGAAAACACTTTTGCCATCTAAAAAAGAACATTACAACATGACTTCATTTTGCTGTTGAGCTTGTAGGCAAAGACCAGGTTTTTTGGAATAATTTACTGTGGATTGATGATTTAAATATAAGCAATGTATTTGTTCTGGCACTTTAAATTAGTCACAGCACATACAGCCAATAAATAACTAGATTCCAACATTGTTGTTTAATAAATGAATAAATATTGCATACAAAAAAGAGGATCAAATGGTAGCAATCAGTTTAAACAGTAGTGCATGTAGAAGTCCATCACTATGTCCAGCAGTGGTCACCAGCCCTGATTTTCAGTAGTAGTCAGTCTCGTTTTCTGTTGTGGCCAGTACTGTGTTGCAATACAACATTAGAAAGAAGGGAAAGGAGAAGCAGAGTGGCAATTTGTAACATGGTTCATGAAGGTACGATGTTTTAGATTTTTGGCAAAAATTTAGGTCAGTTACTTGAAAGTCAGTAGGACTTTTAAGAAAAGTGCCTTTTGACAGCTGTGGAAATTATTCCTGAAGCTCAACTGCATTTTGGCTTTAAATAGATTCCTAGTGACTGTGATATGGCAGGTCATTAACACCTTTTGGACCTTTTGAATTCATTAAGCATGGTCAGTCTCCATGGCTACATGCATACAGTTGGCAAGTTATGTTTAACGGACAGACTTTAAAGAGTAACTTCACTCCCCTCCCCTCAGCTCCCCCGTGTGTCTTTTTCCCTTTTTTGTTTTTTGGCGGGTTATTTACAGAAAACATGCGTGCCCACCAAATCCAGTGGTGCACTATTTTGATACATGTTCTAGATTTCACACCCATTCTTCTTTTTTCTTTGCTGCCATTATTCAGAGCTGGCTGTCTCTGCCTGGTTCTTACAGCCAGCTCTCTGATGATGCATGTGTGCGGCAGTGCGTCATGGCATACCATGGCGCATGTACAAATTCTTTGGATTGCCCTGAAGCCTCCTTGGGAATTATTCTAAAGAGTGTTGGACGAACAGTTTGGGTCGAGCAAAAGTTTGGCCTGAACATTGCCTGGTCCCTGTTCGGCGAACATCCGAACATGTGGGGTGCTTGGCGGGATGTTCGCCCACTGAGCTCCCCACTGACAATAAGAAAATAAAAACACAAATACAGTTTTTGACAAGTCCTTTATTAAAAATAAAAAAAAAAACAATGTCCCCCAAAGTAGATCCATCATTAATCACAATGTCTGCCAGACCTGAAAAAAAGAAAGAAAAAAAAAAACGCTCTGCCCGTGAGGAAGGCTGATGGTAGAATGCCTGCTCTGCTGTTTGACAGTTCTTAAATAGGTAAGGGGCAGTGCCATCTGGTGATCTCACCAGACCTGGTGACCCCACCCCCTTGTGACATTACCAGCCGGTGCCTTTAGGTTGGTCACGTCACAATGGGTAGGACCACCTCTTACCCATATAAGAACTGTCAAAAGGCGGAGCCTGTAGTTGGCGGTTAGCCTTTGTTGCGGACACAGCATTTTAAAAAAATATTTTTTGGGTCCGGCGGTGGCGGCAGCATCGAGTTTGACGATGGATCTACATCAGGGGACATTGTTTTTTCATTTTTTTAATAGAGGAATTGTCAAAAACGATGTTTTTTTTTCTTATTGACACTTTTTTGGTGAATGAGTAGGGGTACAATGTAGAGGGCATGTGGCCTGGAATGGTTCAGGAGGGGGGACACTTGCTTGTTTCCCTTCTTTCCTGACCTGCCAAGCTGCATGCTCGGATAAGAGTCTGGTATTGGGGGGACCCCACACCATTTTTTTTTGTATTGTCGACAATAGTATTGTATTGCCGGCAATTTATATGTCTTTTTTTTTCTTTATAAATGTCAGTTTTGCTGCAGTAGGTTCTATACACGGTATAGATGCGCCACTTTACAGGCAGACTAAGGGGAGCCCCCAGGCACTATATATAAAGGAATTTTTTATTGTTTCACTTAGGGCATCATTAATCTTTTTTAGAAATTCTTTTTGCATTGATATGTCCCATGTCCCCCAGGGCAGTACCCGGGCCCCTATACCCTTTTATGGTCAATATCTTGCACATAAGCCTTCCAAATAGAGATTTTTGATTTTTCAAGTTCGGGTCCTATAGACTTCAGACTTCGGAGTTCAGAACCCAACTTTTGCTATGTTGGTGAGTTCTGGTGCGAACCGAACTGGGGGTGTTCTGCCCGTCTCTAATCTTGATGGGTCCTTGGCATGTGTGACATAGGTAAGTATCCAAGGATGCTGCATTCAACAGAATTACCCCATTCTTGCCTAGGAAAAAAAAAAGTAGGTAGTGAAGTGCAAATAGGAAATAAAAGGTTTTGATAGAATAAATAAGGTACACAATAGTAATGCTGAAAAGAGAAAAGGAAAGGTGTGGAAGTGCTAATGAAGGTTTAGCAAGTGTACCATTTCTCAAGGCATACAAATGTAAAGCACTTTTACAAGGAACTGATTACTACATTTCTGGCTTTGCAGACCCACCGTCTCCCAGAGCGATGAAAGGCATCTTCCTTTTATGAGATTGCTGGACTTCTCTAGTATTCAGTTGACCGTTGTGCAGTAAAAATGAAAATGCATCTGATTATGTGGACTATGCACTGAATATGCTTTCCTATGAAAGAACATCAAACATTGTAAAATTATAACTAAATGCAAAAGTTTTATTTTAGTGGTCATGGAATAGAACCACTGTTAGATATTTATTGATGGGTTTATTGATGCCTGTGTCCCCGTTAGGGAAATCCGCGCTCTCTAAGTGGCCTGATAACTAGTATAACAAGGAAAGCAAATGAAAGTAAATCCAAACTTTTGAGTTGCCACCAGAACAGGATTAATGGGGGAAAACTTCCAGTCATGTTCCCATGACAATTCAGAACGTATTCATATCTCACACATTGGAAATGTATCTTCTGACTGTTGGGTCTGTGAGAAAGTGAAGAAAAATCTATCTAATGAGACACAGATGGCAAAAAAAGAATGGGAGAAAGACAACTTTTTTTTAACAAAAAATACATCTTTTATTATATTCTTATTCTTTATACTGTATGTTTCTTTTTTTTTTTTTTGTATGTTTCTAATGTTACAAGTCTTAAATTTTCACAATCAAAAATCTGATATTAACAGACATTCCCTTCTCTCGGCGACGCTCGCGCGCGGCCGGAGGCCCGCTCCCGCTGTATTCAGTCACAGCGGGAGTCGGGCCAGGGGAAGTGAGGCGGTGATCACCGCTGCTCTTCCCCAATCATCGGGGATCGAGTGTGGAGATCCGTCCGCTTGTGTAAACAAAGCGGGCGGATCTCCTAAGTGACAGGCAGGGTCAGATTGCAGGATTCAGCATAACTGAACCTGCGATCTGTCCCTGTGTCACATAGTGCCCTCCCCCCACAAACGTTAGTAAGCACCAGGCATACATTAACCCCTTGATCATCAATAAAAGTTAAAAGTTAACCCCTTCCCTGCCAGTGTCATTTTTTACAGTAACAGTGCATATTTATAGCACTGATTACTGTAGTAATGTCACTGGTACCCCCAAAAGTGTCAAAAATGTCAGTCAAGGGTCCGATCTGTCCGCCGCAATGTCGCAGTCCCGCAAAAAAAATTGCAGATCGCCGCCATTACTAGTTAAAAAAAAAACAATTAAAATTACATAAATTTCCTGTAGTTAGTAGTTGCGATAACTTTTGCGCAAACCAATCAAAATACGCTTATTGGGATTTTTTTTACCAAACATATGTAGCAGAAAACAAATTGGCCTAAAATGTTAAAAAATTTAGATTTTTACATTTTTTGGGGGGGGAATTTCATATAAAAAAATGTGAAAAATATTGTTATTTTTTCAAAATTGTCGCTCTTTTTTTGTTTATAGCGCAAAAAGTAAAAATTGCACAGGTGATCAAATACCACCAAAAGAAAGCTCTATTTGTGGGGAAAAAAGGACATCAATTTAATTTGGGTACAGCATTGCACGACCGCGCAATTGTCCGTTAAAGTAATGCAGTGCCGAATCGCAAAATATGGCCTGGTCAGGAATGGGGTAAAATTTTCCGGTCTTAAAGCGGTTAAAAATACGCTCATTGAGAATTTTTTTTGTCAAAGACATGTAGCTAAATACATTTTGGCCTAAATATATGACAAAAATTGAATAAATTAGATATTTTTTAACTGTCAAAGTAGAAAAATATTGTTATTTTTTTCAAAATTGTTGCATTTTTTTATTAATATCGCAAAAAATAAAAATTGCAGAAGTGATTAAATACCACCAAAAGAAAGCTCTGTTTGTGGGGAAAAAAAGGACGTAAATTTCGTTTGGGTACGGCATTGCATGACCGTGCAATTGTCAGTTAAAGTCGCACAGTGCCGAATCGCAAAAAGTGGCCCAGACGTAAGACAGCAAAATCCTCCGGTGGTAAAGTGGTTAAGATATTAAAACTGGAATTATTACAATATCATTTCAATGAAACAAAGAAACATATGACTTATCCTGCTTTAAGAACACACTTGAGCTTTTCTTTTTCATTTCCCTATGCCCAGGGCCGGCGTTAGGGGGGGCAACCTGGGCAACTGCCCAGGGCCCCGAATGTCCAGGGGCCCCGGGCCCCGTGCAGGGCCAGACTGGCCAATCGGGATGCCTGGGGCCGCTTTCAGATGGAGCCGCTTTAAGATGCGGCCACTTTAGGCCGCTTTAAGATGCAGCCCCGGCCCCCGCTGCGCTCCAGTGACGGTCCCGGATACATTCTCCTATGTCAGCCGCTATGAGCGGCATGACGTCACATACAGCGGGAGCGGCTGCGCGGCGGTGGATCATCTGACTGCAAGACTGACCGTCCCACACAGATGCCACGCCAGCAGCAGCATGCATAATCGCAGGTCACTGAGGCTGAGACTGAAGGAGCGGAGCGGAGCAGAGGCTGAGAAGTGAGCCAGGCAAGGCAAGAGTAAATGGGCTGGGGGGGACCTCGTCCTCTTGCATTTGGGGAGTAGAAGCAGCATATTAGGGCCCCTACTTCAATGCTAACCTGCCCCCTCATACAATGCTTATCTGCCATCCCCCCCTGGGGCCCCCTCCCCCTAATACAATGCTGACCCCCCCCCCCCCCGAAATTTAGGTGGGAAAAGCATTGTATTAGGGGAGGGGGGTTAGCATTGTATTAGGAGAAGGGGGCTGAGGGGGGTCAGCATTGTATTAGGGGGAGGGGGCCAGGGGGCCAGGGGGGGTCAGCAGTGTGTTAGGAGGAGGGGGGGGGAGTCAGCATTGTATTAGGGACAGTGGAGCGGGGGGGATCAGCATTGTATTAGGGGGGGTCAGGTATATTAGGGGGTGGGAGGGGGATCAGAAGTGCATTAGGGGGAAGGGGCCAGGGAGAACAGCATTGTATTAGGGGGAGAGTGCCGGGGGGGGGTCAGCATTGTATTAGGGGGAGAGGGCCGGGGGGGGACTGCATTGTATTAGGGGGAGGGGGGATCAGCATTGTATTAGGGCCCCTAATACAATGCAGTTCCCGGCGCTCTCCCCCTAATACAGGGGTGGGGAACCTGCGCAACCCCCCCCCCCCCCCCCGGCACTCTCCCCCTAATACAGGGGTGGGGAACCCGCACGATCGTTGTGTTCCCCCCCGTGCCACTGAGCCTGTGTAGCTGTCAGGAGCCGATGGCTCCGTCCTGACAGTGTGAGCCACAGAAAAGCTTCAGAAAAGGGTGGACCACCCATTTGTGTGACAATAGCGAATGAAAATTCGCTATTGCCACACGGATCCTCCTCCTGGCCAATCAGGAAGCGGGTCCGAGACCTGCTCCCTGATTGGCCGAAAGGCGAACTCATGCCATTGGTTGAGGAGGAGGCGGGAGGACTCGAGGAGAACCGCTGCAGATAAGTGCACTGGCTTTCTGCATTAAAAGGGGGCACGCTGTGGTCAGTCTGCATTAAAAAGGGGCACGCTGTGGTCTCTCTGCTTTACATAGTTACATAGTTAGTGAGGTTGAAAAAAGACATCAGTCCATCCAGTTCAACCTATGATGTGTGTGTGTGTTTGCTTTTAACCGTACATTGTATACCCCTGTATGTTGTGGTCTTTAAGGTGTCCATCTAATAGTTTTTTGAAACTATCAATGCTCCCTGCTGATACGACTGCTTGTGGAAGAGAATTCCACATCCTTACCGCTCTTACAGTGAAGAACCCCTTACGCACTTTAAGGTTAAACCGCCTTTCCTCTAGTTTTAGTGAGTGGCCACGTGTCTTATTGTATCTCCTCTCTCTGAATAGTTTGTTCCTTATGCTCGGGTCGCCAGTACAGTATTTGTACATTGATATCATATCCCCCCTCAATCGTCTCTTCTCCAGAGAAAAAAGGTTCAGTGCTTGTAGTCTTTCCTCATAGCTGATGTCCTCCATTCCCCTAATTATTTTTGTTGCCCTTCTCTGGACTTTCTCCAGTTCCAGCACATCCTTCCTGAGGACCGGTGCCCAGAACTGGACAGCATACTCCAGGGGGCACGCTGTGGTCTCTCTGCATTGAAAGGGGGCACACTGTGGTCACTCTGCATTGAAAGGGGGCACGCTGTGGTCAGTCTACATTGAAAGGGGGCACGCTGTGGTCAGTCTGCATTGAAAGGGGGCACGCTGTGGTCACTCTGCATTGAAAGGGGGCACGCTGTGGTCAGTCTGCATTGAAAGGGGGCACGCTGTGGTCAGTCTGCATTGACAGGGGGCACGCTGTGGTCAGTCTGCATTGAAAGGGGGCACGCTGTGGTCAGTCTGCATTGAAAGGGGGCACGCTGTGGTCAGTCTGCATTGACAGGGGGCACGCTGTGGTCAGTCTGCATTGAAAGGGGGCACGCTGTGGTCAGTCTGCATTGAAAGGGGGCACGCTGTGGTCAGTCTGCATTGACAGGGGGCACGCTGTGGTCAGTCTGCATTGAAAGGGGGCACGCTGTGGTCAGTCTGCATTGACGGGGCACGCACTGCATGATTTTACCTTTTATGAACAAGAAATCAACGTTGTGCTGGTATGACGACGCAATGCTATGGGGCTGGTATGTAATTTTTTCCAGGGCTGGTCTTCATACCCAGTCCGGCCCTGGCCCCGTGTCACTGTCAGCAGCGGGCTCCATTTTACAAAGGTGCCCCGTCACTGTCAGGAGCCGGCTACATCTTCCAAAGGGCCCCCAGCCGCCCCCTGTCAGTGTCACGCTGCCTCCGCTTCGCTATGTGCCGGCGGGCAGATACAATGCGCTGCGCAGCGCTGTGCTGCCTGTGGCCTTAAAGCCTTGTCTACACTGTCTACACTGGATTTTTTCTCGATGAAAAATTCATAGTTGCATTGATTTTGTTATATTTTATTTATTCTATTTAATGTTATTTAATTAAAGCATATTTTCATGTAGTTGTATGTTTTATTTGGCTAAATTGATTAAATGCGCCTATATTTTTGGTAGAATATAAAAAAATTTGGGGCCCCACTTTTAGGTTTGCCCAGGGCCACACTTTGTCTAAGACCGGCCCTGCCTATGCCTGATGACGCTCCACATGCAGAATCCTAGTCTTTGAAGTTGTCCCTGTTCACATTAGGACACTCAGTCAGCCTATGCTCTATGCACTATGTTCGAAAAAGTATATAAGATTTTTTGGAAATTATATAGGCATTCTAGGCCCTATAAATGTTTATGGTAATACCTGTACAGTGCCTTGAAAAAGTATTCATACCCTCTTGAAATTTCCCACATTTTGTCATGTAACAACCAAAAACGTAAATTTATTTTATTGGGATTTTTTGTGATAGAACAACACAAAGTGGTACATCATTGTGAAGTGGAAGGAAAATGATAAATGGTTTTCAACATTTTTGACAAATCAATATGTGAAAAGTGTGGCATGCATTTGTATTCAACCCCCCTGAGTCAATACTTTGTAGAACCACCTTTTGCTGTAATTACAGCTGCAAGTCTTTTTGGGGATGTCTCTACCAGCTTTGCACATTTGTAGAGTAAAATTTTTTCCCATTCTTCTTTGCAAAATAGCTCAAGCTCTGTCAGATTGGATGGAGAGCATCTGTGAACAGCAATTTTCAAGTCTTGCAACAGATTCTCAATTGGATTTAGGTCTGGACTTTGACTGGGCAATTCCAACACATGAATATCCTTTGATCTAAATAATTCCATTGTAGCTCTGGCTGTATGTTTAGGGTTGTTGTTCTGCTGGAAGGTGAACCTATGCCCCAGTCTCAAGTCTTTTGCAGACTCTAACAGGTTTTCTTCAAGGATTGCCCTGTATTTGGCTTCACCCAACTTCCTATCAACTCTGACATCTTCCCTGTCCCTTCTGAAGAAATGCATCCCCACAACATCATGCTGTCACCACCATGTTTCATAGTGGGGATGGTATGTTCAGGGTGAGGTGCAGTGTTAGTTTTGCATCACAAATAGGGTTTTGCTTTTAGGCCAAAAAGTTCAATCAGTATCAGAGTAAAGGGGGCTGAATACAAATGCATTCCACACTTTTCAGATATTTATTTCTAAATAATTTTGAAAACCATTTATCATTTTCCTTCCACCTCACAATTATGTGCCACTTTGTGTTGGTCCATCACATGAAATCATAATAAAATACATTTATGTTTTTGGTTGTAACATGACAAAATGTGGAAAATTTCAAGGGGGTATGAATACTTTTTCAAAGCACTGTAAATGTGTGATATGCACATTTTTGCACCTAAAGAATTCTACAGTAACTGCTCTCCTCCGCTTTTCCAGCCCTGGTAGCAAATACATGAGGCTTGATACACGTGTAAAAAAGCTTGTAAAACGCCTGTAAAATGACTAAAAATTGCATTGAAAAAATGCTTCAAAATCACCAGGAATACGCTGTGCTCAGGTGTGATTGCAGGCACCACCTCTCCATTCACAATTCACTACCTCTCCATTCACCATTCACTACCTCTCCATTCACCATTCACTACCTCTCCATTCACCATTCACTACCTCTTCATTCATCATTCACTACCTCTCACAATTCACCATTCACTACCTCTCCATTCACAATTCACTACCTCTCCATATATCATTCACTACCTCTCACAATTCACTACCTCTCCATTCACAATTCACTAACTCTCCATTCACAATTCACTACCTCTCCATTCACCATTCTCTACCTCTCCATTCACCATTCACTACCTCTTCATTCATCATTCACTACCTCTCACAATTCACTACCTCTCCATTCATCATTCACTACCTCTCACAATTCACTACCTCTCCATTCACCATTCACTAACTCTCCATTCACAATTCACTACCTCTCCATTCACCATTCTCTACCTCTCCATTCACCATTCACTACCTCTTCATTCATCATTCACTACCTCTCACAATTCACTACCTCTCCATTCATCATTCACTACCTCTCACAATTCACTACCTCTCCATTCACCATTCACTACCTCTCCATTCACCATTCACTACCTCTCCATTCACCATTCACTACCTCTCCATTCACAATTCACTACCTCTCCATTCACAATTCACTACCTCTCCATTCACCATTCACTACCTCTCCATTCACCATTCACTACCTCTCCATTCACAATTCACTACCTCTCCATTCACAATTCACTACCTCTCCATATATCATTCACTACCTCTCCATATATCATTCACTACCTCTCCATTCACCATTCTCTACCTCTCCATTCACCATTCACTACCTCTCCATTCACCATTTACTACCTCTCCATTCACCATTCACTACCTCTCCATTCACCTCTAGACAGGCAGTCCTCAGGAATGTGTATTTAGTGTGGCATTGAAAAGGAAATGGTTAGCCGTTCTGAAAGCACTGCATAAAAGTCTGTCAGAGCGATCTTTAATGGCTCTGCTTGTTATTCTTTTATCATTTACTCTTCATTTCTGGCCAAAGGTGATGCTTAGTAGTTAATGATGCATGAAGGGAACATGGGAAAAGCAGGGCAAGTGGAAAGAACAGAGCAGTATTGTTCATTAGGTTATAATATAGGTGTGACATTCAGCTAAGATGTGTAATGCTAGTAATATAACGGATATAATATTAATAATACTGTGTGTTTCTAGGTATATGAAGCATTTTCCAGAACATTTTTCATAGCAACTTAAAAGTATGTATTTGAATTGCATTTGAAAAATAACCATTAAGTGCTGGTTCACACCGCAATCCTGTCCAATTCACATGCGATTCTTCAGCAGTGAGATTTGAGCCATTTTTCTGTATGGCTGAACTCGCACCAAATCCACAATAACAATCATGCAGGACCCTTTTTTTGGCCGCACCAGAATCGGATCTCAGGAGTGTTCACACTAGGGATCGACCAATATCGGTTTTTCATTGCAGATACTGATATTTTGGTCAATGCATATCGGTATCGACCGATATGGGCCGATATTTTTGTACATTTAAAAAAAATGTTTTGTTTTTTTTTTACTTTACAGGTACTCTTGTGGAGGGATCTCTGTACTTAAAAGCATTCAAAACGCCAAGTTTGGCTGTTTTGATTGAATGCTGTGATTTTTTTTAATCTGGCGCCAGACAGTAACCAGAATTGATGTCACTCATGACATCACTTCCGGATTTTTGCATGGAGACCCAATCAGAGCCGAATGCGGCTTTGATGGGGTCTTTGGCGGCCGTGCAGGCTGGTTGCCCTTGGTCTTCTGGTGGGATGAGAGACCCGGGCGAGCCGCAGAAGGCGGCAGGGGGGTAACGTCCCCTCCCGCTCCTTGTAATGACAGCCGAGCGGCTTCTCAGCCGCATCGATTGACGTTACAAGACAGCCGACCGTCGGCAATGGACGCCGGTACCGGGGTGATGCCTCTAACTGCAGGCATCACTCCGGTACAAGCACTTTCCCGAAATATCGGCAATATCTGTAACCTTGGTGGCCGATTCCGATATATCAGACCAGTCCAGAGCAGATCAGTCCTCGATATATCCATGCACATATCAGGTGGTTATCAGCAGTTTTTGGCAGGGGCAGTTTCTGGCTGTAAAAGAAAAAAAAAACTAAAACTAGTGGGTTTTTAGTGGCGTTTTTCAGCTTTAAAAATGCTCTAACGTCAATAACAATAAACGCAAACTGCTAACGACGTTTTTGATTCCATCGCTTTTTTTAAGCCTGGGTTCTGTTTGGAGGTGTCATTCATGGAACATAGCCTGGGTTCACACTGGTGCGTGCTGAACACACGCATGTGATTTGCACCAAAAACGCACCGCATTCCTGTGCACATCACATGTGATGTCTGTGCGATGCAATTTGAGCCGTATATTTTGTATGGCTCAAATTGCATCACATTTGCACCAAAATGTTGTAGGACCCTTTTTTTCTCCACACCTAATTGCATCACATGGGTGTGAACACCCATGCAATGCGATTCTGGCAAGCGCACTGCATTTTGCAATCTATTTTCGGGGTATCGTTCATGGAAATTAAGCCCTGTTGACAGTGTGCTGATTTGGCATGCAATTTGGCATGTTGATTCGAATGTCAAATTGGAGCCTATTACCAGCAACGGCACCGGTTCACACTGCGCACGATTTCAAACTGGCATGTCAGTGCGACTTCGGGGGCGATTTGACAGACAGTACGGGTTTATGCACAGCTGTCTATTGAAATCGCCCTGAAGTCGCCAAAAGTAGTGCAGAAACTACTTTTGGGAATCAGTGCGGCGCCACAAATTCAGGGTTGCACCAATTTGGACCGTGACGTTGCTGGCAATAGGCTCTGATTTGGCATGCGATTTGACATGTCAAATCGCATGTCAAATCTGCCCAATGTGAACAGGGGCTTAATGTTCCATGAACGACACCCCGAAACAGATTGCAAAATGCAGTGAGCTTGACAGAATCGCATCACATGGGTGTGAACTCATTTTGATGCGGGGAAAAAGGGTCCACATTTGCAGCAAAATGTTGTAGGCCCCTTTTTTCCCTGCACCTAAATCTTATCCCATGGGTGTTCACACTGGCATTCTGGCAAGCATTGCATTGTGGGAAAGTCAGAGTTACTAAAATAGCAGAGAGGTGATTTTAGCTAAAAACTTCAAAAAACGCTACTGCTCTGTGGGAAGTGATTGACCCCACCCCAGCAACAGTAGACCACCCCAGCAAACACAGACCCCACCCCAGCTACAATAGACCCCCCCCCCCGAGCAACAATGGACCCCCTGCATTAAATACCACCCTAGTAACAACAGACCACCAACAGCAACAACAGATCTCTCAGAAGCCAGCATCAATGGACCATCCAGGAACCAGCAACAATAGACCTGTACCTCAACAGTAGATCCCTCCCAGCAACATAAGGCCCCTCCCCCCACCACTCCTTGCCATTACATACATACATACATACATACATTTATTGCTGGAGGTAATGGAACTGCGTTCCACCACGTTCCCGTTGAAAAAAAGCCCTACTGTAAAGTAAGAAAGAGCCTTGGATGCCGATCCTGTCTGAACAAAATAAAAGCTGGTGTCAATCATCTTTGACTCCACCTACACCACAGTAATGCACACAACATACACATCTGATGTTCAATAAAGATTTATAAGGAGCTCTAAAACAGTTTTTTGATATTTATAATTGAATTTGTCATAATTGAATTTAGTCATGTGACTGGCACAGCACCAATCGGGGCTGTGAAGATACAGACTCATGTGACCACACAACAGCACTGCAGGAAAGAGATACTTTAAGAATTAAAAAAAATAAATAAATAAAATACAGTGGCATCATATATTTGATTTATGAATGAATTGTGGCAAATTAACCCTTCTCTGTTTAGTATCACTTTAAGAAGTGTTCAATTTGAATACTTCATGACGTGCAAGAAAAATGAAAAAATAAAATATATATATATTTTTTAAAACATCGAAAGATTGAATAAGCACAGCTTCACTTTGCGAAAAGAACATTTTTTTTTTCTTTGATGAAATCAATTCCTTCTAGCAGCTGTCACCAGAGTGCAAAACAGTGTCCATAGGGAATCGCAGGTGGTGCTTCGGGTTTGTATAATAGGATTCAGATTACCAGCTGATAACTTACATTATTGCAAGTGGAGCCAAGTAAAGAAGTTGTATTCACTTTATATATTTAAGACCAAACCCATCACTAGCCAATGATATTGGCATTTTATTTTGCCAAATACTTGAGTGGCATCAATGAAAATACTACTCTAGATCCAAGGATTCTCATTTTTTAAAGAGTAACCTCATCCTTGGACAGCTTGTAATGGCTAATGATACAGTACATCCTATGACCATTACTTCATTGTCTTACATTCTGACTAACATCTATATAGTAGAAATAAGAGAATATACCCAGTCCAGCTATGGTGTGAAGTAGAGGCGTAACTAGAACCTTCAGTGCTCCGATGCAAGAAACCATGAAGGCCCCCCTTCTATCCGGCTTCCAGTTCTAGGAGGGAGTCCATGCACAATCACAGTGGCCCTTTACCATGTGATCGGCTGATCATATGTAAACAGACTTGTTGGTTATCGGCATTCCTTTCCTTTCACTGTGTCTGTGAGGAAAGGAGAGCCGTTAACCAGCAAGACTGTACATTGTTTACACTGATAATCAGGGCTCTTTTCATCAGTGTCCTGATTATCAGTGCAGCCCCATCAGTGCTGCCTATCAATGCCGCCTATCATTGCTCATCAAAGCTGCCTATCAGTACCCATCAGTGCTACCTATCAGTACCACCTATCAGTGCTCATAATGCTGCCTATCAGTGCTCATCAGTGCTGTCTATCAGTGCCACCACTCAGTACTCATCAATACCGCCTATCAGTGCCACCTATCAGTGCTCATCAATGCCCATCAGTGCTGCCTGTCAGTGCTCATCAATGCAGCCTAGTAGTGCCGATCAGTGCTGTCTATCAGTGCTCATCAATGCCGCCTATCAGTGCTCATCAATGCTGCCTATCAGTGCCACCTATCAGTGCTCATCAATGCCGCCTATCAGTGCTCATAAATGCCGCCTATCAGTGTTCATCAATGCTGCCTATCAGTGCCAACTATCAGTGCTCATAAATATTGCCTGTCAGTGCCCATCAGTGCTGCCTATCAGTGCCACTTATCAGTGCTCTTTAATGCTGCCTATCAGTGCCCATCAGTGGCACTTATCAGTGCTCATCAATGCCACTCATTAGTGCCACTTAGTGCTCATCAATGCTGCCTATCAGTGCCCACCAGTGCTGCCTATCAGTGCCACTTATCAGTGCTCATCAATGCTGCCTATCAGTGCCCATCAGCAGTGCTCTCTCATACAGCTCAGGCTCAGAGCATGCACTGACAGTCCCTCCTCCTTCCCTCGCACGGATAGGAGACAGCCAATCTGCTCCTTCTCCTCCTGCCCCTCTCCTGTGTGCATCGCGGGAAGTGTGAAGCTAAGCTGAATTTGATCATTCCCACTTCCCGCTGGGCACACAGGAGAGGGCAGGAGGGGAAGGAGCAAATTGGCTGTCTCCTATCCGTGCAAGGTAGGATGGACTGTCAGTACAGGCTCTGAGCCAGTGACAGAATGGGCAGGCAGGGATGGCCCCCCTCCTAGTGACAGAACAGGCTAGTGGGCGGACGGCCCTCCCACAGTGGCAGAACGGTGGGTCCCCCCACGGTGGCGGAACTCCAGGGCCTAGTCACAAGTGCGACTGTTGCGACCCTGGTAGTTCCGCCACTTGTGTGAAGGATTTAAAGCAACCATAGATCCCCCACTCTAATCAGTGTACAGCACAGTAAAGCCTTTTTAAAACATAAGGTATTTACACATTATTTCTTCACACATCCAAAAAATAAGAGGATTATTCCTCATTTCAGTACAGGCAGACCAATGAAAAGCATTGTTTTTTTTTTTTCTTCTCTGGCTAGATTTATAAACAAAACCACTGATGAATAGGTCAAGTGTAGCCCAATGTAATAGAGCTGGTTATTCCAAACTGCACACAGCTGTTGCAGGCTATTTAGTCATCATCAGTACAATGTAAGGAAACAGTTATGTCCCAAGCCCTACTTCATAGAAGTCAAGGTTTCCATACACTGCACTTATGATGACCAAATAGCCTAAAATAGCTGTATGCAGTTTGGAATACATTCTTATATAATATAGGGCTGTATTTGCATTATATGCCAGCAGATGTGGATGTATATCTGGGCAGGGAGCAAAAAGCAATGATTTGCATGGCTCCTCTTGCTGTCCTAAGGAGAGGGAAATATCTTTATTTTGGAATATATGAAGGAATGAGACATATGACTACCTTCTGTTTTATACAGGCTTTAGCGTGCTAGACCTATAATAAAAATGTAAACTGTTATTGCATTGTCTTATGATCTTTATTAGCATACCTGCTTGACCTTCCCTTATCTAGATGGCAGCTCACTTCCTCGAAGAATGGTAACAGGTTGTTTTGGCAAGAATGACCTTTCATGAATCCATGCTGATTACTACTAATGATATTGTTTTCATCAGAAAATCTGTGGATTTAGTCCACTTCGTCCACTCCAATAATTTGCATACTATTAATGTTAGGCTGACTGGTCTGTAGTTCCCAGGTATATGTATGGGAATGCGAAAAACCCCAGCAAAGCATGATCCAATTTGCTACAGCAGGGGAAAAAAATCCTTCCTGATCCCCCGAGAGGCAATCAGATATTCCCTGTATCAAATTTACATATAAATATTAGTACCCAGTTGTATTATTTACAACTAGGAAATAATGCAGGC